>NC_135051.1:19490743-20106837 GCF_051014685.1 Ptiloglossa arizonensis
CTTAAACATTATTTCACTTTTCACACTACACCGTGATTTAAACAAAGGAGCGTATTTACTAATCCTCGAGTCACAATCGAACACGTAGGAACAATATCTTCTTAAAGGATTGATTACAATGTTTCGTCGAAGGAGAAATATCGTGGCATAATTAACGAGAGGAAACGGTCTTTGAAAATGCAAACCTGTTCACCGTGGTTGTTTTCTACGCGCACACGAAACTGACGTAATCGGGTCACTGAAATCAGCTCTTCGCGTAACGTTATTCCATCATCGAACGGTCAACGGAGAAGCCACGCCGAAAAGACGACGGCTCGAATATCGAAGCCTGGATTTTCCAGCAGCCTGGACGTCCGGTGCGTTCGAGCGTGTGCCACGTGGAAATTCACGCTCGACTCGTTCGTAATTGCCGATTATTTAAATCTCATCGTGGCTCGAGACGTGCGATCCATCGTCGGACATGTTGCTCCTCGAGCCGCCATGTTCCTTCCTGTGGAAGTGAACGCGTAACACCGACGTACTTCCGGAATTTTCGTGCGTCTTTCCCAACGAATCAGGCCCGCGCATGAACGAGATCTCTCGTTTCGTTTCGTATCGTCGAATTTCGAACTCGATTCCGAAACATGGCGTCCTTCGTCCTTGAACCTTGTACAATTTCTGTTCGCAACGAACAGCCGATGTTTTTCTTTTTTCTTTTTCCGCTTCAAAGAGAGACACACCATCGCGCGTCGAGAAAATAATAAAAAGAGCTCCTAAGGAGACGCTTTCCGCTTGACCTTGTTTCCCTCAGTTATAGTCGTTTCAGTTTTACGGACAACGTGATACTGTCGAAGCTTTTGAAGAGTCGAGGGGCTGTGTACGTGCGGCACACTGCTATACTTAGAACGATGAAAAATTTAACGGATACGTTTAAAACTCGCGGAAAGACCAAGATGAGAAGCTTCTCTATCGTAGAATTTTAATGAATTTCGATGATTTTTTATATCTCGTATTTTCGTCTCGTCACCGATTGAGATTTCATAGAGCGCGTGGAAAAATTCCTCGATGCTTGAGGAGTGGGGACGATTCCGCGTGAAAAAATGTGCCGAATTTTGTGGAAGAAATTTCGTTTCTTGAAAGGCTTCGTTTATGTGAAAATCGATCGTAAATAGGCGCGTGTCTGACCATTGCGTATCGTTTCCACTTCTATAGGTGTTTGTAAACATTATCGGTGGTATTGTACGTTTTACTTGGTTTTAACTTACGGTACAGCCAAGTGGACGTAAAACGGATAATATCGGGTCAATGTCTACGAACGACGCGAGTAGAAGTAACGAGCAATGGTCAGACTCACCGCGAAGTCAATCGCAGCGGTGCTCCGGCGATATTCAAGATCGATTTTCTCCGAAAGGAAGCTCCGTATGAAAAAACCTCGTTCTTCAATTTCGCTTCGTTTTTTCCACCGAGAATCGTCCCTGTTTCCATTAACCCGGAAATTCCACTCCATCGTGATTTTTGAACGATTACACGGGCACGCGATGAAATTTCAAAGCCGATTTTCTCGAAATGGAATCCTCGTTGGGAATGTTGCCATTCTGGGCTGTTCGTTAATTTCTTTTAACGATTGTCAAACACGGTTACGTAACTTTTGCGAAAGTATGTTCGCGAAAATTCGAAACAATGTACCGAGAGCAACGAGCGAACGAGAAAAAAGAAGAAATAATAACGCGCGAAGGATAGAAGAGAATACGGTGGATATTAAGCGAAATAGAAAATTAAATGTTGAATACGGAACGCATATTCGGTGCGCTAACGTATTATATAATTCATCCCGTTGACACAACGCGAGGATGCCGGTGGCATTCTAACCGTGGCGTGTGGCCATTACGTTGCCATTCACGTTTACACAGGGACCTAGAATTTACGGGTGTATGCCCGTACAAACAACTGGATATTTTCCTGCACGTATTTATACGGCCTGGCCGTATCTCGGTTTCCACGCACGTAATATGTTAATGCGAATTTAGATGAAGCGGATCGCGTATACCGGAACAGGCGACCCGAAATACTTTTTCGGGACACGACGAAACGGGAATACGAAAGACGTTCTCGCGAGAAAAATGTATCCCTGTCCCCCCCCCCCCCCCTCCTCCATTTCCCCTCCCACCGAAAAACTTCCCGAAACTTTTCACACGCTACGCGACGACCTCTTTCTTTATCAATTTTTCACGAACTTCGCTGATTTCGAACTCGAATCCCCGAACTTCCAGATTCGAATGGAATTCACTTACGAATATTTTCACACCGTGATTTCGAACACCTTGGATTCCCACGACTCGAACGAGATCTATCTCGTTTCTGCAATTTTGAAACGCGAAACGTTCGAAAGCACGGTGAAGAATCGAGCTGCACTGCCGATTACGTGCAACGTGCACGGTGAAACGTGGTCAGGTGTGAATCTACGTGAAAAAATACGGCAGAAACGTGGAATGGAATTTTTTCGTTCGTGGTTTCCTTTTAGTGAAAATTCATTTCGAAGATTCGTGAGGCACGCGCGCTGTTGGGTTAGGTCTGGCGTGTCTGCTCGTTACTCGCTAGTTTCTACTAGTGTCGGTGTTTCCAAACTTCCACGATTAGTTGGTACATTGTAAACAGATAACTTACCATCGTCAACGTTCACGGATACCGATGCTAGTAGAAATAACCATCAATTGTACAGCCAAGTTGCGTTCAACCGCGCCCCGAAAATATTTCGAATCGATTCACTGGGAAACCGAGCCTCGTACGAACAATTGTATACCAGATTCTTTTTATTCAATGTTTCACGAAACGTTACATCCTGATCTCCGTCGCTACATTTTGCACAGCTCGACTGTACACAAAGGGAACGATAAATTCATAATTTCCAACGTTACGAATTTTTAACGCTCAATGTTCCGTTTCCCGGCTTGTTTTCAAAGAATCTCGCGAACAGGAGGTCGTCAACGAGGAAAATTGAACCGCAGCTGGAAAAATATCTGGGTGAAACGTCTTCTGAAAACTACACCCGCACTTATTTCATTTCCGACCTTACGCAACGTTCACTATTCCACATTATTTTCAAAGACTCCACCGAAGAACAATTTCAACCAAGAGAATGGAATCGTCGTTCATCTTGCTTGAAAAATACCTGGACGAGATTTCTTTCTGAAAGTGTGATCGGTAACCGGGTAACGTTCCGTTAAAAGATTTCCCAATCGTTTAAAGAAATCACTCGATTGAAAAATCGTCGAAGAATTAGGGCAGTCGCGCGAGATAAGAAAACGAGAGATCCGAATTTCGGTGTTTTCGCGTTCTCGAATTCGCTGGAACTTGGGGGAGGAGGTTCTTAAAGGTCCGTTGACTTCCAGGATGTCCAGACAGGGACATAGCGCAATTTCTCGGACCGAAATCGTTGTCCCAGTTTCCCCGTGTCACGATGGGAAGCCAATTTCTGGCAAGTTTGCGTCGCGGTGCCGCTGACACGGGACCTGTGACGCGAATCAGGAACTCGAAGGAAAAATTCGACACTAAACAACGATGTATCGTGAATATACAGGACACTGTACTTGACTACGATTCTGAAAATTAAATCGCTGCTCTACATCCAACCCGTAATCCTGAAGAATCTCCATGGATGCAGGTGTCGTCCTTTTCTGCGACTTTGGACAAAGTGCTTTGTTGCGCTCCACCTGGACGCGTCATCGCGAGCAAACGACAAGAATTCGTTAGGCTATTAGTTATGTAGTGGACCTCTCCGGATAGTTTCGGCGAAGTATACATAATATTTGTTACCAAGTATACGTAATTGATAGTTACACGGCGCTGTGTAACATAAACAGGCGAACTAGCTTATCGTTGTTGGTGGAGGCCTGCACTTGACTAGATGAGTTACTGCTGTACAAAAGAAGATCGTGAGAATTGGCTTCGAGGACAGCAGAGCGGACGAAGGACAGTAAGCACAGATCGCCCGTGAAATAAAGAACGAAGGTAGATCCTATCCGTCCGCTGAACTATTCACTCGACTTTGACTCGCTTTGCGTCAATTATTTAGTACCTACCTACCACACCATCCCCAAAGTTACGTTACACAGGTTACAAAAGGTATTACCTTTTGCTCAACAACGCAATTTCGAACCGAAAGTACCTCTGTTCGTCCTCTATTGTTTCAGTGTGACACCGCGCAGGGTGTATCTCTACGATATTGGGTAGAGTGATGTCTGATGTGAGTACGACCGATTGTAACGAAATTTGGTGGGTTCGTGGGTATATATGGGGAGCAATCGTAGCCGGAATTTTAACCGCAGATGGCCAGCCAGTTACGAGAAAAGTAAGTGCAAAGTTTAGGAAAATCACCCAGTTGGGTATACCTGGGTAGTCCTGAACAATGGTGATTGTAGTGTCCAGGTTATACTTTCACGCGAAGTGTTTACAGTGTAATGTACACTTATGTTTTCAGTGTTTTAATAATAAATTTCTTGACTTGACGTGTAGTTAACATTGATGGGGACACTCTGCTGCACAAGTGTCCCCGATTGAGAGAGTTTTCTAAACTTTGCACTTACTTTTCTCGCAATTGGCCGACCATTTACAATTGTGATCACTGTTACGATTTTCATCAAAATCGAAGTTTCGTTAAAATCGGTGAGAATCACTCTGGACACCCCTTGTGTCGATTTCTCAAGTGTTGGTGGCTATATTTCGAGCCCTGCGTACCCTAATGCTACTCTCTTCGCAGGAGCAAGAAATTCACCCTCTATGGTACTTTTAATACTTTGATATCCCTTCGTGGGGCACAGTGGCACTTGCGGATCAATTAGTCCTATCCTCTCGGAACGCTACGTTACCCCAGGACCTCTTTCTGCACTCTCCGGTACTCCCGACACCCCGAACGGGATACACACTCTGTCTAGCCGCGAGAATTCTAATATAGCGCGAGAAACGCGGCCGAGGCACTTTCAGCCTCGTGATAAAGACATCCGTCTCTTCGCGGGTACTCCGAGAACGTTTCTGAAAACGAGTGTGAAACTTTGATGAAATTTCCGGGCTCTATGCACCGCGAAAGACGCGTCAACCACGGCACCTCGTTCAGTTGCACCGAAGAACACCCACTGGTACATCCACAGCGAACAATCAGTCGTCCACATCGAACAATCGTCAACATTCGAAATAGTCCCAAGCTGACACCAGGGGGAGAGTTTGCAAATCGAGTTTCGAAATCTCCGAGATATCCTGGGTACCAGAATCCTCCCTTCAGCTGTCTAGGTCTGGGAATTTTCGCAAGCTCCGCACCGGAGGATTTTAACGTATTTACGAGCGTGGAACGGTGCACGAGAGGACCCAGTTTCGGTCGAAACCTCTCGTTGTTTCGTCGTTGATACCAGGGACCGCGAATTGGAATCGAGTCGGGGACACCACGGCCTCGCGGAACCTGCACGACGAACTTTGGCCTTTGATTGTCGACTCTTCAGCATTCGAAGCAGTGTTTCACGTTCTGCTGATCAAAGGTAACCCCCTCCCCGGTCCCCTCTCCCCAGTTTCGTCCCGCACCGTGGATTCGTGATACGTGACCTCCTCGCGAGAGTTTCGCGATCACGAGAACAGACAGCGAGAGGGGAGCGAGAGGGATAGCAGACTAGCTGAGGGGCTTTTGTTGTTGAAGAGAAAGGAACGATTGCAATTCTAGCAAGGAAACCACGAATCATCTTCTGGGATGCTCTTGTCGTCGTCATCTTGCGAATGGACGGATAAAAATAGACCGAGAGATAGGTTTATCGGGTTTGGGACGATACGTGTCCCTTAAGGGCGTGAAATAATAACGGGGGGATATAAAAGGTGACGGTGTTGACACAGTGACACCGGTGCGGGATTTAATATATTACCAGCAGGAATAATAACACACCGGTACCAGGTGGGTGATAATTAATACCAAGGCTGGTAACGCGCGAGTATAAAATTATTCAAGGGGTACTTTCACGAGGCACGAATCCACGATTTTTGAACCTTTTGGCTTTACCTTTGGCTCAAACGCGGTATTGCAATCTCTAATCTTTTGTTATTGGAATACAGTATCGCCAGAGACGTAATTCTTTCTGGATACTTTTATTTCCTAATTCCTGTGTCACCGAAAACACGGGGTATCTGATAACACTGGGGATATCACGTTCGTGATATCTTGGTGGATAGTGTAAACCTTGATAAACGAATATCGCTCAACAGTTTGGGTGAAAAGTAGGACAAGGGGAATTAGATCGTTCTGTATTGTGTCGTGTCTGTTCTCAAAATTGGAACTTGGAATCTCAAATTGTCGTTGTACTTGTCCTCAGAATCGGCCAGTTCATTCTCAGAAGTCTGGTTCTCGAATCTAATTCGCATCGCATACACCACTCGATTTTATCATCCGTAAAGAAAATATTAATTCCGTAGAGTTCTACAGAATTGTATCCATAACGTTCTATCAGACTTCTGTTCAACTCTGCAAAGTTCAACAGAGTTGCATTCATAGAAATCCATTAGACTTCTCCCAACTCTGAAGTGTTCCCCAGAGTTGCATCTGTAGATTTCCAACAGAGTTTTACGAAGTGTAGTGAGTTCTACTTGTAGTGTTCCCCAGAAGCTCTGTAGAATTCTACAGAGACCTATCAGTGGAATTCCGCGAGATTTCGATCAATCTTGTACAGAAGTTGTACAGAAACTGTACTTGTAGAATTCTGATAGATTAATACGAAGTCAAGGGAGCTTAATTGATGGAACTTTGTCAGAGTTTTATCCATAGAATTCTACGAGATTGTTATCAATCCGAAGGAGTTCTACCGAATTGTACCTGTAGAATTATATCGGACTTCGATCGAGTTGATGCAGAATTTCTACGAGTTTGAAGAGCTCAATCTCTGGAACAGAGCTCTACAAATTCCATAGAGTTCTAGCCTTAGAATTCTACAAGATTCCTGACTCTTTCTTTAAGAGTCCAGAGAGTTTAATTTTTGGAACAGAGCTCTACAAATTCCACAGAGTTCTGTCCATAGAATTCTACGAGATTCCTGACTCCTTTAAGAGTCTAGAGAGTTTAATTTTTGGAACAGAGCTCTACAAATTCTATAGAGTTCTGTCCATAGAATTCTACGAGATTCCTGACTCCTTTAAGAGTCTAGACAGTTTAATTTTTGGAATTCTATCAGAGATCTACTGTAAGGTATTTTTAGAGATCTCCGATGTTCCCTATCGATTAAAAAAAAAACACACAAGTGTACTCGTACAATTTGAATAAATTTCTACCGAGTCTACAGTGCACAATTGTTGGAACTCTGCAGAGTTCTGTCGATTCAACGGAGCTTCACCGGCAGAATTCTATCCGAGTTGCACCAACTCGACAGAACTCTACCGGTATTGAGACCCGTGTACTCGATCAGAACTCAATAGTACAGAGTTCAGCCGCGGTGTTCTCCAATTTCTGGGCGCGGAAATATCATTTCCGGCGCGCAAACAACGAGACTAGGCGGTTCTGTTAGTTACTTGGTACAGCTACAGACAAAACAGATGCAATCATACCGGCTTCCAGACGGGCTGGCGAGCCATCGGTTTTGCCCTGGGATTTCGGCGTGTCCTCGCTCATGGTTCCGGCGCGTCCACGATCCTTCGGGGCTTGGTTATCCTAGTCTCCCTCTACGAACAGTCTCCCGGAGCTTAGCGTTTCCCGCGAGCCACTGATTACCCCTCGTTTGTCCACCTTCCTTTCTTCTTTTTCCACGTTCTTCCCCCACCGGTTCGAGTCCTCAGTCCTCTGTTATCCCGGTTCCTCGTTTAGCACTTCTCAGTCGCGGTAAACGGTAGATAGTGTTCGTCTCAGCTTAGATCTTCCTTCTCTTTCCGTGGGAAATATTTGGCACTTTGAAATCTTCCTCCGTGACCGAGGTCTCTCCTCCGATTAATGTTACCTCGAAGAAACCGTTCAACCTCGATCACTTCTCGAAATTCGAGTCTCGTCACTCTCGATCTTCAAACTAGCAATCCTCTCCTTTCTTCCCCGATACGAATTATCAACTTGCACAGCATCCTAGCCCGAACCTCACCGACCGGACGAACCGAGTGAGAATCCTCCTCGAACCGATCCCCCCGATCTCTCACTGCTCACTACCAGCCCGTTCGGTTCGTTCGTGGGCGGGCAACGATTACCGTAAACTGCGTGCGGGTCCAGGTAATCGTGGATACCACGTCCGCGATAAAATGGTCCACGGTTGGTGTCTAGGTGACGCGGGACAACGCGCGTCGACGACCCGGGTAGGAACGACGTGAACACGCGGGCACCCGGACGAGTTGCGCGGCGGGGTGTGTGCGTGAGTTAGCGGTGGTGCTCTGTTCAACGCTTCAGTCTGATCTTCCGCATCCCTCCTCTGTCCGCGGGCAGTACGCGAGGGGGGTTGGTTGGTTGGTTGGTTGTTCTCTCTCTCTGTTTCTCTCTCCCCGTCTACGTGGCGGTGTCACAAGGTCACGGGGATCGGCGTATCGGTGCTCCAGATACAATGGCACGCACGCAGCCAGCCGGCTCCTTGGCCCGACGCGGTCCCTCGGTCGCGCACGCTCCTCCGATTAACGTGGAGTGAACACGACGATCCCCGGAAGTAGTCCGCGCTCGTACGGGAGGATCGATCGTTCGCCCGATTGGCACGTAGGCGCATCGACAGGTACGGCGGGCGTGCGGGCGGGCAGGAAACGACTCTGCGAGCGAACGAGCGAGCGAGGGAGGCCTGGGGACTGTGTTGGAAAAACCGGCGGAAAACTCACTGGTGCGGTCCACCGTCGATCAATCTCCGACTATCTGGCCGGTAGGGATGATGTCCAGGGACTCGACACGTTCGTCGCGGCGTTCTCTGTGGCGAGCTGGCTCGCGGTTGCAGGTCACCACCCCTGGACGCTCGTCTTCCCCGTGGCTCGGATGCTGCGGAGTGCTGAAGCACCTTCGCCACCCTCTGCGGCCCTCCCACCCCTCTGGTTCCCTCTCCGTCGTCCCTCTATATTTCTATCTCTCTCTCTCTCTCTCGCTCGCGCTCGCGTGCGCGCTGACTACCCCCCACCACCTGACACGTCCGTCCGTTCGTCCGTCCGTCTCTGCGGTGCCCGTCCTCTACGGTCCGGCGTTGATCGCCGCGGGCGGAATCTCTCCGGGCGTGGAACGTCGCGCGTGGACCGCGTTCCTCGAAGAGCGTTTTTTTTCAACTCCCCCGGGGGCGGAAAACCGTGGCAAAAACCGTAGCGAGGGTCTCGTAGGACGACGAGACACACGGCGACGAGGAGGACGCGGCCCGACCGGGGGTTAGGAACGAACACTCCCGGCTTTTCCAGGCCTCTATCTCCCTCTCGCTCGTTCTCGCTGGTCTCGGTTCACGGCGCGCGCACCCTCTGTCCGGACTACGCTCCCCCCACCACACCTCTCCCTCGCGCGGCAGAGCTTTCGATCTTCTCCTTTTATCTCGCGACTCTTCTCTCTCTTCTCGTCCCCCCCCCACCCCTCGCGCCCTTGTCTCGCCGCTCTCCGGCTCTCTCCACTCCGACCGCTCCGTTGTGTCCCCCTCTACCCCCACCACACCGGCTCCACGGAGTCGACGCCAGCGCTCGTCTCTCCTCGGCACGGAACGCATCATCCCTCTCGGTCGCGCGCGCGCGAGCCGGCCGCGACGCGTCCCGGGCGTTGCGAGCAGCTCGCCACCGCTTTTCCACCCTCTCGTCGTGGATCGCGCCTGCGCGCCTGACCCCGGGAATACGCGCGTCCCCCTTTCTCTCGCCGCGGGCCACCGCTACCTGTCGCGCTCTCTTCCACCGTACCCTTTTTTTCGACGGAGAGAGAGAGAGAGAGAGAGAGAGAGGCACGGGAGAGCCAGGTGCCCGTTTCATCCCTCTTTCGCTTCTAAGGGCTCCCTTGCATCCGCTTTCTTCTCGCCACCGAGCGATCTCCTCCTCCTCCTCCTCCTCTGCCTCCTCCGCCCTCCCACGGGCTCCGCTTGTATTTTTTTTCACCGTCGTACGACGCGAGAAGAGATTCCGCGGGGCTATCGTCGCTTCTTCTTCTTTTTTCCTCCGCCCTCTGTTCATTGAATTACGTCAACTTTTTTTTTTTTTTTTTTTTAGACGGATTTATTTTTATATTTTAACAACGTCTCTTCGATGCACGATACATTGTGTTTTCAAAGATTAAAAATAAATATTTTAATACTGCGTTTTTGTTGTTGTTGTTGTTGTTGTTGTTGCAATTTTGTTGGTTAATATTGTTGTGTCGTTGTTATCGTTTATTGCTTGGTGTTATTATTACTCTTTCCATCGGTGTTACTTTTATAAAATTATCATTGTGTTGTTATTGGTACCATCGCCGTTGTTTTCACGTTGTCGTCCCATTGCCATCGTTGTTACTGTTACAACATCGTCACCATTGTCTTCTTACGATTACCGTTGTTTTCGTGTTGTTGTTCTAATGTCATCGTTGTTACCGTTACAACATAATCACCATTGTCTTCTTACGATTACCGTTGTTTTCGTGTTGTCGTTCCAATGTCATCGTTGTTACCGTTACAACATCATCACCATTGTCTTCTTACGATTACCGTTGTTTTCGTGTTGTCGTTCCAAAGTCATCGTTGTTACCGTTACAACATCATCACCATTGTCTTCTTACGATTACCGTTGTTTTCGTGTTGTCGTTCCAAAGTCATCGTTGTTACCGTTACAACACTATCATCGTTGTCTTGCTTACGATTACCGTTGTTTTCCTGTCATCGTTCAATTATCATCGTTGTCGTTGCCACGTTCTTGTTCTATTGTCATCGTTGTTCTCTCCGCGTTGTCGTTCCGTTGTTATCGTTTGACGAGTTGTCGTTCCATTGTCACTGTCGCATCGTTGTTCGGCGCGGCCATTGTTCCCGTTATCGTTCACCTATTCTCGTCGTCGCACGGGGAATCCCATGTTTCCCCAGCTTGTACAGCGTTTTCTCGTTTCCTGGGGATTTCTGTCTTCATCTATATTTCCAATTCGCGGTTTTTCGCGGGTAAATATTTTTTTAACCCCGTTCTCCGTCCGTCTCGCGTCCGCCTCGTCGCATATTTTTGCCCCGCTGGGAATATTCCGCTCGATTCTCCGCAGCCGCTGGATATTTTAAATGCTGATCAGCTATAACGACCTAGGCGCGTCGAGTGATTCACCTTTCCACTCCTCGATGAAAAAGAAAGAAAAGAAAAACAAAAAAGGAAACAAAAAGAATTTCGCGGTCGTACGTTCCTACATACGTGTGCTCCTTTTTATTCGTGTGCCATCGCGGAACAAAGAATCCCTTCGCAAAAACTGTTCCGCGAATCGTTGGAACTTCGAATTACCATATTTTCCCGCGTCGACCCCCACCACTCTTCGGAATTTACCTTTTACAATTTTCCTCGACTCGATTCGCTTCCACCGCGATCGTTCGCGTCCTGATTTCATCGACGAATATGCAGAAATTTTTGCATCCCGTTTCGTCGCAACTGTTGCGGACCCAAAGAACGATCTTGCACAGAAAAATGGCGACCGTTGCACAGTAGAGTACAACTGACGCACGAAAACGAGCGAATGGAACGCATTTGTATCCTTCTCGTTCCGACGGGTCTCGGGGTTCTCCCTTCACCGGGATCATTTGTCTTCCATTTTCGTCTCTATTTGTTTGTTTGTTTTTTTTCCTTTTCGTTCATTCGTCAAACGTTTCGCCGCTTGACGCGCAATCGGGAACATCGAAGTCGTTCGTAATTTCGTGTGGAGAATCGAAAACGTCCGATTTGTTTCGACGACTCGATGTCAAAAGGCGAGATTAAAAATTCAAGACACCACTCTGTAATTTTTTTTTTTATTCCATTAATATTTCCGTTACTCTTCTCAACCCTTTCAGCCCGAATTGTTCCCGCCTCGCGATTACTACTCTTCAGTGGCCACCACGACTGAGAACCTCTCGAGGTTCAGAATTAATTTCTGTCACGATACCTAACCTTAATCTTGTACTCTGAGGTCTAGGATAGGACTGAGTTATGGTCTCAGATAGGCCTGGCTCGGATTAATTTGTAGTCACTTCTAACGAGACTTGGAATCGTGTGGTCTTGGTTCTGGGTCTGATTTTGAACTTCTCGAGAGCCAGAATTAATCTCTATCGTGAAACCTAACCTCAATCCGATACTCTCGCGTCCAGGATAGGCCTGAGTTATGGTCTCGGGTAGGTTTGGCTCGGATTAATTTGTCGTTACTTGTAAAATGATTAACAATCTTACGTGTAGGTATGGTTTCGACTCGAATCCGATGCAGTTTGTTCAGACTGGGTTAAGAATTGTTGTAACTGGGTCTGGGTTAGGTCTGGGTTGGATCAATTAGGTGTAATTATGTCTGGGTTAGTTCTGATTGAGTTTGACATAGTCTGGTCAAGTAGGCTCAAGTCCAATTAAATGTAGCTAGATCTGGGTTACGACTAATCCAACGGAACAATTAACCTCTCAAGATCAGTACGTGTTTCTCGGTAAACAAAATTGATTCAACAGTCAGAGACACAAGAACGTACTCGAGAAATCTAAAACTCAAATTGTTAATTTCTACAAGCATATTTCAAATTATAATTTGCATCTATTCGAATCGTTGAGTGTATTTTATACAAACGATACTGATCGAAAAATTTCATAAAAGAATCCCTTTCGCGAGCAAAGATTTCTCTCGAATAATACAGACCGAGTGCCTTTTGACATTCCGTTAATCACTGATTTATTATTCATCCGTGAGAGCAAAAATATTTTTCATCGCATCACGACATACTAATCTCTCCGATATTTCAACCGGTAGGCGTCTCTGAATAAACAATAACCGTTGATTCTGAGCACGGTATCGAATGTAGACGACGCAGCAGGTACACTTTGCGCGCACTCCCTCGTTATAATACCACTCAAGTACCCGGTTTAAGCGGCACCGGCTTAATGCGGCACCAGGGGGAATGAAGAAAAGCTACGCGTTATTTCTTGCACGGAGCTCGATATTTATACTGTGTATAACATATAGCACCGGCTCGTTCTGAAACCCTGCCCCGATCGAACGCTTTTACTCTCGTTTTTTTTTTTTTTTTTTTCATTTCGTGAGAAATTCGCGACATCACTCCCGGGATTCATCGATCAAAGGTGCGTGACAAATTTCACTTTTCGACTCTGTCGATTCTTCTTTTTTTTTTGTTTCTTAATTTCACCCGATTCCACGATTCTATCACGTTGGTGCAATTTTTTAAACGAATTCGTGACGAATTTGTGACAGATTTCACGATCGTTGGCTTTCGTGCACCGAAGTCTGCAACTTGACGACTGGTTTCTACTTATTTGTGAAAACTGTAGGAAATCCTTTGGTCAAGTGTTATGAAACTGGTTTATATTTATCGTTATTGGTTTATAACAAGGGAAGCAATATACACGGTAATACCAATTTTATCCCAGCATAAACAGGATAATGTTCGTAATAGGGTGATAACATACGCAGTGAAAGTAATTCGAACGATGGCGAATAGACGAGATTACGATATTAATTACCGCTGTAAAACCTGAACCATAATCTTGTACTCTTGCGTGTAGGATCGATCTAAGTTGTGATCTTGGTTAACCTTGCTTAAATCAATTTCTAGTTACGTATAATATAGTCTTTGGTCTAGCATAGATCTGACTAGATTTGTGCTGGGTTTGAAATAGAGTGGTCGAACTGAGTTAAATGGTGTTAGGTATAACAAAGTGTTAGCTCTGCTAGATAGCTCTCAGATCTGTTATTAGATAAACAGGTCTAGCCTTGGTCTGTCGGATATATAGATTTGGATTGATTCTGTTGGATATACCGAGTAGTTTGGTCTGTTGATCTTTGATTATTTCTAAGCCCGAGTCAAGTCTTCATTGTGTCTGAAATATTTTTACCAGACTGAGTTACATCTTACTGCTAGATCTGAGTCAGGTTTACATTGCGTCTGAAATATTCTGACCAAGCTGAGTCAGGTCTGATTTTGTAGTGTTAAACTTGAGTCAGGTCTGATTATGCAATGCTAGACTTGAATCAGGTCTGATTATGTAACTCTAGATTCGAGTCAATCCTGATTGTGCAATGCTAGACTCGAGTCAGGTCTGATTATGCAATGTTAGGCTTGAGTCAGGTCTGATTATGCGATGTTAGACTTGAGTCAGGTCAGGATTATATATTACTACTCTTGGGCCAGGTTTGATTATGTAATTCTAGACTCGAGTCAGGTCTGATTATGCAATGCTAGACTTGACTCAGGTCTGATTATGTAATTTTACATTCGAGTCAGACCTGATTATGTACTGTTAAACTTGAGTCAGGTCTGATTATGCAATACTAGACTTGACTCAGGTCTGATTATGTAATTTTACATTCGAGTCAGACCTGATTATGTACTGTTAAACTTGAGTCAGGTCTGGGTTATGTAATGCTAGACTTGAGTCAGGTCTGATTATGCAATGCTAGATTTGACTCAGGTCTGATTATGTAATGCTAGACTTGAGTCAGGTTTAATTATGTAATGCTAGACTTGACTCAGGTCTGATTATGTAATGCTAGATTTGAGTCAGGTTTAATTATGTAATGCTAGACTCGAGTCAGGTCTGATTATATATTGCTACTCCTGGGTCAGGTCTGATTATGCAATGCTAGACTTGACTCAGGTCTGATTATGTAATGCTAGACTTGAGTCAGGTTTAATTATGTAATGCTAGACTTGAGTCAGGTTTAATTATGTAATGCTAGACTTGACTCAGGTCTGATTATGTAATGCTAGATTTGAGTCAGGTCTAATTATGTAATGCTAGCTAGACTCGAGTCAGGTCTGATTATATATTGTTACTCCTGGGTCAGGTCTGATTATGCATTGCTGATCACGAGTCAAGTCTGACTCTGTATTGCTCAATATGACTCAGGTCTGACTACATACTGCAATATCTGGGTCAGGTCTACATCCTGTGTAAGATATTCTGACGAAGTTCAATTAGATCTAATTACGTAATGCCAGAACTGCGTCACGACTACACCATACTTGAAATATTCTCACCAGGTCTGACTCGTTCGACACGCAGGTCTCGGTCAGTTCTGCGTTA
This sequence comes from Ptiloglossa arizonensis, assembly GCF_051014685.1. NCBI lineage: Eukaryota > Metazoa > Arthropoda > Insecta > Hymenoptera > Colletidae > Ptiloglossa > Ptiloglossa arizonensis. The sequence continues at coordinate 19,505,864 of NC_135051.1, forward strand.
CGTTAATTTTCATACACACTCCCCACCCCCATCCCCTCCACCCTCCTTCCCCCGTAAGAACAGAAAATCTCGCGGTCGATTAAACATCGGGGTACACATTCTGTCGGTGCAACAGTACTACTAACGGTTAGTATTTTTCACGCGACGGGTCAGCTATCCGTTTTACCCCCGAGAAAGTGTTTAAGCGGTCCATTTATAAGTCACGATGCAGATTTAATGGGGGGTAATTTGCGAAGGCACGACGTTCCATTTGTCGAAGCAACGGTCCCCTCGGCTCCAATTCCTCGCGATCACGAGTCCCGTGATTCGGCGCTCGCTTCGAGCCCGTTCAAAAGGACGCTTCCACCCCCTCGAGCGTGGAAGAAAACGCGCTTCAATTCGCCGGAAATTTGGCGAACTCGATCCCCCTCCTTTCCGTATCGTAACGACACCCGGCGAAATTTATTCGTTCCCTCTCGCTCGTTCCGAATCGCTGCCGGAATGGAATCTTCTTTTTTCAACTCCAACGTGAAAAAGGATCCACCTCCGGTAAATTTACTAAATTTCACCCAAAATCGTTCGACGCGATTCGAATAAAAACAAAACAAAAAAAAAAAAAGAAAAATACTCTTGAAAGTATTCGCGAAGAATTCCCAAACTAAAAGAATACACATTGGAACTTTTTAGTTCCTAACCTGGCAATCAGTGTTCCAATTTTATCAAATTCTTCACCCTTTCTTGAAAAATGCACGCGATAAAAACGTGGCAAATTTTGTCGAAGTATACCGATTTTAAATACATTTTCTCGCATATCAACCGACCTTCGGGTTGACATTTATTCGCATATCTCTGCAATTCAATTCCTCGTCTGTTCGATAAAAAGCTCTTACCTCGAGGAAGATATATCGTCGGTTATTCCCCGTGAATAGCGATTTGTCTGACGGTTAACGGTGCTTGTATTATGAGATCCGCGTGTGTTTTCGGAGATTTTTCAATTTCCTGGACGCGACGCGGTCGTGTTCTGAGGCGTACCTACTGTCGTGATTCGATCGCGGTGGTTCGATGGCTGCGAGAGATAGACGGAAGAGTTTCCGGATTCGTCGGAGCTGAGTGCACCCGGGGATGCATTCTCGTTGGATTTTTCGACGAACGCAACGCCAGAAGGAAGCTCCGGGAGTACGAATTTCCCGTAAACAGGAATCCATCGAGGCCGGCTACGTCGATCACCGAAATCCCCCTCTGGGGGATGGGAACGAGTATCGGCGAAATCAGGAGTATAAGGATCGTCTGAATCGCCGTTATCCGAAATTGCTACGCGAAACAGCGCCGTAACCGTGCACGGGGGATGGAAAAAAAGAAGAAATCGGGCAATCGAGGTCTGCTTTACATCTTCGTTTGCATTTCTTGTACAAGGAGAGTGGATTCGATTTTTCCCTCCTGTAAGTTCTCGTCATTTTATCTCATCGTGGATACACTTCTTGTAACGAATCTACACGCGTGTATTATGTTCACCGTGTACATCGAACGTGTGTATCACGTGTACGTGTACGTGATCACATTTGTATGTATCACGTGTAGGTGAATATGTATCGTGAAAGTAGTTAGAACGGATAATAACGCGGTCGATGATCGCAAACAGCAATGTAAGTAGAAACAGTCAGTGATGGTCAGACGCGTCAGCCAAGTCGGACTCCATGGCACGCGTACGCGACAGACTACTCGGAATTAATTTCTTCGAAAACGAAACCATCGATGAAAAGAATACCGTACTTTGCATTCAGCTCTAGCTTATCGTAACTTTTAATTCACGGTGATTCCCGCTTTCAAGTAACGATTTTACACCGGATACAAGTAACAGAATTATCCTTTCCGCTGTTTACGTTTTTGAGTATTTTTAACGGTCTTATTCGGAGTTCGAAATCCATACCATCCCCGTTTTCAAGATCGATAGACTTTATTCCGTGTATTCTGTTACTCGAAAGCGGGGTTTGTCACCGAGAAACTCTAGTAACCGAGTTTTCTCGAAATCGATGGAACTTCGTTGTATCGTGATTAACGATTATTTATTTTTTTTTTTTGGCTGTATTTTTTTTTTTTGCTTTTTAACGATCGGTAGCGTTGTAACAATGCGGTATTTCAACGCTCGTGAGTGGATCGTTGCCGTGTAACGTGCCTTAATTAAGCACAGTGCCACGAAATTTTGCAAGTAGGTTGCACGCTCGTAATTTATTCGACGTGCGGGTCCGCATTGTGCGGACTCGGTCTGATAATCCCCCTGGAAAGCCGGCGACCGCGACTCTTTCATGAAAACTTTGTCGTTGGTGTCCTGTCTGGAATTATTATGTCGCTTCGCGGGATACACGTGACGCAAAGAAAGGGTAAAGTAGGATGCGTTTAACTCTGTCGTTTCGTTCGGTTCTACTTGACCCAAAATCTGCCAGTGGTTCAAACAGAGACATTGGAGGAAGTTCGTACGCTTTTCGGAGGGCCGTGACTGCTTGCCGAATTTTTCACTACGGAGAGTATTCGACGAATGTATTAATACGAATACCACTCGAATATTTCGTGCACCCCATAAATATCTAGATACCCACAGTACTCGAAGGATGTAACGTTTACTATACAAGTATTTTTTTATTTACTTAAATAGAAAAATTCAACTAAAAAATTCCAATACCTCGGTATAGTCGCTACTGTACAAGTTTCAAGGTTTGTAACTTAGAGAGGTGCCATTGCGTGGAATAAATTTTTCTGTACGGAAAGTATTCGGCGAATGTATTAATACGAATATCACTCAAATATTTTGTACACCCCATAAATATCTAGATACCCACAGTACTCGAAGGATGTAACGTTTATTATACAAGTATTTACTTATTTACTTAAATAGAAAAATTCAACTAAAAAATTCCAATACCTCGGTGTAGTCGCTACTGTACAAGTTTCAAGGTTTGTAACTTATAGAGGTGCCATTGCGTGGAATAAATTTCTAAAGTTTGGTCACTTATTTTAAAAACATCCTGGTACCGTTGCAAGGTAGGTACAAGCTAAAACAAACTGGATCTAAAATCGTACGAAATGAATTTCACGAGGAAAAGGGAGCAGAAGAGTAAAGGATGAAATAAGGGAACATCTCTGGAATAAAAGTACCCGGAACGTGAACAGTCTCAAGACGGTGAATATTCACAATTCCAATTCTTTTCTCGTGCAGAATAGAAATCGTTCCCTTGGTTGGATCCCGAAACTCAAAAACTCGCCAAGCAATAAATGACTCGTTTCTCCCGCCACGGTGGCGGGTTCGGAAAATCGTATGCGCAAGAAGTTAATAGCAACGGGACATGATTAAAGGGTCAAAAACACGCGATAACCGTGCATTCCGAAAAACGATGTCTCCCGCTGTCAGTGTGCCGCCCGCCCCGTTTTGAAACGCTGCCAGAGCAGATCGTATCTGGCTAGCTGCGATAACGACAGAAACGGGAACGATGATCGCGGCCGACTCAAGAAAGGATAATATACTAGCGATTGTCGGCTCCCCGTCTGGGAATTAATTCCTCTACGGTGGCCGATCCGCGAGAGAACTCGCGGGAAAGCTCGGTCAACAGTCTGTTTACAGGCGCGAGTCAACTTTACTTTGCCGTGCCTCGACTCACCCTCACGGAACTATTCGTGTTCACGCGTTTATTCCGCCCTCGTGGAAAATCTCGCTGAGAAATCGAGGAGCGCAATCGCTGTTCCACTGTAATTCGAAATGCTTTGACGCAACCGGAGAACGGTTTACCCATCGTGAGAAAATCGAGTTGAAATTCTACCGGGTGGAACACTTTTAGGTAAAGACAAACTGAACTTCTTCTCGCCATTGTGCCGGCATTCTAGTCAACTGACACGGAATCGTTCACCGACGACTGTTTACGTTCTCCGTTTACTCAGCGCGACCGTTGGTCCCTGGCGAGAATCGTAAATCAAAATTCCTTCCGTCCGGAAAAATAAATATTTGCACATACATCGTCTCGTATCCGCGCGAGTGTATCGGCAACGTATTGGTGAGCTCTCGCCGATTAAAACGAGTACAAACACGACCCCGTTCGGTACACCTTCGATTCCACGTGATTGAAATTTTGAAAAAAAAAAAATATTTTCGAAACAACGTGCGAGCGAAAATGTTCCGAACTGGGTCGTGTTTGGGCTCATTTTCATCGGGAGATCCTCGCCGATTCGACGACAGTATTCTCACGAGGATATACGTAAATACAATCGAATTACAATATTTTTTAGCTTCGGTGACATCGCTTCGAGGATTCTTCGCATCTCGGTGGATTCTGGTCACTTTTCACCACGATTGGTACACGCTTCTGCGATGTACGATATTTCAACGACTTTTGTCCGAATTTAGCGCGACGTTGCATCGACGATCGAGTCGTTTGAACGTCAGTGGCTTTCAATTGGGGAATCGGGTACGATTCACGGTTACGCGTGGAGCATCGATCCTGCCACGAAATCCCAGCGACATTTGGCAGCCAGTCAAACGTCGCGAAGTGAAACTCCGAGCTTGCAAATACACTTTGGGCCACGTCGAGCCGATACTCCACTCCTGGTTTTCCGCGCGCGATTTATCCCCGGTCGGGGAACCGGTATCGCGTAAACCCGCGTAAATACGACGCGTCGCGCTCGAGTCTAAATGGCCGACAGCCAATAATTAATTCGAGCCCGCGACGCGATTCTCGCGCGGGGATCTTTTAATCTATAACGCAATCTCTGCCCCGATTTTCCCGTTGCACCGATTCCTAGTGCTGTACCCTCCCCTCCCCTGCGCAACCCAACCCTCCCACCGATGGCTCTTGCATTTGTCCACGTTTGTCGGTCACGTTCGACGGTCTCGATGAGATATCGACGACACAGATTCCCGGTTGAACGCATTCGCGAATCGAAACACACGGATCTGGGCAAGAATTTATTATTTCAGGACGCTGTATGCGAGACAAAACGTGGGTTACGTAACGCGCGACGAACAGGCACCGACAGGTATTGCATTTAAATTGCGATCAACCGAGACGTCGATACACGAGATTTTTAAATTATATTTTCCCGCGAAATGTTCCAGTTACGATTGTTCGTGTACTATTGGACAATTGTGTTTAATTTGTACTATATTGTGTAACTTATATGTAACAGTATATATATATCGAAATGAATAATTGTTGGAAAATTTGTGAGTAGGTTTAAACGTGTCGTGAAATAATAATTTTGGACGATTGATGGTACAATGCGAGGTGATGGTGATTCGTCTTGAAAAAATACGTCAAAAGTGTAGGAAAAGGTTTTTTCGTACGAAGCTTCGTTTTTGGATAAATAGAGTTTGAAAATAAACGGGGCACGTGCTTTTATAATTGAATCTAGGCTACTTCCACCATGCGCGTTCTCCATTTCTCAAACGAAACGAAAAGCTGATGTAGCGTAGAAACAAGTAGATTCGTGGAGGAAGAAAATGGCGTCGGTCAGTAACGCGCGTGCCCCATAGCAATTTCCAAGACGATTTGCCCCGAGAACGAAGGGTCGTAGAAAGAAATTGGATTTTACATTATTTATGTAATTTTTCACGCAGAATCGTCTCCGATTAATTCATATGGTGCACCTTCGTACATTTTAGCGACACAGAATTTCTTTTCTGTTACCATCGGCTGGCGATAAAGTATTAAAGTACTATACGCGACAAATGAGCCACTTTTTCGATTCGTTTTGAACGAAACGGAATTTATGAATATGGAATGGAGCAGAATGGGCATCGCAGGAGGTAGTTGTGTATAGAACATAAGCCACAGTCGTTCGCTCCAGGAGAATCGAGAGTAATTAACCTGTATCAAGCGCTGCGTGATGGTGCATTCAAATGATGCTGTGAAATCCCTTGGAAAATTGGTAATAAATGGAGAACGTGGTGTTTCGGTCCGCGTGGGATTGTAAAGCTCCAACCCACGTAAACCTCGAACCCAACCTGAACCCGCGATACTCACCCTGCCTCTAGTTTGCGCTGATTAACCTCGTCAAGTTGCTGTCCCAGCGGGTCTCCAGGTGCAATCAAATGTACCGACTTCGCGAATGAGACTATTACGGTACTCGATGCTTCGAGACTTCGTCTACCCTACTTTTCTAGCTCTCAAGTGTTCGCAAGATCGCACACTGAGACACAGTCACGTATTTCCTTCCATACCCCCCATTCTTTACCGATAGAAGGTATTTTGTTACAAATGACGTCCAGATGGGAAAAAATCGTCAACTAGTAGTCCTCTTAGTCAGCGTTTAGCGCTCAACTGACAAATGCTACCGACAGTGGAAGAAAAATTCGAGTGGAAGCGAATTACTCTCCAGTCGCATCGGTCCGAAGATAAAATTCGCTCCAATCGTAAATCTAAAATTATATTCGGATCGTTACGGTCACCTGACATCTTTTGAGTCCACTTGCGAGTAGATTAAGTAAATACACGACGTACGTGAAAATTTTCGAGAAAATTAACGAAGATTGTCCAGTCCAGTGTAGGTACGGAGATAAAATTTACCCCGATCGTGAAACCAACGTTATGTTAGGCTATCAACGGTCCTTTGGACCACGTACAAGCATAAAAAGCTGTAGATCGCTGTGCAAATTTTCGAGAAAATTAAACGAGACCGCTCAGTCACGTCGGTCCGGTGCGGTATTCCAACGAGTAGGTCGTGGCCTGCACTTTAAGCGAGGTTAACGTATTCAATTACTACAAACTCGTACAGGGAAAGTAACTGGAATACAAAATTTCTTCATTTATTAAGTGTCTGCGCGAAAAATCCAACCACGCTTTAATTGTTTATCGTTCTATTCGAACACCTCAGGTTTCAGATCGCAATATTCCTCTCTAAAGATCACCGTACGTTTCAAACCTCGAAAATGAGTCTGTAAAATTAAAATTGTTCCTACAAATAATTTCAATTTAAAATCGCAATACAATTCTTTTCCAAAGATCACACTTTCAATTCTCAAAGATACGCAAATCCATAAAATCAAAATTGTTCCTATTTACAAATAATTGTTCATCGTTTGATCGGTCACTTTCAATTTAAAATCGCAATACAATTCTTTTCTAAGGATCATCACACTCTCAAACCTCAAAAATACACAAGACTTCGACACTATCTCGCTCGTAGAAATATTTCCCCGATCGTACACTCTATACTCGCGAGAGATCGTTCATCTCACTCTCTCTCGCTCGGTTGTATTATTCATCCCGGTGCAAAGACTCCAAACAAGTTCAGGCGCCCCGTTATTAAGAAAATGTGTACACGAACGAGAGTTGGGTAACTGGGGGGTGAATAGGTGGGGGGGGGGGGGGGACACGAAAAGTTATCGATGCACACGAAATTAAAGGAGTCGCGCATCCAAGAGCCGCGGAAATTGGTCCAACGGACGATTCAAAAGTATGGATCGAGCTGCGAGGGGTGGGGGCAGGGGAAGTTGACAGGGCGACGAGCGCCGCTGGCAAAGTTACAAATTCTAACAATGCAGTCGGAAGCAATCTAGTTTCTATATAATATTATGCTGCTTTTATTTTCGTGTACCGTGCCCGAGGATTTGTGCATCCACCCGCGTTGAATCGCGCTCGATGGTCGGAGCAGGCTCGGTGGGGACGAGGAGGGGAGAATTTTTCTTTTTTTTTTTTCTGTTTTTTTTTTTTCGAGCAGCCGGAGAAACACGCGCGAAAAAATCGTGTCATTAAATCTGTCACGGAGAACGGCCGAATTTGTTTCATCGTCGTTCCGCGCGTCGAGGGGCGGCGTAACGCTCGGAACGCGCGCGCGCGCGCGCGCGAAACTTTCTGTGAAATATTCGTTGCGGTGCGGGTTTCGCGCTCGCTCCTTTCGCCTTCTCCATCGGAATTCCGTTGAAAATGCGAAACCATTTTAACGTCCCGCATTGAAATATTTCGCTGCCCAGAGAACGCTCTCTAATACAATTTGTACCGAAAGCGATATCGTTTTGAATACCATTATTCAACCCCTCCCCCTTCCCCAGCCCTTTATCCTCTATCCACCGTATTCTTTTCACATAACTGTGGAAACATTGATTTTCCATCAGGAAGAGATTATGATGCATGCGCGACGCCGTTTGAATACATTTTTACGCTACCGCTCCGCTGTCACAATCGTTTATTCTTCGCGCAAAATGGTTTCGAATCATTGTTTTCCAACGCGGGGATCGCATCGAGGACGTCGCAACGACACGAATTCGTTTTTATAACGATTCTTTCACCCGACGTTGAATCACAGTTGGATTTCAATTACAATTTAACGCGACGAGAATAATATTTAATTTGTTCCCGAAAGGGGGCACGGTTCTCGAATCTGGCCGATCGTGATCGTTCTGCTTTTGTTTCAACCGAGAGGGTCGGTAGAGGGTTTTGGGTTACTTAAGGGGTATCGGGACGAAAGTGTTGGGAAATGGAACAGGGAATTGCACGTTCGATAACAGAAGTTGTAAATATACTTTGGAGAATGTATTTGCGATCTAAAGTGAGGTTAGGTAGCATCTAGAACGTCGTAAACTTGAAATCACCCAAATGCATTTCGGGGGTCCCGGATCCTCCCGATTTCGAGTTTGGAAATTATCAATCGTTCTCTGTTGGAACTCTACCAACATTACCGATACCAAGGTATTTTTTAAATAAGCTCACCGACACGAAGAATTAATAAGAAAATATTTTTTTTAAAGAAGCTCATTACGACGTCTACAGTGAAATTTACGGTAAAAAATTTCTCTTCGGAGAAATAAAATAATTACGCATTTTTTCCCGTATTATTTACGTATTAATTACCATTCATACGTGTCAATTACTATACCATATTTTTTCTTAATACTGAATTCACTTTTCGAACGACAGCCACCACGAAAATAAATGTTCGAAGAACCAGGAATGATTCACGTCCCTGCACCCGGTGCAACCCTCTAAACAAATTGTTACACAATTTGTACAAAGAGGAACGGTTACTCGTGGCCGTAATTTCGTTCGTTTCTCTCATTTTTATCCGGCGGAAATTTTTCGAACAACAAGCGAACAACAGAGGCCCGGCTAAACGTTCACGATTCGGTTAATTGCGTTACTGCTGTTTCGACCGAGTTAATAGTCAACGGTCCGCACAAAGGATGCCTGTGATCAGGTAGTGCTCCTCTTTCGTGCAGCAATTAGATTCAATTACAGGATCGCTCGTCCGTAATTAGAGCGCCTCGTGCTTTTCTCCTCGCTTCTACCGCGTTTACCTCGTAACTTTCGCGAATAGACGCCGGCCGTCTCGACGATCTCGTCGATAACCGAATTATACTATTGTGAAAATTGATTTTTTACTGTAGCGTCCACGAGTGATAGAAATATCAGATTTTGTACCTGTGCAAGGTATTTAAATCTTTTTCGATGTAATTATTACAGTATTGGATCTTATTAATTTCTCGATTGCATGAAATTTGACAATTTGTACATTTAAAAAGCATTGGAATCTTTTTAAATTTAAATATCATGCTATTAAAATTACTCGATTATATGAAATTTGACATTTTGTACTTGTACAAGGTATTGCAATCTTTTTAAATTTAAATATTACATTATTAAAATCATTAATTTGTCGATTGTATGAAATTTGACATTTTGCACTTGTACAAGGTATCGCAATCTTTTTAAATTTAAATATTACACTATTAAAATCATTAATTTGTCGATTGTATGAAATTTGACATTTTGTACCTGTGCAAGGTATTTAAATCTTTTTCAATGTAATTATTACAGTATTGGATTTTATTAATTTGTCGATTACATGAAATTTGACATTTTGTACTTGTACAAGGTATTGCAATCTTTTGAAATTTAAATATCACACTATTAAAATTGGTATGAAATTTGACATTTTGTACTTGTACAAGGCATCGCAATCTTTTTAAATTTAAATATTACACTATTAAAATCATTAATTTATCGATTATACGAAATTTGACATATCACGTACATTTAAAAAGCATTGGAATCTTTCTAAACGTAAATATTACACTATTGGATTTACTAATCGATCAATTGCATCGAGATTCGATTTTGTTTATCTAAATGATTTTATATTTATCAAATGTTTCATCGGAAAAGTCGGTAGAATAATAAATCAGAACGGTGTATTTTACCGTATCTTTCAATCACTTCGGTGAAGTGAAAATCTTGTTTTTTAATAAATGGCGCAGTTTATGATACTACGAGTACTTCGGTAAGATATTAGTGTACTTGGAGCTACGTGTATATTCTGCGTTCGGTCTAATGGAGCACATTGCTGAAATATTCTAAGTTTCGTTTATGCTCGTACCTTTGAAATATGCAAAGCCTCATCTGGTTTAACATCAAGCTACGAAAATGGACGGAACTTTGAATATTTTCTTAGGCTTCTAGGGTAAGTACGTAGAATAGCTTCTTAAGCTCCTTTGGTGCATAAACACGAGACACTTTCTCAGAGTGGTAGAATTGATTAAAAGTAGAAAAGTCTCTGAGACCGAGGTGATACATTCTATGATCTTCGCAAAATATCCTCCGTAACGTGTATCCTCACTATTTAATGGTACACTCTCAGGTGGCAAGCTAGGTAGACTTTAGTGTATCTCCATACAGGAATAGGCCCCGTAAAATATTAAATGTTTTCTTAGAGTGGATAAAGTCTGTCTACTTTGTTACAACCTCGCGAAATATTCTACCGTATATTCTAACCAGCTAAGAAAATATTTTGAAGTAAGTAAACAGAACTTAGGACGTCTTGAAGAAGAATATATCAGATTGAATAACCCAGAGAATATTTCCAAGCCTGTTGTACCTAATTTAGAATGTTCCCTTATAATATACAGAGAATATTTCATCGTGATACAATTCCACCTAAGACTCTTGATAACTTCCCAAACCGGTGTAACGATTCAAGCAAAGAATGTATCAAGTTACACAGATTAGAGAATACTTCCAAGTCTTATCGTACAAAGAATATTTGCAACCAGACGTGACTCAAGAATCGTAAACAGAATGTAACGCACACCCTAAAGAAGAATACGTTAGGTAACACGTATCAGAGTAACACTTCGAAGCCTTCAAGTTAGATATAACTCGTGCTTCCTTAAACTGTAAAAATACAACCTAGAATATTTCACCGGGACGTGACTCCGCATACAATTTCGAATAACTTCTCAAACTGGTTGCAGAACACAAGGAACGCAGAATATTTGTAAGACGTCTGGCTACACACAGTACACAAAATATTATCGTTCCCCTGTGTCCTGTCTTCCCAAAGTATTCCAAGTTCCATCCATTCTAACGTCTCCGAAATATTCCTCGGTAAATGTCATCGTCGAGCCACGGAAACGGAGAAACGTCGAATGCCAATCGAACTGTACAAAAATATCAAAATATTTCGTCTGTATAAAAATTTACTCGACGATTGAACATGTTCAATCGGTTCCGAAAGAACGATTCATTCGTTTCGCGTGTGTAAACGACGAAAAGGTCAAACGTGAAATAGTATTGGGTGTTAATGAATTGATATTACGTTTGATGTTCGTTTTTGCACGTGGCTAGGTCTTAATTTTAATTACATGTTACAACGACGTTTGGTCCTGCGTGAATCAGAAATGTAATAGGTTGCTCGATAAATTTTTTTTCGATAAGAAACGTTACTATCAGGTTCGTCGTTTTATTTTTCTAAAAATGGTACTGGTGTTTGGTGAACATACGCGAAGATGTCATATAGATCTGTCGAGTGATTCGTATATTTGCAGTTGTTTGACGTTGATGTGTCATGGTATTCTTTTCACAATGGAAGAAACGATAAAACTTACTGAACAATTTGGTATATCTGTCTCTTTCTCACTGTTGTTATGTGGAAATCTTTCTCTCTCTCTCTCTCTATCTATCTATTTATCTATTTATCTATCTATCTCTCTTTCTCTTTTTTACTTTCGTTACACAACGACTCAGACTTTGACTCAATTTGTTTTTCCTAATCCCCACCACTGATCCCTCCATCCATTTTCGCGCGCTTTCTTGCATAGAATTCGTTTCGCGGAGAAAAATACGTAATTTACAGTTCGTCGAACCATGGATCTTAACGAGCCCGTTGATTGGACGTCCATGGATCAGTGTATCGACTCTCGGGCGCATAAAAGGCGGGAATCTGTGGACCATACTTAAACGAGCTCACCAGCCCTCGAGAGTACGGTGAATTCGACTCTGAATCGTTTCTGTCTTTCGTTATTTGTGCAAACATCGCGACTGGATTAATCCCTCGTGAAACGATAAAGATTGAGGCAGGAATTTTTATTTTTCAGCTGAAATTTTTTCGAACATGTGCACTTTGGAGACAGTGAATATCGATTTTGAAAAAAGAAAAATTGGAAACCTAATTTTTAAGAGGATTGGGGTACCTGAAGTTCTCATTTGGAGTAGTCCTGTATTGTGTGCTGTTGTTTGATATTACAAAAATTAAATACTAAAATATATTTGAACATCACGTAGAATTTTACAGAGAATAAATATCAATTTTGGAAAAAATCATAATTCGAGACTTAATTTTTAGAAGGAGGGAATTCTACGGAATGTACATTTGGTGTGATAAAAATTAATAAGGTGAGAAAAATTAAATACTAAAATCTATTTGAACTTCGAGTGGAATTTTACACATAATAAATATCAATTTCGAAAACAAAAATTGATCTCCTTTTTTTAAGTAAGGTTGCAGGGGTTTAATAGAACTCCCACTGGATTAGATGTTACATGTTGGCCCTTAATATCGATCGATCGTTCTGCAATTAGATTAACAAAAATTAAGTATACCACTTTCACGAGGAAGATAAAAAGAATAGTGATCGAAAGAAAACAAATTGGGTGTAAATATCCAGGGTTGGTTAAACAGATCAAAACGAGTGCGAGATACGTCAAGCTTTTGTTAATTTTCAACGTTCAACGTCTGCATTCGAATGAGAATTCCTTTAAGATGGTGGAATGAAACAAGTGCAAGAAGATGGAAGTCCCGGCTAAGATCTCGCAAGATAAAACAGGATCCTTTTAACGCTCGCAGGATTAGCAGGAACTCAAAGAGACGAAGAATGACGTTTAAAGGGAAGAACTGTATCCCGAGGAAACAATGAGACAAGAGGATTCGCTTTTTAGTACACACGGAGTTGAAATAAGCGGGCAAAGAAACATTTGAACGGGGAATCTGTAGCGGGGGTAACGAAGCGTTAAGGGAATTCAATTTCTAGCGTGTACGGGATCAAAAACGGAAGCTAAAAATAACGTTTCGAGTAACGAGATTACGTCGAGGCAACGAAACGATAAGGAAATTCGATTTTTACCGAGCGCAAGATCAAAGCGGCACCGAAGCGCCGCGTTCAAAATAAAAGAATTCTAATGAAAGAACGAAACGATAAGAAAATTCAGTTTCTAGTGTGCACAGATAAGAGAACTCGAGAGTGGTTACCACGAGACGTGAAAACTTTTAATATACATGTATACGATATACCCGCGAATAAACGACGGAAGTTTGGGAATTTATTTCCCTAGTAATGATAAACAAATTTTTATTTAAAGAAAAAAGAATTCCAAAGCAAACGTTCACGAGTTATAATTCTCTAAAGTGAATTTACTTGTGTAACTATGAATTCCTTGTCCAAGGAAACGATCGAAATAAGCTTCTTTATATTGATACGAGAGTTGTGTATTCTTGTAATTCTTTCGACAAACAAATGTTCAATAATTACAATAATCTTGTAATTCTTTCCCTGTTGCAGTTAATAACGATTTCTTCAAAGACAGAAAGTAGGATAATTGAATCTAACGAGTCTCTTTATTCTATAATACATGGACTATATGGACGAAATATCGATTGGAAGGAGAACGATATCGAATTAGAAATTGGCGCGAAAGTATCACGATTTTCGTTTTGATATTGAAATAATTGATCTGTTTATTATATCGAAAAATAATGAAAGATATTCTTCGGTGTATGTATATACATACATATGTCTTGTCTCATTCTCGCTGCACTTTGTTTTATTATATCCATATTGCATTGTTTTCGAGGTTAGGTTGTCTACAATCTGCACAGTTGTATGTTCTCAACCATGTATAATATTATTTTTCGTACAACTCTGACAAAACGAAAAATTACTATTATTACAAAAAGAATTCAAACTTTCCAATAAGGAGCTCGACGTCGAACTATAATAATGCCCTCCTTGCATTCGTGTTGCACTATTTTCGAGGTTAGTTTGTCCATAACTTGCAATCTCGTATCCTCCTTTTCATACACATTATTATTTTTCTCCACTGCTTCGTTTCATATTACGTACACATCTGACAAAACGAAAGGTTATTATTACTATAAACAAATCTCTTTGCATTCGTGTTGCACTATTTTCGAGGTTAGTTTGTCCACAATTATTATTTTTCTCCACTGCTTCGTTTCATATTACGTACACATCTGACAAGACAAAAAGTTATTATTACTATAAACCAATCCTTTTGCATTCGTGTTGCACCATTTTCGAGGTTAGTTTCTCCACAATTATTATTTTTCTCCACAGCTTCGTTTCACATTTCGTACAACTCTGACGAAACGAAAAATCACCTTATCGCTAGAAAAAGAATTCAAACTTCCCGGCACAGGAGCTCCAGGTCGAAGAATAAAGAAAGAAAATGGCAACCCGGATAGATGTATCTCGGTTGACGAATATCGCGAGACCAGCCGTAAGCCGTGAACATAGCGTTGTACCAAGGGGCTGGGGCAACGATAAATCGGCTTTCAAATCGCGGCTGGATTCTCTTTCCTGACGAGCGGCCTCTTTTCTATGCAGACAACCGCATCCGTCGTCCTCCCTGTTCACGGGCGGTCTTAAACGAAAACGAACGGCTTTATCATCCGTGGGATTGCAGCGCCGGATGCTGTCATTAATTTAACCCGACACACTTTGTTGCGATCCGCCCTTTTCTCTCGTGTCGCGAACCACGACGCCACTGCGATACCCCGAACAACCCCGGAACCGCGTGTAATCCCTGTGACGCGGCGCGGATCAAGGAGACAGGGGGAGAAAATAATCGTTCCCGCGAGATAATCCCCTTTCCACGGAGGGTTCGCGACAGGTGATCATCATTAGCGTTCTGAACACGCCGGAGAAATAATACGGTGAATGAATATCGTTGGTAGGACGCGCGCCAGACCGTGGGTAGCAGTTTTTGAGGGTCGAAGTAGATCTTGGTTTGAATTTTCGAACGTTATGGAAAGGGTATAGTAATTTGATTTGTAGAGAGAATAATTTGATTCGTAGAGAGACGGTAGCTCGAAAGAGCACGAGATGGAACGTAAGTGGATCTGTGGTTTCTGAAATGAATTTTGAAATAATAGTGTAATTGGAAAGAGGGGGTAAATATTGATAATTTGATGGTGAGTGGAGTGGTGATGCGTTGAAAGAGTATGATGACGAAGTGAATTAATAATTATAACCGATTGATTGTTGTAAATTACTGTCTCGAAAGAATATAGTTGAAATGGTGGAAAGGGTACACCATTTTCGAAATTAATCGGTATTATCGAATTAATGTGGAATTAAATGGCGTTCGATGCCATGATAAGTTCTTAAGCAAATCAGCACGAAAGTTAATTAAATTATTGGCTCTAATTAAATTTCGTCCGATATTGATTGTAGATTCGGGAACTTTAACTTGATATCGCAGTTAGTCGACGTCCCTGAAATTTAAGCTCATTCGCTCGAGAAGGGAACTGCCAAAACCCGAATCTAACCTCTAAGAGTAGAATAAGGGAGCAATATCAAACATGGCGGACGATCAATTATTTTAATGTTTCTTTTGACGTTTCGGGCTCGATGTAGATCCTTCTCAGGAAATATACATTTCACACGCTTTTCACTTCACTTCGATACAATCTTTATTACATTTGTTTCTATATATAAATGTTCTAGAAATAAATCTAATAAGAGATTGTATCGAAGTAAAGTGAAAAGCGTGTTAAAATATATACACGACAACTGGTACTTTTCAAGTACCATATATATTTCCCTCCTTAGTTTCGCTTATTGCAACAACATCCTTATCGCTTCAGTTTACCGTACGGATCGTTACATTTATTTACAGAGAAACGTAGGAGGTATTATCGCAATAATTATTCAATGCTCTCAATATCGAATCATATTTACGTACGGTGGATACTCGTTATCCTTGCGAAGCAGTTGATCATTTTTTTTTTTCTATCCATGCAAAGCAATTAATAATTCTTTTTATTCACACCCTTGCGAGACAATCGATAATTCTTTTTACCCTTGCAGGGCAATTAATAATTGTTTTTATTCGCATCCTTGCGAAGCAATCGATTATATTCTTTATCTTTGCGAAGCGGTTGATAATTTTTCTTTCTTAACCGATAAACAATTGGTAATTATTTTTCTACTTCATAGAATCGATGATTGTTTTTCTCTTTCGTGAAATTGATCATTATTTTTCGTTTGTCAAAAATTGATAATTGTTTCCTTAATTCGAAGATGTGTTAATTATTTCTCTACTTCGAAGAATTGATAATTATTTCTCTATTTTGAAGATGTGATAATTATTTCTCTACTTCCAAGAATTGATAATTATTTATCTTTTCGAAGAATTGACGATGATTTTTCTACCTCGAAGAATTGATAATTATTTTTCCACTTCGAAAAATTTATAATTATTTTTCTACTTCCAAGAATTGATAATTATATTTCTATTTCCAAGAATTCATAACTATTTTTCTATTTCATAGGATTGATAATTATTTCTCTACTTCGTAGAATCGATGATTGTTTCTCTCTTTCGTGGAATCGATCATTATTTTACTATTTTCAAAAATTGATAATTGTTTCCCTATTTCGAAGAATCAATAATTATATTTCTACTTCGAAGAATCGATAATCGTATCCCTACATCGAAGAATCGACAATCGAATCCCTACATCGAAGAACCGACAACGATATTTCCATTTCCAAAAATTGACAACAATTCCCCCGAACTTCTATTTTCGTTTCGTGGAATTTTCAAACTTATTGCAAACACCGTGGAAACATCGTCCCCGGGATCGAATAGTGGCGAAGGGGTTGCTCGCGGCGAAGGATGGAAAAGAAAAACGAAGAGCTCGACGCTTTTAAATTCGATTAGAAACAACCCCTCCCCCTCCCCCGATTTCCCCGATCGTTTACCTACACGCAGCCCGTGGTCGCTCGGAAGCGTATCGTCGCAACGGAGCCCTCCTGAGAGGCATCTACGAGAACCAAGGGAAAAAATACACCGTGACTGGTTCACCAGAGACGAGGGTGCGCCGAGGGAGAGGGTTGAAACTAGGCCAGTGGGTGATCGGGCCGCACCCCACCTCACACCACCGTGACACGAACGCCTCTCCACGCTTGCGTAACGTAACGTTGCCCGGGTTTTACGTCATCGTGCTGCCTGGTGACGTCACCGCCGACCACGTTCTCCCCCTGATCCCCACCAGCCGGAACACCGGCATAAAAGGCTGGCGCCACGAGCCGAAGGGGAACGATCCAGCTAACTCGGCCCGAGTCAACCTCGCTACCCGATGCTTTCGTATGCTTTCGAATCCACGGTGTTCTTACCAACGATTGAAAAAACGAACTCGAGAGAGACCACCGGCTGGATTTTTATTGCAACGGAATTGGAAGGTCGTTGACACCAACGAGGAAAACTTTCGCGCGAACTAACGCGCCATAACGCATCGAAGAATCGATAATCGTATCTTTGTATCGAAGAATCGATAATTGTATCTCTGTATCGAAGAATCGATAATCGTATCTCTATATCGAAGAATCGATAATCGTATCCCTATATCGAAGAATCGATAATGGTATCCCTGAATCGAAGAATCGATAATCGTATCTCTATATCGAAGAATCGATAATCGTGTCTCTATATCGAAGAATCGATAATCGTATTCCTACATCGAAGAATCGATAATCGTATCCCTGCATCGAAGAATCGATAACCGTGTCTCTATATCGAAAAATCGATAATCGTATCTCTATATCGAAGAATCGATAATGGTATCCCTGCATCGAAGAATCGATAATTGTGTCTCTATATCGAAGAATCGATAATCGTATCTCTGTATCGAAGAATCGATAATCGTGTCTCTGTATCGAATAATCGATAATCGTATCCCTACATCGAAGAATCGACAACGATATTTCCATTTCCAAAAATTGACAACAATTCCCCCGAACTTCGTAGGCTCGACAATTCTATTTCCGTTTCGTGGAATTTTCAAACTTAAGAAGAATTTTCAAGCCTTGTTCAGGCTTGTTTTTTTGTCTTTCTTTAATTATTGGGAGAAAGAGAATTGTTTTCTTAGTTTGATCGTTGTTTGTACATAGGGGCGGGATTGTACTTTTTAGGTTATGTTTAGTCGTACGTGTCTTCTTGATTGGACGAACGGGGAAATTTTACGGAGATTGTATGGTGGTTTTTGTTGTTCTCTATTGGAAGATAAAATATATGGAAAGTCGTTAAATATCGATTCTTAAGGCTTGTATTTTAAATAAAGATTGTGTAGCGATTTATTTGACTGAGAGAACAAAATAAGGGGTAATCTGTGCTCTGGTTTGGATCGTGTATTGGCGAAGCTCGATTGGAGAATTTCTGTGAATGTTTAAACAACTTTACCGTCTTTAGTGGTTTATTGTACTATAACGAGTGCCACGAGAAACTATCGAACGTTTCTACTGTGTACAGTTCGAACGAACGAAGATATATTCTTGAATGTATAAAACTGGCGCGGTAGACACGTTTCAAGCTCGATAGTAAGCTCGGAGGGAAACAAACAGCACAGCGTCGTGAACTTTTAAATAACCTTAGTCTCGTTAGGGACACTCCACGACAACAAGTGCTTATCCAAGAAATTATCCAATATTTCGATTTTTCGCGTTACACTCGCGACGAACGTTACAATTCTAAACACGTAAAACCAATCAATCAAATTGCTCGAGAAAGTAATTTCGTTTTCCAAAACGAAGAATATATAATTTAATTTAATTTAATTTAAAAATTTAATAAAAATGCTTACACACTTTAAAAAAATCGTTTCATTTTCACCAAAACAAAAAAAACACGAAACGATTTTCCGAACAACGAAATTAATCGATCCTAACCGATTAGAAAACACTAACCTCCAACGAAACCAAACACCGCCACGTTGCTCGCAAACAACCAAGTAGAATCAGCGAGCAACGGTCAGACATCCAAGACCTGTCCAATTGGCTATCCGCGAGTTGTTCGCGATCGATTTCCCCGTGAACGCAGCCTCGTATCGTAAACTCGTTATCTCGCGTTTTCGATACACTTTTATACCGTACACCTGTGTTCGTCCAATCGTTCTCACCACGGCCCCGTGTGACGCACGATTGGATGTTACCCGTCCCCTTGAAAATATCGTGCAATCAAGTTTTCGACGCGTCGGGCATTCAATCTTCGAAGCCGAAATTCGGAAGACGTTCTCCGGAGATGGTCGAAAAATTCGCTAAAATTCGGTCGGGGGGGCACGGGGCCGGGTTCGGTGGTGGATAGCGGCAAGCAACCCTCATCTTCGCGTATTCAAGCTCCATTAAGCCTGGCACCAGGAGCACCGTTACCCCCGAGGCTATGGACCCGGGATAAGAACCCCTTCGAATTCCTCTTATCTGGGTCAAAGATATGCGCTCCCTCCTCTTCTCTGTACATATAATATATGTATATACATATTATATATATTTATATTTATATATATGATGTATGTATACATATATTATATATATACACACATACACATATACATACACAAACGTACCAAGAGCGCATTCTGCACGATAAACATCGTTGACACGGATCACCAGTCGTTTGTAAACGTGTGTCGAACGAGCCACTCGAGAACAGACCGATGTATGGTATAAATAACCCCATTCAGACGTGACAAATTTTGGTTCTGGTTGTATCCAACGATAATAGGGAACGTACAGTTTGTTGTTTATTGCCGAGAATATTCGAGGTGCATAGTCCTTTTTGGGTACGAACGAACGTAACTCTGGTGTTATCCTCGGGTCTTTTTCGACCCATCCTCATATTTTCTTTCTATAAAAGAAGCTATTTGGGTTGTTCGAAAAGTCATTTGGTTCTCCAAAATGGAGAATGTGTAATTTGATAAAATGTTTATACTCTGGTGCTATCCTCGGGTCTTTCTCGACCCATACTCATATTTTCTTTCTATGGAAGAAGCTATTGGGGTTGTTCGAAAAGTCATTTGGTTCTCCAAAATGGAGAATGTGTAATTTGATAAAATGTTTATACTCTGGTGCTATCCTCGGGTCTTTCTCGACCCATACTCATATTTTCTTTCTATGGAAGAAGCTATTTGGGTTGTTCGAAAAGTCATTTGGTTCTCCAAAATGGAGAATGTATAATTTGATAAAAGGTTTATACGTTCTGAAAAAATCGTGTTTCATTTTCACCAAAAAAAAAAGAACGAAATTACTTTCCGTACGACTCGATGTTATAACGATGTTTCGTTGTATTAGAAAATTAAAAACACGAATTTCATACATTTGGAACATTTCTCAGCCGAAAATTTTCAATGCATAGTTAAACGGAGAAAAGTTTCAGGGTTGAACAACGACAGAAAAAATTTAGAAAGAAGGAAAGGAATTTAACCCCAAATACGGTTAAATTTCTCAATCTTGAGAAAAAGAAATGGAAAATTAGCAGAGAAAATTAAGGAATTTGATTCAGAGTATTTTTCAATTTTGTTTCTAATGTTGCCCCCTTCGCGAATAAATTGTTTCGTTTCGAATTCAAAAAGGAATTCAAACCGATAGCGACCCATGGTATTTATCAGTACTGTGACGTCATTCTTCTCTGTTATATTATTGCGATATTTATTTATAAATGTTTATTCGCAGGTTTAGTAGCTACTCCCCGTGCTGCAATATTTAAAATAACTTAAACGTACACATGTGCGTCAATATCCTCGAAGAGGTTAACTGGAGTTGATCACACTTGGCTGGACGCCTGCTGCTGAAGTATTAATCGCTAATGTAATCTGTTTATCTTCAGTCACGTCGACGCTGAGAGGGTGAATAGAATTATTTATCGCAAAATCCTTACTCTTCCCTAAGAGAACGAACCCGCTTTCTACGAAGACCTTATCCTAAATGGAACAAATCTGACACTATTGTTTCGTACGTTCTTGTTCCAGTCACTGAATTCTTTAAATATTTACGACACACCGAACAGTCAAAGAAAATGAACATTTGACAAATAAAATTCATTTAATAAGTAACGAGTAAAATTAACTTAACAAAGCAATTTGATAAATAAAATTCATCAAATAAATATCAATCGAATATCAATTTGTCAAATCGAATTTATTTATCAAATTACACAGTCGTTGTACAATAAACACGATAAATAATTACAGAAGAATATTAACTGTTCTAAAGTTTCACTCCAAATGACGAATTCATAAATTAAACAAAATGTTTCAAATTCGAATATTTATTCTTTCAAGAAATATTATTTGTTTCAGCGAGTAAATGGTACAGTTCGGTAATTTATCGTCGATGTAAGGGCTCCAACCATTTATTACTTTTTCTATCGACTGAGAAGGATCGATATAAATTACTCACCGAGGAGACTTTCAACGAGTCGCGGAGCTCGACGCGAAAACAATAATTACGTCTTCGTTAGGCAGCCACTGGCTAAG
Source organism: Ptiloglossa arizonensis (assembly GCF_051014685.1). Classification (NCBI taxonomy): domain Eukaryota; kingdom Metazoa; phylum Arthropoda; class Insecta; order Hymenoptera; family Colletidae; genus Ptiloglossa; species Ptiloglossa arizonensis. The sequence continues at coordinate 19,527,644 of NC_135051.1, forward strand.
TCGGAGTACAAGGTCGCCCTATGGACGGTAAATTATCGACTGGAAATTACGAGCTACGGATTATCGCCCGTCGTCGCACTTAATGAGCTTTTCCACGCGTCAATTCGCACGCAGGAGTTACGTCAACGCGCGAGCGAGTGGTCACTTGCAACGCGCGTACACTCTCGCGCAGCTAAGATCGCGATTCATTATTACTATATATTTGTTATTATACGCAACAGTCCCTACTGCAACGCTTCGAGCGATTAATTAATCCATCACCGGTACGCGACAAACGTATTTTAAAATTCTCGTTCATTTTTTACAAAAATGTTCGACGGTAAGTGTAATTTTATTTAACGTTACTTATTTTATTTTACGTCCCGAGTTGGGTACGTACATCGAATATCAATTCGTTTTAATATTATTTTCAGGCCCCGGTTAGGTAACCATAACTGGTATTACAATTTGACGAAATTAAACGTAAGAAAGTGTAGTGTGGTTAAATTTAGTTCTATATAATTCTTGCAACACAATACCGTGCACTGTATTATTTCAGAGAATTGCACGCAAACTGAGAAAATACAGTGTGGTTGAATTTGATATTTTCTTAAACGTTTCTCTTCCGGAAAATCGAGCGAGCGATTTATCTACGGGTTTCCGTCGATAACACGAGCCACCTGCTGTCGTACACAACGATTTAGGATTTATCAGAGCGAGTCTTTCGGAGGGAATCTCCTTTCATTAAATTCGATGACTCTTGGACCATACTACGGATAACATTGTCGTTTGGTCATTTTCAGGGCTTTCAGGAATTTAAACGATCGCAAGACCTCTCCGGTGAAGGACCGATATTGACGAAGTTTCAAGATGTTTTGCAAAACCGTTACCATCGAAACTTTGACGGATCCTCTCGAGAGTCTTGAATATTTTGAAATTGTCACGTGGAACGTCGACGAAAATAAGAAAGATTCACAAGGTGTTTAAAAATAAGATTTTCATCGATAATATTGTCTCCGCGAACTGATTGCAAACACGAGAAAATTCCCGTGTACCTGTAAACGATACCGAGAAACAGTGCCAAGGTCGTGGAAAATTTAAATGTTTTCAAGGCTTTCGAGATAGTTAAAATATTCGAGCCTCCCGAAATATGTAAATAATTTCTCTTTATTAACTATCCTCGACACCGATTTTGAATTAATATATAATTTACCGAAGAGGATCTAAATTTGTGATCCAAACCTTCGGATAATTAAATATTTATAATTATTTTGTACACTCTGGAAAGCCCAACGGAATTACATCGGAGAAACACACCTTATCGATCCGTATCCAACAACGTCCCATTATTTTTCTGCAAATTGTTTCAGATCGCATCAGTAACCCTTGGAATACTAGGTTAGAGCGGCTACGCGTGGGTCTAAATGGACCCATACTTCGATCTCGCTAGCACAAATATTTCGAGGCGAAATTATTTCATTGTATTTTCCTTAAATTCCGAGTAAAGTTACCGGTGTGAACGAGCGATGTACAACTCTTCACGGGTCAGAAAAGACCCAGAAGTGGCCAAGAAAGGCTCAAGCAATACTACCAGGTAGCATAAGTTTCGAGCTGGTCCTCGATCAAGTCCAAGTGAATGTCGTCGAAGAAACGTACTCAATCGATCCATGAACGTTGCAACAATGTTCAATTATTTTTCGTAACGATGTTCAAAATTTTATTTCAAGCAACAACGACACTGCCCAGTGAGAAACGTTACGAAAAGGTCCTCGATTAAGTATCCAACGTCGAGTCGAAATGTCTCGACGATGTTGAGACGAGACAGTTCAGGCTAGCGAGATCGCTCGCTCGTAGACGGTTCCCGCGCGAGCGAGCTAGCGAGCTGGAAATAAACTCGCCCGGTTCTCTCGACGTTTTCTCCAGTTTGCTCGACATCGACACACCGACACCGATCCCTCGCGATTTAAACGGAGTTTAATTCGGTAAACAGTTTCGACTCGTGGCCCATTACCGTGAAGCGTGCTAATGCAAAGCAAATATTTAACGGCAGCCTGAAACCGGCGAATAATTTCGCGGTTACCGATTTCAAACGATACTACGAATGTTGTTTTCCCGCCTGTTTGCCCCCCCCCCCTCCAAACAAGGAATTGGATATCGCCGTCACGATGAGAGACGAATTAATTAACCGCAGTTTTTTTTTCTCTTCTTTCTTTTTCCTCGTTTTTCGAAAACATTCGCGTCGAAGAGGTCGGCGCCACGTCGTCACAATTTTACTGCGAATTGAGGTTAGGTTTCAGTACCAACGCTGAACTGGCGCCCGGGACGGATTAATTAACCGTCTTTTTTCCGTTTTTGAGAAACATTCGTACAGAAGAGGTGGTACACCGTCACGATTACACGCTCAATGCGTGAATCGGGGTTAGGTTTTAATAATCGAGGTTAGGTTTCAACAGCGGTTACGTTCCGCTTGTCGCGCAGCTTTGTGTGTTGTTTATTTCGCGGTGAACACGTCGAGTGAAGAGAGAACGCGAAAAGGTCATTTCCTCGAAATTTTCGAGATCAACAATTTCTTCTTCAATCGAATTATACACATTTTTTTTTTTTTTTAAGTGAAATAACTCCACTCGTTCTGTGTACGAAAATATGTATAATAAGTATTTAGAAAACTGATATTTCGCGAAAAATCAAGAAAGAAGAAACAATAAAAGAATCGTTCGAAAGCTACCGATTACATTGGCTCGAGTGTCTTCCCGAGCGAAAGCATTTGCCTAATTCAAAAATCTGGAATATGAAATCGAAGTGTCGAATCGCATAAAGTTTGAATTGCCTCGATCCCGGAGCCCGCGGAGTGCACTTCTGTTTAATTTTTGACATCAAAACGGGGAATCGGTATTTACTTTTTGAAAGCAAAGTTTGGTAGTTAATTCAGTCGCGAGAAAAGTTCCCGCAGTTACGCTATCTCCATGAAAGTTCCCTCCGGGAGGTTGGTAGGAGGTATGGGTAACGGTGGTGGGTTCTTTCTTGGAATTACAGTTACTCGACTGGGCGAAAGTTTCGAAGTATCTTTCATTACGAGGTAACTATAATGTTGTCTCTGTCGTTGCGATCGGATTACCTCGTGTTAATTAAAAAGAATATCGAGAAGGTGGTGTTTGCATTCGTGGCACGTGACCCACGTAAAGCACGGATTGCTTTCGTGTAGAATTTGAAAACAAAGTGTCCGGGTTAGGTCTTTATAATGCACGGTTCAATTAAGATAATCGCATTGATACGCAGCTGGTAACTCGCAGAACGAACCTTCGGTTCTCACTGGACTTAAAAACGGGGAAAAAGCGCGAGGAATTCGGCATTCGAAGTCAGGAATTTCCAGATTGAAATCGCGAATCGAAAGACCCTCGGCGCACGTCGGTTTCTCGAAGTATTCGTCGTCGTGAGATCGATTGGGATTCGATTTTCGACGTGGAACCGAACTTTCGGGCCAGAAATATCTGTAACGCGAACTGCGAAATTTAAAACGAGGGAAGTAATACGGTGTGACCGCGATAGTTGCAAGAAAGCGGGGCAAACAGTTGCCCAATTCTCGGACTCGCGCGACCAGCATGGAAATGGTAGAACAAATGACAATGCATCATAAATTATTTATCGACGAATTATATATTTTCATTTAACGATGAAAGAAAATATTAGAGTAACGTTGCTTTTCAAATTGATGTGAAATTATAAAAATTTCGAAACTTGGACTTGGGAGACGGTTTCTCTTTCGCAAAAATACTTTTTTCTTACTACGAATAAAAAATGTTTATTTAGGTTAGGAAGTTACAAACCCTTTGTACCGTTTCTTACTCGCAAGTTTCTAACAATTAGCCACCCACGCTTTCAGAAACTGTACCATTTGACGTTCACGTTCAAAAAAATAATATTTTCGTCAACGATAAAAAACGAGAGGTTAGGTTACGAATTTTTCAACCTACCCTCCCATATATCACGAATTTCGACAAATTGTCAATCCACGTTTTCAAAAGCTGTACCATTTGACGTTGTTCACATACAAAAAAATAATGTTTTCGTCAACGATAAAAAAAGAGAGGTTAGGTTACGAATTTTTCAACCTTCCCTTCCATATATCACGAATTTCTACAAATGGTCAATCCACGCTTTCAGAAACTGTACCATTTGACGTTTACATTCAAAAAAATAATATTTTCGTCAACGATAAAAAAAGAGGTTAGGTTACGAATTTTTCAACCTTCCCTCCCACATTTCCCGAATTTCTACAAATTGTCAATCCACGCTTTCGTAAACTGTACCATTTGACGTTTACGTTCAAAAAAATAATGTTTTCGTTAACGATAAAAAAAGAGAGGTTAGGTTACGAATTTTTCAACCTTCCCTCCCACATTTCCCGAATTTCTACAAATTGTCAATCCACGCTTTCGTAAACTGTACCATTTGACTTTCACGTTCAAAAAAATAATATTTTCGTCAACGATGAAAAAAGAGAGGTTAGGTTACGAATTTTTCAACTTTCCCTCCCACATTTCCCGAATTTCTACAAATTGTCAATCCACGCTTTCAGAAACTGTACCATTTGACTTTCACTTTCGTTTGGAATAAATTTTCGTCCCGGATAAAACCAATTCAACGATCGAGAGGAAGAAAGTTAACGATCGAAGAATAAGGTCCGCTCTAAGGAACGATAGAGCTCGAGGTTGGCAGAGATTAGCGAAAGAAACGTTCGAGGGACGTGAATCAATATCACCTGTCGTGTACGTACTACGTGTGTGGGACGGAAATGCGCGTCGGTCCTACACCTGAAATAACTCGCCAGCCGTGACCTTAACCCTTTCGTCGTGCGAAATGTCACCGAACCGTCACGTTGGTAATGCACGGCCGGATGTCTGCGAGTCTGCCAAAAGCCGCGTCGTATCTATCAGCGCGCGTAACGCGACGACAATGCCAATAAACGACACTCGATGCAGAGTAGGTCAGGATTTCAGACGAAGATATTTCGATCGAGAGTTCGTTGACGCGAACAGGGCCGCGATCCTTCGGTTGCGGCGGATTTTGCACGCTTGTTGTGTCTCGATCGCTACGCAGCTGCTATTGGTTAAGTATTTCGTTCCGTGTCCGCTCCCCTCCCCTCCCTTAATTTTAGAACGTGCCGTAGCCTCGGTGGATCTGTATCCGGTCTGTAAATACGATCGAAGGTTGCCGAGCAACGACTTTACCAACGTTGCTCTCGAAATTGATGCGAAATTATTAAAATAGGTAGATGAGGACCGTGTCGATGCGACCGAATATTGTGTAATAACATTTCGTCTTTATCCGCTACCTGAGAATTTTGTCTAAAGTTAGCAGGTTAGAGTCTCAAAAATTGTATCGATGGAGAATATTTAAAGTTTGAGCGAGTAATTTACAAATCTTTAAAGAATGAGGTGTTGTGTGTAAGGTTAGGTTAGGAATTTTTAATCTTTTGTTCTTGTTGTTGAGGATTTTGTCTGTAATTAGCAATCAAAACTTTTAGAGATTGAATCGATGAAGAATATTTAAAGTTTGAGCGAGTAATTTACAAATTTTTAAATAATGAGGTGTTGTGTGTAAGGTTAGGTTAGGAATTTTTAATCTTTGTTCTTGTTTTTGAGGATTGTGTCTGTAATTAGCAATCAAAAGTTTTAGAGATTGAATCAATGAAGAATATTTAAAGTTTGAGCGAGTAATTTACAAATCTTTAAATAACGAGGTGATGTGTGTAAGGTTAGGTTAGGAATTTTTAATCTTTTGTTCTTGTTGTTGAGGATTTTGTCTATAATTAGCAGTCAAAACTTTTAGAGATTGAATCAATGAAGAATATTTAAAGTTTGAGCGAGTAATTTACAAATCTTTAAATAACGAGGTGAAAACAGAATGTGTAAAATTAGGTTAAGAATTTCGAAACCTATCCCGTCGGTTATCTTTGAATTCTTTTCGTAAGTCAACGATCCAAACTTTCGAAGAAACTTATGCTAACGCGGAACATTCGCGAGCATCTTCGTAATACGAAAATTCAGCAAAAATAAAAAGTGTTGTTAGCTCGAGTTAGGAATTTTTAAACGTTCCATCCCTTACCCGCAATTTCGAACTTTCTCCGTAAACCAGCCATCCAAACTTTCGGAAATTTTGTCAACGAAGAACATTTACGTCAATTTTCATAATACAAAAGTTTTTGAAAATCTCCTCGAAGATAAAGATTATGTTCAACGACTAAACATAATTAGAGATTCAATACAAACATGTTTAATACACACATGTAAGGTATTCGATTAATTGCGCCAAGTTCTTCCGGTGTAATACTTTATCCAAAATTATAACAAGTTTTGGAATAACGAGGAGTATATGTAACCATCCCTAATCAGAATTAATATAATTCTATAACTAATTATAGTTATAGAACTAAATATAGTTATAGTTATATATTCTATAATATAATTAATAACTTAAATAAAATTACACATGTAGTATTTGACATGGTGCTAGATTAGTAAAGTTGAAATAATAAAAGTACAAAGATACGTATTCCATACGAAGTGTGTAGATCTATGAGACATTAGCTGGCCGTTCAAGGCCTTTGTCCCCACCATGGTGTTCGGTTACCCCCACTACAGCGTTTAACTATCCTCGTCACAACGTGGGTATCCCCACTACTTTGTCCCTGGACTCTTCGCGCGTACCAGCATGCACATGCTCTTTACCTCGAGCGAAGAATGTGTCCGTTTGGAACGAATGACGAAATCGAATTTGTCAGTGGTAATTCGTAGCGGAAGAAACGTTTTGGAGTGGTCAGTGAATTTTGTTCCGACTGTAGCGCGACAAAGATCCATTGTCTGGCGAAAAGCGCATCCACCTGAGCACGTTGTTATCCCCGAGAACCCAGTTCACGTACACGTTATTCGAGAGAACAGCTATAAGGGTAAAATTTTATGGCTCTATGCGACACAGCGACGAAATACAAACGACACGGTGTAACGAGATACGGGACGGGTCGTCGTACACCCTTCGTTGTACATTTCCTTCAACTCTGTTCGCGCACTTGACTTCGTATACAAATTACCGAATGAATATGTAATTTTTTCATCGCGAGAACAAAAAATTGTTTCGTAATCGTTATTGTCGAGTTCGAAGGTCAAAAAATGAAGCAAACGACATGGAATTTAACATCCCCTAAAATAGAATCACACTTTCGTAAATTATTTTTACGGTTCGTCAACGAGAATTCTTAATTATATTCCACGATTTGAAATTACCACGTTTATTATAACGAGTAAATTACGACAAGAGAGGCATTTACACGGTATTTTTATTTAACAATTGTTATATTTATATTTGTACTAGAAGTGGAAAGAAACCTGGTCCACCATGAAACGAGTCAAAGTCAACAGCATCGAACAAGGACGCTCGTATTTTCTACAAAAATTAACAAGTTTGTACTGAACTCCCAAGAACCATTATTTAAAATATCTATCTTCAATTTGTATATATATAAAAAATTAAAAATTGCACATCCTGTATAGCCAACAGCATCGAATTAGAACGTTCATATTTTCTACAAAAATTAACAAATTTGTACAAAACTCCCAACAACCATTATTTAAAATATCTATCTTCAATATATATACAAAACTGAAAAATTGCACATCCCGTAAAGCAGTAAAAAATTCCCCAGTATTATCCTTCAGTTCGGTCGTTGGAGGTAACGTTTCCCTTAAAGTTGACAACCCTTCGAAAAGCGGAACAGGTTATCGAGAACTGCGTTACCCTCGCGGTGCTCCCTAACCTCAAAAGTGCTCCGGTAACGACACCCAAACGGCTCGGTGGGTAAAAGGTGCGAGCGATCCCCCGAAGCCGGAATTGAATCTTATCTGCGTTCCTCATTCGTCACGCGAGATCCTCCTTATCCCAGCGAACTCGCTATCGCGTTGATATCAGACCGGTCGTTTAAAGGGATCAGATTTTAATAAAACGTTCCGCAATTAGAGACGATCCGATTCGATTGAGTCGCGGTGCCGTGAAACTTTCCTGGAAAACCGAACCGCGAAGACACGCGTGTCAGCCCCCCACTCCCACCCCACCCCCACCCAAGCACCGATCCACATCTTTGTCCCGCCCCCGTTTCCTTTACACATTTTGCATGTTCCATTTCTCCTTTACTTTCCTCGTACCGTACCAAACTGCCTGTCTTTGCTTTTATACCCCCTCCCCCACCCCGGTTTCGCATAGAATTCCATGTCCCCTGCCCCCTACCGTTTCCTGTTCCTTCACGGCAAACTATTCCGTCCTCCTCTCGCGCATACCCCTGGCCCACGATTCCGCCATCTTTCTCCGTCGCCCCCCCCCCCCCTCACCCGGGATACTTCTCTCCTTTGACCGACTCGTTTCCCAAATTTTCCATCTCTCTCCCGTTCGCTCACCCCGAGGAAAACCGGTCGTATCCCCCTACTCATCTTTTCTCTATCGCTCCACCCCCTGACCCCCCACCCCACCCACCCATACCCCACTACGCTCCCGTCCCTGGTCTCCGTCTCGCGGAGAGAAGAAACAGATCCCCCTCCCCTCCGCCCACGTCCCTTCGACGAAGATACCAACGCGTTTCTCTCGTTCGGTTTCTTCTTATCTTCGGCCCACTTACGAGATGCGCGATCTTTTTATCTCGCTCCCGTGTTCCCTTTCTCTCCTCGCCCCGGTTAGAAGTCGTTTCTCTTCGATTTACCGCGCGTTTTCTCTCTTCTCATCGCTGCTTGTACTTTCGTCTCTTTCTCGGGTACAGGCTCGCCTCTCTCTCTCTCTCTCTCTCTCTCTCTCTCTCTCTCTCTGTCCCTCTTTCTCGCTTTCTCTCTCTCTTCCTCTTTCTATTTCTCTCTCTTTCTCTCTTTCTCGTTTTCTCTCTCGCTTTCTCTCTCTCTCCCTCTCTCTATTTCTCTCTCTTTCTCTCTCCCTCGTTTTCTCTCTCTCGATTCGTCGCGATCCCGAGGCCCCGTCGTCTCTTTCCAGGCCGGATCGATAGAGCGGAGTCTGCGTCTCCAATCCGCGCGCATACACGTACACTTTATTATCATGCGGTGCACCCGGTATATTCCCCGGATACAAGGTGCTCCGAAGTGAACCGCGCCCGTTTTTTTCGGCCCGTTTCGGCGCTCGGTGGGGGACGAGGACAGGGTAGGGGTAACCCTTCGAAACCCAAGGGGGTCGAAGAGGTGGATGGCACCGGAACGCGAATATCGCGCAGGAGAACGTGACGCGAATGCCTTTATAAATCAGATTCCGGTCGGTGGAAAATAACCCGAAGTCCCGTTTAATCGTAGGCGAAGAATGAATCGATAATAGATGGAAGATCGAACGAGGGAGAAATCGAAGGGGCGAACTTTTACGTTGTAGATTGGCGGGGTGGGGGCGGGGGTGGGGCGCGATAATTTTGCCAATTTTAATATTTTTCATTCGTTGTGATTCCGGAGATATTGTCGCACAATAGTATTTATTTATTTCGGTTCGTTTCGTTCGATGACGAGGGTACCTTATCTTTTTATCGTAATGAATTCAGTAGACGATTTGTTGGAATCTTTCGTAATTTTTGTGGGCAATTGTTTTTCTTTCATTGTGTATTTACTAACCAGGGTTTTGGCCAGTGTGATGTTTTTGTGGTAGTTTTATAGAACTTTGTTAACTTGTGGAAAGGTGTACGTAATTTGAACAGGTACTTGTGAACAATGGTGCAAGGATTCAAATTTTTTTAGAGAATCTCGAAAGGGCCAAAATAGAGAATGAAATATTTCGTGTTGATAGGGTACCTTTGTACCATGAGCGAACAAAATTTTTCTTTCGAGAGAGTATATTGTTGTAATAGTAAGTCAAAATTCAATGCTACAAAGAAGCACGTTCGTTGCTACACTTACGTCCAACCTTTATTTCCCCCTTTTGTGTTTTCAAAAATGTATAGTTCGTATCGTAACATTTGACACAAAAACGATGAAAAATAAAGCACGTGTAAACTCGTGTGCCCTGATTGACCTTTACCCCCAAATTACAGCCATTTCGGTACCTCTGTAATATTTCCCCTGTAATGTATACATTTCAAAGATACATAATTTGTATCGTAACATTTGACACAAAAACGATGAAAAATAAAGCACGTGTAAATTCGTGTGCCCTTTACTCCAAAATTGCAGCCATTTCGGTACCCCTGTAACGCGAAGCAATTCACGATCGCACGAAGTGCTCCGAATTGGAACCCGATTCCTAAATTCCAGTAATTCGATCCCGACGTCTGATATTTTTCTCACATCGTGCACGAACGAGAGAAACGTGTCGAGACAATGGGGACAATTTTTCGAGCCGGTTCGGCTCGAAAATTCCCGCTCGTCTCAAGAACCGAGCGAAACGATCCCGTCGCGACGGGACGCGAAATTCGACATTTCAATTACACGAGTTCTGGCTGATCGTTTGGGCGAAAACTTAATTGCAATCGTGTAACATCGGAACGGTGGCCGGTAAGGAGCGCGAGAAACGAGAGGACGCGGGATGCTGGCAGGGATTAGAGTTATTCCAGGGAATCTAGGTATGTAATTCAGATGGAGCGCCGTTTCGAGCCCTCCCGGACGGAAGTAATCACCATCTCACGTGGACAACGCGTGATTTTACATAAGGAACCCTACTTGCTCGCATAATGATGTCTGGCGTTAACTAGTTCGCGTCTATTTGACGAATCGAGCCCGGGGATCTCAAACGGGATGATCGTTTGTAGAACGTTTCCTTGATCGTTGTGGAAACGTTTGGAAATTTGTCAAAGATTTCGAAAATATGCGACGGACGCTCAGGAAAATTTAAAACGAAACATTGGAGGAAGAATTCGAGAAGTTGTAAAAAAAGAAAAAATTGAGGGGCGAATGATGAAAAAAAAACTACGAAAGACGCTGTAAATTAAAGAAAAAAAAAAAAAGAAATTGATAGGATGCTGCGAGAACCTTCTCCCTTTTGCTGTGGAAATTTTCGAAGAATTCGAGAAGCTGTAAAAGACGCCCCAAATTAAAAAAAAAAATTGATGGAATCGCCGCGAAAATTCGAAAAACTGTAAAAGACGTTCCAAATTAAAAAAGAAGATTAATGGAACATTTTCCTGCTCGCTGTGGATATTAAAAAAAAAATAAAACAAAATTGGTCCCCAGTCCTGGTTTTCGGCTCCTCTTTTATTTCACAAAATTTTATTCGATTCGAGATCACCGCTTCGCGCAAACTTTTATTATCTTCAATTTACTTCGCGTGAGTTGCTCCAGACTCTTCCTCTCCCGAAGTCTGATTGTAGTATGTTTCCACTGCTCTTTTATCGTTCTTCCTGCTTCGCGCCATCCCTCTTCCTTCAATTTTCTCCGCTCCAATTTTTCCTCTTCGCGTCCAGCATGGAAGGCTGGCTAATACAGCTGTGTACGCGAGGCTTGGAAAAATTCGAGAACGGTGTAATCATTCTATTTTTGTATTCTACTTCGTTCTACTTCGTTTCTATCCTACCTTCTACACATTCTTCGTTTACCAAGATTAACAACCATACACTTCGACACATCCATTTACATTCCCCCTATCTCATTTCGTCCGAGATTCATTCGATAACAATTAGAAGAGACTCAACGTTACTCTATAACACAAAAGGAACCCTGGAAGAATTAATTTCGTACTTATTTCAATTAAATTCCTATTTACCGTACAAAATAAAGATAACTTCAACGCGACTATTATACGATCGCTACATTACAAATTAATAAATACAACGAATATTCCTATTAATCTTTCAATTTTCAACTTTTCAGAATGTCCAGAATGATCACTGAATCTACCACTGTGCATTCAACCAAATCCCTCCTCGAGGATCTCGTCAGGTAACAGATCGAAACGTTTGAAAATATAAATAAGTGTATTTTAATTATATTCTCTATTAACGTATTTTTTAATCCGTCCTTTTTCTTTTTTAACGTAATCGCGTACCGTGTCTCCGTCTCGTCGTCGACCGACAGACACCGGCGCCAATCAGAGGAGCTGCAGCGCTTAACGCACGACTGCATTCTCGGGCTGGAACACTGTGTGCACAGTGCTCCCTGTGTGCACCGAACCAACGTTCTAATGATGATCGATCGGTGGCATCGATCGTGCACAGAAACCGCACGTCGAATATTCGGCTGACCAGCTCATTGTGAACACTGTGCAACGATTTAGAGAGGGACAATTCCGCAAGCGTCTGGAGACCCCCCGGACCGCGATCCACGATTTCTCTTGGAACCGACTGCGCGAGCTGCCCGCGGCATGCAATTAAATGTCCTCGAATTGGGGGATCTAGACGCCAATCAACTAATTAACTCAATCGCGAAGCATGGAAACGAACATCGAGAACTGCGCCGGGTACGTAACCCTTCGAAACCACGGTATTCGTTACGTGGCTGGAACATTCGCGAGATTCGCTGGTGTTCCACGATGGAGAGATTTTTCTTCTTCCTTAAAACGAGGGTTGGAACTTAATTCGAGGGTCAGATTGTAACTTTACTGATGCATCGACCGTTGCGTCACAGGAACGTTGGTTATTTTATACAGTGTCGTTTATTAGGGAGGCACTTCAGAGCTGTCTATTTTTCGATCAGGATGAGATATTTTTAATTTTTTTTTCTTCGTGTAATCTAGAGAGGGTACTTTATTTATATATTGGTTAAAAATTTCATTAGAATGGGTGGTTCGAGTGCAATTAAATTGCAAAGTTTGTCTTTATTGAGGGTAGAAGTGATCTAGGTTGGTGGAGGCAAACGTAGGAGTTTGTAAATATTTATTTACAAAGGGGTGTAATTTGATTAGATTCTTATTTATTGTTTGCAAAGCGCGTATCTTGTAGTGGAAATACACTGGAGAGTATTTGATAAAATTACGTGGCCTGAATCGAATAAAATTTCTAGAGCGCAGCGAGCGGTCCATTTATCTGAGAAAAAGTGCAAGTGCATTGTTGCACTTCTGGAAAAAGTCAGGTCACACGGTGATAGACCTTGCTCCGCTACTCGAGTTTACCCTCTACAATTTTTCTTTATCTTCTAAGATATCATCGCAATTTCCCGATATCTCTTGTATTCATTGGAGAAAAAAGATCAATTCTGGAAGGAAATTCAAACCGTACGCGATCAGACATGTAGTCTGCCTTCGCACAACTTTTCTCCTTAATATTTTTTTTCCTCTTCTAAGATATATATATTTCTTGTATTCATTGGACAAAAAAGATCAATCTTGAAAGAAAATACAAATCGTATTGGATCAGACATGTAGTCAGCCCTCTCTCAACTTTTTTCCTCTTTTAAGATACCATAGTGATTACCCAATATCTCTTGTATTCATTGGAGAAAAAAGATCAGTCTTGAAAGAAAATTAAGATCGTATTGGATCAGACAAGTAGTCAGCCTTCTCTCAACTTTTTTCTTCTTTTAAGATACCATAGTGATTACCTAATATCTCTTGTATTCATTGGAGAAAAAAGATCAATCTTGAAAGAAAATTAAGATCGTATTGGATCAGACAAGTAGTCAGCCTTCGCACAACTTTTCCCCTTAATATTATTTTCCCTCTTCTAAGATACCATATATCTCTTGTATTCATTGGAGAAAAAAGATCAATCTTGAGAAAATTCAGATCGCATTGGATTAGACACGTAGTCAGCCTTCTCTCAACTTTTTTCTTCTTTTAAGACACTATAGTTATTGCCCAATATCTCTTGTATTCTTTGGAGAAAAAAGATCAATCTTGGAAGGAAATTCAAACCGTACTTGATCAGACAAGTAGTCAGCCCTCTCTCAACTTCTTCCCTTAACATTTGTTTCCCTCTTCTAAGATACCATATATCTTTTGTATTCATTGGAGAAAAAAGATCAATCTTGGAAGGAAATTCAAACCGTACCCGATCAGACACGTAGTCACCCTTCTCTCAACTTTCTCCCCTCTTCTAAGATACCATCGCGATCGCCCAATATCTCTGGTATTCATTGGAGAAAAAAGATCAATCTTGAAAGAAAATTCAAATCGTATCTGGAACAAGTAACCAGCTTTCACAAGGCCTGCAAATAAGCATAAATTGTCACCGTTCGCGATCACCTTGCTCGCGGTATCGCATTTTTTCTCAACCTGGAATCGATCTTTCTTTCTCCCTACAATACACATACTCACAGTACACAAGCGATCGTGGCGCCAATCAAAGCGACAAGGACATCGACGGAAACACTTCACGGACATTCGATAATTACAACATCAACGATTGCTGCCGCGACAATAACAATCCCTGTCGTCGATCTCGACGATTAAATCGATCGCTGGTCGAAGAAAGGAGCCCACTTAACGGAAACAGAAAGAAACGGAATTAAGAGGGGAAGGAGTCGAGGTCCGAGCGGCCGAGCAATCCTCAGTCGATAGAATTAGAAGGATTAATCGATAGGAGGGGGGAGCAATTTATATCGTGCTCGCACCTTACCGCCGGCCGTCTCCTCGATTTTCCATGACCGATCGATCATCGATAATTGCTTGCCGCTCGATCGACGTCGCTCGTCTATCGACGATTAATTTTTTTATTTCCCGTCGGCCCCCGCCGTTCGCGTTTCTATTCGAGTTAAACGCTCGAACAGCCCTGCCTGCCGGCCTGTTAACGAGAATCGAACTCAAGGCGCGCTTCCATTGTCGTTTCGTCGACGTTGAGGCCTTCCCTGCGGTCAGAAAGGTTCACTGGAAGGTCGAAGCCCTCCGGGCTAGTCGACGGTGTCGTTCGTCGAAAGATTTTCGAAAAATTTCACTGTATTTCGCTTTCGATATTGCAAATGGGGCTCGTTCGAAACGAGTCAATTATTCTTCGATTTTTGTACCACTGGGGGATCCAGATTGTCGATCGTGCGCGCGATCTGATAATTGACCGATGACAAGATACTGTATTTGAATAGAGTAACGCGATTTAGGGTACGGAAACTTTTAATAGGGCAAATATATGTATATTTTCTTAGTGTGATTTTTTTGCAGTGAATTAATAGTATTCGAGTGAAATAATAATAAATTTGATGTAATAATATTCTAATAATAATATTTCAATTATAATATTAGACTAAGTATAGTAAATTCTATTAAAATTCAAATAATATTTAAACAATATTCCAATAATGATATTCTAATAATAATTTTCAATACATAATATTTCAAGCATATTGAAATAATAATATTCTAATAATAATAATCCAATTATAATATTTGACTAAGAATATTCTATTAAAATTGAAATAATATTCAAACAATATTCCAATAATAATATTCTAATAATAATTTTCAATACATAATATTTCAAGCATATTGAAATAATAATATTCTAATAATAATAATCCAATTATAATATTCGAACAATATTCCAATAATAATATTCGACTAAGAATATTCTATTAAAGTTCAAATAATATTCAAACAATATTTCAATAATAATATTCGACTAAGAATATTCTATTAGAATTCAAATAATATTCAAACAATATTCCAATAATAATATTCGAATGATATTTGAATAACGATGATCTGACACTATTCGAAGATTATTCGTGCCACACGAATACCTATAAAACATTCGAACATCGAATTATTCGTTCGAATGTCAAGTTCCGTTTCCATGTGACACAGAAATGCGGGGAAGTTTGGCACGGCCGCAGTCAATGGCGGATTCCGCAGACAGGAAATCTCAAAGGTGGGTAAATTTGTTGATATTAGTTTCCGAAGATAGAAAAGTTCGCGGTATGGTGAACTTTAGGTTTCGCGGACAAAAAACTTCACGGAAGAGAAGTTGTTCAAGTTGCAGTCAACATCGGTCTTTGAAGGCGGGAAACT
This sequence comes from Ptiloglossa arizonensis, assembly GCF_051014685.1. Classification (NCBI taxonomy): domain Eukaryota; kingdom Metazoa; phylum Arthropoda; class Insecta; order Hymenoptera; family Colletidae; genus Ptiloglossa; species Ptiloglossa arizonensis. The sequence goes on from NC_135051.1 coordinate 19,543,514, forward strand.
TTTCCCGCGTTGCACATTTTGCGTTTTATTTTACGTTCGTTTAACATCCTTGTCCCGCAAAGTTTGCAGTGCTGTACCTAACAACTGAACAACGTTCGTTTACCGCGAGAAATAAAATACAAGGGGATAAAAAATTTTCAAATATTCAGAAAATTCACCGGATCTTAATAATCGATGCGTTTTACTAAATACGTTACTTCTAAATCGTAGAAACTTTGAAAGTGTCTCTGATGAAATTTAAATTTATTTACACGATAAAAATATCTCGTTTAAAGTAACAAAACAATTATAGTAACGTCACCTATATTTTTGGAAAAGTTACGAATTCTGGTACCACGATCGGTATCGTAATTATTTATTTTCAACTCACGAGCAGAGTGTACACACAGAGTGGCTAGACCATCCTGTATATATTTAAACGGGTGCATAATGCAGTCGTACGAATCTAGTAAAGAGGTAACGCCTAAATATTTAACGAAACGTCCCTGGTTGGTCGACCTCTTTGTTTCATTCGAAGTGCACTCGGAACGGTCAACAAATTTGTGTAATTCCTGATTTACTGGACACGCGATATCACATATTTACCGCGCGTCAATTTTGACGGACACCGATAAATTTTCCATGCGAAGTGTATACAGAACGGAAGTGCATACAGTCTGGTGTGTCCAGCTGGATAGACGCAGGAGATTCTCACGATTCGCGTACACATCTAGATCCACGGGTTGATCTATTCGAGCGTAAGGTATCTAAACAACAATCGATACACCCAACAACGGACAACAAATAAACCAACTAATCTCGACGAGTAAGGAGCCTAGATTATTATTATTTTTTTTTTACAAAATTGTATATACGCTTAAAAGTTTCCAAACACTTGGTTGAAATACTTTCGATCTTTGAACTGTTGTAACTTTGTGAAAAATGATCGTATAGTAATGTTTTTGGGGTAGTTTTAAAATTCGAATTCTCTACTTTCGTATACCTAGGTTGAATTTCTCTGAAAATTCTCTTACACTAGGAATCGATTGAAAAAGTGAGGAAGGTTTTCTCAAAAAAGTTGATAAACTTCAAACCGATCCAAATTGTTTGACAAATTTTTTACGTCTCTAAGATTATTATAAATTTGAAGATCGAAGCCTCCTGTTTACAACGACCCTATAAAAGTTGGTATATGATCTTTTTTTCATAGTGCTACTAGTATTCTAGTATGAACGAAATGCTGCATTAGAATACAGTTTGGTTAACTATCTGGACAATTGTGAAATGTGCAATATTAACGCGTAAATGTTAACTAACATTTTTTCATTCCAAAATGTCACTCAAACTGTAAGAAAGTTAGAAAGTTTGATTCCAATTTCTATTTTACAAGTTTAATTAACATTTATGCGTCGTTTACACGTTGCGTTCAAAATACCAACTTTTAAGGGTATTGTTGTAAAGGGGAGGCTTCGATCTTCAAATTACGATACTTTTACATACGTGAACATTTCTTAAAAAAATTGCAACCGATTCGAAGTTTCCCAATCTTCTTCTTTCTCAAAAAAACTACAATTTCAATCGCTTTCGAATCCAAGAAGATTTTCAAGGAAATTCAATTTAAGAACCTAAACGTAGAGAATTCGATCTTGAAAACGACATTAATGCGAGATCCTTTCCAACGGAGATATACTAGCTCAACGAATAACGTTTCGTTCAAGTGGCCGGAAATTTTCAAGTTGCACCGAATTTCCCCCAAAAATCACATTCGAATTTCGATAAATAATTTATCACCCCCTCTACCGGTCACCCCAAATAATAATCATCATTTTTCAACGAGTGTCTCCTCCATCACGACACCGAGACAGCGACCGTGACGACGCGAAGACGAGGACGAAGTCTACTATCGAACCTAACCTCCAATTATCCACGGCGTATCAAGAAAACGAACGTCCACGAAAAAAAAAGAAAGAAAAAAAAAGAAGACTCCGCTCGTTGCCTCGTCTTAAGTGGAATTGATTATCGATTTTCGTTTATCGAGTTCTCTCGGTTGGCTGCATTCGTCTTCGTCTTTACCGTCGACGTACTTCCGGGCAGCGTCGGTTAAATGAAACGCGAGTCACGCGGCCTCCGAGGCACGTTTGATTGGACCTCCTCGCTCGTGCCGCGGAACCCTCGCAAACGCGAGCTGCATTCCACGCCGCGGGGAACACCGATTTCTCGGCGCCGCGATTAGTCGCCGCTTCGTGAACCGGAGACAATGAACTGCGGCTCGATCGACAAGGAAAGCTACCGGAGAGAAATTGCAGTCGTTAACGAAGTTAAGCGAGAATTATACAGGGAGGGACGGGACCATCCTTACCGGACACTCTGCTTTCGACGATGGAACGAAGTATCGGTAAATAGGTAAACAACGGTTTTGGGTAAACAACACCAGTTTTTTTACTGTTGGTAATTTAGTAAAGATGTGTATATTAATATTTATACTATAGTGTTTGTACTTTTGGTAGTGTAGTAAAGATATTAATATTATATTATACAATATTAAAATTAATATTATATTAATATTTATTCTATAGTATAATATTTATACTATTGGTAATATAGTGTAGATGTGTATATTAATATTTATAATATAGTAGTTTTACTATTGGTAGTTTAGTATATATGTGTATATTAATATTCATAGTATAGTGTTTGTAGTATTGGTAGTTTAGTGGAGATGTGTATATTAATATTTGTGGTATAGTATAATATTTGTACTATTGGTAATATAGTATAGACGTGTATATTGATATTTATACTATAGTATTTTTACTATTGGTAGTGTAGTAAAAATGTGTATATTAATATTTATTCTATAGTATAATATTTGTACTATTGGTAATATAATATAGAAGTGTATATTAATATTTATTCTATAGTATAATATTTATACTATTGGTAATATAATATATACGTGTATATTAATATTTATACTATAGTATTTGTACTATTGGTAGATTAGTATACATGTGTATAATAATATTTATACTATAGTGTTTTTACTATTGGTAGTTTAGTAAATATGTGTGTATTGATATTTATATAATGGTAGATACTATATATAGCACGTTAATATATATAATAGAATATTTCTATCATAAATAGATTTTTATATTTTATATTTGCCTTGTTCCAGATAGCATCGATCTTTCTTCAAATTTCCTTTTTATCAGATGGCTAAAAAAATCACACGTCGTATTAAAAGAAACATCTCGTATATACGTACACGTGAATCATCTTTGTAAAAAATCAACATTAAAGCGTAATTGTTAAGAAACATTAATAACAGCTAGAAACGACCCAGATGAAACAGGTCACACCAATTGCGTAACATACAAGAAACATTAACAATCCCCGGCGAGGTCCGTTCATTCTGTAAAATCAACGTGGAACATAATTTCCAAGAAATATTAATAATCTACAAACGACTCGGACTAGATAGGTCCAGGCGTTACGTAACTCACCAGAAATATCAACAATCTCAAACGAGATTCATCCAATCTGGAAAATCAACACGGAACACAATTTCCAAGAAACATTGATAATCGTTTCCAAACGATTCGAATTAGTATTTTCGACTCTAGCTAACCCAAAAAATTGAATCTCTCGATCACTGATCCTGCAGTCGTGAAATTGTATGCAAATCGTTGGTTCCAGGATCAAAACGTTCGGTTCGATTGGATCGTGCTATCGAATCCAATAAAATCGTTTCGATTAGGGTGCACGGAGGGCGAGAACTAGACGAATTACGCCGCGGGTGAAACGGTGTCGTTACAAGTACGTCGTTTGCGGACTTCAAAAGGCACGAACCCTCTCAAAGGTCGCCAGACAATGCTCGTTTCGACTTTGACAGTAAATCCTGCATTGTTTTGCTTAACCCATCTCGCGGACGAGATTCCTGGCGGCGTTAAAAGGCGTGGCGGGCGGGGGCGTTGGAAAAGGGGTTGGAAAAGGGCTCGCAATTGGCCCCGGCCGCGGTCGAAATTCTCCCGGCGACTTTTCACCCCGTGGGACTTCGTATCTGGGTCGTGAAAATCGGAACTGTCGCTGCATTCGTGGACGCGACGGAAACGGTCGAACGGTGGGACGAGTCTGCTAATAATACTGTCTCTGTCTGAAGGGGAGTAGTTTCCAGTTACTTTCGGACCTTCCACCATGATGATTCTTGGAACGGAGGAGGATTGAAAGAGCTGGAGCATTTATAGAAAGTACGAGTCGTGGAAGAATTTACACGATGTTGAGTTTCTTTAGGACCTTACATCATGGTGATTCTTGGAATGGAGGGAAGATGATGGAAAAATTTTTAAAATAACGAGTTGAGTTTCTTTAGAACCTTCCACCATGGTTATTTTTGGAATGGAGGGAAGATGATCGAAAAATTTGTTAAATAATGAGTTGTGAACCAATTTTCACGAGTTGAGTTTCTTTCGAATTTTTTACAGTGATCACGATTCCAACCAAGGGAAAATGGAGAGAAATAGAAAAATTATTTTAAATATTTACCATCGAAAAATAGTAACAAGTCGTGGAAGAATTTACACGAGTTTAGTTTCTTTAGGACCTTCCATCATGGTTATTCTTGGAATGGAGGGAAGATGATGGAAAATTTTTTAAAATAACGAGTTGTGAATAAATTTTTACGAGTTGAGTTTCTTTAGGACCTTCCATCGTGGTTATTCTTGGAATGGAGGGAAGATGATGGAAAAATTTTTAAAATAACGAGTTGTGAATAAATTTACACGAGTTGAGTTTCTTTAGGACCTTCCATCATGGTGATTCCATTTTTGGAATGGAGGGAAGATGATAGAAAAATGTTAAAAACGAATTGGTTCATAACGAGTTGTGAACCAATTTCCACGAGTTGAGTTTCTTTCGAATTTTCCGCAGTGATCACGATTCCAACCGAGGGAAAATGGAGAGAAATAGAAAAATTGAAATAGTAACAAGTCGTGAAAAATTTTATACGAGTTGTTTCTTTCAGACCTTCCACCATGATGATTCTTGGAACGGAGGAGAATTGAAAAAAGTAGAAAATTTATAAAAAGTACGAGTCGTGGAAGAATTTACACGAATTGAGTTTCTTTAGGACCTTCCACCATGATGATTCTTGGAATGGAGGGAAAATGATGGAAAAATTTTAAAAATAACCAATTGTGAACAAATTTACACGAGTTGAGTTTCTTTAGAATCTTCCATCATCATGATTCTTGGAATGGAGGGAAGATGATAGAAAAATTAAAAAAATAACGAGTTATGAACAAATTTACACGAGTTAAATTTCTTTAGGACCTTCCACCATGGTGATTCTTGAAATGGAGGGAAGATGATAGAAAAATTTAAAAAATAAGTTGTGAAAAAATGTACACGAGTTGAGTTTCCTTCGAAATTTCCACAGTGATTGCTCTTGCAAGGGAAAATGGAGAAAAATAGAAAAATAAAAATAGTAACAAGTCGTGGAAGATTTTATACGACTCGAGTACAAAAATATATTGTTTTCCCTGTGTATACGGATTTTATTCACGACACAGTATCACCACAGTGATATTTCTTTAGAATTACGAAGGTTGCTTCCACGTTGCAATATTTAAAATAATATCACATAAAATAATACCATCTAAAACAGTATCGATATAAAATCTCCTTGAAGACATTTAAGATGTCCGTATCCCCGTGTTTTGAAGAGGATTTGTGCAAGTTTATAGGAATACTCGCATCCGTGTATACCCTCGAAGAATGGACGACTATATGTTTGGGAAAAGGATCAGTCGACTGCGAATTCCGTAAGGAAGGGTCTCAGAATGTTGGTATTTGCGTAGTTAAATAAATATTGACAAAATATATTCCACCGTTCACATTTTACCACGGTATCTCCGCAGAGTCTGAAATCCAATTTTCCATTTTTACAAAATTTTTACCTCGACCAACCACGGTAAAAAAGGTACCGAGAGTATCTCTGTTTACGAGCTGTACACACACGCGGTTACGCGAGCAAGACGCGTGTTCGTTCGTCGGCTGCTACGGTGTTTCAAGTCTTGCCACTTTCACGGAGAAGTGGGGTGTACGTGAAAACTAGGCTGCAAAGTCTGGGAACTGCTCGGTGTTCACCGCTACGATGATCGCGTAGCGTACATCCGCCCTCGAGAGAAACAGAAACGACCGCGCGCGATATCTCGTGGCAATTTCGGAAAGTGCCAGTCGCCGCGAAAAGCACGAAACATCTGGCGGTACTGGGAGCTTAATCTCTGGCCCAGGGAGCTTCGACCTGCTCTTTACAGCGGTGTAAAAATTCCCTACGAGAGAAAACAAATATCACACTATCGTAGAAAATTGAAAATGGCTTCTCGGTTCGAATTTGTGGTAGAAAGGAACGCACGATTGCTACATTATCGTCGTTAAAATGAAAAATGGGATCGTTAGTTCGAAATTATGAATTGGTTTGTGGGAGAAAGAGAAAGAAGATTGAAATATTATTATTGTCGTGGAAATTAAAAATGGTATCGTTAGTTCGAAATTACAAATCGTATCTTAATTCGAAATTGCAAATTAGTTTGTGGGAGAAAGAGAAAGAAGATTGAAATATTATTGTCGTGGAAATTAAAAATGGTATCGTTAGTTCGAAATTATAAATTGGTTTGTGGGAGAAAGAGAAAGAAGATTGAAATATTATTGTCGTGGAAATTAAAAATGGTATCGTTAGTTCGAAATTACAAATTAATTTGTGGGAGAAAGAGAAAGAAGATTGAAATATTATTGTCGTGGAAATTAAAAATGGTATCGTTAGTTCAAAATTACAAATTAATTTGTGGAAGAAAGAAAAAGAAAATTGAAATATCATCGTCGTGAAAATGAAAAATGGTATTCGAAAATCACTTAGTTCCAAATCACAAATTAATTTGTGGTAGAAAGGAAAACACGATTGCATCATTATCGTCGTGAAAAATTAAAAATTGTACTATAGTTCGAAATCACAAATTAGTTTGTATAAAAGAGAAAAATAAAATTGAAATATTATTGTCGTGAGAATTAAAAAATTGTTCGTAATCCTAAATTATAGATTGATTTTAAGGAGAAGCTATTTCATTCAAATTTGATGGGTGACGATCGAGAATTTCTTTTAGATTATGGAAAAATAAATATAAAAATTAAAGATATAATCACAAAAATTAAGAAGTTTTTCGTAATTTAAAATTACAGATTCTTCTTCAGACCATTGTCTACGTGGCATCTGTTATTTATAACAATTGAAACATTTTGTTTCTTAGACTAGTTTTCTCGAGGATACGTCACAACATCGTCGCGAAAATTGTAATACTTTTCCAAGGTTGGAAATACCAGATTGACCAACGTGTACAAATTCAATGGGCGATTTGCGTAGCATACTTTCGTAGGGTCGAGCAGGTTCGGACTATGACTCGCTCGACCTCGAGTGCACGCATAATGCATAAGTTTCGCGGTTAGAGGCTTATGCAAATCGGTAACCCGATGTTCATTCAGGGACGGTATTAATTCGCGTCTGCTGACCTGAAATACCTGTTCCCCACAGACGCCTGATCGAACAGAAAAGTGGCTATTATAATTTCAGAACATGCATGGCCTTTAGGCGTCTCGACACGGCTGATCCGGACTAACTTAGACTTCGTATCGCTAGTATAATAGAACTTGACGTTTAATAACTTAACCAACGTCAACACGGGTTCAATATTCCGGAAACATTGCAAATAGAAAATTTCCGATAAACAACGTGCATCTTCTTTCTTGTGCACTTCTTCTCCACTTGTAGATAAACTCTTCATTCATTTCCAAGTTTTAGAAATAAGATTAATTCATTCATTTCTAAGTTTTAGAAATAAGATTAATTCGTTCATTTCTAAGTTTTAGAAATAAGATTAATTCATTCATTTCTAAGTTTTAGAAATAAGATTAATTCATTCATTTCTAAGTTTTAGAAATACGATTAATTCATTCATTTCTAAGTTTTAGAAATAAGATTAATTCGTTCATTTCTAAGTTTTAGAAATAAGATTAATTCATTCATTTCTAAGTTTTAGAAATAAGATTAATTCATTCATTTCTAAGTTTTAGAAATAAGATAAGAAGCATAAGATTCTTCACTTGAGAATTCAAAGTGCGGTTAAATTTTGTACGATAACTGTATTATTAAGATAAATAATAATTTGTTACGAAATTCGTTCTACGTTCTACGTTCACCTTTAAGAACTGATAATTGTTTTTATTTTTCCCAACTGTGCCAATTCTCGGTCCATTCTCCTCTATTGTCCGATTAACCTTATGTCAATTCTCACGTAAGAGTCTTTTGCTTTGGTCTCTCGACTGAATTTCTGTCCAGTTTCCGGCTATTCTCCGTTTTCTTGTAGCACCGTGCAAGGTCGTCACCAGCCGACCAATTCGGGGCATTCTTCTCGGCCACGAATGCGAAGAAAATCAGGGAACACGGCGTCCTTATGGTCGTTCGCGCTCCACACGACGACCCTTTTGATCCCTGAGCCCCGCAGAGGAACAGTAAGGCTAACGAGTAGCACCCTCGAGGCTGGAGATAAGTCGGGATCCTCTGCCCTTAGCGTGACAAGTTTCGCTGACGGAAATGACGCAGCTGCGGAACAAACGTCCAGCTGAAATACTGGATAAGATCCAGAGAGAGAGAAAATGATCATTTTCCAACGTTTCTTCCCTCCACTCTAATTAAATCCGGAGCTTAAGTGGATCAACCGCCGATCGAGGTGCTATTTATTTACCAGTTCAATTTGTGAACCAATTACGGGACGAAGGTTGGACAATTCTTTTAGCGTTAACAATGGATAATGTATCGTTAAAGGACCAGGTATTTAAATATTGTCACTTTTGGGGGCAGAAAAAATTTGTTAGTGAATTTTACTCGGTTTTGTGGAATTGATGATATAGAAGTTGGTAGTTAATAAAAGAATATTTTTAACGAATTGTACTTGGTTTCAAGGAATGTTTAATATGATGTTGGTAGTTTCTTGTTACGTGGGGAAGATAAAAATTCTTTGATGTATAATTTAAAGTCAGTAGGTTTTTTGTTCGTTAACGATTACCTACCTGTTTCTAGTACATTTTTTAGTCGAGATACTATCATAAGATTCTAAGCATTATGCACTCTATGATTCACAATCGAATCTCGAGTTCTTTTGCGAGTATTTTTAATATCTCCTTTAAAATTGATTGTTCAATTTTTTATCCACCGTTTAAGGACAAATTTTCCTGGCTCCCAATATTGGAGCTTAGATCAATTACAGGTGTCAAGATCGAGTATAGGGTAAGACGAGCAGGTGTTCGAGTAAGTTAAGTAATGGATACGTATCCTTTGGAAACACATATCGTGGATAATACGAGGAAGATGGACTTTATTTCGTATAATACGACAATACAGAAGTCATGGCTAACCACACGGTGATTCGATGACAGAACGAATCGTGTAACGTTGATATTCGAAACGAATTGATAAAAATACAGTGGTTGTTGTAGGAAGAATCCAGCGTACAGTGATCGAATATCGTCTGTGGAAACGAATCAGTGAAGATACAAAGAGCTTGCATGTGTCGTTCAATAACATTCGTAGGGTTTGAGGGTTCGAATACCCTTTTGGCAGGAGTCGATGTTACTGTGATATCGCTAGACCTGGCGAGAATAGCTTTTCAGATAAACATACATACATGTATACATGAATGTCCAAGTTTCTACGATGTAACAGTAAATGAAATTATTTGGAATGGTCGATGCACGAGTGAAGTAGTATTTCAAATAGCTATTTTGATAGTAATTTATGGGTTGGAAATGTTCCACCATGTTTATCCATGATGCATCTATGCATTGGAAATACGCCATAGGTGTTGCGACCCTTCGTGCATGCGCATACGAGGACAGAAGGAAGCCCTGAGCGTAGACCCTGATTCTGGCTCGTGATTCAGTATCGTTCGTGTGTCGTACGAAATACGTGTGCGATAAGGTATGGTAATCTTCGATCGAATATTGCTTATTTTAAAGTTATTTTTGTAACGTCGAAAAAATCGAATAGTAACTACTTCAAATACGTACAAATATTATTTGCCAACAGTATCCATTCAATGAAGTACAGAATTGCCTATCAGGTTGTCACAAAATTTTTCTCGCACACGATCGAACAGAGAGATACTATTTATCAATAAGTATATCATAATCTAAATATTAGACACTATCTGTCCATCGTTCCCATTCAGTGAAATACAAAATTCCCTGTCAGGTTGTCACAAACTTTTTCTCGCACACGATCGAACGAAGAGATACTATTTATCGATAAGTATATTATAATTTAAATATTAAACACTATATAAACACATCATTCCCACTCAACGAAGTACAAAATTCCCTGTCAGGTTGTCAGAAACTTACCCCCACTACCTCTCGTTTCTTCTCGTATACAGTCAACGTGTACACAGGGAGACAATATTTATCAAACATTGCAAAGTGTTGCATTGACTTAACACTGTAAAATTTCGCGAAATAGATCCGTAGATCTATAGAAATGGTAGCTGGAAAAGTACCATGACCAGTTGTCGATGCAACTGACGCAGAACGAGAGAACGAGAGACGCGAGTTGCACGAGTAACGAAGATCTCGTGTGTCGTTTCTTCGTTAATGACACGCGCAACGGAAAATTGGATAAAAATAACCGAACGACGAAAGACAGAACGCGGGGTCAGGTGGTGAGGAAAAAGAGGATCGAGGAAAACAAAGGAGGAGAATCGAGGGAGGGTAGATAAAGAGAAAGTCACGAGCACGGAGTCGACCGCGCGAGGAAAAGTTTTGCTTATAAATAACTCATTAACAGAAAAACGAACTATTATCGTCCGACCTGATATTCCAACGATGTACGTGTACGGCTTAAAAATTCATCCGTGCGGAATGCAGATCAAGAAACAACGAAGGACGAAAATGATCAGGATCGAGGACTACGTTGTAGGCAGTGATTCAAAGAGAAGAATAGTCACTTTAAACCGGAAATCGTTGTATTTTTTTTGATAATATTCCTTTACCTTTTTTCGGATCGATTTCAGTTCTCTTCGGTGTAACAAACGATAGAAGCGATCAATTTAAAATTGATATAAAAAAGGGAAGATATAAAAAAAAAAGATTCTAGATGAAAGGTAGCTTCAAAATGGGGTTTGAGGTTCGATAACGTTCACAGTGGACGAACTTACGGTTCGACGATCGAGTAATAAATTATTTTCGTAAACTAGCTAACTACGGGAGACTCTGTTCGTAAATTTGTTCGCGGATATCTTTGGAAAATATGGCGAAAGCGCCGTTCGAGGACTCGTGATTATGACGTAGCTAAACGAGAGAGAAATTGGTTTCGAAGGAGATTGTTGAGATTGCCTTGGAGTGGTCTCTCCCTCCTGTTCTGTGTTCGCAATTTTTCTCTCTCGTTTCCAGTCCCCTCCTTTTCCTATTTCTCCAGTTGGTCAGACTTTTCGCTTAGTTTGCAGCCATTTTTCGCGATCAAGCAACGTCGACGCGAATTAATGGCACCCCTGCGGCTCGATCTTGAGATCGAATTTTGATGAAGAACCAACGATCGCGCGAGCCACCACGACAGTCTGATTTGTAATAAATTTTCAACATTTTTTCTCCGCAGCACACCAAATGGATTAGGTTCGGTAAAAGTTCCAGTAACCGCTCCATTATATCCACTGCGTCTTTCTTGTTATTGTTAATTCCATACTCTCATTTCTTTCTGATAATTTGAAAAAGAAAATTATACTTGGTGAACCACACAACTGGTAGATGACGACAGAAATTTTTCAGGTGATAAAATTAAATTTTTCATGTATTTCTTTTTTAATTCTCAGAGTCAAATTTTTTGTCTATTATACAAATACAGTTTTTTTTTTTTTTTCTTTTTTTAGTTATTTAACGAACTTCAAATGACATTGAGAATGGTATAGAAAACAAAATATATTCTAGAGTTAAATTGTGACGAATTTGAAATAATCTTGAACGATTTTCTCAATCGTTTCATTCATGATGAAATCTTGATCGTTTCGTTAAGAAAAATAATTGTACGGTTCACTCAGTACACGTTCACTCGGTGCAATGATAGTATTGCTTTAAAAAAGGAACGAGTCTTTTTCATAAAGATGGGCAAAGCTCCAGAAGCGAATAATTTGTTGTTATTTCGAGCCTAGCACCGAGCGACCGTAAGGCGGACAACTCGTGGCCGAGCGAAATTAATTAGCCCGAAAATTAGTTCTGGAGCTATTGGACACAATGAGCGAAGCATACAACGAGGTCGCTATAAATTACTCACACGCTGAAGAGAAGGCGGTCCTGCCTCGCCCGCTAAACTACTTCCTCCGGGAATGTTGCTAAACACGCGTAAACGGGAGTTATTGAAACTGAGGAGGGAAACATGCAACTAAATTGAACGAAGAATGTGCAATTTCCTCTTATTTCGGAAAATTTCTTTTAAATTCCCGGAAAATTTCTCAAACAATTTCTTTCAAATTTTCAGAAAATTTCCTTAACATTTCCAGAAAATTTCTTTCAAATTTTCAAAAAATTTCCTTTAACATTTCCAGAAAATTTCTTTCAAATTTTCAGAAAATTTCCTTAACATTTTCAGAAAATTTCCTTAACATTTCTTCAACATTTCCAGAAAATTTCCTGAAAATTTCCAGAAAATTTCCTGAAAATTTCCAGAAAATTTCTTTCAAATTTTCAGAAAATTTCCTTAACATTTCCAGAAAATTTCTTTCAAATTTCCTTAACATTTTCAAAAAATTTCCAGAAAATTTCTACAACATTTCCAGAAAATTATTTTCCGGAAAATTTCTATCAATGTATATATATTTAAAAATTGTTCAACAAAGCAGTATCTCTCCAGGTTTTGTCAACTCCAAAAGCAAATACACAGTTCCCAGTAACAAACACAAACCTTCGATTAGAAAATTAATCGCAAACGTAGCTCGTTCGATACAGTAATTAAATATCTACCAATATTATCAATATTATCTGATAATAATTTCAATCATGATTCGACTCTCCAATTTCCAAGATTATATCGAATTCCGATACAAATCGATCAAAATTAAAATATATTCCAGAGTTGAATTAAAATTTTGGAAATTGGGGACATTCTACGAGATAAGTCGATTAAATCTCTGATAATGTTCTCGACAAGACCGACGTAGGTCAAATTGCCGATATTATTGTCAACAATGCCGTTACGATTTGGTTGCATTGTGTCGCGAGGGGCACAACGGGGGTGAAGATACGTCTGGAAAATATCGGACCGGCAAAAAATAGTGGAGCATCTCGCGATTGCCGTATATTGAGACCTGATTGGCTCAATTTGTCAATTTGTTGCCTCGTCGAGAGCGAAGTAGCAACCCCAACCACCCCTACTCCCCCCGAGCCCTCTGTTCGACCCGATTTTCCGTGGCGCATGCTGTTCCCGGATATTACCAGGATAATGGAAGAGATCTTCCCCGAATTTTCATGGAAAACCATCGACCTTGAACCAGTTCCTCCGATACTCGAGTAAACGTTGGGTGGGTCGTTGGTGCTGGAAAATTGCATTTGAATCGCGCGATCTCGATCGATTTCCCCGCATTTTCCACTTTCCTACTTTGTTACCTTTTTCGAGCAGCTTGCACGTTCGAAATTCCAATTAAAACGTAATCGTTGCTACATTGGATGTAACTAAATAGAATCGATGACTCTCGGGGTACACGATATTTTATCGACAATTCTTGGTAAATTTCTCGTGTAACGTCGATAGAAATTCAACAACGGTAGGTATAGAATTAATAGAATTAATTTACACGTTTTACTTAATTTATAATTAGTACAGGTTCCGTGTTATAAGTTCAGTTTTGGTACACAAAGAGGACAACTTTAATACGTGGAACATTGTGACTTTCTATTTTTCTTGCTCGAGTATTGCTAATTAAAAATTAGTAATAATAGTATTTCGAGTAAATGAACCGAAAAGATATTTACACGTGATCGTGGTCATTCTGTGAATTTTTATTTGAAAAAATCGTCTCTTGAAAGCTCGTCTAGGCGATTACGACTAGTCGATACATTGAATAAATTGCTCATCGAAATGAAACGAACCTAAACATCCTTATGCTGTGACTCGAAACTCGAAGCAATACTCGGTATCGTTCCGTTGGTAACAGCCTCGCGATGAAACCAATAAGTTACAGTTCGAGAACCGAGAACGTCAATTCCCTCTTCGAAAGCAATAAGTCCGAACCGAAGAACCGAGAACGTCGATACATTCGCGCAGTTTTCGCCGTTATTCAACTACCGTCGATTGAAACTTTCATAAAAGATGAAAGGTGATACTAATTTATGCAGCGTCGAGGCTCCAGTATCTTTGAGATCGATAAGAAACGTGAGGACAGAACACGGGAGACGTTACGATACCATTAGATTGTCGACCAGGCTCACGGTGCACAATAACTGTCGCTTTCAAGCAACAGAATTTACATTTACTTGAAAGCGGGGTAGGTGTACCGAAGTGCTATAGTAAGCCTCCTTGAATGTAATTCAGATAAAACGGTCAGAAGCGAAAAGAATTATTTTACTATTGATCGATAGAAATGATTACTTTGTTATTGTTCGATGAAAATTATTTTACTATTGGTCAGGAAGAAAATTACTTTATCATTAGTGACGATTTCGTACCGCGTAAATTGTAAAAAGTATCGCGAAAACGATACATTTTAATATCGCTTCTATAACATTGGGTTGTTAGAGAAGTCATTTCATTTTCCAAAATGGAGAGTATATACGTTTAATGAAATGTTTAAACACTCTGAAAAAACCGTGAATCGTTTTCACCTGGAGATACGAATTCAATTCGATTAAAAGAAATCCTTTTCGAAAATCGTTTCTCTGAATAATTTGTGAATTTAAATTCCTCACTTTATTCACCGAGTACTTGAATCCGGGGCGATCGATCGGAACTGATTTAATTAATCGTGGATACTTCCTGTCACTGTAATTCGAGTATCGCGAAAATGGAGAGTATATACGTTTAATAAAATGTTTATACACTCTGAAAAAATCGTGAATCGTTTCCACCCAAAAAAAAAAAAAAAAAAACGAAATAACTTCTCAAACAATTCAATGGCTTCTTGCATCGGTGATGTTCATCTCGAATCGTGAGCAATAAGCTCGCGAGGATCGAGACTCGCGATTCTGTTACTTGAACACGGGGAAGGGAGAAATTGTGACTTGAAAGCGGGAATTATTACTTCTGAACGGAAACCGGCCCCTGGGAGGGGTGAAATACGCGAGTCTGTTTCCACGGAGCGTCGATTCTCGAGCTGAGATTGGAACCGGCGTTTTAAAGAGCGTATCGGGGTAATTCGTGCCCTCGCCGTGGCACAAGGTCAGGAAAATCAATAGAACACAGACAACCAGGTAACGATGCCGTGGTCCGATAGCGACCGTGCGGCACGACACTCCGTTTTGCGGCGTGTCGCGTGTGTTTGCTAAGGTCAGTGACAAAACCGATCCTGTGAAGTTGAGAGCTCGAAGGATTTCACCCGAGGGAGAAATTTCTCCGACGAGTCCTATTGGTCAGAATATCGTTTATCTTTTCAACTTAGAAAGACTTCTCGAACGTCGATTCTGATGAAACTTTCCATAAATGTTCGTAGATACAACTCGAGATACTCTATCGTTCCTGTTTTTTATTTATGTATTTATTTATGTATAGACTCGTTAAGTGTGAGTACTATAACATTAAAAACGACGTTGAATCTAATATAATCGATGTGTGCAAAGAATAACATCGAAAGAAATTTTATGATAAAAATTTTTAAACCTTGAGAGAGAAACCATCAATTTTTTCAAAACCATCAATTTTGTTAACAGGTATAAATTTTTTAATTATGGAAGATGCGTAAAGAATGTTTCAAGGAAAAATTCTATTCTTTCTGGGGGCTTGTAAATTAATGAAAAAAAGGGGTTGGAATTTTTTTTTTCATTTTTTAAACATTGATTTTAATTTTTTTGTTGGACGATCTTCTCTTTTAACGTGTGTTTTTCATTGAACGAATCATACAACGAAACTATCGAGAATTTAAAACAGACGTTTTACAATCGAAGATCGTTCAATTTTTCGCTTAAACGCTGGTGGGAAATTCTGAAGGGTCGAGAATTAAGTCGACCGTTGCAGATTGTTCGATAACAGCGGAGTTGTGTACCTCGATAAGGCTTTACCGACTAAAAAGAGCAACGAGACTATTCCAGGGATGGAACTGAATAATTCCCCCGGCAATTTAATGAATTTTAAATTAGCCGAGACGGCGCAACTCTGTTAGAGAAGTGACAGTCTCGCTGATCGACGATGACCGGTTACACTATGGTAGGCTTATCGCTCTCTGATTAAAGGTTAATGACACGGAGGATAGTGGATCGACGAGGTCGTGTTATCTCTCTGGTCACGCGAGTGTCCTTGTTCCCATGACAATAGGAAAAAACACCGTTTTAAATACAAATGATCAATCTTCTCCGATCGTGGAAAATATCCTTGTAAACGAATTACAGAACGATACTCGTTACCGGTGGGAAAATCTCCAATTTGATACAAAATCCATTTGTATTGAATTGTGTTGAATAATATTTGATAAATTTCCATCGAAGGATATATTTCACGGATATCGCGATAATTTTTATGGCTTTGGTTTCTCGACGCGCGAAACTTTTCGCGAGGAACGTAAATAATCGGTGTCGGGGAAATCCTTCCGGGAAAATTATTTGATTTATGATCCCGCGTAGAATTTAATCTCCACGATTTATCGTCCCGATGACAGCGCTCAAGTTTCGACGGGAACGTGAAATGGGACGAAAGTGTGTCTCAGTGACCCTGCCATGAAATTTCGACCACTTGCCAAATACTTGGTGCATTCCGATTCCGTTGGTCCCCGAAGAGACGCCAATTCCGACGAATGTCGAGAACTCGTTTAAAGTCGCGTACAGTTTCTTGATTCTCGCGCCGGGAGTCCACTCGACAATTGAAATTGCTCGATCAGTTTGAAATTCCCGCCAGATCACCCGTACGCCATTTCTTTTCTCCTGTAATCGACCCTGCAATTTCTGAGATTCGAATATGTAGAAAAGTGTCAATTTTCGTTACAATTGGCTCAAAGAATGAACGAGTCTCGAGGAATGTTTGAAAAAGATTTAAAAGATAAATTCTACGAAAAATTTCCACCGAGAATATAAGAGAATTTTTCCATTTTCTTTCTAATAATACAGAGGAATCTCTATTACACCGGTTGAGGTTAGGTTTCGCAAGAGCACTTGCAGTGCACCTTACTACTTACACACACACACACACACATGAAGCTCTCGATAAATTCTACAGAATATTTTCATTGTAAAAAGAGCCAAAAGAAGAGTTTTCTATTTTCCTTTTTAATAATACAACGGTCTTTCTGCTACGCTGTTTGAGGTTAGGTTTCGTAAAAATATTTTCAACGTAGCTTGCCATTTACACGCATATATATAATTTATCTCGATACATAATCGTGTACGTACTTCCACATATGCCTAAAGAAACACTCAACATTGGTATTATTACCATCAAGAATAATAATAATAATCCTTCGATCGAAAGCAACTTCTCTAAAACTCTCGTACTAACAAAAAAAAAAATATACAAATTGGTAGATTCGAAAACTTTAGCGAACAGAATATTTTATCGTTAAAATATTATTTCATAAAAGAACGTTACCGTATTTGAAAATACGATCGTTCGATTATTCGTAACACTTAATTATTCCAAAAACGTTGAATCTCAAATAGTTCGTTTAATCGAGGTCCCGTTGGTATTTCGGTTCAGAAAAAAATGTCGTCGTTTTATCGTTGATTTAATCAAGGCCCACTCGACGCAGCATGTTTACAATGCAGCGGTAATTTTTCCATCTATCACCGTCGCTAATTCGATAAGCCAATTTCTACGCGAAACAATGTGTTGCGCCGTAACCGACAGCGCACACACACACACACACACACCTACACATATCCACACGCATATAATACACGATTGCCTTTGTAGATTAATGAACAGTCATGCACGATCGACGTCCTGCGTATTTCGACAGTGTCACGATAAGCGGCCGGCAAATTAATTAAATTCAACTGCAATCGATAGCTGCAGCTGACGTAACGAGCGAGCCCAACTGAAGGACTCCGAAACACCCTGGAATACATCGATGGCCGATCTAACCATTAGCTCGACGATTCTATCTATCCGGCAGGAATCTCGAAACGCGGGCAACATTGTGACAAAATTTCGAAACAGCGATACAATTAAACTCCGTCAGCCATTAATCACAGTGGATCCGATTCGATCGTTAATTGCCCGCAAACTGGAGATACGAATTCAATTCGATTAAAAGAAATCCTTTTCGAAAATCGTTTCTCTGAATAATTTATAAATTCGAATTCCTTACTTTATTCACCGAGTACTTGAATCCGGGGCGATCGATCGAAACTGATTCAATTAATCGTAGATACTTCCTGTGACTGTAATTCGAGGGATACAGTGTTCTTTAAAGTTCTCGTGGAAAATAATCCGTTAAAATTCGAAACCGTGCGTTCACGAACGGAGAATCTCGTAGACGGGCACGCGTGGATTATTCAGATTTAATAAAGACGAATGTCTTTATCATTGATCGCGTTAATACGCTCCCGTGGCCGTTCGCGTGGCAACGTTTTCAATAACAATCCGTCGAACCGTCGGCGAATTAATTAGATTCAGCTGCGCCCGGTAATTGCCCGTGACGTCACCGTGCGTGCAATATTAAACAATTCCGTGACCGTGGTGCACTCCGCGGCCTGACATTTGGCGATCAGTCGATTCACGAACGCGTCGATCCTGATCGGAGTTTATTTTTAAAACTTCTCCCGCGTACGATACACGCTCGGCTCGCGGTGTTACGGAAAAAACACGGAAACAACAAACATCGACGGACCAGTCACGAATTAATTAATCACGGCCGTGACGGGCAGCTGCGATCAACGTCGAAACGATTCTCCACGATTGCACAACGAGCCGGGGAGGGAAAATTGAACGAACAGGCCCTGTCGCGATGAAATTCAATCGAATTTCCAGCCGCGACGATTCCCGTTTCCGAGCGACGAAATCGAGATCGTTGGTTGGCTCGAATGCGAGGTGGGTAGCGAATTTTAGCTGGAATGGACGAAGGAAGTGAAAGGAACGCACCAAGAGTGAGAGAGACAGAGTAACAGTGAGTGAGACTCGCATTACATGCAGTATGAAATGTTTGGTAATTGTTATTGTACTTTCACGAGAGTATTATGAATCAATTGGTGAAGGTTCGCGATGCAAATCAGCCTATGCATCGAGAGTGAGAGAAACAGAGTAACAGCGAGTGAGACTCGCATTACATTCAGTATGAAATGTTTGGTAATTATTATCGTATTTTTACGAGAGTAATATGGATCGATTGCTGAGGCTTTCGCAATGAAAATGAGCCTATACATCGAAAGTGAGAGAGACAGAGCAACAGCGAACGAGACTCGCATTACATTCAGTATGAAATGTTTGGTAATTGTTATCATATTTTTACGAGAGTAATATGAATGAATTGGTAAGGATTTCGCTATGAAAATGGGCCTATACATCGAAAGTGAGAGAGACAGAGCAACAGTGAGCGAGACTCGCATTACATGCAGTATGAAATGTTTGGTAATAATTATTAACAAAGTATTATGGATCGACTGACAAGGTTCTCGCAACGAAGATGAATTTAGATACGATTACATTCAGAGGTACGCGTGTATGCAGAATTCATACGTGTGTTAGAATGGTGCTCGCTTTGAAGAAACGAAAGCGGGGTAGGTAGCAATTTTTCGAAATACGGTGCACGTGCTGAATAGATATGAACAGTGGTACCGGGACTAATTACTAGTCTTGAATTTGGGGTTAAAGTTGTGTCTTGAAAGCGGGTATTGCCGTAATTTGACGGCGACGTTTCGCGAAACGTCGTCGACAGATCGAGGTGGATGCAGATTCGTGTTTGCAGAAACCGCAGCGCGCAAGCTCGTTAGGGTGACGGACGCTTGGAAAATTCATAGGTAAATACCTTCCTCGGGGAATTTGCGTTCACGATTAGGCAAATCAAGCCCGAAATGGACGTCCCGATGCGTCAATTATAGATTATTTGTAACTTTAGAATACGAAACAGCGCCGGATAATAAAAATTGCGTTGGAATCGAGGACTGGTAGAATTCACCACACACTTGTACTTAATGGATTTTCTATTTATAACTAATGCATATTAGTGGCGCTGATTATAATTTATTTCCATCTTTTATTTAGCTTTAACTTCTTCAGGGATGATTTTTCTGTTTGGAAGTTAAAATTCAAACTAACATTGACTCGTGGTATATAATTGTACATATGTGTTACTATATGAACATTTTTTAGAAAATGTACACGAGTAATTGAATAATTGTGTCACGGTTGCTTCTAAACCTAACCTCAAAATTGATATTTTTAGAGCAAGGGTAACCTCTTTAGTCGTTCGAAACGCATCTTTCGTCACTGAAGGATAAACGGTTGTAGACACGGAGGTCTACATGGACTCTTGGGATATTCATTAATCGGCGGAGCAATTAGCATCAACCGAGTCCGGGACTCGGACACTTTGGATAACCATTGTTTTATCGAGCATTCGATTCCAGCGAAGCGGAGATCGCTGTAGTTGCCTTTCCAGAATTAGAAATCGAAGACGATGTAATATCTAGAATTTTGATCTCCGATAGGCGGATCTTCGAGCATCATTGGACTCGAACAAGGAGGAAAAGTGTCGATAAGTCCGACCCACTTTTCAAATTGACCTCCTCAAGACAAGTGAACGGTAGCAAACTCCTAAAAAGTAAAAGTCTCGTGAGATTTATACGTAATCGTCCCTCAAAAATGAAAATTTCTAAAATTTTTTCAATCCTCCTCGAAACCTTTCTCAACGAGTGAACCTCTCGAAAAATAAATAATCTCCTCGGATACCAACTGTCGGCATTAAATATCACAATGGAAGATCTTGCCGCTCAATTTCACCAAGCGATCTCCTAGCTGCTCTTAATGAATTCAGCAATTAGCGATACCATTACGGAGTGTTCATCCGTTAAACGTACAGCTTTTCTCTCAGACGGGAAAGAAAAGAAAGTCCAACGAGGTTCGCCCCCGACCACTTACAAAGTTTCTTCTCCGGTCGACTATTGTGTATCCTCCATTATGACTGTACGAGGTGCTTTTTCAAGAGAGCAAACATATATAACTCGACCACTTGAAAACGATCCTCGGGGGGAGTGACTTGACCGTGTCCGAGTGGTGGGGATAGGTAACGCCTCCCGGAGTTCACCACTCGCGAATTACTTCTATATCGCAACAAACCCCCTAATTTTGTTTAAAAAATTAAATCTTTGGAAATCAATTTTTACAAAGTATACATAGTACGAATTACCAAGTTTATTTACACTTTAAATTAACCACCCTGACTTCGTTTTAATTTTCAATTTTTTTTCAAATCTACAGTATTTGGAAAAAATATTATTCGCAACTATATACCGTACAAATTGCTAGGTTACAAACCTGAAAGCTCGACGCTTGAATCACGTCCCCTCCGATTCGATACTATTTGGAAAAAATAATCCAAGATCAGTTCCCGGAAAGTACGTATCGTGGAAATCGTCAAATTGTAAAATCTAGGACTCAGTTCTCGAGACAAATTGTCCAGTTGTCTCGGTGCATCGATCTTCTTTCGAGCTACGAGAAAATGATTTCGTTCGAGGACCTGATATCCACTTTGGTGGTTTGTCTTAGCAGCGAACAACGGAAGTACACCCCTTGAAGTTTTTTTTTTTTTCACTCCCTCGGGAAAATAAGAAGAAGGGACAGGGGGGACAGGTGAAACAAGAAAGGAAAAAAGGGATTACCAGGAAAATGGTGGTGGGGCGTGGAGACGCGAAAGTTTCAGTCGCTAATGAACGACCCACTCCCGGAATCGGGTGTATTTCAGCAGGCCGCTTCGAAAAGGTTGCTAGTGACACTTGAAATCTCGGCCTCATTATATCGCGGTTTCGCAAACGTCATTTTACCACTGTGGCTCGTTGGCTCGGCCTAAAAACCAGCTTCTCGTCAGGGTGTAACGTGAGCTGCTAGCGAATAGCCATCCGCTGAAAACTGGGAAGCAAGGAGGCCACTGTGACTCGAATTTCGTAGTCGTTGGATAAATAAATAATATTCGGAGCGCTCCTTCACGACCAACCACTGTATTTCTTTCTACTTCTCGCACATCGAAGAATTTATTACGGTCTGTCTATCGTGTGGAATAATAATAACGATTGTAATGGGTTCATCGTGCTTGGAGAGCATCGGCGAGTGTAATAATAATTATCTTCCCTGTGGACGAAATGGAACAATTTTAATTACACATTTTGCGCTCCGAGGAGTGCTATTAATGCAGATAGAAGTATAGATAATAAGTTTGCGCAACTTGTTGGTGAGCTAGACAATTTTCTATTGAATATAATAACAGTTTTCACAACACGTGTATTTATGTATAACGTTTGCGACCGATTTCGATACACATCGGTATTGATACGAGAGGTAGATGTTTACGAAAATAATTTGCACTAATTTATCGCGGAAAATTGAATAAATATTTCGAGAATATTCGCTCGTTTCGGTCCACGATGCGTAGCAACAGTCTGGAATAAATGAATATTAATTCCGTAACCGAGTTAATATTTCACGTGCGGTACAGGACGAAGCACCTGGGAAGGTAAGTTCCAGGTCCCAGCTCATGTTTCGTTAATAACTGACGGAACAATAATCTGCAGTTTGGTGGTTTTTTTTCCGGAATTTTTTCACCGAGAAATTCGTCAATTTTCGCAACTTTAACGAGCCTCCGCGAGATTCGGATTTATTTTCGTAACGTCGAAAACATTCTGATGTTTTTTCAGCACGCTCGCTGAAAGCGTGCGAGTTTTTTTTTCTCTTTTTGTTGTTATTTCGTCGCACCGCGAAATAAAAAAAAAAAAAAAAAAAAAACGTTTAAAGCCAAGGTGTCCTTTTAGCGAACGTCCAACACCCAGCTTTTCTCTTCATTCATTTCCGCCACTTTTTACGTTGCATCTAAAGCGCCCGTGTAACCCAGTTGCATAGCAAGTCATGATGAACTGAAATTCGCGAAACTGCGATATAAACTCGAGGGAAATTTGCTTCCTGATACGCGGCTCAATGGCGAGCTCGGCCACCAGACCGCTTTAAACTTTCGGTAATTTAACGAAACTCGCGCGGCCCATTGGCGCGCCGTGGAAAAATTTTGCATGAACTCTAAGCGCGCATGTAATTGAAAGGGATAACTTTCAGACAGAACGGAATACCGCGCCATTTTTCTCTATCGAGACTCGCGAAATGCACACTCGACGATAAAACTCGCTTTTTTTTTTGGTCTTTTTTAGAAAAGAATTTTTCTATTCAACTCGATCGAGAAGCATCCTTGCAATTAAATGATTAATATTACTATCGACGATTGGTTTGGTAGATTTGGAATATTTCAAATAGTTGAAAATGGATCGTAAGAGAAGAATGCTCGAAAAGAAAATTCAGGCTGCAACTAAGCACGCGGCAAAATCAATTGGCTGCTTAAAGACACTTCCACGATCGTGGATCGTGTTACGCGCGACCCCCACTCTCGCGTCAGTAGGCGGAGCGAAGAAGCGAGAGTGAAAGGGGGCGGGACACTGTGCGTCGTGGTGGGGTAGCGTCCTTGAGCGGCCACTTGATTTTGCTCCTACCCAGCTTTCTAAATTGACGCAGACTCGCAACAAAATGTAGAAATAAATTACAAATTCTCTACACAGTAATTTCAATCTTTTCAAATTCCTATTATAGCTTTAGTTCGAAGACAAGCTCTGTGCTTTGATTTTCTTTCTTTTGTACAATGCTTAAGTAACAAAATTACCGTCACTGTTATCACTAATATAATTCATAAAATTAATCCAAGAATTCACTCAGTCCGATTTCAGTCAAATTTACAACTTTCTACATATCAATTTCATTCTTTTCAAATTCCTTCTATTATAGCTTTAGTTCGAAGACAAGCTCTGTGTTTCGATTTTCTTTCTTCTGTACATTGCTTAATCAACAAAATTACCATTACTGTTATCAATAATGTAATTCACAAAATTAATCCAACAATTCACTCAGTCCAATTTCAGTCAAATGTCCAACTTTCTACACATCGATTTCAATCTTTCCAAACTCCTCTTACCATACCCACAACTCGAAGACGAACTCAACCCCTCGACTTTCATCTCTCCATGAACCACCCAATCAACAAAATTACCTTTACAGTAATCGCTAATGTAATTCCGAAAATGAATCCGACATTGTACTCGGTCCTTCGAGCGCCTGGGAAGTTTCCCCGACAAGTTCTCAGACCCAGATTCGACGTAGGGCTTCCAACAACAATAACTACGCGGTACATTCAGCACGATTCATCCCCCGTGTCTCCTTCAGGCGCTATTAACGCGTGTACCGAAACCATTCCAGCCGTGTAAATTAAACGACGCTCGACTAAACGCTAGAAAAGTCACAAAGGAGGGAAAACTGGAGAATCGGTGAGGAGATTCGTTCGCGCGAGATCAGAAACTGACGGCTACATTACCGGTCGTGTATGTGGCGCACCGAGTGTCAGAGATTAACTGTCCCGCGACATAACATCCATTGTTCGAGCTCGAGTCGAAGCAGCGTGGCCCGTAAAGTGGGAACAGCTGTCGAGAAGAAGCGTGTACGTGTGTACGTGTCTGTGTGTGTGTGTGTGTGTGTGGCCCAGGCGCTCGCGAGCGCGTGCACGCTCGCTCGCTAGCTCGCTAGCTAGCTCGATAGAGGAGGAAACGGGAATCGGGATTACCGATAAGGTAACCACGGTCTCGTTCGTGGAACGTGCAACACGTGGCACCGAAGTATCGTCGCGCCGAAATCCCGGGGACAATTGCCGCCCGTTTAAGCATCGGTACCGTTCCGCTCTCGATTTTTCGAGAGGTGAAAGAAATTGCATCGTCCCCCTTTCGTTGTTATTGGCGCGCCAACCGACACCCTCGGCCCCGTACCTTTTCACGATTTATAGCTGGATTCGCGAAGATCCGGACACTTAACGTTCATCGGCCGGATCGAAAGCCGATAACGAGACGAAATCGAAAGCGTTCCAAGGGGAAACGTCTGCGGATTCTAAATACAATATTACCCCTTCAAACACCCCCTTCTCTCCCCTGGAATGCTTTATTGGTTATTGCGAAATATTAATTCGTCGACGAGGTCACGAAAGGACGACGAACCGAATAATAGGATCGTGTTTGAAAATTATTTTCGGAAATGTAACCGTGTAATTTTGCAAAAAGTTTACGTGTCGCTTGAAAGTATTTAATTAGAGATTCGAGGAATTTTATTGTACTTCGAATCGTATAAATTTTACACAATTCTAAAATTGTTTTCCAAAGGTAACGAAATAATTGTATAATTTTTTCCAAATTTTTGTTTTTAGATTTTTTCCAAAGGTAACGAAATAATGCACAATTTTTTCCAAATTTTTCTTTTTAGACTTTTTCCAAAGGTAACGAAATAATTCTAGAATTTTTTCCAAATTTTTCTTTTTAGATTTTTTCCAAAGGTAACGAAATAATTCTACAATTTTTTCCAAATTTTTCTTTTTAGATTTTTTCCAAGGGTAACGAAATCATTTCTCGCACGGCTTTCTCGAGATATTAATGATTTTATTTTCAATTGTAACATCGTAAAAGTGACCTTCTCTCTGTCAATTCGAGTCCCTGTTCATTATTTCGACATTATCGAGCTTCGAGTATTCTTACGTTTTCTTACGTTCCGTAGTGCGTTAATTGTCTCGCTCGAGAAGTATCAAGTTTCGTTTTCGTAATTCCTTACTTCGAGTTGTCTCTTTCTCTCGTCGTATGATTTATTACGTCTAGCTGGTAAGAATCGTTACTTTCTCCGGTTGTCGAGCAGTAACGAGCGAGACAGCTCCGTTATTTTTACCGTGTATCCGCGTTTCGTTGCTTTATCCTTGAAACTAAACCTACTAAACCTCGTAAAAGGGGTACGACTATCGTCATTATGTGCCTTTACTGTGCCCGGAGCTTTAAAGATTAACGATCGACCGATTTAACTTAGGTTGGGTTACTTACGGCCGAGAAAACGTATATCTTTTCCACTGGATGGTTTAAAAGCCGTTGCTTTCCACCGTGGACGTATAGGTTTCGCAAACGAGTAAATCACGTAGCTCTCGCGAGCATTTTCTCGGAAACCTTCTTACCCGGAGTAAAAGCAAAGCTTCAGCTTCCCGAAACAGCTTCGAATATTTCTCTCTTCGTTTCACCGATCTCTGATATATTATTTCTTGCTACACCTTACGTAATTTTAATACTGTAAATTCAATAATAATACGTTTCTTTTTATTCTATCGAAAATTGCATACATCAAGAAACGAAATCTCGAATTAAAGAAAAGAGAAAAAAAAATGTATTAAATACATAGATGCGTAAGAAGTATACATTTGGTATGCAGACAGATTATATCTCTAAGCTGGTATCGATCCGATCTCCGTTTTTAAACTTGACATCGGTTTTATCCTGAATTCGAAACGTTTGTAGTCTTCTTTGACCGTATGTTACATTTCAAACGCACCATCGCGTCTAAACACGTATTTGTTGCGTTTACTGATCGAAATAAAAATATTCGAACGAACCAAGGTAAATGTACATAAAAAAAGAAGAAAAAAATGTCATACGAAGATAAGTCGTGCGAGGTCTACTTTCCAAGTTATAGCGAGTCAAACGTAGCGTTCGCTGCGCCATACGTCACGGGTCAAAGAGCGAGCGCCCCGCTTATGTTTCTCTAAACGTAACTCGCGAAACAAGCATCGGACGAGTCACATCCATACGACACTTTCGTCTCAGTTTTTGCTTCAGAATCGCCCTGTAAATTTTCAAAATAATCGACACGACCGGTAAAAAAAAACTTCTTAACACATTGTACCTCGAAACCCCCAAAATATGTCTATCAAAACCAGTCGAGAAAAACGCATAAATTGCCTCTGAAGGTAAACACGAACACGTACGTGAAAATTCATATTCGTCTTCATTCATGAAGAATTTTTTTCCTTAAAAAAAGAAAAAGATTCCAATAATTACCTAACTAATCGCCTTTCTAATGGGAATCCCCCCTTAAATCTGTGTCAGCTCTGTCGGTGGTATCGATTCCGCGTTTATCGCGTGACGATCACGTCGACGACTGCTGAAAGTCGACTTTGCGAGGGGGAGGGAGGGGGGGGGCGAAGGGGACAAAGCTGTGCGTCTTCGTCGCTCGAATATCGACGGTGTGTGTGTCTGAAAAACGTGCTTCTTTTACCCCCTACTAACCCTCCCTCCCCCCACCCTTCGAAGACCCGAGAGAACGTCTCGCGAACAGGCGTTATTTCCACGAACAAGCCAGCCAAAGGTAATCCGTGGAGAATTTTTGTAGAGGTGGCCCGCCATTGTTCCCGAGTCCCTGCATTCAGATATCGTTGCTCGTACAATGCCGAGCTTTGCGGAAAAAACAAGTCGCGCGACGACGACGAAGGGGCTCGTTTTACACGAGACTCGCGGAAAGAGGATCAACTCTGAATTCCGTCGCGCTGGTTGCACGGTCAAAGATTCAACGCGCGCCCACCTTTGTTTGGGAATTCTCATTCGGGTTGAAACCGTGATGCTTAACGGCGCGGGAAATTAATTCGAGAACAGGGAACACCCTGGTGAAACGACGACGTAACGACGATGGTTACGTCAGGGTATTAAAAATTTCCTGTTCCACTGGAAGCGTGTTTCCACCATTGGGGTTCGTTCGATAACTTCTATCCGGGGTTTCGGTGTACAGTTTTCGAATTTATTCGTCGGATTTTGTGTGTTGGGAAGAATTTTCTAAGCGTTGCGTTGGGTGGTTCGAAGTCTCGGTAGTTGGGAAAATACTGTGGATGCAATGTTAAGGGCGGAGGAAATTTTAGGGAATTTCGAAGGGAATTTCTCTTTTTTGGAAGATGGGTGAAATTTTGATGGTTTGAGTGAATTTTTGAAGGTAATTTTGAGAAAGGTTTTTTAATCTTGGAGGAGATATTACATTTTGAAATTTTTGATCGTAATTTCGGAGAGAGTTTTCTATTTCTAGAATATAAATAAAATTTTTGATCGTAATTTCGAAAAGAATTTTCTATTTTTGGAGGGTGAATTACATTTTGAAACTTTTCTTCGTAATTTCGAGGAAAGTTTTCTATTCTTAGAATATAAATGAAATTTTTGATCGTAATTTCGAAGAAAAGTTTCTATTCTTAGAATATAAATGAAATTTTTTATCGTAATTTCAAAGAGAATTTTCTATTCTTGGAAGAAAAATCACATTTTGAAACTTTTCTTCGTAATTTCGAGGAAAGTTTTCTATTCTTAGAATATAAATGAAATTTTTGATCGTAATTTCGAAGAAAAGTTTCTATTCTTAGAATATAAATGAAATTTTTTATCGTAATTTCAAAGAGAATTTTCTATTCTTGGAAGAAAAATCACATTTTGAAACTTTTCTTCGTAATTTCGAAGAAAGTTTTCTATTCTCGGGACAAAAATAAAATTGCAAAACGTAATTTCGAAAGTAGTTTTCTATTCTTGGTATATAAATAAAATTTCAAAACGTAATTTCAAAAGTAGTTTTCTACTCTTGGTATATAAATAAAATTTCAAAACGTAATTTCGAGAGTAGTTTCCTACAATCGAAAGATATATAAAATATCAAGACGTAATTTCGAATAGAGTTTTCCACCCTCGGAAAATAAATAAAATTTTCTCACGTAATTTCAAAGAGGATTTCCACCAGTTAAATTCGTAGACAGCCATCGATCGAGAACATCTCGAGAAAGAATTCCACGAGGAATCGATTCGTAAATCCGTGGCGCGAGCTCGCCTCGCGGATCTTGAAACGCGAAATTTGACGAGGATAAGGGGAATGTGCTCGCGCACGAACACACGGGGATAAATCGTTGAATGGACAATCCGTTAAGCTTATCCGGTGAGGATTGGTCGAACGGCTTGCTGCCTTTCCTATACAGGTATACGAGGAGGGAGCAGAAACGGCGCCACGGATTTGCCCCGGAAACGTTCGTACACAAAATCGTGAGGGGCGGCGCCTTCGTGGGAGAAATTTACGAGCGACAGAGAGAAAAGACCGCTCTCTGGTTAACTCGGTTACGATGTGCTGATTCCTGCGCGAAACCTATCGACGAACGAACCTGGTAGCCGGAAAGCGAAGGAAATTTCGCGCTCGATGAAAGAATAAGAAAAAATAGAATAAGAAGAAAAAGAAAAATAGAAAAACAATGAATATTTCCTCTCGAAATATTTTTATCGCTTCTCAAACGGAGAAATAATTTTGGTATCTTAGAGATTCTTTGGATCGAAAGATAAATCGCTGGATTATCGAATCGGTGGAATAGGTATGCAAAGGTCAGACTTGGAGTCACTGGAGAATTATCGAAGAGAAAATGTGATGGTTTGCGATGACAAAAAAATGAAAAAGTAAATGTGTCGTTTAGAAATGTTTCTTTGTTTCTTGAACAATTTACGGAAGTAACTTTGATCTTTTGGAAATTGTTTAATAGAGACAAGGATAAGTTGTTCGATTGTTGAATCAGTAGAATGTAGAGATAGGTGTCTGGTATGGAATTTCTGGACAATGGATGTTAAAGATTTTGCGATAGAAAAGACAAAAGGTAATTGTTCCAAATTGAAAACTCGATTTTTGTCTCGTAGAGATTACTGAACGAAGAAACAGTAGAATACGATGTCAAAGTCGGACAAAAAATGTCTCGACAGCTTGTGTGATAAAATTTGCGATAGAAAATAGGAAAGTTGGTCACTTGATCGTTTCCAAATTGCAAAATCGATTTTCATTGCGTAGAAATTATTTAAAAGGGTTGTTCAATAACCGAAACAGTGGACTATGGTGTCGAAGTCAGACTCGGATATTTTTATTTGTGTGAGAGAGAAAGAGAGAGAAAAAAAATGATCGTTTCATCGTTCTCGAATCGACAATGTGTTTTCACAGAGTTTATAAAATAATTTCGCCCGGTGAAAATTTATTTCGCGAGCAGAAAGGTCGCTAGATGGGTGATTCAGTAGAATAGGGGGCAAGAGTCAGACCTAGAATTTCTTGCTCGCGCTCGGAAAAATACGAGAGGTTTTGCGTCGGCAAATGGTAAAATAATCGTCTTCGTTGTTCCGTAAGCTTTTTCATGCTCTTACGTTGATAAAAAAAAAAAGGAAAAAAAAAAATTGAAATGGGAGTTAAACCGAGAACAAGAGATTTCTCTAATACGGACCAGTAGAATGAGAAGACAAGGGTCGGGCCGTGTTTTCGTCTCGAAATCGAGACGAAATTTATTCATTTGTTCACTTTATCGATAAAAATGAAACTTTCCTCCCTCCACGAAGCAATCGACATACAAATAATATATTTCTACTTTACAAATACTATATTCCCACGTCCAAATATAGAATAATAATTTTCCTTATTTTCTTCGATTTCTTCTTTACATGATCGGTGAAAATTACCTTCGACTGGTTAAATAACCGGAATTAAAACTTCCAAGGGGGAAAAAACACACACACACAAGCGACACCTGCAACGTGAATCGCAAGATCCAATTTTCCTTAACTATCCCGTAGGAAACGAGACTTTTTTTTTCGTTACGAGTCTCGACGACGTGTTCGCGATGGAAAATTTCGTGGCGGACTCCGTCGAACGATTTTTGTGCGACGCGCATGCGCGAAATTCTCATTTAGGACACGCTTTAAATAGGAAATCGCGATATCGCGGATAAACGCGCCGTTTCACGAGATACGTGTCGCGTATCGACGTTCAAGAAGAAACAACGCGTTCAAACATTCAACGACAGGAACACGGGGTACAAAGGTACCGGAGATTCGTCATTTTTATTTCAAGAGTCGCAATTACAAGGTGTGCATCATTCAGGGAACGTTCTCGACGATGTGAAACTGATATCGAATGTTTATTTTAAGTTGGTCTATTTCCCGACCAAGTCACTCGGTATATAGCACTGACCCTATGTCCATCCACGTCGAGGTAGCTTTAGTGGTTCGTGCATGGTACATCGAAACGAACAAAGTGTTCGGTCAATTTCTCGACAATCAGTAATGAATCGTCATTGGTATTCTTCTGGGAATTTGTAGAATTCTTTAACATTGTCGAAAATATTATCCGTGCCCCTTTTCGTTGCTTTAATGCAATATTTTCGTTCGAGCCACACGAGTACGATTAACTCGGTTCACTCGGTACAAGGTATTTATTGGGAAACAGTGATGGGATCGATCGAACAGCGTGTTCATTAAACCGATACTATATACAAGAATTGTTCTCGGATGTGAAACAGGTATTGAAATAAGTTGATCGTTGGTCGCGATACACTTGTTGACACTTCTTCTAGTCTCGATATGATTTAATTGTTATCGAGACTCGAATTACGATAATACGTCCAGTTCGTTAGGTCGGAGTTGTATAATCATGGAAAATGTTTTTAATTATTTTTTGCGTGGACCATTCGCACACTTATGAAAATTGCTACTGTAATTTCGTCTTCTGTTTACGATCAAACCTGTTCTCGACTCACGGTGGAAAAACGTAAATGGTGGTAAATTTCTTTCACCGATTTCTGTAATAGTAATCAAGTTTTGAAATATCAAATTATTTTTACTTAGTATTGTTACTGTTAATTGTCTTCGAAGTTAGAAAATTGATCCGATACAGATAGAAAGAAAACAGTAAAAAATATTATTTATTATAATCGATAGTCTAGTTTCTTTCATCAAAAAATTACTGTTAATTGTATTCGATTTTCAGCCTAGGTTTTTTCGTTAAAAATTACTATTAATTATACTCGATCTTCAGCCTAGGTTC
The DNA here is from genome assembly GCF_051014685.1 of Ptiloglossa arizonensis. Lineage (NCBI taxonomy): Eukaryota > Metazoa > Arthropoda > Insecta > Hymenoptera > Colletidae > Ptiloglossa > Ptiloglossa arizonensis. The sequence goes on from NC_135051.1 coordinate 19,575,618, forward strand.
TTTCATCAAAAAATTACTATTAATTACACTCAATTTTCAGCCTAGGTTCTTTCACTAAAAAATTACCATTAATTATACTCAATTTTCAGCCTAGGTTCTTTCATCAAAAAATTACTATTAATTACACTCAATTTTCAGCCTAGGTTCTTTCATCAAAAGATCACCATTGTTCCATTAAATTTTCAACCCTAGTTTCTTTCACTCAAAATTTATCATTAATTACACTCAATCTTCAGCCTAGTTTCTTTCATCAAAAAATTACTATTAATTACACTCAATCTTCAGCCTAGGTTCTTTCATCAAAAGATCACCATTGTTCCATTAAATTTTCAACCCTAGTTTCTTTCACTAAAAAATTACCATTAATTACACTCAATCATCAGCCTAGTTTCTTTCATAAAAAAATTACTATTAATTACGCTCAATTTTTAACCCTAGTTTCTTTCACTAAAAATTTACCATTAATTACACTCAATCTTCAGCCTAGTATCTTTCATCAAAAATATACTATTAATTACACTCAATCTTCAACCTAGTTTCTATCATCGAAAGATCACCACTGTCCAATTAACTATTCAACCTTACTTCCCTCCATTAAAAAATTACCATTAAACTCTAAACCCGATTTTCATCCCGGTTTCGTTTACTACCGAACGAGTTGCAAACCGTAACCAGATATCGAACTAACGTCGCAGTTAACGGTTATCGATACAAGATACAACGGCCGCGTGTTTCGTTAAATCTCAAACCGTTCGACATTCCTCGGAGTAGCACGATACAGTATTACCAATTTCGAACGTAAACGTACCGATGGTATCGGAACACATCTCGCCGCTATCGTCGAAACGAACGAAACGAATGAAACTCGTTCGTATCACGAATCGTTGGAATAAGTACGGAAAATCGTTGCGCAAAAATTCCACCGTCTCTGTTTCAACGCCCCCAATCGGCCGTGACACTCCACGCGACACAGATCTCCATCGAACCTATCGATAATAAGCACGCTAACGTAGTTTCCTCTCCAGTAGCGAACGAGTTCGAGCGAAACGTCCGTAGGAGGACAATGAAACGATCACGGGTGCATCGAGCGATCGTCGGCTATTGTACAACGAGAAAAAGACTGAACGCGGTACTTGCCTTCGACGAGCTGCTCCTTCTTCACCAAGATCAGAGGAATGGCCCCGGAGTTGCTCATGGTTCCCGGTTCACCTTATCTCGTGTCCTCTTCGGTTCACCGACGTCCGTTTCTGAGCTTTTCAGCCGCACGACACTGCCACACCGCCCGATAACATCCAGATACACCACTACCCTTTTCGATTTATCGAACGACAAAGTTCTATTTTCGTTGCGATCTCGAAGATCGAGGTCTCGCGATTTTCCCGGTACACTCGAGTCCCCACACTCCTCGATGATTCTTTTCTGTTTTCTCGAGGGACACCGGTGTCGAGCTCGGGAATTAATTACGAAATGTCGAAGTTCTGGTTAGTCGACATTACGCGACGATGAGTCTGGTATGTTTGTGTGTGTGTATGATTGTTTTTTTTTATTTTTATTTCAGTTCGTAACGCACTTTTTTATTTACCCCGATTCGAGTAACAGCTTGCTACTCTCGGTCGGTAATTTAAATACGATTCGTTCGCTCTACGGTCGTACGGTTCCTAACTATCGTTGCTCGCCAGTTTGTACGACGATCGATCGCTGGAAACATCAAGTTCGAAGTTCTGAGATTCCGCTCGGGGAAGATTTAGTTGGAAAATCACGCGCGCGTACGGACGGGGATAAATTGAAATTCGGAGCTTCGAGGATCGGAGGAGAGTCTTTTACGAAAATTTCGATCCCTCTGAGCTTTTTCGGGGAGGGGGACCGTTTCTCGAAATATGTCTCCGATGTCGAGTCGGGTTCTTTGCTTCGTTCTCCACCTGAGGGATTAGGTACTTCGGTTGGTAAATCGTTTGGATTCGTGATATACAATTCAGTTTCTCTAGGCTATTTTTCCCCTGGCAGAAAGTCGTGTTTGGTTAAATTTTCTTCGACAGGTTTGGGCGAAATTGTACGAGATCTCGAGCCACGTTCTCGCTTGATTGTTTGTTCGTGAAATGGGCGCGGTAATACGCGAAACGTAGCTACATTGTCGGGTAATTTTCTCTTCGATCGGTGTTCGAAGAATTCTTTGAAGTAAAGGCACACTTTCACTTGATTTTTCTTCGAGAAATTTCAGGGAAGATTCCTCGAAGCAAAGCCTTGTTATCGCTTAATTTTTTCGAGAAAATATCGCTTAAATATCATTCGAGACATTTTCGTGAAATTACTCGAAGTAAAGCCACATTTTCACTTGATTTTTTCGATGAAATTGAAAATTATCATGTTCTTCGAAATAAAGCCTCACTATCGCTTAATTTTTTCAGCAAAATATCGCTTAAATATCATTCGAGAAATTTTCGTGGAATTACTCGAAGTAAAGCCACATTTTCACTTGATTTTTTCGATGATATTGAAAATTATCATGTTCTTCGAAATAAAACTCCACTATCGCTGAATTTTTTCAACAAAATATCGTCTAATCATTACTCAACAAACTTTTATCGACTTAAAGCCACATTTTTACATGATTTATTTGATGAAATTGAAAATTATCACGTTCTTCGAAATAAAGCCCCATTATCGCTTAATTTTTTCAGCAAAATATCGTTTAATCATTACTCAACAAACTTTTATCAACTTGTTCAAAGTAAAGCCACATTTTTACATGATTTATTTGATGAAATTGAAAATTGTCACGTTCTTCGAAATAAAGCCCCACTATCGCTGAATTTTTTCAACAAAATATTGTCTAATCATTACACGACAAATGTTTATCAAACTTATCCAAAATAAAGTCACATTTTTACTCGTTCTCTTCGAAAAGATTCAGATCAGATTCTTCGAAATAAAGCCCCACTATCGCTAAATTTTTTCAACAAAATATTGTCTAATCATTACACGACAAATGTTTACCAAACTTATCCAAAGTAAAGTCACATTTTTACTCGTTCTCTTCGAAAAGATTCAGATCAGTAACTTCGAAATAAAGCCACACTTTCGCTGAATTTCTTTCCCTTAAATTTTCATCGCCCTCTGAAAACACCAATCGTCGTATAAAAAACGAAGAATTGTCGATTCGAACGTTCCACGTTGAACGAACTACCAAAAAAATAAAAAAAAAAAAAAGAAAAAGAAAAGAACGATCTTCCTTAGAAGACGACATCGAAAAGGCGTTTCGAAATTCGTCGAATAGATTTTCTACCATTTTGAGAAGCGTTCGGGGATATCGATCGTCATTTAACCGGTGTTTGAAGCAAAAACCGAATAATGGGTACCGTGTAACAAAGTAACCAGGTCAAACCCCGTTTGCGTCCACCAGCGACGCCGCATCCGCTGATCGACGCTCGTATTCTCAGTTCTCTTACGCGCATCATCGATCCCGCGTGTGTCACCGCGCGACAAACCTACTTTGTATTTACGTACGTGGCTGCACGCTGGCTGAAAACTTTCAGCAAATAGGAACGGTGAAATCTAAAATTCTCGACCGTATCGCCGTGAACGGGCGGAATCTCGGTGAAAAGAAGACAAACACCGTGGGATAGAATCTGAAAAGAGTCAGACCTCGTATGCTCGAGAAATCGTTTTCGCCCTTATTGTTCCTCGTGTCCGAAACTTTGTAAAATAAGGTCGAACTGTTCCCTCGATCACGAAACAAGGACCGATTTAAATCACGTTACACCGTACCGATCACTTTTCGATCGAGAACTTTCGAACTCTTATCGTGATTTTTAAATCGTTAACCTTTAACCACTGCGATGGTTAAGGGTGTCACATATATGGTGTATTAATGTCTTTAGGATTCTGTAGAAATTGTTTTGATATTTGTAAACATTTTTAGGGACGATTGGGAGTCGAGTTTATTAATTTGTCGAGAAACAGAATGAATTGAATTTTTGACAATTATCGTGTACGGGTTGGTACGAGTTAAAAATAAAATCAAGGAAATGTAGCAATGATTGAGAGATACACGACGACACAGGACAAGATTTATGAACGAATCGATGAAATGGCAGGTGCTCGTTGCTCGTAATTACAAGCGAAGTATTAATAATGAAAATGGAATGATACGTCTAACACGTGCTCCGAATGAAAAATTAAATCCATCGGACACGACACGGAGGAACTGTGTCATTCGGTTTGGTTCGATGACACCTGCGTGTGATCGATCACGCGTAATTTTGCAACGGTGCGTGCCGGTGACGTGGTCACCGATGATTTTTAAATTCTTGTAACTTTTCGAGCTGTGAATCGATCGATCTCTCTCTCTGTAAATAACTCTGAAATTGACTTCAATGGAACGCTCGTACGAAATGTGTCGAATACTACACTGAAATGCTGAAAAAATTTGATTCTCTGTGCAAATGTGAGCCGTATTTTGGATCGAGTGACTCGAGGGAAAATTTTGATCGGTGATCGAAAAGTGATCTCGAAAAGTTGATCCTATATTATTTTCTCATATGGAGAATAATTTTTAAATTCATTCGTGTAGTTTTTCAAGTCACCATCGGTCTATGGAAATTATTTTACAGTCGATTTTAATCGTTAACGAAATACTCGACAAAATTCGTCACACGATCTTTAATGTATTACTCATGGTGACATCGAAAAGAATTATACCGATAAACTCGCTATATCGATACGGGTCTCGCGGACCGACGTGACTGGAAGAAATTTTCGACTCTTCGCCGGACCGACGTGACTGGAAAAAATTCTCGACCTACGCGAATGCACCGTTATTTCGATGTTTCTCAAACAGTTCCACTTGAAATCTGTATCGATGTGATAATAAAAATTCACATAAAAATATCAACAATATTTCCTCGATTCTCGTACGAATAATAATCCAAAAAAAGTGTATTAAAATTAATTCGATACGACCACCACGTATTCTCCAAATTGTATTTCGAAGGAATAAATGCAATTTGCGTAACAATTTCTACTATATTCCGAATTATCGTTTTAAACAAACATGACGTTATACGTATTTGCATTCCCGACCACTCGACGACAGCATCACGGGCTACATAGTCGTCGGTTGAACACAAATGAAATTACGCATTAGGTAGCGAAACAATGTTAAAATAATAACCAAAATGAAACGTGGAACGTTTATATTTAACCGTGGAACGTTTTCGTAGATTTTCACAAATACTTTCAAACATTGTAATACGTGGAACGTAAAGACGTTGCGTTTCTCAGAACCGAGAACTTGGAACAACGATTAATGATGTACAAATGGGAAAATCAAGATGAACGACCCGTCAATATTTCGGGGGTGGGGGGTTGGTAAAATCAATTCGTGTAACGACGCGACATTCATGAGACGGGGCGGAAAGAAACGATGTTAGCTGGCTGTTTCAGCAACACGTCACTGATCGATCACGCGCAACGTTGATCCCATATGTGCCACATTGTATTGACGTGTAAAGCCTCTATGTGCATACACAGCCGGTGGCGTTTATGACGAGCAACTTCTGCCCGGGGAATATATCTATTCAGCTCGAAAACGAACGTCGTCGAATCGTGTAACGAGCCGAGCGAATTGAATTTCCTTTTCCGCGCGGACAACCACTGGAAACTTTAAACGAATTTTACCCTGTTCGCGGGGAAATTCCGCAGCTTCGAACATGGACGATAAATTGCGCGAAACAGTGATTTTCGCGCGACTCCTCGTTGGACGTTGGAGATCACACGGGCGCGACCATTTCTAGCGGAAAAATGATCAAATGTATAAATATATCTCGTACCTTTCTTTCTTCGATTTTATTTATTAAAACAATCTTTTTCAAGGTGTTGTTTTTGCGATAATAAAATAAATTGTCCTCTTACACTTTTGAAGGTTGAAACGTGTGTGTATTTCGTAGACCGTGTTCAAAAATAGTATATAAATATATATATATATATATCAAACTATATATAGTCAATATATATATATATATATATATATCAAACTATATATAATTAAAATATATATATCAAACTATATATAATTAAAATATATATATCAAACTATATATAGTCAAAATATATATATCAAACTATATATAGTCAGAATATATATATATCAAACTGTATATAGTCAAAATATATATATCAAACTATATATAGTCAAAATATATATATCAAACTATATATAGTCAAAATATACATATCAAAATATATATAATCAAACGTTCGTCTGGAAGAGCAATAGATATTAGTAAATACAATTTTGATAAAATTGATATGGAAAGAATTTTATTTAAATCGAACTATGCTAAGAAAAAAAATTCCATTGACGTAAACACAGAAATCGGCTACCCGATATCAAAATTTCCATCTCTGTGAGATAAACGACGTACCCATTTGTGACTCTATACCTCGAAGTTGTACGTATACCAGCATGGAAAATTATACTTTGATTATCCAGCGAGTTTTCCATCCCCCTTGCAATTTTTCTCTGTCGCGTAATCGCTCGGTATGTCATAAATACCACGTTCACCGAGATGACCTTTGCTCGCGTGGAACGTTTGACGAATGAACGGAAGCGAGTCACTCGCATCGGAACAGGAAATCGTAAATTACCGCCTGGACGCGCCATTTTTGCGACTAGCTGTTCAACCCCCTCCCCTAGAATTCTTCGATCTTCTCCTCGCGATCGTAACCCTTCCCACGGGCTGCATTATCTCGTTTCGAACACTTGTTGAGCAGAATTTTTAACATCGTCGCGGCGATTCTATTAAAACACCCTGTCGATATTATTTCGAGCACCAGGGATCCCGCGAGCATCGTTTTTCACACCGTTGAAAACTTAATTACGATTATCTTTAGCCGGTGGCAATGTGAGAATTTCATTCGACCCCGAAATTCGTACACCTAATTAACAATAAGGGAGGGAAGAGAACGTGGCGCGGGACAACGAGGTGGTTAATTGTCCCTACAACCAACGGAACCGCTTCCGGCCAGTAGCCGTGTATTTTTAGAATATTTAAGGCGAACAAAAGCCACCGTTATCGTATCGAGCAACAAGTCATCGCGACGCGTCTTCCGGTGCCAATTATAAACACTGTCCGCGTTCGTTCAACGACGAACTCGCGTACCGAAAAACTCAACGAACCCCTCTTTGTCGGAATTCGTGAACAAACGTCCCTTCGGGACACGCACTTGGGGAAAATAATAAAAAAAATCTCGAACCCCGTTTGGTCGAGATACCATCCTCGGGTAACAAGAAGGACAAATTTTTTTGGAAGAATTCGGTGAATGTATAGGGTGATTCGTAAGTACATACTTCAGGGGGTGAATTAATGTGTAAAGATAAGTGAAAAATGTTCTGTGAACTTACTTCGTGTGTATCTCGGTTCTCGAGTTATAGACGATCGAAGAATCGTTCGGATCCATTTTGTATTTCGTAAGTCGTGTACAGGTGGGAAGTGGAAAGATGACCTACGGTTCGAGGGAAATGTAATAACGTGTTACGGAGTAACGAGAATCGTTTACTCGTTGGTCACGGGACCACAACCTTTCGCCTGATTCGTAATTTCCTCCGCAGGTCATTTTCTGAAGTAGACACAGTACATTGGCTGTGTTCGTTGAGCGCGAATTTCAAACGAACCCGAGATAAAAATACCGAGCAATGAGAGAGACGTTTTGAATACTTTTTTCGATTGTACGAAGCTCGAAAACCAAGGATATTTTTTACTCGAGTATGGGACACTTTGAAAATTTTCTTCGATCTTATACAGTTAGATTGAAAACTAAGAAAATTTTTTACTCAAGTTGAGAACACTGAAAATTCTTTTCGATCGTGGAAAGCTCGAAAACTAAAAATACTTTTTACTGGAGTAGGGAACACTTTGAAAATTTTCTTCGATCGTACACAGTTTGATTGAAAACTAAGAAAATTTTTTACTCGAGTAGAGAACACTGCAAATTTTTTTCGATACAAAGCTCGAAAACCAAAAATATTTTTTACCGGAGTATAAAATACTTTGAAAATTTTTTTCGATCGGATGAAGCTCGAAAACTAAAAGTATTTTTCCCCAGAGTATAAAACACTTTGAAAATTTTCTTCGATCGTACATAGATTTCAAACTAAAACTATTTTTTACTTAAGTAGAGAACACTGAAAATTATTTTCGATCGTACAAAGCTCGAAAAACCAAAAATATTTTTCCCCAGAGTATAGAACACTTTGAAAATGTTCTTCGATCGTACATAGATTTCAAACTAAAACTATATTTTACTTAAGTAGAGAACACTGAAAATAATTTTCGATCGTACAAAACCCGAAAACCAAAAATATTTTTCCCCAGAGTATAGAACACTTAAAAAATTTTCTCCGATCGTGCCTAGCTACATTGAAAACTAAGAAAACGATTTATTCGAGCAAAGAACACTTCAAAAATTCTCTTCCACGCTAAGCTCGAAAACCAAGAACCGTTCCAAACCTAAATATAACAATTAACGCATACGTTACATTTTCTACTCATCTCAGCCGTTAGATTCACCCCCTGAAGCACAAGAGCCGTACCTCCGAATCGCCCTCTACGATCATCCCTCCGTGACGCGCACTCGTGAAGAATCCCGAAAATCTCACCCCCGTGTGTGTACCGAATCCGAAATACCTCCCTCGGGTGGTGACGAGGGAAACTTCATCCCCTAGGAGGAGTCCACCGAACTACCTACCGGGACAACTTCCGAGAAAAAAGAAGAAAAAGAAGAAGAAGAAGAAGAGAAAAAAAATAGAAAGTAAGAAAGAAAGAAGAATATCGAGCCTCGGGAAGAATCGACCGCGCGCACTGACTCTCGAAGCGATCCTCGATCCTCGAATCCAGTCTGGATCGGTGGACTCTGGGGGGATCCCGGACCGCGCGCGTCAGCTCACTGTTGGACCTGGATCGATGAAGGGTGCTCCTTGCATCGCCTGGGGTCGTGGTCTCTCTCTCTCTCTCTCACTCACTCTCTCTCTCTCTCTTTCTCTCCGTTGGCACTTTCTCCGGTTCTCAACCCCCCGCTTTCGGGTTCGTTTGATCCCGGAGTCGATCGATGATCTCGCTCCTCCACCTCTTATTCTTCTTATTCTTCGTTCTCTTCTCACGCTAGTCGAGGCGATCTCGAGCGTCTGCTCGTGGGACACTGTCGCGGCTCGCGGTCGAATTCGAACTGATCGAAGGAAACCGTGAGAGGGGGGAAGGGAGAAGAGCGAAAACGACGCGGGCGTCGCGTAGGAGGAGTCGCGATTCGAATCGACGTCGTACGCGGTACTGGCCCGACCGAATGACTGACTGACTGACTGACTGACGACAGGACGCCCGACGAGTAACTAGAGGCAAACGGTCTCAAGCGGCGGTCGCTTCGCCAGGATAACGCCGACTCGGCCAGGACGTGGGGACGCACAAGTGGTTTTTCACGTTTTGTCCCGGGGGTTGGTCGGTTCTCTGCCCCACTCACCTGGTATCCGCGTAGGGTGCGCACCTACTACTACCCGCCGGGTGTAGTAGCTACCACCGCCACCCACCCGACCTAACCCGTCACCCACTCGGCCACCCCACTGCTTCACTCGCTAACGCCACGTTAGGAACCTCCCTCTCCTCGTTTGTTTCTCTCTCTATCTATCCGTCGGGTTCTCCGTTCCACCGTTCTCTTTCTCTTCGTCTCTCTGGCTCTTTCGCCGGGGTCTACGCTACCTCTGTCTCCGTCTCTCTTCCCCGTTCGGAGGTTTCGAGGTTTCTCCGTTCGAACAGCGTACCTGGATACGGCTGTCTCTGTCCCCGACCCCTTGCTATACAACGCTGTTCAAAAGTCTCGGCGATGTTCACCGCGGTGCGTAATTGAACGCAATTACGTTTCACACGGGGGATCGTGGATTAGGAATATTAAAAAGAGAGAGAGCACTGTGGTCGTCGTGTGGTACTTCGTCGTCGCGCGTTAAGAGGAATTAGGGGAATACAACGCTGTTCAAAAGTCTCGGTGATGTTCACCGCGGTGCGTAATTGAACGCAATTAGGTTTCACACGGGGGATCGTGGATTAGGAATATTAAAGAAAAGAGAGAGCACGGTACTTTGTTGTCGCGCGTTAAGAGGAATTAGGGGAATACAACGCTGTTCAAAAGTCTCGGCGATGTTCACTGCGATGCGTAATTGAACGTGTGGCGGCGCTACCCACGCTTGCCACCAGAGGGAAACACACTAACAACCATTTCCCGCAAGTTCTCGTGCCTGCTCCGATCAGTATATATACGATCCCTTACCGATCTTCCAATGTCCCGAGGTATAAGGCAGGACCTGCTAGGATATTTTACTGACGAGTCCACTAGCAGACCCGGGATGAAACGCTCTCGTCTACTCCTTTCTCCTACATTCGAACGATAGAGCCGCCAAAAATGTGTAGTATCGGATTTTCCGAGTCCGCTTGGGCCTACTTCGAGCGTAGACTTAAGCAAGATAGCGCGTGCGGGCGGACTTGGGTTAAGCTAAACATTTGGCGCTGATCTGTCCGCTAGCTTTCCTGGAAGGCACGAAGTATTCTTTACAAGGGATGAATCTTGCTCTTGTGCGACGACTGAGCGTGAGAATGCATGGGGATGTGAAAGGAAATACATGTGGTTTGGAGAAAGTGAAGAAGAGTGTTTGGAAGAGACGAAACGATATTAGGATGATCGAACGTGACCGAATGTCTGAAGTGAGAGAGACTACTGCGGATTGGAATGAAAGAGAATATATAGAGTCGTGCCTATATAGAGTGACTATAGGCGTGCCTATACAGAGTGACTATAGGTGTGCCTATATAGAGTGCGAGAAGAACGTTAAGGGACACAGTATGACGCTGAGAGTATGTCCGGAGAGTGTGTCGCGGACAGTATAAGTAAAAAGACAAGATAATAAGACGAGACAATTAAAAGACGCACCAAGTGAAACTATAACCACCGACACTACGTCTAATACTATATTAGAAATACTGTAACTTATAATGTAATATATATTATATCCATACACCACGCAAGAGTACCAACAGTTACTTGGAGGCTCGTCCGGGATCAAAATCACTCAAGATCACTTCTCCAGTGATTTGAAGAGAAAGAAAACAACAAATGCAATTACGTTTCACACGGGGGATCGTAGATTAGGAATATTAAATAGAGAGATAGAGAGCACAGTGGTCGTCGCGAAGCGTCGTCGTTTGTTGTCGCGCGTTAGGAGGAATTAGGGGAAGCAGTGACGACGATGATAATTGAGGCTGGCGGGGAACGACGGGGAGGATCGAATGCCATACGGAAGTTTAATAATACGAAACGGATCGAATCTCTCGCGTTCGGTAGCAATTGGTAAGTCGAAACCCCGCGGAACTGGATACCCCGAGGTTTTACACAGGAATGGTAAATACGATATGCTTTGTTCGCGTACACGAGCCACCGAAAGATCACACCAGGAGAAGAGGATCCTGGCGGAATAATCGCGGGAATATTCGTACGATATTGTACACTTGGTTCGTGTACCAGCCATAGAGAAATCGGAAAGATCGTATCGAAATAAAATTTTCACCGTACAAGGGGGTGTTGCTCACTGATACCTACGATTGTGTATATAAAGTTTCGGTGCCCTGTACCCGGGTACACGAGCCATAAATCCTCGAATCGACGATAATAGTCGATTCCAGACTTTCCAACGTACACTGTGTCGTTCCACCATCCCCCACCTATCCATCCCTCCGCATGGTGGAGTTGTGCCCAGTTTCTTCGAGTTTACGTGTCACGAGTTCACGTGTACGCGGATTTCTCTTCAAGCACGGGAAGTTTCTTTGCAGATTTTCCAGATCCGTTGTCGCGCGTTACGAGATCTGGTTGTTACAGGTCCCTCCACGTGACTGTTTTTTCTCCCGTTGGTCTGTTACCACCCTCTTCACCGCGTTTCGTTCCGCTCGATTTCTTTCCTCTGGGCTCCTTTCCTTCCCGTTGTTCCCGTTTCCCTTCGAGTTTCTTCTATTTTTCAAGCTTCACGGTTTTCCACTCGGTGTACGTTCTTATCCACCCTCCTCTGTGTTTCTCCCCCCCGCGTTTCTCTACTCCAGTTTCCCTACGTTTCACGAAAGAGAATTTCTCTTATCCCCGCGGCGCGCGATACTTTATTACGTCCCTTCGTTCATTTCTCTCTGTTCGTTCTTTGTACACGTTTCACGATCGTACGCGTTCGTTACTCGGATTCGGAGAGTCCACCAGTGAAGCCTGGCGAAACGAAGAAATCGTGAAACGATCGCTATAGGGGAGCAACAACCGATAAGGATGCAGGAACGATGGAAAATTGCTGCTCTGGACACTCGAAGAACCGAGAGACACAGTTGTTCTCTTATGGTTACTGTTTTACGATTCTTACCCCCTTTGCTTAACTCTTCGCGGTGTTCTCGGACATTTTCACGAGCGAATACCACGGAAACGGATTATCATACGAAGGCGAAGATAAAACACATCGATCGGATCAATTGTAGCTTTTACGAGATTTATTGAACCTTTAGTTTCTCCTTTCGTACGATTTACAGATGCATACTGTGAAAAAAATTTTCTTATCCAAGAAGTACCCGAAAGTGGCCATTTTGGACCATTGTTTCTTAGATCACTAAACTATTGTCTTTCGATTCGTTAAAATGTACAAGTGCATCTTACATAAATACATTTCGTTTTTACTAAATACCAAGAGAGGATATTAGGCCTTTTAAGTGTGTTTATTACAATTTTTCCATTAGCAGATGATTAAATAAGTTACTTCTCAATTTTTTAGCTTATATAGATACATATTGTGTAAAAATTTTCTTCCTCGAACGAACATCAAGAATAATCATCTTCAAATATTGTCCTTCGTAAGTGTTTGTTACGATTTCCCGATCGTGTACCAATATTTCTTTCGAAAATGGCGATTTTCGAATATTGCCATCGCTATAAGAATATTACACAAAACTGTTTCTTTTCAAAATGACAAATTTCAAATATTATCTTTCACATCTATTAATCACAACTTTCCCATCATACATAAATCGAACACTTGGTATTCCCCAATTAGATAAATATTATGCAAAAATACTTTTTTTCTTAAAAATGACAATTTAAAAACATAATCCTTCGTATTTATTTATCATAGCTTTACCACCAAGTATCGATTACGTAAATATTACGCAAAACTATTTTTTTTCTTAAAAATGACAACTTACAGACATAGTCCTTCACATCTATTTATCATAGCTTTCTCACCACGTATAGTTTACGTAAATATTATGCAAAACTATTTTTTTTCTTAAAAATGACAACTTACAAACATAGTTCTTCATATCTATTTATCATACCTTTCTCACCACGTATAGTTTACATAAATATTACGCAAAACTATTTTTTTCTTAAAAATGGCACAAATATTGCCTTTCACATTTATTCACCACGTATCGATTACGTAAATATTACGCAAAATCATTTTTTTCTTAAAAATGGCAACACACAAACATAGTCCTTCGCATCTATTCATCATAGCTTTCCCACCACGTATCGTTTACACAAATATTACCCAAAATTATTTTTTTCTTATTAATGGCAACACACAAATATTGTCCTTCGCATCTATCATAGCTTTCCCACCACGTATCGTTTAAACAACCATCGTTCTCCGATCACTCGAAAAGATATTTCCTTCCCAACGAATATACAAAATGGCCGCTTTCGAGTACCGTGCTTTGATCCCCCACTCTCGTCCGTAGCTCGCGAATACCTCGCGACCACTTCCACGTGGAACGTCTCGAAGCGAGCCCGGGCAGATTAAGCGCGATTCGGAGCATCCGTGACGTTCAAGCGACGCGAACAACCCCGTTATTCGCGGGACGCAATGACACGGCTGCTTCGAATAGTAGACACATTACGCGCGTCCTTGTCGTCCGGGCGACATTAGTCCGCGCGGCTCCGAGCGTATCCCGCTGTTTACACAGTCCAGAGACACGCTTTGTTCGAACGATGCATAAATCCCGGCCACTTTGCCGTTCGAGCATTCGCAGCCCGCCGAGAGGGCTAATACCGTCACGTACTGACGTCACGGTTTGCCTGCAAATGGCCGTCGCGTCTCGGCGCGTCTCGCCCCGTGTAGAATGATTTAATTAAACCGTTGTAACGATAATACCGAGCCGACGTTACGCGAGCTCGTTGTTACGTCGGTTATTTCGTAAATAAACGTTATGTACGAGCACTGGCTGCTCAAGCTCCCGGTACGGTTACGAGAAACTTTGTGAGGTTAACTTTTGTATTCCCAACGGTCCATCTTCCAGGAACGATTCACTATGGTTTTAATGTAGACACTTTCGAGGCTGTACGAATGGATCGAACCGGGTGTAACAACAGATTCCAGGGGACCTAGTGTGCGGTTAGGCAAGCCATTGAACTGTGAACATTGGTGTTTTGGAAGTGTGGTTACGCTTTGAACATTTTGGAGAAGGTTTGAGTAGAGGTGTAATAATCAGATGATTCTAGAACACTACTAGGGTGTAGAATATTTATGGTTATATCTTGAAAGAAAAATTCACAATTGTTGCGAATCTTTGGGGGAAGGTCTGAGTAGAAGTGTAATAATCAGATGATTCTAGAACACTAATAAGGTGTAGAATATTTATGGTTATAACTTGAACGAAAAATTCACAACTGTTGCGTATCTTTGGGGGAAGGTCTGAGTAGAAATATAATAATCAGATGATTCTAAAACACTACTAAGGTGTAGAATATTTATGGTTATATCTTGAACGAAAAATTCACAACCGTTGCGTATCTTTGGGGGAAGGTCTGAGTAGAAGTGTAATAATCAGATGATTCTAGAACACTACTAAGGTGTAGAATATTTATGGTTATAACTTGAATAAAAAATTCACAATTGTTGCGTATCTTTGGGGGAAGGTCTGAGTAGAAGTGTAATAATCAGATGATTCTAGAACACTACTAAGGTGTAGAATATTTATGGTTATACCTTGAACGAAAAATTCACAACCGTTGCGTATCTTTGGGGGAAGGTCTGAGTAGAAGTACTGAGTAATAATCAGATGATTCTAGAACACCTGAGAGTGTGTTGAGTTAGAGTACTACAGTGTGGGATTTTTATGGATACACCTCGAATGAAACATTTGTGCTTGTTATTTTTGAAAGAATGTCTAAATAGAAATTAGAAAATTAGTACGAACACGAACGTTTTCGGAGGATTTTTAATTTGGTTGAAGATTTTTCGAAAATGATTCAAATAACTCGTATTTGAGAATCGTGTGAACATGGTCGTGTTTGGACTGGTTTTCGTCGGGAGGACCTCGCAAATTGATCCGTGATATTATTATGTAAGTGTAATGAAAAGTATGAATTTTTACATTTTCCTAAATAATTACTAAATAAGTACTAAATAAGCACAAATAGTGGCAGAGATGATTCGATTAGTCGAATCTGATGTAAAACTTCTCTATTGAAAGGAGGAATTATTGTAACTTTTCAGACTACTTTGGAGTGTAGTTTTGTTCTTGACATTCAAGTTGTCGCGTTTATAAAAATACGTGTTTCGTGTCCTCGTCAACCTGTTTCGAGAACCTGTAAAATTTGATAAAAATCGACGTCGAACATTTCGCGGAGATTTCTTGTCCGTGTGAAGACGCCCTAAGTAGCCTACGTTAACGACGTTCTTCTTTCCGTTGATCTCGACCCTCCGTGGAGAGTTTCAACGTAATAACGGCGAAACAATCGGCGAACTTCCCCCTCGGGTTTTTGCGGAAACTTCTTAAAGTTTGCGCCACGCTCGGACGATCCCAAAGTTCACGACGCAGAAATCAAAGTTGCCCCTTTGATGTTTCTCGAGAGATGAAAATTTTGGTATTCACGAACAACGTACAAACTTCCAAATCGCGGTGATCTCCGTATAAAACTGACTGGAGACTGTCGAGTAGGGATCGTATTGTTCGAGTAATACAATATTCGAATCTTCATTGGTGTTCGAATGTTACGAATATTCACTTAGAATGTTTGAATATTCGAATTTTCATTGGTGTTCGAATGTTACGAATATTCACTTAGAATGTTTAAATATTCGAATGATATAATATTCGAATGATATAATATTCGAATTTTTATTGGTATTCGAATACCACGAATTCACTTCGAATGAGTATTTGAGTAATATCACTCAGATCGTTCAATATTTGAGTATTATTACAAGAATACTTCAGAATTCCAGTATTATTGCTTGGATAGTTAAATATTTAAATATTACTATTCGAATACTTCAATGTTTCGAGAATAATATTACTATAATATTATCTTAATAAGAAAGTATTCGTGTAATTGTACTAGGGCTGGAACCATTCGTCGAGTCACACTATTCAAATACCACGAATATTCAAGTACTTATTCAGCGTACAAAATATTCGAACAGGGTCAAGTATTCTAAGAAAACTTGAATAGTAAAGTAGGCGAATAGTGTATAAATGGTCAAATATTCGAAAAAATATTCGTCAAGTGTTTGAATAGGATTCGAATGGTCGAGTATTTTAATAGCATTTGAATAAGATTCGAATGGTCAAATATTTAAATAGCATTTGAATAGAATTCGAATGGTCAAGTATTTGAATAGCATTTGAATAAGATTCAAAGATATTTGAATAACATTTGAGTAGAATTCGAATGGTCAAGTATTTGAATAGCATTTGAATAAGATTCAAAGATATTTGAATAACATTTGAGTAGAATTCGAATGATCACGTATTTGAATAGGATTCAAATGATCAGCTATTTGAATAGGATTCGAATGATCAGGTATTTGAATAAGATTCGAATGATCAGGTATTTGAATAGGATTCGAATGACCAGATATTTGAATAGGATTCGAATGATCAGATATTTGAATACGATTCGAATGATCAGGTATTTGAATAGCATTCGAATAGGATTCAAATGGTCAATTATTTGAATACAATTCGAATAATAAAGTATTTGAATAGTATCTAAATAATATTCCTGAAATCCTCGAATCACAGAACACTTGGAATATTCTGCCAAGGAAATCTTCGATCAGCGATCGCGGCTCCATTCTCGAGTCCCATCCCCGCGTATATCGCAAAACGTTCAGTTCACGGCGCCGCGGCGCGAATTCAAGGTTCAACGGTCGCGCAACGAAATCGTCGAACGATTTTGCGAAATTGGCGCGTGTAACGCTCGAAAAGAGAACACATGCCCTGGAAACCGGAAGATAACGAAAACGAGGCGTTGCGCGGCCGCGTGGAGAATAAAAGACGAAACGAAGCGCGCGGGTATTCCGATTTTGAAACAGTATTTCGGAATTGAACCGGTAAGAGGATTGAACGATAAAAGGATTTACCATCTGCCCGGTGAGGAGATAAAAATAAATATAGACCCATTTAACAGACGGGTTTCCCCCTTTGTACATCCCTTGTACGTCTCTTTCGTTGTTGAGTCACTCGTTGCTTTCGACGCTTCGTACTCTTCGCTTTATTCACGACGGGCGTAAAAAGACGTCTTTTGTCCGGTTCAACGGTGTCCAATTATCGTAGTTGTAAATCATTCGTGTAGGTTTCGAACGTCGAAAGGAACTGGTGGTCAAATTTCCGGACACGAGAATACCTACGCACGCTCACGTGTCGTTAAGCTAAAAGGATAAAATTCGCGGGGTGTGACCCGTACACCCTAATCGATCGTCTCGCGTCCGTGCTGGAACCAGTGCCACCCTATCTGGTCGCGATTACCCGAATCGACCTTTGCTGAGCCCACATTGTACACAACCGTACGTACTGCTCGCACGCAGCCCTAAACGTCGTCAACCGACAATAATATCGTGATACTTAATACGGTTGCGAATTTCTCGATGTAACGACGAAATAAACCGAGCGAACGATGGACCCTTCAAGAGTGTTCCTAACCACGAGCCATTATTTCGGGGAAGACTACCATTTTTTTCAATTCTTTAAAATTTACAATTTCGGAGAAAATTGCAATTTTTATTAATTATATTAAATTTATAATTTCGGGGAAGACTGCAATTTTTATTAATTATTTTAAATTTATAATTTCGGGGAAGACTGCAATTTTTATTAATTTTTTTTTAAATTCGAAATTTCGGGGAAGATTGCAATTGGTGATTCTTTTTTAAAAATTTGTAATCTCGGGGAAGACTGGAATTTTGATTAATTTTTTAAAATTAATTGATATTTCAGGGAAGATTGCAATTGGTGATACTTTTTTAAAAATTTGTAATCTCGGGGAAGACTGGAATTTTTATTAATTTCTTTTTAAATTCGAAATTTCGAGGAAGATTGCAATTGATGATCCTTTTTTAAAAATTTGTAATCTCGGGGAATATTGCAATTTTTAATCATTTTTAAAATTTCTAATTTCGATGTAGACTGCAATCTGTAATAATTTTTTCAAAATCCTGACGGTACGAGAAAGGAAATTCCAGGTAAGGAAATCTACCATGTTGCAACGGTGTAACGTTATAAAAACAAAGTGCAGACGCAAGTTCCACGAAAGGAAAATTTATTCACCTTTCCGTGTTCATTTCGAGGAACACGCTCCTTGGGTTTATCTCAAACCTTTTGCACGTTCTGCAGAGATATCACACATTAGATAATAAGACACTCCTTAACATTCGTTTCAGACTGCCGACGACACTTTTAAATTACAAACTTTCCCGATCTTGTACATCACTGGCTTAAAGAATACCCGGAGTCTTTCTTCCGCCATTAATTATGCTACAATGGCGTAGGATCCGTAATCCTAAGAGCTTCCCTAACGCAAAGAAGAAAATGTACTTTATCGCTATTATTCTGCCGAGTCCAATCACGCTGTGCTTGGAATATCGAACAAGCTTAGGATCAAGATCCAGCGCGAAGTATCGGTTTCGAGCAACGATAGTATCGAGGGTATAGCAATTTATTCGAGACATCGAACGGAAAATTTTTCTATTAAATTTTAGTTTCCTATATATCATACCATTTTAAAGATATTTACAACGATACTCATATTCCCTTCAACGACGTGTTTTCATCTCTACAATCGTTTCTTTTAGAAAAACAAGAAATTAATTAACACGATCATTCGCAACTACATTTGCACGAACTTATTTAAATTATTTTCGAATGTTCAACACGCTGGAACGTTCCTTGTTAAAATCGAACATCAACCGACCGCGAATTCGATGCATTTTACAATTACTGTTAACACGAGGATATGCAAATGGTATGCAGAATGTATTTCGTAAATTAATATAATAATATCAATATTTAATTTTGCGTAAGTGCATACGTTCCGTATACGTTTAGCATATTATGTTTTCCGTACATAAAATTCGCGGTCTGGTAACTCCATTCCGTGAAAAATAGGTCAGCCACTAAAATTTTATTCCAACGATTCGATTTCACCCCTTTCTCGACCGTGTTGGAATTACCGGGACATTTCGTACTTGTGCCATTCCTTCGTATCTGAACGAGGTCTCGACCCCATTAATAAAATTATTATTATTATTAATCGAGTATGTGTGTGTCGTGTGTGCAAGATTCTCGAGTTTCGTTGAAATGGCCCACGTCGGGTGTCGTCGAAAAGAAACTCTGGTCGCAATCAACGATGAAAGCGACGTTCTCTGGCCAAGAGCTCTATCGTTGCATTAAGCCTCGAGCAACAGGAATCATGGCCTCCGTTTGTCCGTCTTGCGCTGCTACGAGCTGCTAAAATACGCTGGAGGAGAGCTTGTTTGCCGAACGAGAAGCTTTCACAGGTAGCTTCCAGAGATGTTAGCCATTGATTGCACGGAATCCGGTACCGCCCGACGAAATAACATATTTTTTCCCCCCCGAGGATCCTGTTCCCTCGATCACTCGAAGAATTCGACATCGTGATAGAAGCAACGGATCTACCTGGCTGTATTTCGAGAGTTCGAGTTTCGTGGTATACTCGATTCGTGTATTCCTTCAATTAGAGGATGCAAATCTCGCGACTCGTTTCTCCGCGGAAGTTCGAGGGACGTTTATAATGAGTGGAAACCTCGAGAATGGGAATTATCTTACGAACATGCAAATATCTCTGTGTCGTTGATTATTACCTTGGTATCGTTTTCACAGTGTCGCCCGTACACTGTAAATAGGCTTCTTATAATTAATAATATTAATTATTGCTACGTATTATTTATCACTACAAATAGTGGTAAATTATTATTAGTACTAATTATTACTAGTATTATTTATTACTACGAATAGTAGTAAATTATTACTAGTACTAATTATTACTAGTATTATTTATTACCATGAATAGTAGTAAATTATTACTAGTACTAATTATTACTGGTACTAATTATTAATAGTATTATTTATTACTACGAATAGTAGTAAATTATTACTAGTACTAAATATTACTAGTATTATGTATTACTAGTATTATTTATTACTACGAATAGTAGTAAATTATTACTCGTACTAATTATTAATAGTATTATTTATTACTAGTATCATTTATTACTACGAATAGTAGCAGACCGAACGAATAGAAAAAGTGTCTTAATTTTGTTTCTATTGTTGGTACGAAGAGCAAAGGTAATCCTTCGAGCGATAAGTTTTACACAGGAATCGTCCCAAATAATGTACACGATTCTTTATTTCGCATTAACGGCCACCGAGCGCATGTAATGCGAGGCTCGCTCGCTGTTGCTCTGTCTCGCTCACTCTCGTTGTGCCCCCTTCACTTTTATCGAGTACTCGGGGCTCTGGACCTCGACTCGACGTAAATATCGCTACCTAACCCGCTTTCGAGCGCCCAGACGGACCAGGTGTCACTTTTAGGTTCAGTGATCTTTGAAAAGATCGGAAGGATCTGAGAAATCGATCACGAGACTCGAGAAAAATAAAATTGAACTTAATTCTTAATTTAAGAAACGAAATCGAACCTACTTGTCTATTTCAGAAATGAAATTATCCATAATACTTTATTTCAGAAATGTAATTATCCATAATTCTTTATTTCAGAAATGAGATTATCCATGATCCTTTATCTCAGAAATTATCCATAATTCTTAATTTCAGAAACGAAATTAAATCTAATTATTAATTGTCCCCCTTGAAGAATCTTTTTCGAATATACACCAAACTGTAAACTTTTAATCGAGCAAGAGGAACTTATTTGGCACGGTTTATGCGAACAACAAACATCTCATCCGACGGTAGGAGAAATTCGTTTACCGTCTGCGGTGTGTCAAGAATTTCCACGTGGAACAAAGACCCGACGAACGATTTTTCAATCGCAAACGAAGCTTAAGCTGAAAACATCCGCAAACAACGTTAGACCACGTCGCCGATGAAACGATGTACGCAAGACTACGGCGTGGTTCGGGGGCGGTGGTACGCGTTTTAATGAAACCAGAAACTCGTTTTCAGCGAGCACCAGGTGTGTCGGAGGCGCCCATTATTCTCGTTATTACGGTTTACAAAGAGAACGACGGGGTCTCGCGAGCACAATTGTACAGGGGCATGCTCTTTCGCGGCACGCGCGGTACCACGAATTAAAGAACTAAATTCGGTCCAATTAAATTTACGGACAACGGTCCCCGACTCGATAAAAAGCGAGCTGAACTTTTGTCAACAGGAACCATTCGCACGTGTCGTCGCGAGTCGCGCGGCTTTGGGTTTCTCTTTACGATCCCTACACCGCGAACTCCCTGTCCGCGAGAATTAATAATCTTTTTAATTAACGAGTCGGGAACAATAGACGAGCTTTCGGTTGGCTTTCGTCACCGATACGCGAATATTGACTAACCCCTTTTCTTACCGCGCGTGGGTCTTTTCTGACCCGGTGGAACATTTTCTCATTTACTACGTCGATGCAACATTTCTTTCAGAAAATAATAATTTTATCAAACCAAACACCGCGAACTCCCTGTCGGCGAGGATTAATAATATTTAATTATCGAGTCGAAAATAATGGAGAAGATTTCGTTTATCTTTCGTCACCGATACGCGAGTACTAATTAACCCCTTGTCTTACGGCACGTGGGTCTTTTCTGACCCGGATGAACTTTTGCTCATTTACTACATCGATGCAACATTTCTTTTAGAAAATAATAATTACATCAAATAAAACCGTTAGTGCAACATTTCTTTTGGAAACTAATCCTTTTTATTCGAAGTGTATATGAAGGGTCTTTTCAGACCCGGAGACACATTTGTATTTTTTCATTCACATCGTAATTACTTTCCTTAGAAATTTGAAAAACGTACGATAAGGTGACAGAATCTGTGTTCGACATGTTAGCGCAAAGGAGGGTCAAATTACGGGTCAGTTTAGACCCAAGAATCGTTTCCCTGATCGTTCGAAATGATCGGTATCGCGAACAATTAACGATTTCATCGAAAATTCGACGTTGAACCTCAACGAGAGAAAGGACTCGTAAAACGGTCTCAGATTTAAAATGGCCGTAAAAATTATCCGAACGGTTCCACGGTGAATTGTAACGGATCTTCCAGGCGAGGAGCGTAATTGTCCTAATTAAATTCACGACACCGAACGCTTTCACAGCAAAGTTTTAATGAAACGTTAGTAGGGTTTTACGACCGCAAGAAAAGACGGCCATTTCCCAATGGTGGAGACAAGGCTCGTTTCCACCGCTCTGGTTTCCCGCTTCTAAATAATTCCCGTCCAGTTTTATCGGATGCCATTTCCAAACGTGTTATTTACCGTTGGAAATTATTTGTAATCCGCGATCTCGATATCTCGCGTAATAGTCGCGGATAATTTACGCGCGAGGTGCTACGATATAATTGGCGACTATTTGAGGTTAGGTCTCGGGACACCGCGTCGACCGCAGGTCCCCCCCTCTTTACGAGATTATGGATATTGTTTCAGCGGTGTGCTTTCGTGTACGCACGCAACAAAGAAGTTATCATCGATTGAAAAATTTTCAATCTGATTCGTGGCAGATAGTAATGGAAGACACCCAGAGTCAACAAAGTGACCATTAAAAGGTTTCCTGTGTATTTGCTGGATAAATAGTAACCGAAGGCTAGCGGAGGATCGGCACTTCGCCTCGCTTCTTCCAAATTGAAACGGGCTACTCGAGGCTAAAATATAAAATTTCAAGAGCGTAAAATTACTAACGCGGTATAAGTCAATTTCTTCAGTTTCGAGAAGCAACGCGATAAATCCCGAAGTTCGTGGCACGAGTTAATCCGTTGGAGATAAGTTTTGTATTAATTCTGAAGGAAACCCAGAATAAATCGATCGAGAGTACCCGTCTGGATAGACTACTCTAACTCCTCGTTAATTGTAATTTTCCTTGGAACAATTTTTAAAAATCGTGACGGAAAATCGTTGTGAATAATTTTAATTTCCATTACGTTCACTTTCATTCAATGTTACCACTATTAAGAATAGATCACGATATAAAAATTGCAGTAATTCGTTTTAATTTCCATTACGTTCATTTTCATTCGATGTTACCACTATTAAGAATAGATTACGATATCAAAATTGCAGTAATTCGTTTTAATTTCCATTACGTTCATTTTCATTCGATTTTACCACTATTAAGAATAGATTACGATATAAAAATTGCAGTAATTCATTTTAATTTCCTTTATTACGTTAATTTTCACCCGATGGTACTACCGTTAAGAACGGATTACACCTTCGATTAAGGACATCCCTGTACTCGATGATTCATTACGAAAAGAATGATGAAAATTTATGAAAAGAAAGACAGCGATATCATTAATCTTCGTGGCGTTCTAGGAGCGTTACCAGCGCCGAATAAACACAACGGTGGTGATGATTCGCGAGATGTAAACGTTTTCACTCGAAAGCGGGGATCACCGTATTGCCCCCGAGGTCTGTTCTCTCGCAGAGTTAGGTGTGTCAGAACCACCCTGACCGACGTCTCGACGTGGCGGTGCGCTAAGGCCCTGAACTGGATCGAGGTTCATTGTCTGTGACCTTACTTCGCTTTCTGTGCAGCCTTATTCATAAATGCACCGGTCTCGATTGTTAACTGGCGCTAGGCATGCGATCCATCGCCGCTCGCGCTCCACTCCATTCGAACTTCACCGTGTCAGGAGTTGCACGGACATTGACGATCACACGTACCTGGTGAACACGCGCGACTCTCTCTACCTTCGGAGTAACTTCGTTTCGATCTTTCTGCCGCGAAATTCGAATCAATCGAACACGGTACTTGGATGCACCCTGATCTTCGTTGGAGCGTCAAGAAAAATACAATAGAGTTTGAATTATTATTTTACAGGGTGATTGAAAGAAAGACTGAAAGGGTTGAAAAAGTTATTGGAATACCCTGTACAGTGGAGTTTGAATTATTATTTTACAGGGTGGTTGAAATAAAGACTGAAAGGGTTGAAAAAGTTCTTGGAATACCCTGTACAGTGAAGTTTGAATTATTATTTTACAGGGTGGTTGAAAGAAAGACTGAAAGGGTTGAAAAAGTTCTTGGAATACCCTGTACAGTGGAGTTTGAATCATTATTTTACAGGGTGGTTGAAAGAAACACTGAAAGGGTTGGAAAAGTTCTTGGAATACCCTGATCTGTGTTGGGGGACAAATAAATATACAGTGGAGTTTGAATTATTATTTTAGAGGGTGGTTGAAAGACTGAAAGGGTTGAGAAAGTTCTTGGAATACTCTGTACAGTGGAGTTTGAATTATTATTGTACAGGGTGGTTGAAAGACTGAAAGGGTTGAAAAAGTTCTTGGAATACCCTGTACAGTGGAGTTTGAATTATTTTTTTTCAGGGTGGTTGAAAGACTGAAAGGGTTGAAAAAGTTCTTGGAAAATCCTGATCTGTGCTGGGGGACAAATAAATATACAGTGGAGTTTGAATTATTATTTTACAGGGTGGTTGAAAGACTGAAGAGTTTGAAAAAGTCATAACTTGTTTATTTTCAATATTTTATATTTAATGGTCATTCGAGGGATATTGTTTTTCACACATAATACCAAAAGAGACCCATTAATTACATTTCAACATAAAATAATGAAAGATTAAAAAAGATATAGACAATTAATTATTGCCCAATTGGAAATTCATTGTTCCATATTTCAGGATAAGATAATATAAATATCGATAAGAAAAATTGAAATTTGTAATCTTTGCACTATAAAGTATAGTTTAATATACAGGAAGCATTGTTGTGGTACGAAGCTAGCAAAATTAATTGCTTTTGAAGCAAGCGTTGTCTCGATTTAAGCGTCAACCGATTTTAATGATCTTGAATTCCGGCTTGAGTAGTCCGGAATAGCTAGCGGGCTATTAATCTAGTCTACCCTGACCTAATCCACCGATTAAGTTAGATTAAATTAAGTTCGGTTGGTGGTGTAGCCAGAGCCCTTTCCTCGCTCACGTGTTAAACTTGTAAACAAATTATAATTCGCTATTATATTCGTTCAATACGTAGAAATACTGTCGAACATAAATGCTATATGTTTCAAATATTTTTTATAATCATTTTTTTAACGAATAATGAGCAACGATTAAAATCTTTTGTAGATTACTCAAAAGAGTGTCCTTGACACTCTAAATTGTATCTAAAGATTGTCCTCTGAATTGTATAATTACTAAAAATTTTATAACGTACAAAGTGAAAAAGGTCTGCAATTAGAAATGTAAAATTAACAAACAGTAAGGAAATAAGTTATCGAAGATTTGGTGTATAACCCAGGTGACAAAACGACGTGTGATAATTTAAAAGAAAAAACAAACAAAAAATATATATATATATATATATATATCTGTTGTTCTATGTTTAATGAAATACGTGTGAACGTACTGCGCCGCAAGTTACAAAAACGTGAAACATTCTGTTAAGATTCGATTCAATTTCACAATGGAAAAGTTGCGCGAAGCAATGTTTTGCGAATCCAGAACCACGCTATCTGGTATTCGAGCGGCATAAAACACACCGTGTTTGTTGGCTCGAGAATACAGCTTTTGTATTGTTCGATATAGAGTCGCGTACAAAGCGACACGATATCGTACAGAGCGCAGCGCCCGAAACACAAATCGGAACGACATGAAATCCGTCATAGGAAAGTTTTTCGAATGGGAAATTGAAAAGTTCGCCGTGGAAGAAATTAACAACTTGGCGTACAGACGTGAATGCGTGATTGATAACAACCGTCCCTGGAAAATAGGTTAAATCCGTTCAATTCTAACAGAGAAAAATTGGTCGACGAATTTATTCCTCGACAACCTAATAATATAGAGGTTTCTTTACACTATCTTGCAATTTTTCAATATTTTACACTAAACACGTTACATGGAAAAAAAGACTGAATGAAACAGTCGAAAAATTTCCATGGCGTGCATTAGTTACAGGATTACCTCGTTAACTGATCGAACCTCTCCCTCGATAATTGTACCACCGTCATCTCCACTGTACCCACATTTCCTTCGTTTTCTAAATTTACTATCTTTGATCGATTCTCATTAAAAAAAAAAAAAAAACGCTACCCTCCTTCCATAATTGAGCAAATTCTCGTTTCGTGATCAAGTATCCGAGCCTTACCGGGTCTCTTTCGACAAGGTCGAGTTCTCGCGTATAAAACTGACTCTTCCAGACCGAATCCAAACAGTTTCAGGACATTGGTTACTTTTCTCTGCCAATACTGAAATGTAGAACACCTCTGTAAATTCTGTCGACGAGATTTCGGAGTCACGTTGCACGCAAAGAATTTAAACGTCTGCGGTATCCGATGGTAAACGTTTCAAGGTTCACGCTCGTCGTGAACAGTGTAAAAAAAAAAAAGCGATCTCGGCGCGTCGTTTGGCGTAGCAAGTCCTCGTGCAACGTACGGTCGAAAAGTAATACGATATCGTCTCAGAATCGCGGTGTTATCCGGCCAATTATCACGGCTGGGGCTCGATAACGAAACGTCCGACATGAAGGTCTAGGATAGAAATTGCGTGCCACGCTCCAGTTAGCAGTCTCGAGGCCTGCATTCAGGAATACGAAGCCCAACACGTTGGAATAAGGTCGCAGACAATGAACTTCGCTCCTACTATTTTGGAGCTCGCTCACTGGATCGAGTCGCGATCGTTGGTCGATCTTTAAGCGAGGAACACGATCTTTAAGCGAGGAACTCGATCTGGAAGCGTCTACAGTTCGCCAGTTTCTTTGTCCCCTTGGAGATTTACGATTGAAATTAACCCTTCGGGTTCGAAACTTTCTTTGTTACAGGGCAGCAGTAGCTTGGTGAAATTTCTCGAGGAAGAAATAAAAGTATCTTATTTCTTATGTTATATATTCGACAATTATTCCGATAGAAAACGAACTTTAGATGGTACAAGGTTTTTATAAATTCAACGATTCGAGAGACACCGTAGAAAAGTATTTGTTCTCTTTTCTTTTTTCATCGACGATTAAAAAGAAAATTTTCTTCTTTTCGTACGTATCAATGAACATTGAATTCTTATCGAAGATGGCCTGTATTTGGGACCGAAAGGTTGAACCAATAAAGACGTTAAAGCATGCTCGATATTGATAACGATCGTTTATCTGATTTACGATCGAATCGCTGAAACTTTCCACCTCACTTTTAGCGACAACACAGCTGATGGACAGACGAGAGCAATTAACGAGGAGCTCGACGACGTTGCAGCTTGAAAGGAGCAAATTGCTACGACGAAATTGCTATTAAAGATCGATATGGTATTTGTATCACGCTGGTTAGCTTCGTGATTATTTCTCACGCTCAATTATACGTACACGTGTGTACTCGAATTAGCCAAATATGCGTTTTAAACGATCCACGTGCACACGTATTCGACGAGATTTACAGCTCGGTAGGATAATTCCCGCTTTCAAGTAACGGAAAGAGGACCTGTTCACTCGAAAGCGGGGTAACGATTTCTATCTCGAACCGAGAGAATAAATCAAGTCCATTAAGAGCGTGAGAGACAGAGCAACAGCGAACGAGTCTCGCACTACATATATTCCACAACTGAAACTTCAAAGCGACGCTACTGAGCGTAATTAAAACCAAACCTAACCAGGTCGTGTTTGGACTCATTTTCATCGGAAAAACCTCAGCAATTAATCGTTACCGATACCAACAACGTTGACGATGATTCAATTTCAAACCCTTAGAATAACGTTCACTAGAAAACGGGAATTACTACATCTCGAAGTTCGATCCGAAGTAAGATTGCTAATCAAAGTCTTCGTTGTCGCTATCCTTCAGCTTCTTCTGGAATTAGGGATGAAGAACTTTTCCAATTCCGCGGGCAAAAAGTCCCGTTTGGAAAGACAAATGACATTCGACCGTGAATTTATCGCTACGCGGTTGAAAATAGGTTCAACGACAAACTAAATTACATCGAGCGGCAATTCCTTCGTACTTTAATCGGCGATAGATCTCCGCCGGTGCGTTTATTAAAACCGGATAACTTTCGAAAGGTACAACCCTCGCAGCTTGTTGTACGCCCTAACCTCTGGAACGGGAAATTCCACGGTGCGTTGTTTGAAAAATATTCCAAGCGTTCGACGAAACACTTCGAAATTCCTTTTCAGTGCAGGGAGAACAACGTTGAACACCATCGGTGGTTTCGAATTCTTTCGTTTCGAGAACCGGTTGATAAATCGGTATTTTCAAACGGAAGCTACGAACGTTTCGCGTGCATCGTTCACGCGGATACGTCGTTGCTCGTATTTCTCTCTTCGACGTTACTCTTTTTTTTTTTTTTTCCCCGATTTCAACGAAATAATGGGGGATGAAATACTCCCGTGTGCCTCGAAGAGACGAAGAGGACCGAGGGGAGGATATTAAATGTCCTCGAGACGCGTATGTAAGTACAGAGAAGAGATTCTGTTCCGGCGCATTATCGAGGAACGTCAGCTGTAAGTATCAGAGGACTTTCACGGAAAAATGCTCGAGACACGTAAGATTCTTATTTATTGCAGTCCGATACGTTGCGAGTTTCCTCGAGGCGGAAGAGCGAAGTATGAAACTCCTGCCTCGTATTTCAGTCTCGAGATTGTATTGCAACGCCGAGGACGAAAACATCGGTTTGATGGCTTACTTAATAACACGCCACGCGATCGTTACCGGTTTTTATTTTCTGCTTTCGAGATTTATTGTCAGCGTTAACGCGCCAATTGCGTCCTCACGGCGCTCGAATTTCCCGCGAAGAAAATTCCACGCTCGTGGAAAAAGAATTATTACGAAAGGAAAGAAAGAAAGAAAGAAAAAAAAGAAAAGAAAAATTAGACTGATTCAATTCTCCGCGAAATACACTTCCGTCGAGGCTGCTTTGTTTCTTTCTTTTTTTTTTTTTTTTTTTTCATTTGACGCCTTTATTACGCACAAAGGATACACGAGTGGAAAATGAATACAAAAGTACACGAGTGCGTGAGAGAGGTGGTGAAATGTATCGCGGAGGTTCACTCTGTTAAACCGTGTGTGATACACGAGTGCGATGAACGTTCATTTTCATTCTTATTTGCCAATATAAAGGGTGAGTCATGCAATTCACACGAGTCATATATCATACGCCGTTGACAATAAAAAAAAAAAAAGGAAAAAAAAAACGATAGCGGAAAAAATAGGGTGGTACGACAATATCTTCTTACGACCTCGTTTTTTACTAAAGTGCAACGATGCACCGGGAAAGTGCAACTGCTCTTTTTTTCCCAAGTAAACACCCTGTGTTTTTATCTTCGCGAGTCGACTTTTTCTGAACGTTACGCGAGTGAATATATTATATTAAAATGAGGTGTTCGGGTAATTAATTCAAAATTGTGTACTTCTTCCGAATATTGTGTTTACGAAAACATTGGAGTGAAGTGATCGAAAAATTAACTTTCCAGAAGAGATATTAAAAACTGTTTAACCTTGTTGAACATTGCTCTAGTGAAAATACTAGAGACAGGTGCTTCGAGAGATATTTAAAATTGCGTAATACTACATATATAGAATATTCTACATATAAATATCAAAGCTGTAAAAAAAATAAACTCTTCGGGAAAATATTCAAAACGATTCGATTCCTCCTCTATTTTCAAACATTAATCATAAAGATATTACACCGAAGCATTCAAGAAAATTGTGATACTCACATTGTCCAGTTTCTCTCGAAACTTATGAAAAATATCGACGAACGAATCCCTTCGAGAGATATTCGAAAGATCTCGGTGCGGGTATCCTTTATCCGGTAGCATCCCCGAACGTTTCATCGTCGTATAAAGAAGCGTTTACGAGGGGATAAAATGAAATAAACGATCCAAGTAATATAAAAGTATAATAGCGCTTCACTTGTAAAGGCTACCGGTCTCGTCTTTCGAAAAGAAAATGCGTGTGACGTAACCCGGGCGTGATTGCTCGTGAAAGTGTCGAGGTACACCGAGTGCCTCGATTTATACGGCGATTACGCTAAGTCCTGCGAAATAGGCACCGGTTGTATCGCAATAAGGAAATTACCGGGAAACACCACCGAACGGTTTTCCAGACCCCGAGCGGACCCCGGTTTCAGGTCACGGTACCGCGCATGCGCGTAAACGCATCAGTGGCGCGTGCATCTCGCACGCGACTGCATTGTCGAAGCGCTGCACGCCCACGCAGCTGTCCGCATAATGCTAAATGATTATCGAAAGTGGCCTTGACACTTGGCTGTGAATCGATAAGACGGCGAGATATCGCACTGATTTATCGAACATACACACACACACATACACACACACACACACACACACACACAAATCCGTGACGACGAGCAACGTATGCAAAGCCACGATCAAAATCCCGGGGTTTATCGATCAATGTTGTTAATATTCTACGCCTTCCTGCGGAATTTGTAAACCGCCGATGTCAGGGAATGTTGGACACAGGAGTGGTTGATTGCAGCGCTAGAAGGATTATTGAATTATCGCGATATGGTAATATCGCGCTACCGGAATTTCAGCTACGGTGTATCTAAATTATTAGACTTGCGATTGCGGGATCGAGCGGAAATAATGAAGCGTGAAATTGTTACGGGAGGATCGAATTATTAACCCTTCGCACTCGAAGCGTTTTTGCTGCCCGATACTGGCGCCTCGGTGAAATTTTTTTCATCGCAAAATTAACGTGGAATGGAATATTTTTATTTCAATGCTCGGCATATATATATATATATATATGTTTACATCTTGAAAGAGCGTAATACCTAATTTTCAATTTGAATTTCGAGTCACAAAATTTTCACGGATTGAAAGAAGTACATTGAATCGAGTGGTGATCGAGGGTCTCTCGAGTTCAAAGGGTTAAAACGGTTAGGTTTGTGGAATTCGCCAGGTTACGTAAAACGATCGAGGGATCGTTAAGAGTGACCGAGACGTGTTTTGATACCGAACGATACGTTTACGTTTCGTAAATCGATACCCGCGCATAGAATTGTTCCCAGGAACGTCTTCAAACGATTCGAGATTGAATGAAACACCCGACGATCGTAGCGATACTTATCGATTACATCGAGCTCGGCGCGTGTTTAATTACCCTCGCACTGCTTGTCAGAAACTAAAGAAGCGTAACGCTCGACAATAGGACTGCGGTTACGTTTCATCTTTAACCGCGTGACCAACGACGTTACGATACTTGGTTGTACACTTCGTGACGAACGAGACCCAATTGTGCACAATTTAATTTGCTACGCACGAATTAATTCAAGTGCGGTGTTTCGATTAAACTTTTTTCCACAAATTGAAGCGAAGCAGCGTGAGACTAATTTCGAAACGGTACGAACCGACTCCATAACCGACATAACCTTGAACAAACAATGACGAACAGGATGGTCTCCGAGAACTGTACCTGACCAAACGCACTATCACTTTGTGTTTTAACTAGGGATGCTGATCTTTGATTTTTCACAAAATAGATTTCTTCACAAGTAGATTGATTTTTTAAAAAATAGATTTCTTCAGAAGTAGATTGATTTTTCAAAAAATAGATTTCTTAACAAGTAGATTGATTTTTTTAAAAATAGGTAACTTCACAAGTAGATAAATTTAAAAAAAAATTGATTTCTTCCCACGTAGCTTGATTTTTCAAAAAATAGATTTCTTCACAAGTAGATTGATTTTTCAAAAAACAGATTTCTTCACAAGTAGATTGATTTTTCAAAAAAACAGATTTCTTCACAAGTAGATTGATTTTTCAAAAAAATAGATTTCTTCACAAGTAGATTGATTTTTCAAAAAATATGTAACTTCACATGTAGATTGATTTTTCAAGAAATAGATTTCTTCACAAGTAGCTTGATTTTTCAAGGAATAGATTTCTTCACAAGTAGATTGATTTTTCAAAAAATATGTAACTTCACAAGTAGATTGATTTTTCAAGAAATAGATTTCTTCACAAGTAGCTTGATTTTTCAAAAATTAAATTTCTTCACAAATAGATTGATTTTTCAAGAAATAGATTTCTTCACAAGTAGCTTGATTTTTCAAAAATTAAATTTCTTCACAAATAGATTGATTTTTGTCTTGCACAATAACAATTTTCTATTTTCGATCCATCTTGATTCAAGAAATCTTTTCCGACCCATTTTGATTCGAAAACTATTCCTAATCAATTCCGATGCGAAAAATCGTTATTTTTTATCAAAAATCCGCACCCCCAAGTTTCGAAAATACAATCGTTCCGTGCTCAGTTCGTCGGTGGTACAAATGGACCGTTAAGAGGTCGAAAAGACGACGTGAACGTATACGACACCGGTAATCGTGCCGAAACAACGACTGGTGAACGTAATTCGATATTTAGAGAATTAATAGCGTTCGTATCGGATTTCGTTTTTTGTCTCGATACCGTGGCGCGTCGCTGGTATCGAAGTTACTCGATTACCGAAAATGATCGATGTCGTTGCGCGCGTGCACGTATCGAGGCACACCAGCGATCACGTTGGAAAATCAAAGGGAAACCAAGTGTTTTTCGAAACGTCTCACGATTCGTGGAAAATCTCATTCAAATTCCCGGAGCGTCGCGAAATCGATAGACCACCTCAACGACGAGCGAAACCAAAGTAATCAATAGGATTCCACCGGTGCATTCCGCATTCCCCGTGAACTAAGTCGTTTATATCGTATCCGCAAGCTGCAGATTCGTGTCTTGGCAGTTTAATTCTGAAGCAGGGAGGGCTTCGGCCGTTGGAGTCGCCCACCGAAATAAGCTCGTTATCGAATTAACCTAATCAAATTTCAGAGCCGCACATTCGACTGTAATTGATCGACGTTACATCTTAGCCATTTCCGGAAGGGGAAACTCGCGAGAGGATGCGCACGTGATTATTTTCGAATATTTCTTGTGACATTTACGACGTATCGATACATGGTAGACTTCCACTTAAACTCGCTACCATAGAAACTAAGATTATCGCGAGAAGAGTATACACTATACGTGTATTTAAACAATCAATATAATAAAATCAATATAATCGAATTTATTCGAACGAAAGTGAAATTTTGCAAAATGTGTCGATCGTTTTTCTACTTGTTACTATCGACCAAAGAACTATGTATTTAAATAGTTACCAATATTTATAAAGAGTACATTTATTCCAGCGAAACATCATGGAACATGTCGATGACTTTTTTTACCGATCAATTATTTTCGTGTTCGAAAAAATTTATTAAGTCTACCACGTGTGCAAAATACCAGTGTTTCGTGACAACGTGGACGCGATGTCACCGAAATTCGATACCTGACGAAGAAGAGACCGTCGTGATCAGCATAATCAGGTTTTGTTCTCTAAATTGCTGACTGAGAGGAGTGAGAGAAGGTAATGTGGTGGGGACCGTCCCCCTCCTTCACCCTATTCGTGACCTTCTCCCACTTCAATGCCTCGAGGCACGATGCGCGAAGGAGGGGGTAGGTCCCTACCGCACCACCTTCCCCCACTCCTCTCAGTCAGCGATTTAGGGAGCGAAATCTAACCACACTGGTCCCTACTGTACTAGAGACCACCAGGTGGCGCTACGATCTTCACTGCCTCGTGACGAAATAATGATCGTAGCCGAGAAAATAAGAATCTCGCGTGTAAGAAGTGGGGGAAGGCAGAAGGCCGCGCTGGGACCTTCACTGGCCCACACCGAGCGGCAGAGTGGGAGAAGTAACAGGTGTATCTATTGTATCGTACTTCTTAGTCAGCGACGCGACCTGAACGCGGCGGATAACAATAGGACACCCGTTATTTTTCCCCACTCCTTTCACATGGAACTCGGCTTACTTTTCCGGCTATGCTGGTCACACTATAAACACCTACGTTCTCCTGTGTTACGCGTTGACCTTTCAGTTCTATCCGAGTCATCGAGACGTGCACTTCAAGATGAGTGTAGCATACGTTAAGCGGTTGGAAAAGGGTTTCTCGTGTTGTCGTCCGAAAAGAGTGTTGTAGTAAAATAAAAAAAAGTGCAGTAAAATATCTGCACAAATCTCATTCATTTATTCATTATCAAACGAGTGCGTATTTGCTTTTTTTTTTAAATATACTTGCTGTGTAAGAATTTCTACAGAAAAATTAACTGTTTCAGAAATATCCACGTTCTTGTGAAACAGACTGCAAACAATTTTTGTTTCGTTGGCACCGAACCAATTCCTGTACGATTTTAACGTTACGGGGTTTTTCTTGTTGGCTGGATAAATAAATGAAAAATAAATGCACAAATCGTACAGGTCGATTACTTTAACGCTATTGTAATTACCATCATCGAAATATACATCATTCTTTCCGTATTCAAAAATCTCCTTCACGGCGATCCGATAAATTTTCATTGCTCTACTTTGCATTAATTGTACTAAACGCGCGGAAGATAAGGGACTCTTCCGTGATATTACGAAACACCGCGGGATAATGGTTTCTCTCGCGGTACGATGTTTATATAATTAACGGCCAATTAGCTCACGAGAGCAGAACGTTGGATAGTTGGTTCCCCCACCACTGGCTCGATTACTTTCTTCCCTCGGTCGAATATTTATTAATCCCATCGTTTGTCGTTAGACGATATTCGAGGTCCGAAATAATTGATAACGATGTATAATGCACACCGATAAAGGAAATACAATTGCGCAAAATTATTTACCGATTCGCGATTCCGTTGAAACTGTTGTACAATTATCGCGGGGGGACGCTCGACTATTATCGGGGAACTAACCCTTTGAATCGATAACTCGAGCCAAGTTTCTATTTTAATGCTATGATTTTCGATAACGAGCGAATTAGTACCCGTGTAATTATATAAATTACGCGTGGCTCCAGGCGCGATACGATCGGGGGTGAAGGGAGTGGGGAGGGTGGAGGGGATGAATTGCTCGCGAGTTATGTCTATAATCAAAACTGTGTTTAATCCGCGAAAATCGATTACTTGCACCGTTAAATAAGACAATTCCGTTGAATTCGCTATTATAGGTAAACATTTACATTGCACGCGGAGGGTTGAACCGTCATAAAGGGCTTTTCAGAGTAATTTGACTGTTACTCTGTCGTGTGCACTTTTCCTTAAAACAACGCCATACGAACGTCGTAACGATAATTATGCTAATTAGGGTCGGCTCGCTGAGCAACAATTGGCAAACCTTGTACTTTCATCTTGACGTGACTAAATTTTTGTTTAAATTCTACGGGGCAAAAAAATTAATGTCAAATCAAAGTAAATAATGTATTCTAACATTCTTCCCTTATATTATAAAATTCTTCCCTTATATTATAAAATTCTTCCCTTATATTATAAAATTCTTCCCTTATATTATAAAATTCTTCCCTTATATTATAAAATTCTTCCCTTATATTATAAAATTCTTCCCTCGTTCCTAAAGTCAAGGGAAAAATATACTATTCTATTTAAAAGTACGAAAATGACCTTGAAGTAACCTTTGGAAAACGAGAATGAAAATATCACTCCTTTAACCGTGTATTATTTTACAAAGTGATTTAAAATTAAAAGAAATTTAGAAGAATCTCATGTTCCACCTTTTCATTTTTTATTTCGTTGTGTCAACATAAACGGGACACCCTATATCTTCTAACTATGCTATCGTTTTATCCATACCTGTTCATACGTTTACATTTCTTGGTAGAGAGTTCACCGATCCGAGTTATCTTTCCACTTTACACACAATTCGCAACTCTCGCGTTATCAAAATTACAACACGAGAAATCGAAAATGGCACGTGTGTGCTGTCTTTTCATCCGAGAGTCTAGTACGCAATACCTAATAACAGTAACCCAAAATGAACTGTCCCGGTGACAGTCGATAAACGATTAAAATCACACAAACTAGAAAACCATCACCCAGATACTTTCAATCGTTGAAACCTATCTTCGAAACGACCAAACTCGCCCAAACAAACCGAGTATCGTACCCCGAGAACCAGTCCCCGGACAAAGCACTTGAAAAGAGTCACTATTGGTGCCAGACGTTACGAATGAACCGCATTTCCGTTTCGTACAGGAGATACAACCGAAACGTCGTTATCTAAAACCTAACCTCAAATTGAGTGTTTCGTGGAAACCATTCGATAAGCGAGCTATTGTGCCCCAGAAAGTGGTACGTCTCGACAAAAGGGAATTGTATTTCCGTTTCGATCGTAGATGTCGGTGAAGAGGTAGCGGGGAGGGGGTGCAACTCAAAATGGTCGTTACCTAAAACCTAACCTCGAAACCTATCGTGAAAAACACTCGAGAAAATGGGGTGTCGTACCGCGAACAAGAGGAGATTATTACCCCAATCGAAACAGGGTTAACGAATTTAGTCAGACGTTACGAAAGAACCGCATTTCCGTTCAAACCGGGTGGCGGGGGTGCAGCTCGTTATCGGGAGGTGGCCGAGGAAGAGTCGGGCCGCGATTTAGGCACTCGACACGCCACCCCGGATGCGAAATGCTCGTATCGGGTGCGTACAATCTGCGGCCGCCGGGAACTGGGTCGAGGAGACATACCCATTGCCACCACCACCACCACCACCACCTCCACCACCACCACCGTCTCCCCCTACCATCACCCTAACCCTCTCTCCACTCCGGCCATCCTCCGGTGAACCCGGCCGGCGCCCCATATAACCCGCGAATTTATCGCTCGCGGCTGAGCAACAATCGCCGATTCGGGTCAGAAGCGGCTCCTGCAACCCGGAAGTTCGAACCCTGCCTCCCCGCAGATCCTTTCGCTCGCAACCCTTCCTTCGCGACCGATCCCGTTGTCAACGGGGAATGGAAAAAGTGCTCCGGACAACGAACGGGCGCGACCGTTGCGCGAAACATCGGATCGGGCGGGATCTTTTTCTCTTACGGGACACGACTGGAACGAGCTGCTTCAACCCGAGAAATCAGTGGACGGGCCCGTGAGAGGGTTGTTTCTTCGATTACTCGAAGACGAGGAACGTTGCAACGAAACTGGACGATCGAGAGTGTCCAGGTGTATTTTTCTCAGCTGGACGTTGTTGTCGTCGAGGGATGAAAATTTTAGAGAAGGGTGAAATAATTAAGTGTTTTTGGAATAATTAAGTATTAATTAAGTATTTTGGAATAATTAAGTATTTTGGAATAATTAAGTATTTTGGAATAATGATGTATTATACTTTGGAATAGATAAGTATTTTGGAATAAATAAGTATTTTGGAATAAATAAGTATTATGGAACAATTAAGTATTTTGGAAAAATTAAGTATTTTGGAATAATGATGTATTTTGGAATAATTAAGTATTTTGGAATAATGAAGTATTTTGGAATAATTAAGTATTTTGGAATAATTATGTATTTTG
Organism: Ptiloglossa arizonensis; assembly: GCF_051014685.1. Taxonomy (NCBI): domain Eukaryota; kingdom Metazoa; phylum Arthropoda; class Insecta; order Hymenoptera; family Colletidae; genus Ptiloglossa; species Ptiloglossa arizonensis. The sequence goes on from NC_135051.1 coordinate 19,613,452, forward strand.
GAATAATTGATTATTTTGAAATAATTATGTATTTTGGAATAATTATGTATTTTGGAATAATTAAGTATTTTGGAATAAATAAGTATTTTGGAATAATTGAGTATTTTGGAACGATTAAGTATTTTGAGGGGTAGTAAGTAACTGAGAGGAAGAGAATGTTCAGGACAATGAAAGTTTGATTTTCGAGGAGGTAAGGATCGAGTGGAAGCTTGATCGAATAGTAGATGGCGCCACTGTTCCCCTCGTCGAGAGATGACGACCTCAGTGTGGAAACGAAATGATTATTTAAACGCTAACAGAGGTAGAAGAAAATATTTAAATGGAGAAAAATATTCAATAAGCCTAGTCATAGGCGCAAATCGGATTGATTATTAATACGTCGAATGCAACGTACGAGTTTCTTATGCAATTATCGAGGTTTCACTGATTCTTGACACTTCGACCTACGTTGAAGGCCTTCTTCGAGCGAAAGTAACATAAATTAATATCATTCACAATTATCTTTGATTGGTAGTACAGTGGAATACAGTACTCTCTATATATAAAAACCTCGAAAATAATCCTTCTATTATTAGGTTGTTCCGAAAATCATTTCCTTTTCCAAAATGGAGAATATATAATTTAATAAAATGTCTATACACTCTAAAAAAAATCGTGTTTCATTTTCACCAAAAGAAAAAGAAAACGAAATAACTATCCGAACAACCGAATATAATCAAACTATGTTTATCAATATCAATCGTGCTAATTACACTCGAAGACCCTCGATAAGAGTTCTTAGCAAAATCGTACCGAGTGTATCCTTCCGAAATTCACTTTCGGTCAAAGCACACCTTTCATCAGGATTACACGAATGCATTCTGAACACGTGTACAGGAACGCATTCGCAAAAACGTGTACACAAATGGCGTAACTGTTTGCAATAAATTAAATTCGATAATGAATATTTGTATCCTCTGTGTAATATTAAACCGTCCGGTTACCTTTATCAAAAATCGCAAGCTTCGAAAGTGTAACAATAACAAGTGAGTTCCGTGGTAATTGGAAAGTACCCGTAGCTAACAATGGTAACTGCGAACGCGTAGACGAACATCGTACAGTATCGCGGATACCTCGTACGGACGAAAACACTCGACAACTGTCCCCGTTACGTGAGAACGTGCCGTGATACAAGTGGCTAAATACGCAGATTAAAAGTTATCGGTTGCCACCGTGCGAGAGAACGGTCCCCCGGCTGCTACGACCATGGTAGTAGATAGCGCGATAACGAATCCCTCTGTTCTCTCATCGATCGGCCTCTCGTTGCTCTTCGTGCAGCCGGAGGAGTTTCTTTTTAACTCGTCCCGACAATGAGGCGCGAAAGAAAAGGGGGGAAACGAGAAAGTTCGCGAGGACTCTTCGCCGTTGCCGCCCAACGGGGCCAGAATGAAAAAGTCGCGTGGAAATCCTCAGGTCGGGCATAGATCAGACGCCGGCACTGTATATTTTTCTTCACGACTCGCCTTTTGTAGGCGAAATAGAAGTTCGCGAACGGGGTGAGCCGGGGCATCTTGAAAGGAATAAAGAGACGAATAGCCGGGGCAACACCTTCCGAGTAAACCGCTCGAAACGTTCGTTCGTGGTTTCTCGTTGCTACCACCGAATGAAAGATCAATTACGCATTGATACGCCAACGGATACCCAACTGGGAGGTACGCGAACAATCGCTCGAATCCTTCTCACCTTGCCTAGTGCAGTGTGGCCACAGTTCGCGAGGAGTCGTCTGAAAGGACACAGAGGGAAGAGACACGTACACATGGGTATCTGGGGATCTCCCTCGTTTTCATTTTGTACGGTTTCGGTCAATCTTTACATTTGTGCGCTTTATGTACTGTGCACGGTTCAGAAGATGGCATTTGGAAAAATACAGAGACAAGAAGATGGTATGTACCTGTGCATCTGAGTATGCCTCCGTTTGTTGTTTTTTATAGTTTTGGCTAATCTTTACTATTGCATACTTCATGTACTGTGCACGGTTCAGAAGATGGCATTTGGAAAAATACAGAGACAAGATCGTATGTACCTGTGCATCTGAGTATGCCTTTGTTTGTCGTTTTTTTTAAGTTTTGGCTAATCTTTACTATTGTTGACTCCATGTACTGTGCACGGTTCAAAAGATGTCATTTGGAAAAATTCAGAGACAAGAAGATCGTATGTACCTGTGCATCTGAGTATGCCTTCGTTTGTCGATTTTTATAGTTTTGGCTAATCTTTACTATTGCATACTTCATGTACTGTGCACAGTTCAGAAGATGGCATTTGGAAGAATTCAGAGGCAAGAAGATGGTATGTATCTGTGCAGCTGAGTATGCCTTTGTTTGTCAATTTATATAGTTTTGGCTAATCTTTACTATCTCATACTTCATGTACTGTGCACGGTTCAGAAGATGGCATTTGGAAGAATTCAAAAACAAAAAAATCGTATGTACCTGTGCATCTGAGTATGCCATTCTTTGACAATTTTTATACTTTTGGTTAATCTTTACTATTGCTGACTCTGTGTACTGTGCACAGTTCAGAAGATGTCACTTGGAAAAATACAAAAACAATACTATGTCCCTTTTCAACCGTAACAAAGGAACAAAATATTATAATTGTTAATAGCGAATGAAAGAAACCATCTTGTAATAAAAAGAACGAATGTTTATTATTTATGCAACCCCCTGAATAACTGCCCATACGTAGATTCGATACTGAACTCGTTCACGTTGCTACCTTTGTAACTTTCGTGATCTTGAACTTACATTTTTTTTCCACGTGCAGTACATACAGTCGTTGAATAAAAACTAAATAAAATAAATGTATTTCATTCTCAGGCAGTTTGTAACTCGAATACTGCGACACGAATACTTGTATCTTTTACGTTTGTCTCTACTTGCTGGACACTACGTTTAAAAGTGCAGAGACCTTGGATGGTGTCTCGAAGAAGCGTGTTTGGAATATTGCGCAGGTTTGGAAAGCAAAATAAGAAGCAAGTGCACTCCAGGTGTCATTCGTGAGCGTATTATTTGGTGATACTCGACGCAGTTCGAAACTATAATGTTTACTCACATTCGCTCGTAGACTTCGGGACCAAATGCTGGTGCTCCAGCTGATTTCCGTTCACGGGTGTATCTGAAAGGAAAAATTCGAAACGAATTATATCCGCATTGCAATTTCGAGCAATGTCTGTTGCGGATTGTGCGGCTGTGTGTGTGCGTGTGTATGAACGACGAGTGCCCAGGACAGGCGACAGAATGGATTCTTGGAATTCACGCAGCGATTTTAGACGCAGCGAGACGCGTGGCGTGAGTGCTGATGTCTGTGCCTGCGCGAGAATTACGGAGCCGAGAGTTAGAAGCGGAATTGGATTTCGAGTTGCGGGACGAGTTAGAGGTGTGCATTAATTCGGTTCGAAATATACCGGTTATCGTCGAAAGAGTTCTCAACGATCTTGTTCACTACGAGAGAGGCCACGCGTGGGTCCAAACAGACCCGTAACCCGTTGCCTCGAACTTCGGGTAAATATTTCGAAAATTCTAATATTTCCTCACACTTTTCCCAATTTCTAAGTAAAGTTGTGCTGACGGTACAATTGAGCAATGCAAGTATCTATCTGGGTCTGAAAGGACCCAGAGGTGTCGACCAGACCCGTAATTCGACCCAGCTCGCGTAAATACTTCGAAGATTCTATGATTTTATCATACTTCCCTCAATTTCTAAGAAAAGTTGTACTGACGGTACAATTGAGCAATGCAAGGAACTATCTGGGTCTTTTCAGACCCAGATGCGTCGACCAGACCCGTAATACGCTCTGTAAATACTTCAAATATTCAATGATCTATTCATACTTCCCTCGATTTCTAAAAAAAAAAGACGACAGTGCGTCTCGAGCGGTGCAACGGTTCCACCGGGTCAAATTAGACCCACGCGTGATCAGCGCGAGGGTCAGTTATGCCCGCCGGACGAGTAAGTACGTTTCATTTCGCGCGATCGTACGTCTTCGATCGCGTAGGAACGAATTTTGGCTGAAAGTGTAGCGGTCGAAGTAACGTATCGCTGATTTTGATCGGCAGCGACAGTGGCATCGACGAGGGCCTTGGGAAAGCCTCTGAACCGTATATAGACCAGGGGAAAGGGTTAGAGACAAGAGGCGCGAATGTAGGTGAGACAGAGGAAGGCCTTCGCGAAAGAGAAGAGGTGCTGACGCCGTCGTGTAGCTTAAGCTCCACCCCGGCACCGATTGGTCGATGAAACCCTGTCGACGGGGGACGCGCACCCCCGACCCACCTTAAACGACCCTTCTGAAAATATATTATGCAACGCATAACGTGTGCAGGCACTCGTGGCCGTGATACGCTCCGAACTTGCACGTAGAACGCGAAGATTCTGCCAGCGATTTCACGCCCAAGCTACATGCTCAGACTCGGATACGCTTCCATCCTGGCCGATGGAACGTTCGAAAATCCTTCGATCCTCTTCGCTTTCTTTTATGGGATACTAATCTCGACACGAACCGATCTGATTAAGGACGAGATAGGAACGAGTATCGCACGAGAGGAATTTCTTTCGCGGGAGTGTAACACGAACGACGAGATCCATTTTCGAACGAACCTCGTAACTTTTAATTTAAACTAATTTCCATAAATTTCGCAATACGAACGGAGCAAAGTTTAGTACACGTGTTTCGGGAGAGATAAGAGTGAAATGGTAACTTGAACGTACGAAAGAAGTAAGTGAAAAATTATTATTGTTGTTAAAATTAATATTATCGGACGCGTATCGTTACTCGAAATCGAGTCTCCCTCCGTTGATTTGGAAATAGTGTTATCAGAGAACAAGAACTATTTCACCCAGTTCTCGAGCATATATTCTACTGTGCACGACTGACAAGAATTCACGCGGAAGGAATGCGGATTTAATTGGTCGGAATACGTAAGACACGCCCCCCGTACCGTACACATTTCTCCAGCGTATTAATGGTCACTGCACACGTGCTAATTGGGTCGAGTGACGAAGAAAGTAGACGAGACGTATCGGAACAGAGTTGTTACAGTTCGAAGCTCCTGTGTTTTCGCAGAGGACATCTTGCGAGTCGTGCACAGTAGGTTGAAGAATATCACGTGTGTTAGTATTTTTTAAATACGCAAAACATTGAAAGTAAATGAATTATCATCGCAAAGATTCGCACCGGAGTATTTATATAATGTAAATAGGAGCAAGAGCGATGTAATATTGTAATATAATGGAAGCTAACCTCAAAATGTACAATCGTTCGATTTCGAATCGCGAATTAACGTACGGCCGATTTATTCGTGCGTGTTCACGGCGGGAATTTCACGGGACCGTTTCACCGTGGAAAACTCGGTACGAACTCCTGGTGGAAAACTCTCGCCGACAGGAACCGGGAAATTTACTATTACTGCCGCCTCAGTTAGCGAATATCGAGTGGGAAAACATTATCTCGGACGAGAGCACTCCACGATATTAGAAGCTTCTTCGCCGCGTGACCGTAAATATAATATAATGGAAGCCGCTCGCGACCACGGCGATAAGAGCAATAACAGTAATGCCTCCGCGATGTGTAGAATTTAGAGCTACATGGTTTGAGCAACCCAGCCGAAGAAATACTCGCCGGGAACGAAGAGAAATTAATTAGCGATACTTAGATTTCGTCGAGCGAAAGAGAATTATCACCGGCTACGTTTCCAGCGTGAATCGATCGCCGACCAGTTACGAGAAACAGCCACGAAGTGCACCTACTACTTCTTTAACCATCATTTTGATGAAACTTCACGTGTTCGTAAAATATCCAAGAAACGAAGAATAGAGAACGTTAGGAAAATAAAGAATCCAGAATGTTGGAAGAATAAAGAATTCAGAATGTTAGAAAAATAAAGAGTGTAAAATTTTAGAAAAATAAAGAGTGTAAAATGTTAGAAAAATAACGAGTATAAAATGTTGGAAAAATAACGAGTATAAAATATTAGATAAATAGAGAGTATAAAATGTTAGATAAATAAAGAGTATAAATTGATAGATAAGTAAAGAATATAAAATGTTAGAAAAATAAAGCGTATAAAACGTTAGAAAAATAAGAAACAAGTTAGTTTCTTCGGTCCTCTTCCCGATACTCGTCAGATATTTATGCAAGATGGATCCAATTGGCTACGGTGGCGCCATCTACGACTTTAAACTTCACAAGTTTCCATAACTGATCTTTTTACCGCTTTCATCTTTTTCTCCTCCTACTCCCGGTCACTTTCCGCGATGTTTATCTAAACGAGTCTTTTATTCACAATTTCGAGGAGCAGTTTTCCCTACCTCGGCCATAAATATCAGTCAATAGGGTGATACGATCCACGTGAGATCAATATGAATCACTCTCGGCCGCGCGTCGTCGCGCGCGGCCCGCTCGTCGATGATTCCGTAGCTTGAATCCGGGGGTAAACATTTTAACTCGTATACTCGACCTTCGTTCTTGTAGAAAGTCATCCACTCTCCGAAACGACCCTGCGGGGAATAAAAGACGGGAGCCGAGGTGTCAGCAGTTCCAGTTTTATCGCCCAACGTTTCATCTCCGAGATTACAAGGCACGTTGGTCAATATGGAGGCGCACGGGCAAAGAACCGGGCAGGGGACCAAGTCGTTCTATTAGCATGCGTGAAAGCAATCACGACGATGTGCCAGCCCGTCACGAGGATGGTCATTCACGTGTCCCGAGACGTCCTTTTGATTTTAGAAATTACAGGACTCGTTCGGCCCGGCCGCGGCGCTGTTGACGTTCATCACGCGGCTCGTGGCGCGATGGAGCGCGCTGGAGCTACGGAAATCAGTCCAGACCCGGTCTCCACCTCGCTCCTCGATGCCCCCGAGGAGATAAAGCGACATTGAACGTGACGAGGCATCGCGTTGCGCGAGAAAACTGCGCTATCAGCCATTCACGTATATTACAAGTAGCTTCGAACCTGACCGATTAGCTAACCCTTCACCAACGCTGAGCAATACTTTCTAGTGGCTCTGAATCTAGAGGAAATTACGTTTAATACTATTTTACTATACAGAACACGTTTTTTTATATATAAATTAACCGAAGAGTTGTTCAATGTGTTATTTATTGTATCCAAGAATTATTCAGAAAGTTAAGTGTTATTTATTATATACAAAAGTTATTCAAAGAGAGCCTTATACGAAGCTATACTTTCAAGTGGTTTAGAATCTAAAGGAAATTACGTTTAATATTATTTTACTATTTAGAACACGTTTTTTGTTGCATAAATTATCCGAGGAGTTATCCAAAAAGTTATTCGAAGAGTAAACTTTTCGAGAATATCAAGTAATACTTTCGAGTGGCCCAGAATCTAAACAAAATTACATTCAATATTGTAACCGTGGAATAATGGTACACATGCTAATGATTTATTGTGTTCTACTAGTGTACCATCGAGTGTGCCAATAAATGGAGATGAGCAGCTGTTAGTTGTTAGCAGAACAATTAACGAGCTATTTGGAAGTTGCTCTAAAGACTTCCAAGAGAGATACGATATTCAATTCCTCGCTCGCTAATTTTAGTTACAATATTATCTCACTATTTCGCACTATGTTTTTCACTTTATAAATCATCCGAACCGTGCCTCCAAAATGTCCGAGAACGTTTGGTCGCTCGAACGGTTGATAATAAAATATTTTACACCGATGGACGAAACTTTGAATATTTTACGAGCGAGGAAACTTCCCTTCCAATAAGGAAAGTTAAGAAACTTCTAAATCCCGAAAATTTTACAACACTCCACGGTAGTGAAGTATTCGACACCGAATCATTTTTCATTGCCACGATACGGGTCCGGATCGTTTCTCGAACGAGACGTAGATTTTTCATTTTTCCGCGAGAAATATCGGGGAAAAGTTCGCAGAAAAGTTGAGTACAACTTTTCGAAATTTACAAAAATTGCGCACAGATCACCGCGGGTAACCTCTTTGGCAAATTGTGGTTTCCCACGGGGGAGACTTTCCTCGTCGACCGAAGATAAAATTCGCCACCTACCCCGGTTACGAGCGAAAGGGTTCAGGTTTCTCTCGCTTGAGAGCGGGGACTGCGTTCCACAACGTTCGAATGTGCTTTATTCTCGCGTTGTGGATCGTTTTGTCGCGCGAGGTACACGTGGCTACGAGTTTTCGAGTTATTGGAAACACGGAACTCGCGTCGTGTCTCGTTTCCAACGGGACGAAGAATGGTTCGGTAAGTTTCGGAAAATCAAGGTGACGCGTAGCAGCTGCGATGGCAATCAAATTGGGCCGAGCAGCTCGAAGTTTCAGGTGTCACGGGGGAGACAAGATCTCTCGGGGATAAAGAGGAAAGCGATTCAGAATATATGTGTGTGTGTGTGTGTGTGTGTGTAAGTGTCTATGTGTGCGTGCATGTAGGTATATACACGAGAGCGATGCAAGTGCACGAAACTTGGGCGAGTTCTGATGAATATTGAAACCGCAGCGTAAACGTGTGCCCCGCCCCCTGTAGCGTTGCGGATATTTAAAACACAGAAAATGGGTCGCGGCTCTATTTTTTTCTTTTCATATCTTGACGTGCACTCACGAAGATGAATTTCTCTAACTTCCTCGCGGCCCGAAGTCGTGTGAAATCCGCGGATATTAAATTAACGATTTCTTACTCGGTGTAATTAAATTCACGTTCTATCGAAGTGGTGGGGGAAGGGGGCGGTGACGATACACACGTGGGCTTTGTAATTTTGTAATTATCGACGCAGAGATATGGAAATCGCGCAACATTCTGATTGGTCGTAGTCCCGGTACAAATTTTCGTCCTTCCAGAAGCTGTTCGTGAAGCGTAATCAATTTTAAAGTGTTCTTAATCCTCGTTTCGCAACGCGTGGGTCCTTTCAGACCCAAGGAAACTTCGCATCGCTCATCCATACCGTTAATACGAGTTTCCTCGGAAATTGAGAAAGGAGCAGCACTTTCCTCAATTGAAGCAATAGAATTTTTATTCAAAGTGTTCGTGTAAAGTGAAATTACGGGTCAGTTTGGACCCGTCATTCATACTAGAAAACTTGCGGTTAGTTCCAATTTCCGTCCGATGTTTACACAAAGTAAAAATGAGATCGTTTGGAAGATCGTGGTATCACGAGGTTCGACGATCTTCACCCCGTACGAAGTAACCGGTTCCACCCCGATAAAAGTCTCCAACCTGAAATCAAATTCTCCGAACCGAAAACTCCCGAGGAACGTCGTGTTCGCGATGTGAATTTTTATCGCGTTCCTTGGTACCGATGTCAAGACGCGGTGTTCAGAGGGTGAGCATAATTTACCGCAGTGCTTTATGCGTAATATCACCGTCGAAAACGAGAGACACTCGCGACACTCTGTTTCAAGTCCGACGTACCGGAAGTGGGACTGGGAGCACTCCCGGGGCTAAAGTCGAAATTGCTTTCGGATACAGGCGCAATATCGTAGGTACACGAAACTTGGAAGGTATCCTCGCCGGATCCAAAAGTTTACTTTACGTATAATGCGGGAATATCTCGATAAAACCAACGTGGATGGGGCGAACGGTGGAGGGGAGGGGGAACACAACGAAAGCTTCGCAAAGATGAAAAGCTTCGGTCGAAATTCCACTTTCGAGGATCCTTTGGAACACGGTGAGTTCCGGTATCGTCTCACGTGCATCCTCCCTGGAAAAATGATTACGCACGTGACCGCTCGGATACTTCAAAGATCGATGATCTCGTCGCGGGAAATTTCCTAATCGTAATTAGAATTCGAAGAACCAGTTGTTTACCGAGATCCACCGCCAGAATTCTAACTTTGGGTCGGGGACGAAGAGCCGGAAGTCACCGAAGTAACAAGAAGTTGAAGTTTGTTTGACTTCCCACTTCCTTTGATCCGATCGTCATTGAATAAATTGTTGTCTGGATGAACTTACTCTTAACGCAGCGACTCTCGAAATACCAGAGAATTGGACGATATACTTACCGGGTCCAAATAGACCCCTTGATTTGACCTCGCACGAATATTTCGAAGAAAAATCATTTCGTCGCAACTGTTTCAATTTCGATGGGAATTCTCTGGGTCAGGAAAGACCCGACGGTGGTAACTCGACTCCTAATTTGATCTTATCGTAACGAATACTTCGAAGAAAAATCATTTCGTCGCAACTTTTTCAATTTCGATGGGAATTCTCTGGGTCAGAAAAGACCCAGCGGTGGTGACTCGACTCCTAATTTGATCTTGTTGTAACGAATATTTCGAAGAACGATTTTATCGTTTCGTCGAACCTTTCTTAATTTCTGAGGCTGTCTCTCTGGGTCGGGAAAGACCCAGGTATTGCATGTTACTCGATCTTCCGAACGACCTCATTTTTACTTCGTGTGAACAACGGACGAAAATTTGAACTAACCTCGAGTTTTCCGATACGAATGAATTAAAAAATTGTTCATCTTTGGAGACAGTAACAAAGATACGGTTAATTATACGAGAAACGGGGCCGAACCGATGGGAAACGAAAAGAATCGTGAACTGACTCGTTACAGGAAGTCTCGACGGTGATATAATGAAAATCCACGTCACAATAGTCACAATAAAATGAATCACTATTATTAGAGCGATACACTGGGAGCTAATAATAGTGATCCATTTTATTCTGACTATCGATCGGTGGATCTTGGTAGTGTGTTAGTGTGTTCGTGTATAATATATATTTCTCATTCGACGTGCTTTTTGCAACAATTTTTCGTGCTTTTTCATACAATTTCTGTAATTGTACTTCGTTCAATATCCACGTGTGTTTCAAGGCTGGTTTTCACTCGATGATAAATCCACCGTGCACTCGATCGCGAATTGTTTCGTATTCGATGATGGTGGAATTATTTTGCAACTGATACGTGTTCCGTACTCGTGAACGTGCTATTCTCAACCGATGAACGACCGAAGCGAGTTAACGCAAAAATCCAGTCGGTTGAATCACCCTGACGATCGCAGAAGCCGCCTCGAACCGCTTTAAGTGATACGCCGCGCGTGTGTGAAAACAATAACGGCGTAATTGGGCCAATAATAAAATAATTGTTAGCGCTTGGGTGTTGCGTACGCGGCGTGATCTCTCTCTGTACTTAAACGCATCCGTGGATTGTCCAGTTCTGCGTCTCGAAGCGAGCCGGCGCTGGATGGGAAAATTCCTCGGTAAACAAATCTCGAACGTTAAAATGAAATCCTCGTTGTCGGTGTGTACCAATTGTTGAAGGCCAGCAATCATTAGCGGCATCAAGATGGAAGCGAGAATAATTAACGCTGAAAATATCCCGGGATTCGAGCACCGGATTCGCGTGCACCAGTAACAAAGTTACCCAACGCGTTGTCCAAACGAGGAAGTGATTGTTAAAATTGTGCACAAGTATTCGTAAATAAATTGCTCGATGATGATGCAACACACGCTCGCAAAATTGACGAACATTACGGATCGATATTGGAATTTTAATGCAGAAGGAAGCGGATCGTACAGGAGGAAGACATTTTACGGTTTACGATACACCGATACGAGAATCGAGGTTCTTTGGAATTTTTCCACGATTGAAAATATTCTTCTCTGACCCCTCGTCGGTTGACGATACATTGATACAAGTATTTAATTTATCTGTATTTTTCTACACTGAAAATATATTTTTCGTTCCATTCTTGTCCGTAAACGAAAATTAATTCAATAGAAAGCAATGTTTCCCCAAAAATTTTATACCGGTTAATGATACGTCGATACAAGAATTTAATTTATCCGTATTTTTCTACACTGAAAATATATTTTCCATTCCATTCTTGTCCGTAAACGAAAATTAACTCACAGAAGTATCTCCCCCAAAATACTATACCACTTGACGACACATTGATACAAAAATTTAATAATCCGTATTTTTCTACACTGAAAATATATTTTCCATTTTATTCTTGTCCGTAAACGAAAATTAATTCAACAGAAAGCAATATTTCCCCCAAAATATTATACCAGTTCACGACACATCGATACAAGAATTTAATTTATCCGTATTCTTCTACCCTGAAAATATATTTCCCATTCCTTCTCGTGAACTAAAATGAACTCACCGAAATATCCCCCCGAAAATACTATACCGCTCAATAATACATCCACACGAGAGATTGATTTAACATCTCCGTATTTTTCCACGTTGAAAATATATTCTCTCTCCCCTCGTTCGTCAATTAGAATTTCGATTCACAGAAAGGAAAGGAAACATATCCCCGAAAATAATACACCACTCGATAATACATCCACATGAGATCGATTTAACTTCCCAGTATTTTTTCCGTATCGAAGATATATTTTCAGTTCCCTTTGGCTCGAAATCCACCCCCTCAAGGCTTGCAACCCCCGCTTTGAAAAACATATCTCTGAAAAACATCGTTTCAAGACTTTACACACATAGTGTGGCATAGTTCTCGTTCGACTCGGCGAGCAAAACTCGCCTCTTACGTTTTCCGGGAAAACTATTTGCGTTCCGCGGTGTTTCCCACGTTTGTTTGTCAGCCGTAAACGAATCGATCGCAGAACCGGCCTCGTGTCCCGCGAAGCTTCAAAACGCGCCGCCGTACACGTATTACGCGGGTGGTCAAGAGCAGAACGATTAATTGAGATGTCAGGGGTCAATGGACACTGCGTTTCCAGAGTTTGCGACCTTCCCTGCTCGAACGATCGGTCATCGGGCGCGTCGCCTTTGTCGGTGCTCGCGGGATCGAAAACGAGCGAATCGCGCGAGAACCTTGAGCAATGGCGGCCGGGACCATTGGTGTCGCGAATTTCCACGCAACGAGCTCACCGATGTTTCGTCTTTGGGTGTAGAACACGTCCGAAAGAGAAATTGCGTTCATTTCTACCGCTCGCCGCCAGATGGCAGTGAACAGCAATGTACCTCCGTGAGATTTCACCGGATTTAGCTTCAATCCTGTTCTTATCGTAGAGGAAAAATATATATGTATAGGAAAATATGCCTATTCCTCTGTTATAATAATATATTCCCTCTGGATTACAGATGGAAATATATAGGGTCTGCGTAAGGTCACGATCTGTACAAAAGGAAAAGTCAAATTCGCTTGCAACGTGGAACACACACACGTTTTCTCGAAAACTTAAAAAGAGTTTTCTCTTTTTTTAAATTTTTCTCGATAACGGTCGATTCACGTCCGTATCGGTCGTTGGTTATATTGCAACTCGTCTTTTGTCTTTCGCAGTGGGCTTCAATGAGCTTTCTATTTATCGAAACAGTCCCTCACTCGATCGAAACTTCACGCGATTCGCTCGCGCAAAACTCGTCCCTACATTATTGTTTGTAGAAAATCATTTGTATCGGGTAACACCCGATCGTGACGAAAAAATATTTATCGAAGATTCTTATTTTCTTTGGAATAAATTTATCGAATTTCTTTTTTAAAATTGAAAATTTTAATTTAGTTTCGATGTAGTTTGGTTCGGATTACTTTCACGAGGTAAAAATACGTTTATCGTTTCTAAGGTGGACACTACAAACGGGAATGTTTTGTTTAAAATTTGATTTTCTTCCGAAGAAACAAACAAGGTCAGAAGGTTTAAAATATACGCGTATTGGAATGTCGAAAACATCTTCTCGGAAGATTTATTCCTTACATTTTCGTGGAACAGTAAAGGACTGTTTGTAAACTTTCGAGTTTAGCATCGATGTATTCGACGTTTGATTACTTTTCCAAAAGAACACCGACCGTACGAAAAACACGTTTATTACAACCAACTAGCGAGCAGGAGTGTTTATCTTAAAATACACTTATTATTTTCGTACAATAATTTTGTATCGAAAGCTCGAATAACATCGATCGTACCAAAAACACGTTTATTGATTCCAAATTCAATCTAGTAAACAAAAAAATATTCAATCTCAGATGTTCACTCTTGGACCCAGTGAACAAAAAAATATTTAATCTCAAACTCGCAAAACGTTGAGCCGAGACCGAATAATCTGTTTATTATTTCCAAATTCAACCTAATAAACAAAGAAATATTCAATCTCAGATGTCCACTCTTAGACCCAGTGAACAAAGAAATATTCAATCTCAGATGTCCACTCTTAGACCCAGTGAACAAAAAAATATTTAATCTCATACTCGCAAAACGTTGAGCCGAGACCGAATAATCTGTTTATTGTTTCAAAATTCAACCTACTAAACAAAGAAATATTCGATCTCAAATGTCCAGACCTAACCCAGTAAACAAAAAAATATTTAATCTCAAACTCGCAAAACGTCGAGCCAAGACCGAAACCCCGTTTATTGTTTCAAAATTCAACCTAGTAAACAAAGAAATATTCACCCTCAAATAATTAGCTTGGACCCAGTGAACAAACAAATATTTAATCTCAAACTTCCAACTTGGACTATACGTCGAGCTGAGACCGAATAACCCGTTTATTGTTTCCAAATTCAACCTAATAAACAAAGAAATATTCACCCTCAAATGACCAGCTTAGACCCAGTGAACAAAAAAATACTTAATCCCGAAACTTCCAACTTAAACAAAGTACTCGATCACGTATTCCGATCTCTTCTTGATCGTGACCGAAGGACCGGCGGAAAACAAGAAACAACACCGAAACGTTTCAAATGTACGCGCGTTTGAACCCGTTCCCTTGTCGTGGTACACAACTTCCTCGAATTTTCGTCGAACGAACGCGTTACGTGTTCAACCTGGCGTAACCTCTTCAATTGCACCGGGAAAGGGTGGGAAGACAGATGGTCGTCGGTTAATTCGTTCGCGCGGCGTTTCGAGAAATTCCAAGGAGAGTCCGGGGCCACCGTTTCGTGAATCTCATCGGCGAATGGTAGCCGTGGTAGATCCGCGAGGCGTGTGTTCTGGCCTCGTGGCGCGACGTTCCGCGAGATACGCATAGCTGTGGGAAAGATCGTTCCACCGAGTAGCCCGCGTGTCAATTGATATTTACCCCCGCGGGATACGTCACGAATTCCCGAGGAGAAGGCGGCCCGTTCTGTCCCGGCGTACGCGTATTAATATCTGAATTACGCCAACTGGCGTGCTCCGTGGACGGTCGCTTTTGTGTCCCGTTCCGGTCGTCGTCGTCGTCGTCTATCGTCGTACCGATAAACTTAAAAATATACCCGGACGAGAGATACACCGTGTATCGTGGCAGCTGTCGCCAGAGTTACGAGGAACTTGGGGCGTCCCGGTGCGCGAAATATTGGGTCCGGAGGAGAGAGAAGAAAAAAAGGAAAAAAGAGAAAAGAAAAGAGGGTGATCGATCAACGTCCAGTTAAAAATTGATAAAGATAAGCCGGGTAAAGACGTCGAGTATCCGGGAATATATTTTTCACGGTAGTCCCTTTCAGGTTGTCGCGTATTACGACAACCATATTCAAGTATCCGGAACGATACTTGATCGTTTTATTCGCGATAGTTTAGACTTCGCTGGAAATGGAGCGTACTGTGATTTTTGGAACAGGTTCGAGAAACGAGACTATTTTTTTTTTCGACCGTGATTTGAAAATGCGCGGGAAATATCGATGTTTAAACGAAGCGTCCGTTGAACGATAAACGACATTAAAAAATTGTTAAAGACGGAGGACGATATCCGGTCAGGGATGTATAATAATATAATAAACTTGTCGATCATTCGGGGATGTATTTTTCACGATGTATGGTACCCTTTAGAGTGCTCCCTTTCGAGTTGTCACACCTTACGAAAGCGACCGAACTTGATCGTTTTTTCACTCGTAAAAGTTTACGTTTCGCGGAGATAGGGTACACAGTAATTTTTTGGGGACGAGATAGAGTGATTGTTTGATAAAACGGGAAGAAAAAATATAGAGCAAGGTTCGTTTCTATCGCGGCCCGTTTTCGTGATAATCGCGCTCGAAGATACGCGATCGAGGGACACGTTCGCGCTCGAAATATACTTCAATTAGTGGTAATTCACGATTTACGATACATGATACGATTAAACGCGTTACACGAACGGGGACAGGCTAGAAAGGGACGACCAGCAACGGTCGGATGTCGAAATGGCAAGATAATTAGAAATACGGGTAGAATGTTTAATTAAGGCTAAGGGCGAGCGTGCGAAATATTAATTAAATTGTTGCGATGCACGCGGCACACGGAACGACCAACCATTTTATCGGGTATACGTGATTTTCACGTGTACGATCGTGTCGTGTACGGCCATGAACGTATTCGTTGGGTATTTTTTTTTTTTCTCTTCTTTCCCCCGCGGAACATTCTAAATCGCGAGTCATCGATCGCCACGTAAATCGGCAACCTTGATTCCCAATATCTGCGGAAGCGGAACACTTGACACCAATCTCTTTTTCTCTCTCTCCGACTCTCATCCCTCTTTTCGCTTGTTTCACCCTCTGCGGCCCTTCCTACCCCCGTTCGCCCTTCCCTTCCTCGTCAACGTTTGCTCCATTTCTGCCCCGTTCCTATTTTCCGTTTCTCGCGATCGTTCCTTTTTTCGCGAACCGTTCCATCTCCCGACGAAGTTTTTATTATCATTACGCGGTACAACCGGCCAGGTTGTTGCGAAATTAACCCCACCACCTATCGCGGTGCATCATCGCTGAGCAGTGAAAAATACGAATACTTGTTCTTTTAGTGGTAAAGAAAAAAATACAGATACTTATTCGTTTAGTAGCGATAAATAGGGACACTTATTTTTTTATTGGCAAAACGTTGGGGTACTTGTGTTTTGGTAGTAAACAAACATGGATACTTATTTTCCTAATGGTGAGAAACTGGGATACTTATTTTTCAGTAGTAAAAAAATATAGATACTTATTTTTTTAGTAGTGATAAATAAGGATACATATTTTTATTGGCAAAACATTGGGGTACTTGTGTTTTGGTAATGGACAAACATGGATACTTATTTTCTTAATGGTGAGAAACAGGGATACTTATTTTTCAGTAATAAAAGAATATGGATATTTTTTCTTTTAGTAGTAAAAAAATACAGCATACTTATATTTAATTAATAAACAATAACATTTATTAATCAGGAATAAGGATACTTATTTTTAATATCAAAAAGATAAAGATACTCATCCTTTCACTAGTAAGAAAATACAGATACTTATATTTTCGTAAGAAACAATAACATTGTTTACCAAGAAACAAGAATACTCATTTTCAACATTAAAAAGATATAGATACTCCTTCCTTAAATAGTAAAACAAAAATAAAGATACTTTTCTTTTACCCTCGGAAGATTCCCCCGTTTTGCAAGAAAGTTTTCCAAAAAGATTCCACTCGAGTAGAAATAACCGTGCGAAAAGAAAACAAGAAAAAATTCCAAAACTTACTCGTAAAAACGCTCGTCTTCGTCGCCTGGGTAACATTACTCATTCTACGTCTTTGAAGGCTCAACGTGTCTAGACAATACGCGACTACCGAAACTGTAACGAAAACGTCGAGAAACCCTTCGTACACGCTCGGAACAGATACGTGGGCCGGCACTTGGACGATACTAAAAATCATTGTGTGACGCTGAGACTGAGTTTACGGTTCCCTCCGTACTCTTAAAATAACCGTGGAAGCGCGAACGAATGATCCCGCGTCGCGCGTTTCGCGAGAGGGGCTCAATGGATCGTTCGCGGTGTTCGTATATTTCGTGGATCTTGAACAAAGGAGGCATCGGGGCGAATTCCCGTGGAGTTTCTCGCAACAATTCTCCCGCGACGGGGCACGAGCGAACATGACCTACATACCGCCGGTAGAGATGCACGGGTGACACACCGTGCTATCGCGGTCGAGCGTGTAACGTAGAGCCTTCACGCTTTACGTGGTATTCCACGACGAGAGATCCTGAAGAACTTCGGCTCGCGAAATCCGCTCGGACGAAGAAGACGTCGAAACGCGGCTCGTGAACATTCGCATCAGGTACCACCAACGAAATAATCGTGACTAAATGAACGAGTATGCATACGTGTGCGGTGTGGGAAATTGTACTCGCTTTAAAAGCGCGGCTCGTTCGTTACACTTTTCAGACTCGCGGTTTCGCCGACTCCTCAACTTTTGCCACCGCGAAACTCGAATTTTCTCCGCGAAACGTGGCCAAAAAGTAGAAGGTTCACGGAACGCTTCCAATCTACGGAAATTCGAAAATTCGTCCGGTGCTCGGAATTGGAGAATTTTTTTTAATTAATTGCTACGTGTAATTCTATTTATGAATAGAAATGTAGATGAAATATTGTTTCTTTGTAGTGGAACGATTTGTTCGATTGAGAATCACTGGTGTGGTTGGGAAATTTATTTTTCTACGTGTAATTCTATTTATGAATAGAAATGTAGATGAAATATTGTTTCTTTGTAGTTGAACGATTTGTTCGAGGGAGAACCACTGGTGTGGTTGGAAAATTTATTTTTCTTAGATGTAAACGAACTCGAAATATCGTGCGCTGAATAGGGACAGTTGTAAAATTGGTGCGAGAAGTCTGAATCTCGCTTGATTCGGTGACAGGCGGGGAGCGTGCGCGACTGCGCAGAGCGTCGAGCGACGGAGTGGGGATAGTAGAGCGGCAGGGAGGGGATGGCCTTCGGCAACCGGTTAATTTCGTTCTCACTTCACGACTTGCAGCTACGCGTTGCGTGAAGAGAGACTTCTCGAATGGACAAAATTTTAATGTAACAATTCTCCGAAGTTGGAGTCTGAGTAACGTTGATACATGTTGGATCGTGAGAATAAACCTGAGAACTTCTTCATAATTATATAATATCTACAAAGTCTTGAACGTCTTGACAATTATACAATATGTACAAAGTCTTGAACGTCTTGACAATTATACAATATATACAAAGTCTTGAACGTCTTGACAAGTATATAATATATACAAAGTCTTGACAATTACATAATATATACAAAGCCTTGACAATTATATAATATATACAAAGCCTTGACAATTATATAATATATACAAAGTCTTGAACGTCTTGACAACTATACAATATATACAAAGTCTTGACAATTATATAATATATATAAACTCTTGAACGTTTTGACAATTATACAATATATACAAAGTCTTGAACGTCTTGACAAATACATAATATACACAAACTCTTGCCAATTACATAATATATCCACGAGGTTTCGAATGTCCCAGAAATTACTTAATATCCAAAAGGTCTTGAAAGTCTCATCAATTGTACAACGGGGGTCCCGAAAGTCATGCGATCGAGTCGAAAGAAAGTCTCCCAAGGAACCGAAAGGGGACAAAGAACTCGATGAGAACTCGGTCCGGGAACTCACGCGAAGCTTTCTCGAAATAATCTTCACGCGGCTGGACGAATCGACGCGTAGCTACGCCGCGTCCGCAAAAGTCGGACCAGGCATCGCACGGTCGTCGGGAGCGTTAGCATAATTCTCTCTGTTGATAAACACAGTAGGTCCCCCCTCGTGGTACGGTCTGGCAGCGTGCCATACCGGCGAAATGTCTGGGTATGTACCGTAATACGACCGCGACAGACGCGCGGCGTCATACGTCCTCGGAAAGACGTGTATGCATAATGCATTCCACTGTGAACGCGCGATGTTGGCGGATACACAATGCCGGGTTCTGAAAGCGAAAGGTCTGTTAAAACGTGCCTCATTTATGCGCGCGTACCCGGAGAGCTTTCTTGTTAGCCCGCCTTACGCTACATCCACCTTTCTTCCTCGCGATGAGTGCTGTTAATCGCGCGCGAGACACCACCGCCTCCGGGCAACGTCTTCCCCGTAGTTTGAGAATACTGCAAGACACCTGCCGAGACTCGTCAAACAGTCCAGCGAGACTCTAGACGAGGAACTTCAAGTCGAAACAAAAGGTATCTTCACGCCAGTGACATCATTCTGGGATCGATATGCGTTACGATACACTTATGGGAGAGGTAGACTTTAGGGTACTGTTCTTTTTTGTACAGTTGGGAGGTAAATGGTGATTCTCAGGATTGAGGGGAACGTGGTGTAGACCTGGAGGTGACACTGTTCTACAGAAAATGCAAGAGAGAAGTTGGAGGAATTTTGCAAGACACCTGAGTCTCCTCAAACAGTCAGCAAGACTCTAGACGAGGAACTTCAAGTCGAAACAAAAGGTATCTTCACGCCAGTGACATCATTCTGGGATCGATATGCGTTACGATACACTTATGGGAGAGGTAGACTTTAGGATACTGTCTTTTTGTACAATTGGGAGGTAAATGGTGATTCTCAGGATTGAGGGGAACGTGGTGTAGACCTGGAGGTGACACTGTTCTACAGAAAATGCAAGAGAGAAGTTGGAGGAATTTTGCAAGACACCTGAGTCTCCTCAAACAGTTAGCAAGACTCTAGACGAGGAACTTCAAGTCGAAACAAAAGGTATCTTCACGCCAGTGACATCATTCTGGGATCGATATGCGTTACGATACACTTATGGGAGAGGTAGACCTAGAGTACTGTTTTTTTGCACAATTGGGAGGTAAATGGTGATTCTCCGGATTTGGGGGAACGTGGTGTAAACCTGGAGATGACACTGTTCTACAGAAAATGCAAGAAAGAGAGAGAGAGAGAGAGAGAGAGAGAGAGAGAGAGAGAGAGAGAGAGGAAGGTGATAGCTTTAGATTAGGTTGAAGGAATGTTGGAAGACACCTGTGACGTTAAAGGAAGAATTTCTCTGCGAGACAAAAGAAATCTACACGTCTTTGACATCATTCTAAGATCGATAGGCGTTTTACACTTATGGAAAAGGTAGACCCATGGTTCTATTTTTTGTACAGTTGGGGGCTGAAAGGTGATTCTCGGGATTGAGAGGAATGTCGTGTAGCCCTCGAGGTGACACTGTTCTACAGGCAATGCAAGAGACAGAGAAAGAGAGAGAGAGGTGGTGTTAGCTTTGGGTTAAGTCGGAGGAATTTTGCAAGACACCTGAGTCTCGTCAAACAGTCAGCAAGACTCTAGACGAGGAACTTCAAGTTGAGACAAAAGGCATCTCGACACCGGTGACATTATCCCGCGATCGATAGACATTACGATACACTCATGGAAGAAGTAGACCTATGGTTCTGTTTTTTTGTACAGCCAGGAACTGGAACACGATTCTCGGAAAGGGAACGTTCTCCTTGATGGCGAATACCGAAGATACCCTACACTAATAACACGTGTAAACGGAATGTGGACAGCGTCGAGTTTTTTTCCCCTTTAGCCACGAGGCTTCGAAGACCACCGTGTCCGACCTAAAACGAATTATAGTTCCCCGAGGAATTCTTTTCAACTCCACACGATACACGTAAAGTTCTCTCTATCCAAAATTCCCAGTTTCTTCAACCCGAAATTTATTACGTAAAAATTGAACAGTCTCGAAATTCGCAGACCTCTTCAGATCTATCGGTTCTGAAAGTAACAGGGAATTTTCGTGTGACGGATGATTACTCCGAAAACAGACGGTAACTCGATAGTCAGGGTTACCGTGAATGCCTTTAGAAATGACTTTAGAAAGCATACGAATCGATACTCGCTGAGGTTCCGCGAAAAGGGGGAAAGAACTTTGAATACCACGTCCCCCGTAGTCCGACCGAGAAATCTAAACGTCCATAGAGAAGCGAAACAATGAAACTGTTGTTACATTCCTGCGAGCTCGTTACACCGGGAGCTACCGCGAGGGGATAAGAACAAAGTGGCCACCGTTGAGACAGACGAGGATACTGGCTATGGATTAAACGGTAAACTCGTGCAGCTCAGTAGGAAACGGAGGCCCTTCGCAATGCGTACTAACCCCGTTCCATTTGTTCAGGAACAGGGCTCGTATTAATTACACCGATCCATCGTTCAAAAGCAGCTCCGTAATGGCCCCTTGAACCGTGGCGTTACAGTGAATCGTTCGTGGGTTAGGTGTTTTCGAATTGTAATTACACGCTCGATCGCATGTTAGATAGGCTAAGGTGCAAGGTTAACGGACTTGCAAACCTGAATCAATTTCATGTCGCGATCACCTTGAGCGTTTTCACTCGCGCGCGCTGATAAGACTCCTCTCGTTCCGTTTTAGACCGCGGACTGGGTCATTTCACGATCGTAAACTCTCACGTTTCGCGCTCGTCCATGGTCGCGAGACACTGCTTCCCAACGAATACGAAATAAGGGCTAATTGGTGGCTTCCGAAGCGGACATTAATTCCTCCCGGGGAAAATGTAAAATCCATTATCATACCTTGAGAATTCAATGAAAAAGTTCATGGAAAATTTAAATCTTTTTATGGGCCGATATATCAGTCTCGTTTGGAAATGTTCGAACTAATGGTGGAATTTCGTCGACTATTTTCTTAATAGTACCTCGTAATAATCTTCCAGATGTTCGAGCAGACGCTTGTGTCATAGAAATTTGTTTCTATTAATATTACGTATTTCCTTTCGAAAATTTACAAATAAGTAACAACTCAAAACGAGAGAAAATCGTATCCGTATTTGAACCCTCATTTTCCGATTACCAACGAGAAAGACGGTGCGTGGTCCATTGAAACATTATTAAAAAGACGGGACGACGCGTTTCGCAATTAAAGACGAAGAGTTTCGGGTAAATAAACGTCGTAGGATACGGACCGAGTAGAAACGAGCTCTCGTTCTCCAGTTAA
The DNA here is from genome assembly GCF_051014685.1 of Ptiloglossa arizonensis. NCBI lineage: Eukaryota > Metazoa > Arthropoda > Insecta > Hymenoptera > Colletidae > Ptiloglossa > Ptiloglossa arizonensis. Next base: position 19,636,105 of record NC_135051.1, read on the forward strand.
CATTTTCTTATCCCGAGAATTAAGAATGGAGAGCACGGTCTATAGAAAAGAATTTCTTATCTCTCTAATTGCAAGAATTTTCTCAAGCAGGAATGCTTCTGAGAGGCGTTTCGCGTACGGAACCGAGCTGCATTGTTCCTCGGTCGGGGTGAACTAAACGCGGCTAAGAAAGGTTCTCTACCCTGCCTGAAGCCACACGCTCCAGTTTCGACCGTCCGAGGGCGCCACGTCTCTCGCGCGACAACCCGACAAAGGGTACGATATATTCGCGCGGAATCGTTTCTCTAACGTAAACGCGAGTAGAACAGAACGGACAGCGGATACTGAGCAATGTTGCTCGAATGTACACATGCAACTAACAAGCTGCGTCTGAACAGCGAAATGTATCGTCTTCCACGAATTTGAGGTTAAGAGTGTCCTAAGATAGTGTCGCAACAACATCGCGACAAATTCAACTGTCATAGTACTAGTACGAACGAATTCGCTCGAAACGTTTCAAGCAGACGCTTTGTACACCGCCGGGTGAGCGCCACTTATTTTGGCCGTTCAAGGTTATTCTTCGTACAAACCTTTCGTGGGAAAAATTAATATTTTTCTAATAAATTAGAGACTTTTACTCGATCCAAAGAACCGAGAACCTTCGATTGGTAATTTTATACCTGTCGGTAAAATTCTGAGCCAAGTGTATTAAGTGTATTAATTTCACAATTAATCGAGAGGGTTAAGAAACCCTCACGCGGCACCGAAATTAACAATCTCGTTTTCCATGCCATCCAATCGTGACGCTCGTCGACAAATAGCGTCGAACCGGCAGAGGGAGGGAGGGAGGGGATAGAGATGCACAAGTCAGTCACGTGCACGATCGCAGACATTGCGCGGCGAAATACAACGCGTAGGGTGGGGTTGTATGATTATCGACCCCTCGTAGCTGCCTAGGCTTTTGTAGTGGCAGAGACGCAGCTGCCCCTTTTCACCCCCTCCCCAGCCCGGTTGGGTTTCTCGTCGACGAACTTCGGCCTTCGACGACCGAGGGGACCACGAGGGGTTCTCGTGCGATCGAAGAGAAAAAATTTGCTCGCCTTCCCCCTCCCTCCTCCCCTACTGATCCGAGGTTCTCGAGCAGGAATTCGCGGGATCTCGCGCGACGAGACGATACAAAATGAACGAACGAAAAACAGAGACGTGAACCGGGAACGAGTAACCAGTTCCGTGTACAGGTGGCGAGGGTTTTTCACGTACGCTCGTGGAAACAATCGAGGGGAAACGGAGTAGTTCTCGAGTAGTTGGTAAATTAATTCAATACGCGGTGCCCGACAAATACTGTTCAGTCAGCGCGGCAATTGTTCCCGATGTTTAACCAACGTTCGGAAGTTTGGTTACACTTGAAACATCTGCGACCAGGTCGTAATTTTCGACCGCGCGGGACACGCTTGCGGAAGCTAGGTCTCGTTTGGTCGACGGACAAATTACATTGGATCCGCTGATCTCGCGTCTGTTAATAAATCTTCAACCCTGCGAATGCTTCTCGATGGCTCTTCGATGGCTTTCAACGATCGAACGAAGAAATTCTATGGATGATAATTGTTTTACTCTTCGATAAAAGAATTCGGTCGAAAATGAGGGACGATATTTGAGGGAGTTGCGAGACGGTGGATCTGGAGGATCGATCGTGGCTCGAGAAAATGATTAAACCACGTGTTAAACGTTTAAAAGGACGACGAGATTATTTGAGTTCATATACATATTCTTGATACATATATGTTGATACATATTCTCAAATAGATTTACCATCTGTACAATTGTAAACACGGTTTACCGTCCTCTTTGCATAGTCCTTTATTCTCTTATAACCAGACAGACACAGTTCTTCTATATATAAATATATTGGATCGTTTGGAAAGTCGTTTCGTTTTTTTTTTTTTTTTTTTGATTTAAATGAAACACGATTTTTTTAGAGCGTATCAACATTTTAATACACTCATTCTGATACTTGTAATTATCATACTTATGATACTATTATAATTACTCATTCTGATACTTGTAATTATCATATTTATGATACTATTATAGTTACTCATCATTCTAATACTTACTCAGTATACAGTTACTCAGCGTTCTAATACTTACTCAGTATATAGTTACTCAACATTCTAATACTTACTCAGTATATAGTTACTCAACATTCTAATACTTACTCAGTATATAGTTACTCAACGTTCTAATACTTACTCAGTATATAGTTACTCAATGTTCTAATACTTACTCAGTATATAGTTACTCAACATTCTAATACTTACTCAGTATATAGTTACTCAATGTTCTAATACTTACTCAGTATATAGTTACTCAACATTCTAATACTTACTCAGTATATAGTCACTCAACATTCTAATACTTACTCAGTATATAGTTACTGAACATTCTAATACTTACTCAGTATATAGTTACTAATACTATTATAATTACTCAACATTCTAATACTTAGTATATAGTTACTCATACTATTAAAGTTACTCGACATTCTAATACTTAGTATATAATAACTCATACTGTTATAGTTACTCGACATTCTAATACTTAGTATATAGTAACTCATACTATTATAGTTACTCAACACTCCAATACGTTAGTAAACTAAATTAATACGAATCCTATCAGAAACCTTCTATTTTGAGCAACCCTGTATACCGTGTACCAATCGAACCTAAGTAAAATGTTTTCCTGGATGAAATTCTCTTGAGATTCCGAGTCCACACTGTGGCAACGTCTTTCTTGTTCAATTCCAAAACGTAAAACGTCTTATTGATAACCCACCCAGCGTCAAATCGATCGAAACATCTTTCTGGTAATTTACAGAATTTTCTTTCCGGCATTACAGGCTGCTCCTTCCGGCCACGAGAGTTGAGAAACCCTGATCCCGATAATCGAATCGTCGCGGTTCGGGTAGGATCAAGGTGGCCGACCTTGACAATTGCAACGTTACATCGATACTTTATTTTCGGAGCCAGACATGCTCCGAATGTTACCGGGACACTCGACAATGGAAGAACGAAAATGAGCGAACGTTCTCTGTAACTCCATCTCCGTCGCGGTTCGGGAATGATTGTTCGTTGATTGTTTCTCCGGGCCATTTTCTGCGAATTCGGACGGATTGGTTTCGACGTACGAGGGCAGAAACGATGTAGATCAAACGGAGTGTGTCCGCGGGAGAACCGCCCACCAGTCCGCGTCAGTACACGTGGGGAAATGTACGAAGTGCGTGGAAAATTTGGATCAAGGGCAAACGAATCGCGTGAAACGAACGCGTCTTCGTTTCATCGACGAACAGATTCCTGGTAAATAAAGTCGTTCTCCCACCTGAACGATTCGATCGAGAAAAATTCACCAGAGAAATGAAAAAGGTCGCTTCGAAGACTCCACGTGCGTGCCTATTGCTTCGTTTAGATATGAAAACGGTTTAATTTTTCAAAGTACGGGTCGTCAATTTTTCAAGTATAGATTGTCGTTTAAATAATTCCAATGTAGTCACGATCGAGTTGTTCAAGTGCAAGAAAAGCTTCATTTTTCAATGTATAGACGACTACTGTGTACTCATTTTCCAACCGAGTTACCACCACGTTGTTCAAGTGGAAGAACAGCTTAAGTTTTCAATATATAAACGACTATCGTGTCAATAATTCTCCAATCGAGTTGTTCAAGTGGAAGAACGGCATAACGTTTCAACGCACAGACGACTACCTAGTAATAATTTTTCAAACGACTCACAATCGCGTCTAGGTGGTATAACGGCTTAATGTTTCGACTATCGAGTTCCAATTTTCTCGAGATCGCATTATCGAAGTGAAAGAGGATCTCGAACGTTCGATACGCAAGTACCAATCGATAATACTTTCCTTCGTATCGCTGTCACGTTACTCAAGTGGGAGAGTGGCTTAAGCACAAGGAACGATCGAACGATAATTTTTTCGCTCGTGTCGTCGTCGCGTTAGTAAGGTGGGACCGTGACTCAATTATATCAAGTCGAGGTGATTATCCAAGTGTAATTTTCTCTCTCGTGTCGGTGTCGTATTATTTATTTAAGTGAGAGAGCAACTTGAGCGACTTCTAAGCGACTGTCACGCGATTCACTTTTCGATCGGGACGCGCGCACGAGGTGCACGAGGTGTACAAAGTGGAAGAACGACTTAAACCGTTCGCATCCGGCTCGATTAAATATCGAATTTCTTCCACTAATCGTCCGCGGTCGCAGATATCGACTAATCGAGGCTGCCACGCCTCTGGAACACGAAAATAGACGAAAGTGACGGCATCAAGGTTCCCCCACGACTGTTGCTACCGAGTTGGAACAACGATCCCTACCCGTGAGCCGAGTCACGAAAACGTTACCCGAGTTTATTAGTGGAATGATCGATAACACGGGGACACGTTACGCTTAAAACACTGATGTTTCGTGTTTTTCAACACTTGATGATGTGTTGAAAACACGATCGACCGTTTTTGAACACTTAATGATGTGTTGAAAACACGATCGACCGTTTTTGAACACTTGATGTGTTGAAAACACGACCGACCGTTTTTGAATACTTGATGATGTGTTGAAAACACGATCGACCGTTTTTGAACACTTGATGATTATATTAAAAACACAATCGACCGTTTTTGAACACTTGATGTGTTGAAAACACGACCGACCGTTTTTGAACACTTGATGATGTGTTGAAAACACGATCGACCGTTTTTGAACACTTGATGATTTGTTGAAAATACGATCGACCGTTTTTGAACACTTGATGATGTGTTGAAAACACGATCGACCGTTTTTGAACACTTGATGTGTTGAAAACACGACCGACCGTTTTTGAACACTTGATGATGTGTTGAAAACACGATCGACCGTTTTTGAACACTTGATGATTATATTAAAAACACAATCGACCGTTTTTGAACACTTGATGTGTTGAAAACACGACCGACCGTTTTTGAACACTTGATGATGTGTTGAAAACACGATCGACCGTTTTTGAACACTTGATGATTTGTTGAAAATACGATCGACCGTTTTTGAACACTTGATGATGTGTTGCAAACACGACCGACCGTTTTTGAACACTTGGTGATGTGTTGAAAACACGATCGACCGTTTTTGAACACTTGATGTGTTGAAAACACGACCGACCGTTTTTGAACACTTGATGATTGTGTTGAAAACACGTCCAACCGTTTTTGAAAACACGATCGACCAATCGGTTCGTTGGACGAACGAACGAAAACCGGACGAACGAGAAGAGAGGAAGCCGTAAAGGTCGCTGAGTCAGCGCGAAAGAAGTGTGAGAATCGGTAACCCGACGCGGACATTTTTTATCAGACGGTCTCGCGTTGGGACGATAGCGTGGTATTTCGAGCGGTACCAACGTTCTCGTACGAAACGGTGTTACGTCGCGACGCGTTCGATGTTCGACGAACGACGCGTCGTAACTGCACGATTATTGCCGTGGACGGGCGTCGAGACGCTTCAGCGTCTTTCCAACGTCACGGAAAATGCATCGGCACGTTTCGTCGCGAGCTCGCGACAGTCAAGCAGGGAGGTAGCCGTTCTGGGAATCGGATCGCTCTTGTCTAGAGCGTAAAACAAATATGGAAGGTGACTGTTCTCTACCGGTTGACGCGTACGAGCGAATCAAAGTTACGGAGATACGTAAAATATGATTTACACGATGAAGATTCGAGCTTGGTGTGTTTCTTGGATATCGAAACCAACCGAAAGAACTTGTAAATATAATTAATTAATATTTACGCTATCGGCGATGAGTTGAAATTTAGAAATTGAGAAAAATTTAGAATTGATTTAGAGAGTGTATAGAAATAAGATTCGAAGGAAATAGAAAATATTAAGTGCAGATAGTACACGGTATCGATTATTCTGTGTGAAAGATAAAGGGAATTGGTAAAGGAGCGACAGTTAATGAGACAATATTCTTTTTCATTATAATTTCCATTTAGAATTTTAGAATCGTGACTTGTCCTTTGTTTCTGAAGACTTCGATGCAATTATTGCTCGATAGACGACGATTTTTTAACAATGATTCTGTTCATCTTTCGACGATCGCTTGGTAAGGTTATGAAACAGGATTAGAGTGACAAGTCGTCGATCGTTGGATTATTCCACGTTCGTAGACCGGCCGGACGGATCGATGCTGAACGCTATCGACTTCCGGTTCACGCGGAAATCCCGCGCGGCAGATAAGAAGTCTTATTCGCGAGACGCGGGAAGTGACATTCGCGTGCTCCGTTCGAGAATTCCTTCACTGAACGCGTCGGTTGAATTTGAAACGATTGGGAACATTGATTATCTTCGTCGAGCGAAATTGGTTGGCCCGTCGCGAGCAACGGTTCCTGGCAACGACAGGTCCCGAAAGATCGATCGACCTTGGCGCGAAAATATTTCATTCGGTAGGCCTCGACCTTTCCACGAGATCGTTAACTATCGAGAAAGAAAGCTTTTTCGTGAGTTGCAACGCCTCACGCGTCGACTCGATCCTGTCCAACCGGTGAAGATTATCCGATGAAAAGTCGGTTGACGACTCGTTGAGCACAAGGATGGGGATTTGTCATTGGAAGGTCGTGTATCGCCGATCCCATCGTGAAGTGACAATCCTGGTACGCGATCACCGACACCGAATTATATACACGTAAATACGAGTTACCAATTCGATTAATTCGTAAACGTTCACGCAAACACGGGAAATTTTATATCTCCCATCGCGTTCAATTTGGTTACACACCTGTGTAACCATATCCACGCTACCTTTTAGCTAATTGTTCCACACCTGAACGCTCCAAGGAATATACGCCCGAGTAATTATATTTACACCTCCTTCCAGCCAATTATTTTTTCCCAACACCCGAGGGCTTCGAGGTAGCCAGCCAAAAACCTCGACGGTTGAAATTTCCCATATAAAAAGGAACGATTAAATTTCCTACTCCAACGAATGTGTACTTACTCCGTATTTGCACAAAGTTACGTTCCCTGTGTTCGTTTCCAACAATCAAAATCGACACGATTGAAACCGTGGCCGTTATCGCGGCCACGAATCGCTCGTGTAATTTTCCACGGAATATTCCACCACCCACGCTCCGAAAAAGGAGCGCGCGCGGTCGCGAGGAGATAAAAAAAGGGTTCGCGATGGACACGGCCGGTTTAATCGCGTCCCGCGCCACGCGCGGTGCACGTGACGTCGCGAGAATCGTCCCCGTTCGGCGAGGTGCAACCGATCGATCCCGATCGCGAGTGAAACACCCGCGCTAGACTCACCGTAGTCCAACGATTGTTGTTGCTGCTGTTGCTGCTGTTGTTGCGCGTATTGGGACGCACTGTTGGCTGGCGTGACGCGGAACCGTTCCATTCTTCGCGTGTATCCTCGTGCGCGGCTAGCCCACCGTGAACACCGGTGTGCGCGTGTGACACCACCGAATTGACCGTCTGTTGTGTCTTGGTGCGCGTACGATCACCGTGCTACGCGTAAACGTAACTCGAGCCGAGACGAACCGATACGTGACGCCCGCACTTGCGTTTGCGACGATTGGCGAACGCGTTCTCCATTCGCCGGTGGGACGTCACGGGCTTCTAGCGGCCGCGGTTGTGACCGTGCCGCCGCGGCACAACAACCGGCGCGTGGAGTGGGGGAAGAGAAAAAAAAGAAACAACCGGGAGGGATCGCGCGGCGGTAAAAGAAACAGAAACGGTCGACGCTTCGAGGAAACGACCGCGGCTCGACTGTGTACACTCGAGACCCGTGCGCGGGGTGTCACCGTTCGCGCGAATGGGTCCCTCTTCTTCTCCGTTGCTCCAGACAACCGCGCCTCGGTGTCCCCCGTGGACGTCACGCACGCTTCGTTCAATTGTCCCACGACCAACGATCTCTCGACGCGGACCAACGACTGCCGCGTAACGATCACGGTGTCTCGGCTTCTTCGATCGTTTCTACTTCGTCTGACTAACGTACGAAGGGTTCTCGCGATAGAGAGAGAGAGAGAATGTGTGTGTGTGGCTCAATCGTTCCGACTCGCGGTTTATTATAGCGGTTCTGCCGGTCGGGAGCCTCTTGCTCGCGTTGCGTTTGGGTAACCGACTGCGCTCGCTCGTTCGCTCGCGCTGACACAAGGTCTACTCGTGGCTTCGGCCCGATCGCCCGTTTTATATATATATACATATGTACACACCAGTGGCCCGCACGCGTCTACGTGCACGTGTGTCTGCACGCCCGTGCGCCAGGGGGCCCGGGTGTACACACTTCTACCAGACAAACGTGCACGGTGCCACTCGCGTGTGCGTGAGCCAGTGCGTAAGCGAGACACACACAGACTCTCACCAGGGACGTAGCTATCGCGTAACTACCCTTCGCGAGGACCGCCATTGGTCGTCGTCGGTGTAGTCGGACGATTCGTCGAATAAGGATGTCGCCTGGAAGCCAATGAACGAAACGGAGATCGACAGGAATCTTGTTTTTGCGTGGAAGGTTCTATCGTCGAACCGTGGGTACTGTTTCGACTCGGGGAGTCGTTTATGGTAAAATGAAACAGGATTAGCGACCGTAGCGTCGTTATTAAGAAACAATAACCTTTCGAGTGACAAAGTTAGAACCACTCTTAGTACACCGCTCTTAGAACAGCGATGGTAAAATCCCTTTAGCGAAATATGAACGCCTTTGTGCCCGATAAAGATAAAGGTATTGCCCGCTTTCAAGTGACAAACTCGGGATCGCTCGTGGACGAAATATTCGGTAATTTTTAGCTCGTGTAGAAGTTAAAACAGCAGTTGGTAATTGAGCCTGGAAAACGGAAGTTGCTGCAACATCGAGGGCACCTGCGCAACAGTGGGTACGGAACGTAAAGAAAATAATATTGAATTTATGGAGTGGCGGGACTTCGGGTACGTTTGTTCCAGCTAAGTTTCGCGCAATGTTGAACGATACGGTGAAACAAGGGACGTGTATTATTGGTACAGCAATGTAAACTTGATAAGTTGCAGGACTGGCCTCAAGTACAGTCACATCGTTTTACAAACACCCTTGCATCGCACCCCTCTGGAACTTGCACACGATTATGCTACGCGTACGCGTGTGGAACCAGCAACCATAAAATGTTTCCAACGAAACACCACTGGTGTAGTTGCAATTGTTTTCACACGACGAGGAACAAATTGGTAACGGTAATTGTGAGAATGATCAAAGTGGAAGATTTGTAAAAATTTGATTCGTTGCTCGCTATTAAATGTACCACTTGGATAACTTGTATTATAATTGTCGATTATTGATTTATATTTTATATGTTTTATCTTGTATTATTCATAACGAAACATCACTGATATACTTGCAATTGTTTTCACACGACGAGGAACAAATTGGTAACGTTACCAATGATTGTAAGAATGATCAAAGTGGAAGATTTGTAAAAATTTGATTCGTTGCTCGCTATTAAATGTACAACTTGTATTATAATTGTCGATTATTGATTTATATTTCAATCTGCGATTTATCCGCGTTTTATCGTGTATTATTCATAACTAACTCCTAAACTAGGAATTTTGGTATTGATTTTGCACCCCCTTTACCGACTTTAAGCGCTCCTGTGCAATACTTAGCGAGCTTAGTGCTTTAAGCCGGTCCTGATAAGTTGCTCGGTGTCTTCCTAGGCTACTTCGTGAACTTTTAAGTGCAACATTTACCGCGAGTCCCGCTAATTGAATTTTTGCTATCATTCTTCCTCGCCTTACGCCCGTTATTAAATACCGGGGGAAGTCGACAAAGACTTACCACAAAGTTTATGTTTATTGCGCAGTCGACGAAACAAAAACTACGATATACAGGACAGACTTTACTCCACTTTGCCGAAAGTTACGCTAATTGTTTGCTTACGTCTCGAACCGACTGTACAATGACCTGTATCGATTAAGAATCTCCTTCGAATAATATAAAAATCGAACAAATGACTGGAATACTCAGTCATTCTAGAAAATGAGAAAAATAATAAAAAAACAATAGATATGATAAACCATGCATGATAATATACGGTGCACGAATGATAAGAATGAAAATTGAAAAGCAAGCGACAAATATAAATAAAAAGTGTGCAAACAATCGATTGTACAATTTAGACGACGTGTATAAAACATATTCACATTGCGAGTACTGGATCTGAATCATCGTTTATGCATTATACTTATTCTTTTGTTTCCACGCACAATGGACGAAACTGCACAAAAGAATATACATTAACATTACCATACAGAGTTAACTAAGAAACACATAAATTATCTAAATCGATTCGTTTTTCAATCTTCTCCTCCTGGAATTGCACAAGTGGAAATACTAAGTGGCTGAAAAAAAAAAAAGAAAAAACAAAGAAACAGACTCGAGTCGTACAAACTTCGTTCACCGGAATAACAATCTCCAAATAGTTGACAGAAAGTACGCCTCCCGTTGCTCGCCGATATCACCGACGCATTTAGTACAATCAAATTCTCAGATAGCACGTTTCGTTCTCGTTCGATACATTCTGCCAACCATTCGCCCCCACAAAGAATGCTCGTGGTTCAACACACGCGCACGCACACGCAAACACACACATACGGATACACACTTCCACCTGTGCGTGCATTCACGCTCTCAGGACCGTACCACCGATTCGACCGGCCACTCACGTACCCCGGAATAGACAATTCTTAATTTCCAATTCCAGCTTCTTAATTCACGATCGTCGCGGGTCTCGTTACGAGTCTCGTTACCCGTCCCTCGTTCCTTGATTCGTTTGCAATGCAAACCCGTGCCCGTTTCCATCGCAGCCAGCGACACAGAGAGTAACAGAGAACACCGCTCGGTTACGCTCGCAAGGGACGCCGCGTTAGCCCGGAAGAGTATTGATTATCACGGAATCTCTTTAAGTGCGAGCGCCTCGAAATGCTGCCCGCGTAATTGCCAATTGAATTCTTTATTAGACCACGCGAACATCAGATCCGATGAACAGATCGGGATTTCGTTGCCACCGATTCGACGCCAGCGGTCCCCGATCGTTCGCGCGGCCCGTCGCACGCGCGCACGCGCATCTGCGTTCCAGATTTCAGGGTTACGAGTACGCATGCGCGGTGGACGCTCGTGCGCGGCACACGCGCAGCTCGCCGCGCATATATTTTCGTCCGCGAGGTTGCCGGGACACGCGGTCGCGAAACTTTCGTCGCAGCGTTGTTCTAGGTGGCAGCAGGAAACGGAACCCCGTTTCCCAACCGGAGAATTTCATTGCGCGTATCGCGTCGTCGCACTCTTCACCCCCCCTCTCCTCACTGCCCGCGGGAAAAACGGTCGGACGTTTCGAACACGAAACGAACACGAAACCGACGAGATTACTCGCCGACGTGAACCCACTACGTGTACGATTATCAGCGGGTTCACGATCGTGAATTACGAGGTAACGTTTATACAGATTCTTATCTACCGAGTGCAATTCGCAACGGCACACATTCGTAGTTTAGAGAACGTGAATTGTTCCCGTGGTGTTGTCTCGGTTACGACGTCCCGAATGTTTCTGCGCGATGTAATTTCTGTTGCGTGGACGGATTAATTGTTTGGTTGTTTGGACGAATGGAAGATATGGAGAATTTATGATTCAATAAGATTCAAGAGAATGGGGAATGTATAATTCAAGAAAATTCAAGAAAATGGGGAATGTATCATTCAAGAAAATTCAAGAAAATGGAGAGTATATAATTCAAGAAAATGGAGAGTATATAATTCAAGAAAATGGAGAATATATAATTCAAGAAAATGGAGAATATATAATTCAAGAAAATTCAAGAAAATGGAGAATATATGATTCAATAAGATTCAAGAAAATGGGTAATATATCATTCAATAAAATTCAAGAAAATGGAGAATATATAATTCAAGAAAATGGAGAATATACAATTTAAGAAAATGGGGAATATATAATTCAATAAAATGTTTGTACACTCTAAAAAAAATCATGTTTCATTTTCACAAAAAAAAAAAAACGAAATGACTTTCCGAACAACCCAATAAAACGAAACTTCCGCGTGCACGTGAATCGTATACGGAACGGAAATCGAGAAAAATTTCGCACGCGAATTTGAAACGATGATTCACGCAACTCGAAATGAAATTAAGGAAACGAACGAGGGCAGTGAAAAATACTGGGGGGAGATACCTACGATGCCGCGGGATTGATGATAATTAAGGACAGAAATTTTACGAGGAAATTATGTAAATTCGATACGAAATGAAATTAAAGAAACGAGGAGGATCCGGTGTGGAGATAGGTAGAGGAGTAGGGTATCGCGTGATCGATGAAAATTAAAGGACGATAAATTTTACATAAAATTTTTAACTCTTTGCCCTCGAGAAGATCCTTTGAGTCGTGAAATTAATCTGAAATGGAACATTTTTATACGCATCGCATACACGCGTTCACACTCTACAAGAACGTGATATTTAAATTCCAATTTGAATTCCAACACCACGAAGTTTGGAATTCAAGATCGAAAAAAGTACACCGAATTAGGTGTCACCGAGTAGTCTCCTCCTGACTCCAAATTCGTCAATGCGAATTTTACATAAATTGCGATTTTACACACAGGAATCTTTTCGTTGTTTTTCCACGGCACGTCTTCGAGGTTTGGTATTTCCATGGCGTGCATTCGATAAGATACATTCAATCGGATACATTTGATTAGATACATTTGAATTACGGAAGATCTTGTCTAATTAGAGATATCGTTCGCGTTGAACCGTACCAGAAAGGATGGAACGACATTAAACGCCCTTGGAGTCTTAAAAGTTGCGTATAGACACGGTGCTCAGCTCCGGGTCTTGAAAAAGTTCATTTGGGTACCAACGGGAGGTAATAACCGTACCGTTGGATCGTAAAATGGTACTCTATCCAACGGCCGATATCCGAGGAGCTCTTTTATCGGTCACCCCCGCCGCAGGATCACTTTAAATAGGCAATACGGAGGGACGGAGCGTCGTTAATGGCGGACTGCGCTTACGTGTGCAACCTCTCGTGCATTCTTTTTTAATCCCAACCGTTGTAAATCAATTTCCGTGGAGTCGTAGGATCCGATACGACCGACGATCGGGCCGTAGGCTCGTAAATAGAAAGAATACTCGAGTAGCGCGGATCCAAGACCAACGATCGTTTCGCTACCGATAAGCTGCATTAGAATTTCAAATGAAAGACTTCAACGAACGAGTTGCGTTAACCCCTTCGGAACCAACTGATTCAGAAGCGACGAAAGGAGAGTACGAAAGAGTTACGTAAATAATTCCCAAACGTTCTTTCTCTTCTCATTTGCCAGCACTCGTCGATACTCCGTTTGTCAAGTGAACGAGGAAAATGATACAGGTGTATCGTTTGAAAATACGATGAAACTTTTGGCCTCGATCCGATGGAAAGTTCGCACCGAAACTCTAAATGTACAAAGTTTACAACCTCAACTACACCGAGCTGTTCTCTCGTTGAATGGTATAGGGCACATTGTACCGTGCACGGTGGCCTCCGAAGGAGTTAACAACGAAGACCGAAACTGGATGGATGGAACTCCATCCGACGCTGTAGAAGCTGCACGGATGAGTCCTTGGGGATTGACACGCATATTGTTGCATTCGGTTGATAATAGGTGCCCATTGTCGCGGCGGGCTTTTGTCGTTCGCGACAATGTAACGGCTGGTTGTCGGCGAGACGTTTTCAAAAGTGCGGCATATTCGAGCGGTGTACGACGACGGTTGCACGGTTCGTCGTTACGTTTCACTTTGATCGCGTCGCGGTGGCCATTTGCGCGTTTCGTACGCGATGGGAACGAACAGCGCCGTGCACACCACGAGCCACCGTTCGAGTTACGAGCGAGCAGCAAGTTCGCGAATTTGCGGTTTCCTGTAAGGGGAATATCAGTGAAACGCCAGCGAGCGCGGCGTGCATCGGAGCTCTCGCTGAACGTGTCTCGTTCCGTGCGAGAAACACACCGTACGATTCGAGCCGGAACGCGACGGTGGAGAAATTTTTCGATCACCGTTCGTTCCACGGAAACACGGCCGGCGGGCGCAACACCGCACATCTGCGCGTTGCGTGAATTTTTTATACGGAAGCTGCCGAGGGAACAACGCATTTCTCTCGCTCACGCTCTCGGTCCTGCTCTCACGGCGTTTTATCGAAACAGCTGATCGTTGCCCCTTTAATTGCATCGCGGCTGGCTTGGTCGTCGTCGCCGTGGTAAGTTCCCAGGGAATTCCGTCGTGAATTTTGGCCGCGGTGCTCGCTCGTTTAGTGGAACGATCTTGTGTGGTAAAGCGTGGCTGTGAATACGGTCGAGTGTTCCGTTGCTCGGCGCACGGTAAGTGCCAGCACTTCAAAGCATCTTTTGTAGGTTAGGAAGCGCCTTTCGCTTTTAAAGCTCCGTGCACAGCGCTCGGGGTCGCCGATACGCGCGTTACGTGTGAAACGTTAACCCCGGCCCGACGGAAGGAACCGCGGTCGCGATACACGTTGGAAACCTCTCACGGATCACGTTCGGAACGATCCGTCGTCCATCTAGGATGCGAGCAATCCGTGAAATTCGATTCCGCGATTGAAACGGTGTCCTCGTTGCATCAGTACCGGCGTACTCTCGCTTGAGTGGAATTAACGTGAACGAAACGCGTCCTTAAGCCGGTCGGCGTCGGTTCGCTTTTACTCCTTAATTGAATGCACTCCCGGTAGCTTCGACGCGATCCGTTGAAACAAAAGGAGGAGAATGTCGCGTGCGCGATAATGAAAACCGACGGAGAGATTAAGTAAAGTAGCTCGCATTGATTTTTCATCCGGGGGACAGTAAGTCGGGAGTTAACAATCGTAAGCTTCTGGACACGCTAACGATATCCGAGAGTGGAGATTAACTTCGGAGGACGCGACGCGTACGGAAATGTTCGTGCACTTTTTTACATGTTACAAATTTCTGTACTTTCTTTCAAATAAGAGAATCGGTAAGGAGAACATTTTTGGGAAATCCTGGGACCAAATTTGCGGTTACATTTGTCGAACGAGGAGAATAGCGAACTGGATGTTTGAACGAATTCGTAACGCGCGCTTCTTCGAACGACGCGCCGCCATGACAGTGCAGCTGGCGAATAGACGGTTGGGCGGGGGAAACGTAAGACGTGCATCCACCATAACGGCTTGGAGTTCTGTGACGTCTTCAATGGCCGCCGCCGTACTGTCTACACACGTAACGGAGCGCGGTGCACTCACAAACCGCGTTCCGTGGTGGTTGAGGACGTAGTGTTTACTGTTTCTTGTTAGAATTTTTCATCAGGCTGTGGCCCGACGTGCAAATCATGGGCTCGAAGAAGCATAAAAAGCACAAGCGTGAGAGGCACGAAGGTGAGGACCGGGCTCGAATCCAGCGTATCTTGATCATCTTATCGTTGTTTTTCGTCACAATTGATTGTTCTTTAACAACATCTCGGCACCATAGGTCGTCGCGTTATCGTGTGCCACATTATAAATAGTCGTTCTACATTGTGCTGCACACTGTGCTCTTAGTGAACTCGGAACGCGCCTTGAATTCAAATGGTGCTTCAGCAATCGCTTCGACGCGATATTGTTTTTACGTTCGTTGATCGAGTCGTTCTCGCGATGACAGCTCGTTACCACGTTATCAGGTGTTTTCGTTGCATATTGTTTACGATGCTTTTCTTCTGGACGCGCTGTGCATTGAAGTGACGGGTGCCTTTTGCTTTACGAATATTCTGTTTGTCCTCGTTTGATTCTATTTAACGTTTGGCTATTCATTATTGCTGATGGTTTTTCACATTATTAAAATACAGCACTGAATATAATTCTATGGCATTGACGCTTGTGTTGATGCTCATGTTGACTGCATGAGGATTCGAATGAAAAGTGTATCTTTAAAGGTGAACGATCCTTCGAGTAGGCTGTCAGTAGATCTTTTACTTATAATTCGGGCCGACTTGTTTGATATTTTCTAACATTTTCATTGGAATCCTTCTTGTACTCATAGTTTAATAATGCACAGGAATTTTGACTACGTTTTCACCACGGACAAACTGAGAGTGAGGTTGGAGTAGAAGTGAGGTGGATTCAAAAGTATAAACGAAGGTTCCACGGCGACAGGTCCGACCTGGAAGTAAGTGACGTGTACCAACGGACATGGACTGGTTGCACGACATAAACTAGCCGTGCTTCCAAAATTACTTGAATGTCCCAAACCCTTTCAGTTTTTTTGTCTGTTAAGATCAGTTGAAGTGCAACAAGATCGTTAACGATTATATTATCTTCTTTAACCCAGAGGCTTGTAGGGATGCTATACATATTCTCAATGTGTCTGTTGCACTTCAATCAGTTAGTACCCTGGCTGTTATGTATTATGGCGTCAAAGGCCATACGTGCTTTTGCTTTACCTCTTTGTGAGGTATTTTCAATTTCAACGATTGCTCCTTCCTAATTATTCCTACAGATTCAGTCGATCAATACGACAAGAATTATTTTATTGCATACTTCTATCAAGGTTTATTTAGTTTAAGTCAAGCTACTTCCATCTCGCTTCCAGTTTGTTGAATGTGGAAACAAGGTCACTGTCCTGTTATAAAGTCATCTTCATTATTATTGTCGATATATCCTTTTACCCTTCTGTTAATGTCCCGTAGATTTTATTAATTTAAGACACTTCTTTTCATAATCCTGCAAGATTATACAATATATCTAGCACTGTATTATACATTGTGACAACATGCTGTTATTCTGCACTTTTGTATGTTTTTCTGCAAGACATTTTTATTGCATGCAATAGATTTGCAATAAATATATTTTATAGCTTAATGCTTCAATATATCGATATGTTTCATAATTTCGGTATTATTTTTGTATATTGTAATGAATTTAATCTCTTTTCTTTTTACAGAAGGGCACTATACAACCACGGACAAACCCCGAGCTTTGAAGCTTATTTTAAAAGTAGGGGGTAGCAGTGGGACACCCGAATACGGCAACGAATCTCCGAGCCAGGCAACAATGTTGTCTCAACATTTGGGTGTTTACCAACAACAGTTGGGTCTCAACTGTTCTGTAACACAAGAATCTGAGTACGATAGGTACATGGGGCATAAAAAGCTTAAGAAGAAAAAGAAAAAGAAGGATAAAAGACATAAGCATCATCATAAAGATAGGAAGAGAAGGCGGGAGGAATCCAGTCAGGAGTCGGTGGGAGATGCGGACGAAAGTTTAGCCGAAATTCCCAAAAAGATTCCGAATCACCAATTATTACCTCCAAGACCTCCGTCGACGGGAGAGCACCGAGTTGTTGGCGTCACTAACCAAATCAGCTCTCTTTCTCCACATCGAGAACCTAGAACTTGTGTACTTAGGAAAATCGCCGAACGTACACCCCTTCAACGGTTACTAGAACATCTTCTTAGGTCAATGGAGAAGCGTGACCCACAGCAATTTTTTGCTTGGCCAGTCACGGATAGCATTGCACCTGGATATTCTCAGATCATTTCTAATCCTATGGATTTCAGTACTATAAAGCAGAAGATAGATGATAATGGTTATCAAAATTTAAATGAATTTGTAGATGACTTTAAATTAATGTGTGATAATGCTACTACTTATAACCATCCAGATACGATTTATTTTAAAGCAGCGAAAAAATTGTTGCACGTTGGCCTAAAAATGGTTACACCTGAGAAATTACGACAATTAAGACCTGTTTTGACTTATATGCAGGATATTTCGAAAGAAGAACTTGGATTTGAGTTAGGTATGGAAGATCCAAATAACCCGGACGTTCCAGTCACGGAAGAACAGATTGAACGGGAACGGGAACAAGAGGAACGTAACGAAGAAGCTGAAGAACTCAGAAAAGAGAATCAAAGAAAAATGAGACTGGCAAGTTTAGGTAAATTTGAAGCCATCCCAGATGACATGACTCCGGATGAAATCTTGAAACAAGCCCGCGGAGCTGCAAAAGCAGCATCGGAAAAGTTATCATTGAAAAGGCTCAATTCAAAGATGGGTTTCCTGAGACAAAAGAAAGATGGAACTACCAGCTTACAAATAATAGTACCAGGAGATGGTGTAATACCAGGAACCAATCAAAGGCCTGTGTCATTAGGTCAGCTTATAGGTAAATTGAATCATGGTACAGGGGCATTAGCAGGATTCCGCGAAGATAGGAGGAATATGTCCAAGCCAGTAAAACCATTGTATTATGGTGCCTTTGGTTCTTACGCGCCGAGTTACGATTCCACCTTTGCCAATCTTACGAAAGAGGAAACAGATTTGGTGTATCAAACTTATGGCGATGAAACGGCTGTACAATATGCAGAATCTATTTTAGATTTTGCTAAAGACTGTGATTACACGTTAACTATGGTTGACGACCTTCTGGATATCTTAACTGGTGGGGATCATAGAAAAACGAAGAAGTTCCTCGAAGAAAAACGGAGGCTCAGAGAGGAAGAAGAGAAGATAAAGCATTTATTAGAGAAACCTATGCAAGATGTAAATCGTAATATTCCCTCCATGGAGAACGTTAAAGTTGACATCGATCAATTGAAGACTCTCTCAGAGATCGGAATTGACATTAATTTTCTGGAAAATCTAGGTAATTATATCTAGGAAAAGAAAATAATAACACCTCCTTAGAAACGATATTAATGTTTCGAATTTTCTTTTCTTTGCAGAGGATGAACTGAAGCTCACCGAGGAACGTGCAGCTCTACAAAGTCGCTTGGACGATACGTCTCAAATGATTGGTCGTTTAAAGCAAGTGCAACACGATCGTTTGTCAGCTCCGCCACCTGCACATTTGTCGAATGTTCCTAAGCCGGCAGAGAACGAAGTGGCATTGGCTGACAAAATCACAGACAATCTTACAGAAATAGCAAAGAAACTTCCTCCCTCGGCTATCGCTCCCGTAGACGGTTTACGAAGGGCCATGGGAATAGCGCCCCTCGGTGGACCAGAACCTATGGAGGTCGAGCCGATTACACATAATCCGACAATCGTCGCGGAGAACAACCTACTGACACAAACCAACAATAATCTGGTTCCAGCGAGTTTATTACCAACTCCTTCACCGATTCAGAACGCAACTTTGCTCAGTCCGGCCAGCCAACCAACTCCGCCAATCACTATTGTGAATGCAAATCAACCACCGATCCAGATACAGATTGGTATGACGCACAGTCAGACACCTCCGTCATTATTAAACACATCGGAGGCGTCTGCCGTTCCTGATTTAGAAACTGAGCTCCGTGAATTTTTGGAGAGCGATCCTACGTTAGGACAATCGCCGCTTCACGACGACAAAACTTTGGAGGACATTTTGTCCGAGTCTTAGTGCGTATAATTCGAGATATATAATTTTCATTAATATACCTCCCACAGGTTGTACATTTTACTACATATATACAGTAGGTTTAATGTCAAGCGTACGGTTAATAAATAAGATAGTGCCCTGTAACGTGTTGTCGTTCAAACAACGCCGCGTTTATTTTCTATGAATATTATTTATGAAGTTTGCGTAACAAATTATATTATACGAAGCTTGTAAAGTTTACATGAAATACACTTGTAACACAGAATGTTGTTTAATTGAAACGGTAGAGATTTAAACGAAGTGCGTCTAAAGGATAACAGTTATCGTTGATCTGAACTAGAAATGAAATTGTTCCTTGATTTTCTCTACTCCTGGAATTTCTACTATCGTATTGTACTTTGAATTATTCGTTAAGAGAACGTTACGCAAATGGAAATAGAGACACTTTGAAAGCAATGGGAATGCTGTATATAAAATTAGGTGCATCTACTTTGTTAGATTAGTTTGCAATTCATAAAACAATGTTGCTTTCTATTTTAAAATGTAAGATTATGACAGATATTGTAAATATTTATAAAGTGTATTTTTTAAATTAAATTTCTTTGAATATCCGAATTAATCCATTGAGGAAACATTTAATCTATCATACTTTTGTTTTTATCAAATGTAAACTAGTGTCTTAATACAAGATGCAATTAATTATAATTTTCGATTTTATTATTCGAATGGGATGATATGTATTTTGCGTATTGCGTTTTATAATTTATCATTACTTACATATACGATGCCACCAGACGCGGTGTGTTTGCCTCCAACCATGATTAATAAATTTTCCGATTACTTATGAATCCACCGCGAGCGCTTCATGACTGTAAAAGAGTAAATTAATTATGATAAGTCGTGCAGAGTTTGAATTGGTTCGGGGAGACGAAGTCGTAATATTACAATAATTTAAATTACGATTTCCTTAAGCTTTGCATTTATTTATTACTAATAAACAAAAAGACTGAAATGTTTAACAATGCAATAATTTATCATATATTTACTTAACAATCGCATTATATTTCCTCCCGTAACGAATATATTTGAATTAATTTAATCGATTAGTGGTTGGCGGTTGACGCACCATGACAATATTGAGCATATGGATAGAATGGCGCGATATAATGTACTTGTATCGAATATCGTCGACTACTACATTTTTTGCAACGGTCTCGTGAAATTTCCAGCAAGGATTTTCCATGAGAAGCACAATACCGTTATCGATTACCGATAAATGTATTCTTTGTGTCCGTTTCTATTTTGTTTCGCGAAAAAACGAAAAGCAACAAAATCAAGGAAACAGTCGAACGCGTTATTCCTTTTAGCGGGCAAAAAATGCGCGAAACGTGACACAGCATCACGAACGTTCACGAAATCGAATTTTTCGAGAAAATATTTGCAAGAAAATATCGACCGATATCAGAAAACTTACCGCATACGTTGTGGCTTTCCAAATAGACATCACTGATAAAGAATCACTGCACTATTTTTAAATAATATAGAATTTATGACACGAGAATCGCGGCACTTGCTGCAAACGTACCCGCCAATGCACTACCTGAAGCTTCCGCTTGGTGTCGCTAGTGCTACCGTTTCGACAATCGTTATCGATCTCGATTTGTAAACGATTACGACTACTTCTCGATAATCTGAAAAAACCGCGAAAATCGATCGTCGTCGATCTTTCGCTCCTATAATACCATTATCTTATTTCTGACCGTGTGTTTTCCGACTGAAAAGAAATGTTTTATTGTTATTTGAAAGTGTTTAATTAAAGTACAAGTTTTTGAACATATCGTATATCTGCGTTATATATTTTCTGTGAAAGTGTTTAATTAATAGCACAAGTCCTTGAATATATCGTATATTTGCGTTATATATTTTCTACGTGTCTATAATTACACTACGGTCGCACGAATTTGCTTCGAGAACGTAACAATCGTGAAAACTTCAGAGAGATTTGTTACGAATATTTCGTATAATTGAAATAATTCAATAATTTTTAATTCAAACTTCTTCTACGTTATCTCATACAGTAATACGCGAAAGTAAATACGAAACAAAAATTAACAATCCCATTTAATACAAATTAATAATAGATTAATTCTGACAATATTATCAATTTTATTACATTTAACAAAAATAGAACGAAAACTAATGAACATATGTACAAAATCAATCGTGACAAAGCTATCCAATTATTTCCAGTTGTTTCGAACATTCCAAGCATCCTAGCTTCATCGTATTACTTTTCAATGCGCGTTTCAGACGATAATAAAAATACCAAGAGAATCTTTCCTTTTCGTTTCGTTGTACGGTACGCTTTTTCTCTTCGTTTGAGGCTCCCCGTTAACGTGCTCGCCTTCGTTATCTACCTTTTTCGCGTGCTTTCGAGCCGTTGTTTGCACAATATTTCCCGTAACGCAATTCGAAGGAACGCGCGCGGTAATTACTCGCGGAATTGCGGCGACCGCGGGAACTTCTCGATAATAGGATTACGTTGGTAAAGCGTTGGCTAATTTCGATATTCCATGGGACTTCCAATGCAACGGGATAAGTGTGATTCACCGTAATTACGTCATTATAACTAAATAGACAACTTCGTGCACGGGGAACGGAAAACTCGATTAGAAGAGGCAAGCGGCGCGGGCGGGGGGGGGGGGGGTGAGGGGCCAGGGGGACGGCCGTTTACCGCGGCTCGAAGGTCCTCGGCCATTAGCATACCCGACTAACTATTCCATTAGCGTTTCAACGCTGTCCGGGAAATTAAAAAATTACCGCGATTATCGCGGCAACCGCGACAAGGCTTCTAAACGGCCATTAAAACGGGACACGTTGCATTTTGCTCCATTCTGTGCACCGTTCGCTACGGAATTATATATCGGATTGTTGCACCATGCGGACAGAGTGGAAGAATCCCCATCGAATTCCGATAGCCGGCCTGAAATGCCAGCGATGACATTTTTTGGGAATATATCTCGCGTACCGGGTGGTCAACGTGATTCTATAAGCAGTGGAGGAATATGACAACATAGTTATAGGTTAGAATAGAATTTTTTAGAAATCTGTTTCGTGTCCCGGGTGACCAGAAAAATAAGCTGAACCCCCTGTGCAAGGAGTGGGGGAGAACAGATATACAATATAGGTTAGAATCGATTTTCTGGAAATCTATCACGCGTACCGGGTGACCAATGTGATTTCAAGTGCAAGGAATGGGGGGAAGTAATAATATAATAGGTTAGGATAGACTTTTTGGGAATCTATCTCGCGTCACCGGGTGACCAATATGATTTCAAGTATAAAGAATCAGGGAAGTAATATATTGGGTTATTCGGAAAGTCATTTCGTTTTTTTTTTTACTGAAAATGAAACACGTTTTTTTTTAGAGTAGTTACATATTCTCCATTTTGGAAAACGAAATCACTTTCCGAACAGCCCGATAGTAGTACGAGTAAATAATAATATAAAGTACGAGGGAAGTAACAAACCGAATTCTATGTGTAAAAAGTGGTAACTGTACTCATTGTGATATACCAGGTATAATAGATATACCAGGTTGTATCTACTTAAACGATATACCAGGTATAACACTATACCTAACAGTACAATACAATACAAACCCTCGTTACGTATCCAGCTCCGCCCATGCAGCTTCCCCTACTGCGCTTACGTTGCGTTCCCCTACTGCGCCCACACTACCTTCCCCCACTCCTCGAATACAGTTTACCTTTACGACCACGCCTCCATTAACCGAGAACCAATACCGTTTCTTAATTTTTCCCACGCACGACACTCCCGGTCGCTAATCTCCATTTCTGGACCACCCCGTGTACACGTCTTCCCCGTGTCGAAAGACGCCGGTAGATCGTGGTCGATGAGTTTCGGTAATTATCGAGTCCGTCTTGCGAAATACACGAAGTGAGGTGAAGTGGTAACGGTACGCCGCCGTTGGTTAAATTCTCTTTCGAGCGGCGAGTTTAAATTTCGTTTCGACGTCGCCTAGCCACCACCGTAAACAAAACTTTCCGATAACGAGGTTCGCCTTCCGTGGGTGGATTTAATTTAATCCGTTCTATGCGCCCGCAATCTCGCGAAGTGCTTCGTCATTCGCAAGCGAGGATCTTCCACGCGGGAGATCACCGGCTCGATATTAAAACGGGGACGGGGCTCCGATTGGTCGAAGTGTCGTGCCTCGAGGGCTCGATATAAAAAAAAAAAAAAGAAAAAGAAGAAGAAGAAGAAACGTATTTCCGTATTTCGTGACGCTCCGTTGCGAGTATAATTCCACGTGAAACGAGAAAGCCAGACCGTACGCGTTCCTCTTAAACAGTTGGGGCTCGCCGACCGCGAGGGACTGACTGCGTCCCGACAGGTTAATTAAGCGACGATTCCGTTCTTTCGAGCACACGGGCTAACCTGGAAATGGCAAACTCGCGTGGCACACGAGCGGATGCTTGTTACCGCGAACGTGGCTCGAGCAATTATCATTCTTTGATATCTGCCCACGATAACCCGTGACGAACGCTCGCTTCGTTTAACCGTGAGCCTCGCTCTTCGATCCACGTGTGTCTGACACCGAGAACGCGGCGGTTAAACCGGTGGGTCATCGGTGGAATTTTCGATGAAAGAACGAAAAAATTCTCCGAGTCGTTGGTGCTCCATAACCATTATTCGCGACGTAAAACTAACGTTACACGATCGGTATCAAAGAAGATATTTGTCTCGATGAAAGTTCGAGGCGATGAATAATAATCGAACGATTTTTCATCCGGTAGGAATCAAAATTAGAATTTCAGGATCGGGTGGAATTGAAGTATTTAATCTTGCAATCGAATCGATGTATGTTCGTTTCGAGTTGAATTTTGCCCGTCTCTGATCGTAAAATTAGGTTCGATTCCTTTAAGAACATGTGGCGGCGCTACCCACGCTTGCCACCAGAGGGAAACTGATCACTGACCGTTTCCCGCAAGTACCCATACCTGCTCCGATTTGTATATATACGATTCGTTACCGATCTCCTAATGTACCAGCGTATAAGGCAGGGCATGCTAGGATACTTTACTGACGAGACCTCTAGCGGACCCGGGATGAAACGCTCTCCCCTCTCCTTTTCCTACCTTTGACCCAGGGCCGCTAAAAACAGAAGGAAATGAATATTAATTAATAGAATATTAATATAATTAATATAATAGAATATTTCCCGTATCGGTTCTTTAAATAGAATTAACGAAACACACTGAATGGAAGAAATAATAGAATATTTCTCATATCGGTTCTCTAAACAGAATTAACGAAACACACTGGAAGAAATATAGAATATTTCCCATATCGGTTCTCTAAATTAACGAAACACTGGAAAAAATAGAATATTTCTCATATCGGTTATCTAAACAAAATTAACGAAAGACACTTGAAGAAATAATAATTGTATCTCGAGTAATTTTCAAACAATGGCTCCGCGATAATGGTTAACGACAACGCGTCTTCGTCGTTACACGTCGGTTACGAAAGGAAGTCGGTACAAAAATAACCGAGAGAGCACACGCTTGTTAATTTAATACGTGCCGTTATTAAATCTAACCCGGAGAACTTTCACGGTCGAAATTAAAATTACGTGGTACGTTACTGGAACGGAATTATGAAAAGGAACGCGGGAATGTACAAACGAGACGGTGCGCACGGAGAAGACACGATGATTATAGAAAAGTAGTTAACTTAATTGTCGACTCGGGTGGTGGAATTCTAGATTAGCAACGAGAACAAACCCCAAGACGTTACGAAATGTAAATGCAAGATGGGCCGGGTTCAGCGGAGCACGGATTCAATTACGCGGAAGCGAGCCCACAATTTAGTCGTGGTTATGTCCTCCCCGATATTTCAAGCTTGTCGAATTAGTTTCCCTCGCAGACACGGTCCGCGACATCTTATAAGGTCTCACCGCTGGGTGGGGGGGGGGGGGGGGGTAACGCGGGAAATTCCGTAGTCAACTTCAACGGTACTTTGTGCGTTCTGGGATGCTGTTTAAAATTTAAAGACGACGTTGATTTATAGCTGTTCGGGAACACGTTCGAATATACCGCAGTTAGTATTCTCTTGTTCGGCGTTCCGTTTAATTCCCAAGTAATTCGTTCCTCACTGTTCTTTCGAGAGAATTAATAATCGATCGTTCACGTTTGGTACAATTTTAGTGTAATTATTTGGAAAACTCTTGGCAGACGTTCGACATTATTTTTTTTAATACGTTTTAAAAAGATTTTGTTGATTTTTTATTCGATTTAAACGATTCCGTATTTTGCGATTCGAAGGTTTTCTACGGAGAAATAAATTTGAGATAAATAACAGGCTCGAGATCTTGGGATTTATTTAATAATGTACGAACGAAAATTAGTCCTCTTTATCGAAGAAAATTAGTCGTCTTTGTTACAGAATGTTTCTTAAAATTAGTTCTTCTCTTTTAATTTCATTGGGTTGTTCGGAAAGTCATTTCGTTTTCCAAAATGGAGAATATATAGTTTAATAAAATATTAATACTCTCTACGAAAAATCGTGTTTCATTTTCACCAAAAAAGAAGAAAACAACTTTCCGAACAAGCCAATATTTTTCTTTTACATTTGTACAGTAACACGTTGAAAATATCCATCAAACAGTACCAAAACTTGGACCCACCTAACTCAAGTTTCATATTTAATCCTCCCAACTTCTTGTACCTAGACTTTAACAACACTTACAAATAAAAATCTTCTTCGAACAAATATACATCGCTTAAAACGTAACAAAAAATGTCCAACTTTACCAAAGAACATTTCCTCGTTTCGTTATACACAATATTCTTCTCGTCTTCTCTCCAACTCTTGACGACAGTTTGAGAAACACTGACCCGTACAATAAATCGTTTCCCGATAATTCAGTCCGTTCATAAATTTCTACCCCATTGATTCGACTCTATTCCCATTAATCGTCGAGCAACTGCGTTTGTACGTATTATTACATCAAAGAAGACCCGACGCCGAAAGATCGGAAATATTACCCCGTTCCTTGATCAATATTATCGCGGGAATCGTTCTCGTTTTCAACCACCGAGCACGCAGTATTTATCATTACGGGAAATTTCACTCGTGTTTCGTACTCGCGCGCAATTTCACAGCGCGGTGCGTATCAAAGCGATCGCGAGCGAGCCATCGAAATTGATTATCGCAAGATTCCCTCACCGAGATACATCGAAACGTGTCTCACATGGCTGGCGGGTATTATTCGGTGGTTGTTTCATCGAATTTCGCGCGGAAACGTACGGAAATATTGAACGGTCAGAATTTGGTTTAGCGTCGGTGCGTGAAACCGTGCGGCGAAGTGATCGTTCCATCGCGTATACCGGGTTCTATGACAAATAGACAGTGTTGGCCGCAGATCGCAGCTATCCGTGATTAAACGTAGCCGGTGCTAGCTTTAAAGTGAACGTGCTCGTTGCAGTTGTCGCGTCGCGGTTGCCCCGCGAACCGGAGCGTTCCTGACACACGCCCGCTTTCACATTTTCCTGTATCAATCTTATCCACGTCGACGTTACGGATATTTATTCAAATGTCGCGCCACGGTATCGACAGAGAATGTATCAATACCGTGGAAAATAATTCATAGACGGTATGTGTAATACTCAGTTATAATAAAATCGTACAGAACGACTCGTGACGAGATATTAATAATTGTAGAACGTTACAGTCGAAGCTGGTAAAAGAATCGAAAAGATTGATTTTACTGTGTGAATGTTCACATTAGTGAAAATTGTATTTAATTCTTAACTGGTATAATGGTTGTTTCGTCGTGTATTATGTGTATGGGGTACGTGTAATTGTTTGAACATTTTTAGGAATTTCGAACACTAATGGTATCAGAATCGGTGAAATGATCGTTTAAAAATTTTATTTGAAATTCTTCTGTTCATTTAACGTTATGTAAATTGTTAAATTGTCCGATACACCTTTTGGAAAAATATGATCCATAACTGGATCGAATGATCCACTATGGTAAGAATATGTGTATGATTAGTGTTTAGAGAAAGGCATACGATGTTGTGGATTGTTCTTATTAATTTATTAAGAGAATAAATTGAATTTTTGACACAATTCGTGTCAATTTTGATGTCTCTTCGATTTCCAATTTGATTCATTTTTCGTAATGATGAGTGATCCGACGCGGTGTTCATTTGGGTACGAGTAGAATGAGAGTGTCACGATCAGACGAAGTAGGAGAGGACCGCGCAGATGAAAGTAGACTGGGACCGTACTGCATCAGACACAGCGGTAACGAAGGCGCTCGTGCGAAGTATACTGATCACTGGAGATACTAGTAGAATAGGATCGTGTTCAGCCTGAAACAATAGAACCAGCCGTGGCTCGTGGACAAGAGACTTTGACGCTCTCTGTCCGGACAATTAGAAGCTGGTATGCGCCGGTGAAGCAAGTGGAATACGACTTAATCAGTCGGACGAGTAGAATAGGACCGTAACTGAGCGGCCAAGTGAAACAGATCGGTGACCGTGTGGGCATAGTAGGAAACGTGTATCGTTAGACCTATGGAACACGCGGGTATACGGTTTTGCATATCGTTTACATACGCTCGGAGATTTGAATCAATTCCAGCATCTTGTTACGACAATATTGATATTTCTGGTGCACTTATTCCTACACAGATTACCCGTAATCTTTGATTCGAATTAACAGTGAGCAGTAATAGGGAGCACCACCCAATGGAGCACGAGTGTATCGTGATGTGTAACACCAGAACGTAATTTAATAATACATTCAGTGAGTTACAAATGAATCAATAATTCGTTCGAATTATCAACGATGAAAGAAAGTATTAATTTACCGAAACTCAGGACCCATGTAAAGAGTCTTCTGATTCAATCTCGTTTATCACTATGATTCACGAACGGCTAACTCGATTATGTGCAATAATTGGATAGCAGCTTTCTAAACGAGATCCCTCGTTTTAATCCTGTTCGGCCTTTCGCGGACCATCTCTGGAATTCCATTAAAACGCTGCGTAATCGAACGTGTCGTCATGAGGTTTGTTGTTAATGGCGATTAAGTACCGCGTTGAAACATTATTTTCATGGAAGTGAAATTGCATCGTTGGGAAGGAAGTACTGTGAAAATATATGCATAAACTTGAACGAGGTGTGATGAAATTATTGAAAAAATTCTTCTCGATGCTTGAAAAGTCAAAGATAAAAAAGACGAGATAAGGAAAATGTGAAATTAAAAGCTCGATGCTTGAAAGAAATTTGTTTCGTTGAAAGTTCGAGGTCGAGAAGCTCCGGGTTCGGATGCCTGTGATCTGAAATATGTAAACGGAAAAATATAGAGTAGGTTTAGCATACAATGAAAATATGTAACAATGAGTTTCATCCATGATTCATAGCTTAATGTTAGGAAAAGATGCTTGGAACAGATGCTTGGAATATTTTCACAAGGTGTCGGACTACGTGAAACTAAGAACAGTTTCAAAGTTAGAGCTACTCCGGTTCTTAACTGAAATTTTACGAGTTTCGTCTATTTTAAGACACAACTTTGATATTGTATATTCCAACAGAGGAATAATGCAACAATACTTTGAAGCTTACATCTCTTTCCTCGATTCATAATTTAGGACTGCATAAAGGAAACTGAAGCGAGGCAGGGAAGGAAAAAAATGTGATATTACTCGAAATGAATTTATTGAAACGCACCAGACTTATGTACGTAATTTCACATTTCGTTAAAATATAGAAAGTTTCATATATTTATACATATGACAAAAGATTTATGTATTACAATATTATACTTATTCTTAATCCGAGAGAAGGGAAACTATTCCAAGTTCGCAGCCAATTAACTCGGTATTATCTGTGATGAATAATGCTTCGCCGGGAGTAATACCGATTATCAGGTCTCACCACGAGAAGGTTGCTGCAAGCGGAGATCCGAAGGGAGATGGAACCAAAGTTCCATCGATCTCCCTATATACATTACAATCTGGATTACTAAACCAGGGAGGTAGAAGGAATGAAAGTTCCTTCAATCTCCTCGTTTAGTTCTGCCAAGCAATTACATAGTCAAACAAAATGAGGCAAAATTGGGAAAAACACGAAGCGAATCGTGAAATTGACCCTACCAGTTCGGTTCTATTTCCTTCTAGTGAGTCCAATCGTTGAGAAAAATTATCGACATCATCGAGAACAAGTTTCTCGATTCTTTTCGCACACTACCGCGCGCTACGCAAGCGCAGACTTAGGATAACTGATAACAGAGTGACAGATATGTGTTGTGACAGATATGTGTTTTGACGAACTGAAACACCCCCTCCGTTCGAAAAATCTATCTTTAAAAGTGAACGTACCGAAGAATTGCAACTGACCGTTCGGACCTGATTCACGATCGGTCACTTGCTTATGCAACAAGAAGAGGTGACGAGCGAATGAACAAAAATAAGCTACTTATTCGATAATTACTTGATAGGGCAAATAAATTTGTATATGATGGTCCTAAAACCAGCTTAAACTAAGCTTAAAACTAGAGATCTCGTGGTGGATAGGATGTCCTCTTGCGACGTATCTGTGATGAATCTAAAACCAAGCTTACATATAAGCTTAAGACTACATACGAGCAGCAAAAAGAGGAGCAACAGCTTTAGCCACTGCGCCACCAATGACCCACATTATCCTGGCCTTCCACATACATTTCCGTGTGGTTGGTCTATTCGTGACTTTATTCAATGTATTACCTAACTATAACTTTCACAAATTTGGTATGTTACATTGGAAGAGGGTGAGATACGAGTTCAAAGCTAAGTCTTAAATCCCTTTTTTTTTATAACATGACAAATAATAATCAGACACATTAAAACGAAATTTGTTTTGTTTTTATTATTTTCACTGTACGAAAGTACAACTGAGCTGCGTAAACATTTTTTGTATTTCTACGATACAAAGAACCAACGTTTAATTTATTTCTCTTAGAGACAGAAAATCCATTGTCAATTATAATTTAAATCGACTGTTCGTCGAAGGATGTTTGTTTCACTGACAGACCTTTTAATAAATTTGAAATTCATTTCTTGTGTATTACAAAATATACATATAAAAGAATCGTAGAGGTCAGCTCGAATCAGAAATCGATTTAACAGTTTCTGTTCTTCTGAGGGAATATTTAATAATTCTAGAATTTGTTTCGTGCTGACTAAAAGGACTGAAAATTATTTTACTCTTCACCGTCAGATTTTTATTCTTCTAACAGTAGCTTTAACATTTTTTCAATCTATTTCGTGCAAAACACGAAGAACTCGTTCGTTCGTTCGTTCGTTCGTTTCTCCTCCATGAATATTCAATCGGCAAATAATTATTTCAAAAATATTCTCAGTTTTATTCCACTGTACTAGATAACCTAGTATCTTGCTAAAATGTTCCAAGACACGAAACAAAGGAATAAAGTTTATCGTTAGCATTACTTGTTGGCTCTATTTCGATAGATATTTCTAATTCTAGATCCTTGTCGCGATCTTAAAAGCTTCCGGTGAGAGAAATTCTCAACTGGAAAGCGCAAAGTGGAAACGGTCAAAGGACGGAAGTAGCTTTAAAAATCCAGCGATTAATGTCCCTGTTGAGTAATTTCATTGTTTCCGGATTGGAGCTCTCGTCGTTTTACAGGGCCGTTCATTTATTTCTCACGGGCATTGCCTCCAAGGGGTGGGGATTCCGCGAGAGGTGACCGTCTTTACGAGTGTGTGACGTATTTCCCCTAACGTGAAAGCTTCTCGCGGAGCACCTTTATTTCCTCGTAAAGGGGCGAAGTCAAAAAGCAGTCATAAAGTGAGCAATCATATTGTCGTTAAGGCGCACAGGAAATTGTGCCTTCTTATTTACGCGCACACGCACGTCTCGTGTACAAAAGTGATACACATCGCTCGTTTCGACGTGGACACGCCTTTATGTTCCGACTTTTACGCGTTAAAGAATTTCGATCGTTCGTTAAATCGAGTACATCGCTATCTGCAATCTGTTCGACGAGTACGCGTCGGCGATATTATTATAAATATAAATTTATTCGTAAATAATAAATCATACGAATCGAATCTACAATCGAAACACTGATACGCTCTTATTTAATAATGAATATAATTTTTTCCATTAATAATGCTTCTATTTACTAACGAATATAATTTGTTCCATTAACAATGCTCCTACTTAATAACGAATATAATTTTTTCCATTAACAATGCTCCTACTTAACAACGAATATAATTTTTTCCATTGACAATTATAGCT
This sequence comes from Ptiloglossa arizonensis, assembly GCF_051014685.1. Taxonomy (NCBI): domain Eukaryota; kingdom Metazoa; phylum Arthropoda; class Insecta; order Hymenoptera; family Colletidae; genus Ptiloglossa; species Ptiloglossa arizonensis. The sequence goes on from NC_135051.1 coordinate 19,667,830, forward strand.
TGCCAAAATTTTCACATACTTTCGACCAATTTTTCGGAGCACACAGCGACTTACGTATTTGTCGAGTACTATAGAACGATGCGCCAAACTATGCCGGTTGAATTATTTAAAAATCTTTCGTTACGTGGAAAAATGTTCGAAGAGTATCGCGAAAGTTCGAAGTAAAATAAAACTGAGCATACGTGTAACGAACCTGAGAAAATTGTATACATTTAGATCGTTAAAATATTCTCTTTATTGGACATAAACTATCAAAGACACGATCTGTCTGTGGAACAGACTCCATGTTCTCGAGTAAATCGTAATTATTCGCGTTGGTATTAGAATTACCCGCTCGCATTACGAGAGACATACTCAAATTGTTTTGCACTTTGGTTCGATGTCCTTTCGGTGGAAGGAGTATTATCGGCGCTTCGCTGGGTATAATTACTGCAACTCGGTTCTTTCGTGTCATAAAAGCGAGTTTTATTGGTCTGTAATTCTAACTCGCGATTTATCTCCCTCGTTCGTCTCGTTTGCAGAATATCGTGGATGTGTTCTCGTAGCGCGAGAATTGGTTTATCCGATCAATTCTTTATGGCGTCTGGACCTAATCTCCCGGCAATAACGGAACGGGACGATTTCAGGTGTTGTTCAGCGTTGCCCGGCGTCGCTTGAAAAATCATTATTCGCCGCGATTAAAATTTTAAAACGAAAGCCACCGCTTATTTTCATTTATTCCTCGCGCTCGGGACAGGCTTGCTCGCGATGCAAAACTCTCCATAAATCCGCTCCGTGAATTCGTTATATAATGTATCACCCCGTTGGCTGGGAACCGGGTAATAAAATTTACAAACCGCAGTCAGACGGTTTGCATAAAAAAAAGTGTGCGTTTGCAGCTCGGTAATTCGCAGATAAGTGTTGCCCGCGAAATTTAAGGGGAAAAAAATGATCGAAGAAGTGTATGGATAGGAATCGAAGCAAAAAATGTGGAGAATTTTTGTGCAATCATCGAACACACGATCGATCATACCGCGTCGAATAACACGAACGAACTAATAACATTTTCCTCCATCGAGTAACGAAATCCTTGAGATTCTCCCTTTTCGTTGCCACGAGACCGGAGTCCACGATCAACGACGTAATTTTGTTTCTTTTAACTTTGAATTTTTTCTCCGTCTTCTGTCCTTCTAATTATGTTCGTTCATGGGACGAACAGTTACAGAACGCTCGTCTCTTCCGGGGAACAATTTCTGTTACGTTCAACCAGACCACATCCGGACGCTGAGATGTTGAACGTAACGTTCTCAAGTTGGACATTCTTTTCAAACATTTGCCTTCGTGCAATTAAAACTATAAACGCAATTACAAGGGAATGAAATTGTACAAGTAAGTTCTTAAACATTTTTTCTTCTTCTTTCTCTGTCCCTGTATCATCTTTTTAATTTACCGAGCCAAATGTTACGAAATGCACGTTCTCTCGGGTAAGAATTTCTTTATTGTTTCAGTTCTTTTTACCAAGTTACATCGGAACGTTAGGATGTTAAACGTGGTATTGTCGCTTTGTACAGTTTGTTTAAGGTCAAATTTCTGACCATACATACGCATGCCTACTTGTCTGGCCATACATCCATAATTGTCTGACGCTCGCATTTCCACGTGTCTGACCATAGACGGACGCAATACCACTTGTCGGGCCATATACAGGGGTCCTACTACTTCAGACTACGTCAGACAAGTAGTGTTAATCAGTTCACGACCAGACAAGTAGTATTAACCAGCCCATGATCAGACAACTAGCATTAACCCGTACATGGACAGACAAGTGGTATTGCCCCGTCTATAACCAGACAAGTGGTATTAACCGTCCGTGATCAGACAAGTAGTATACCCCCTGTGCATGGCCAGACAGTAGTATGAGTCCACCACATAGTCAGACAAATAGAATGAATCCGTACGTGGACAGACAAGTGGTATTACCCCGCATATGATCAGACAAGTAGCACGAACCCCCTTCATGGTCAGGCACGTAGTATGAACCCCTCACGACCAAACAAGTAGTATGAATCCCTCTCATGGTCAGACAAGTAGAATGAACCCCGTCCATGGGCAGACAAGTAGTACTGCTTGTCTATACTCAGACAAGTGGTATTGCCCCGTTTATGATCAGACAAGTAGTATAACCCCGTCGATGGTTTTTTCGATAGCCCCTGAAACTCAAACGGTTAAACATTTGTACTCTCGCGATAGAAATTACGGATACAATCATACGGCGACAAAATTATAAAAATAACTTTCAAGTTTTTTTTTCAACGATGTGTGTATAACATCGTATCACAACGATGTGATAAAAATAAAAATTTGTACAGCTCTCGTTATATAATTATGACAGTACAAACATCGAATCGACGTGGTTTCCCCTGTGCAAACGAGTACAAACACCACCTCTTTTGGATCATTTTCAATTATAAGTTAATCGAGGAATTTTTGAAAAATTCTCGAACAGTATAATTGAATACAAGTAGATCGCGTTTAGACTCGTCAATCCATTGATAATACTCCCATGGAGTAACAATGCCAAGTATAAAAATTCATCGTTATAATAATCTCTGTAGTAGGTTAATTGTTCGCCTCGGATTACAAAGTTTGCCAAGGTCCCATCGTAATTACTATCCTCCTCGATAATCCGTATAACAATCTACAACATAATTATCTACCGAAACAGAATCTCGTGCATTTTATCGGTTCGAGAATTAAGTAATAAATTACGATAAAATTAAAATTAAAAAGAAGCTTCTATTTCATTTTGTAACCACGCCTAAACATTTTTTTCGAAATGTAATTTCAATATTCGTATCGAACTTCTTAACACGTCTCGTGATGCGAACTCGTATCGAGGGAACGATCGTTCCAATTTTCACAATTGTAAACACGTTGATTTTCTTTCGACTATCCCCACCGGTGACAAACAATTGTATTTATTGTTTAGAGAAAGTCAGATTACGTCGATCGAACGATGCAAACGATTGAAATTAGTACGGCCAATGTTTTACGAATCGTAGCTTTATTGGTTGGTGAGTGCTGCATTTAAATTTCGTACTTAATGATGTGGACGGACCGAAAATACTTGATGAAAATTGTGACGGGAAACGGATTCTGGGTAAACGTTTAACGATCAAATTTACACTTCGTTCGTTGATTCTACATCGAACTGTGGACGAGATCGCAGCGACTTTGGAGCCGCAGGTTCCATTCCCACGGGGCGGCTGGGATTCATATTACAGGGGTGTACGGTCGAAAGAATAAATCCAGGTAGCTCTGGCTGTCTCCTAACTTCGCTGGAATCTCGTTGCTGTAATTCCCTAATAAAGTGACAAAGTATAGGCGCGCTTCTGTTTCCACGTTGGCTTTCATTTGATTTTCAACGGAACAGGAAGGCCACCCCATTCGGGAAGTTTAATTGAACAAGATCAACGCGAGACTCGTCGCTTGCAAGATCGAATCTCGACGATATTCTTTCCCCCGCTTTGAGAATACTTCTCTATGCGAGAAGTTAACGAGAACGTGACTCGATATTAAATCAACGGGATGTAACGTTAGAGGAACATCGTAGGGATATTTTTGCGCGGAGTGTAATTCATATTTGAAACATTTGATGGAATATTTCCGAGATAAACGCTCTTTTAGCAATGTTTCCGACGACATTGTCGCGAAACGTTGCTGGAGAATTTGTGGAATACTCGAGAAATATATTTCTGTACTGTAACTATTTATATATTGAAATTTATATTTATTCTATATCCTATATAGAATATTTCCTATTCTATATCCTATATAGAATATTATTTCCTATTCTATATCCTGTATAGAATATTATTTCCTATTCTATATCCTGTATAGAATATTATTTCCTATTCTATATCCTATATAGAATATTATTTCCTATTCTATATCCTATATAGAATATTATTTCCTATTCTATATCCTATATAGAATATTTCCTATTCTATATCCCATATCAAATATTATATATTCAATCTATATTAATATAAATATAAATCTACATTTGTATCTATATCCTGATATTGAGAATAATATTGTGTTTACACATATTTATTACTTTTACGGTACGGTGATGAAAAATTATTGAACGTTATTGTTTATTGGCAGACTGTACGAATATTATTTGTTATTTACGAGAGCACAGTATCTGTTTGTTCAATCTTTCGGGTAAAAGTGCAAAAAAAGTGATAGAGAGAATTACAAACGGATGCATTTTATTTAAATTGCAACGATGCCAGTGGAAATACTATTTTTATATATTTGAATTATTTCCACGGATGATAAATTACGTTCCCAGATACTTTCGACGATCTTATTGAAATATTGGTGTTGTAAGAAGAATTTCTTTTTAGGGCACTAATAACGAGAGAAAGATTCTAAAATCATCCACTTCGATCGTTCTTCCATCGAAGAAACGTGAAATTAATTACCTTCCCTTGGAATCCAGGACTCCTTGACCTTCCATTTTGTCTGAACGGTGCCCATTATTTCCTCTCATTTACCCTCTAATTATAAGATTACACCCACTGGATAATTCTTCAGTGACCCCGCTGAAATGCTGGTAAAAGTCACGTATGAGTGTAGGATGAGAGAGAGAGGGTTGAACGAGTGATTAAACCAACGAAATGTAAACACATCAGGTAAAAAGTCGTGTAAAATTACGAATAAGGAGTACAAGGACTTACAAATTTGTAAAATCACTAATAAAGGAAACTACAAAAGAAGTGTACACTCTGAGAGCTTTTTTAAAAATTCCAGTGCCACACTAAAATTTAAATATAAGTCAAATATAAATCATGCAATAAATTGTGTAAAATTAGCAAGACTAGTGCACGAATAAAGGAGATTACAAAAAATTGTACACTGTAAGAGCTTTTTAAAAGCTTCTGTACCATACTAAAATTTAAAAGTAAATCAAATACAAATCATCCCAGGAATGGTGTACAATTAGCAATACTAGTGCACCAATAAAGGAGATTACAAAAAAGTGTACACTCTAAGAGCTTTTTTAAAAGCTCCAGTACCATACTAAAATTTAAATGCAAATCAAATACAAATCTATACTACAAATTGTGTAAAATTAGCAAGACTAGTGCACTAATAATGGAGATTACAAAAAAGTGTACACTCTGAGAGCTTTTTTAAAAGCTCCAGTGCCACACTAAAATTTAAATACAAATCACGCAATAAATTGTGTAAAATAGCAAGAATAGTGTACGAATAGTGGAGATTACAAAAAAGTGTACACTATAAGAGCTTTTTTAAAAGCTCCAGTGCCACACTAAAATTACAATATACATCAAATACAAATCACGTAATAAATTGTGTAAAATAGCAAGACTAGTGCACGAATAATGTAGATTACAAAAAAGTGTACACTCTAAGAGCTTTTTCAAAAGCTCCAGTGTCATACTAAAATTTCAATATACATCGAATACAAATCATACACTAAATTGTGTAAAATAGCAAGACTAGTGCACGAGTAATGTAGATTACAAAAAAGTGTACACTCTGAGAGCTTTTTCAAAAGCTCCACTACCACACCAAAATTTCAATATACATCGAATACAAATCGTCCCACAAATCGTGTAAAATTAGCGCGACTTGGCGAACCACTATTAAAAAAAAGAAACGAACACACTGAGAGCTTTCTCCGAAAGCTCCAGTACACCTACTAGAGTCTCGATTTCAATTTGAAACGGGGCAACGATCGTTTTTCCTCTGGACTCTTCAATCTCGTATCGGGTTACCAACGGAATCGCGTTAAATTCGAGGCGTCGCGTTCGGGACAAATTCCATGGAAATTCGAAAACTCGCGGTCGCGTTCGCGATTCTTTCGTGGCCGGTGCGGCGTTTCGTTGCTAACGCATCCGAACTATGAGAGATACTCGTTGGGCCGGCCTCAGGGCGGTTTTCACCAACAAAGGAACAACAGAGACGAGTGAACGCAACGCCGAAATATTCTATCTCGTTGTCTTGAATGGCCGTGGCCTCTCTTTGTCGTTTCGTCCCACCTCCCCATTCACCTGCCGATGAGCTCGTTGCTTTTTGGCTTTTCATTTCTATGCGCCATTGTTTGCACACCTTTGACCAGAAGCCCCTGTACACGCCCATCGGTCCGGTCCACCACGGCTCGTTGGGAATGTTTAATATTCGCGATCAGCGGATCGTTAGGTTCGTTTCGGTTTGAACATTTTTTGAAATTCAAATCCCGTATCCATCGACGAGCGTTACCCCCATCTGGCGGTGATAAATTTTCGGATAGACTCGAACCGCCGCTACCGAATAGCAATCGCTGGGTCCACGGGTGAAAACGATTCGCGGTCGAAATCGAAATTGAGATTTTTATTATCGCGTGTGTGGGTGTTCGGGGGAAGTTATTAGACCCGTGGTACAACGAGAGGATGAAAAGGGAACGGTGTGGAAAAATTCAGGGCCAAGGAATCCTGGATTTTTCGGGGTGGATGGACCCACGTCACAGTTCGTCGATTGGGGAATGATCAATGTTTGAATAAACGATTCTCGACGAGCAGAAACGCGAGTTTCTCTTCCGTATGTAACGTTTCGAAAATATACCTGTTACGATAGGCATTGTTTATTTCTTCCAATCTACTATTTTTTATTAAAATACAAACTTTACTTGCAACGGTATTTACGAAGATCGAATTTTGTTAAAACGAGTCAGAAACTTACAATACGATAGAAAGAGAATGTTAAATTTTTGTCACGTGTCTAGCGAGAATTCGGAAAGTTTGTTTATAATAATATCGAAACGTTCAATTTTCACAGCTACGATCGTTTCTCTTCTGGTCTCTTCGATTGTGAATCGAAGCCGAATGAACACGTAAAATTGAATTATAACAGTGGAAAATATTTTTTTCATCGACGAGACCAAAGATACACGTTAAAGGCGATGTATGAGAAAAATAATAGAACACTCGGTCATTGTCGATTGTTGTGGATATCTAACGTATTGACAGTCGTGTTGAAACAATGGTATAAATATTAACAGTTCCTTTATTATAAGGTAGAAGAAAAAAATATATGTACAGGGTGGTGTGAGAAACGAGTTTTCATTCGTGTTTCTATTTAACAGTACAGAGATACGAGAGGTAAAGAGAATGAGAATATTATAATGGGAAGGGGATAAAAAGCAGAGAAAAATGTTCATGGATATTTATTTACCGTGCGAACACGGGACAATCACTTACCGAGAAAAACGTTCCGTCGCGTCACCTGTACAGTTTTCGAAAGAATGAAATTTTTGGCAAAGGTCTGAACGATGCTCGAGGGTCAGAAAGTGTCTTTTGTACGTATCGGAACGACTGTACCCCGTTTTTTTTCTTCCCCCCAGCAATGCCATTTAAACCGATGTAACGGATAAGCGAGCCAATTTTCAAGCTACCGGCACGTCCGGTGGAACGAGCAAAAAGTGTATCTCCGGCCGGAGGAGGAATATTTTTGAAAGGTCCGTTTAAATGTAACCGATACTACCTATCTCGGCCACCGAAAACTTTTCCGTGTTTTATTTTCTTTCGCAACGAGCGGTTCTCGTTGTACATATAATGCGAACGAACGCGACGCGAAACTCGCGAAACGTGATACGACCTGGAATGAAAATCGAATGTCGCGTCATTCCGTGCGATGCTTTGGATCTCGATAACCCGTATTTCCCATTCGGGGTACCCGGGTACCAGACCTGGGACCGATCGAGTCATTTAATATTCGAATATAGCCGAGCTACTCGAATAGTGCGAAACGAATTCGAGTATTCGAGTACTTGAACGTTATTACACGAAGTTTTGAGTATTCGAATATTGGTACTTGAATATCTGAGTGGTTTGAGTAGTCGAGTATCGTTGGTAAAATATTTGAGTAGTCGAGTATCGTTGGTAAAATATTTGAGTAGTCGAGTTTCGTTGGTGGAATGTTTGAGTAGTAGAGTATCGTTGGTAGAATATTTGAGTGGTCGAGTATCTTTGGTGGAATGTTTGAGTAGTCCAGTATCGTTGGTAGAATATTTGAGTAGTAGAGTATCGTTGGTAGAATGTTTGAGTAGTCCAGTATCGTTGGTAGAATGTTTGAGTAGTCGAGTATCGTTGGAAGAATGTTTGAGTAGTCGAGTATCGTTGGAAGAATGTTTGAGTAGTCGAGTATCGTTGGTAGAATATTCGAATAGTCGAGTATCCTTGGTAGAACATTTAGCCTTCGAGTGGGACTAATCGAGTAATTTACTATTCGGATATTTTAGTCTTCGAGTAGGACTAATTGAGTAATTTACTATTCGAATATTTTAGCCTACGAGTGGGACTAATCGAGTAATTTACTATTCGAATATTTTAGCCTTCGAGTGGGACTAATCGAGTAATTTACTATTCGAATATTTTAGCCTTCGAGTGGGACTAATCGAGTAACTTAATATTCGAATATTTTAGCCTTCGAGTAGGACTAATCGAGTAATTTAATATTCGAATATTTTAGCCTTCGAGTGGGACTAATCGAGTAATTTAGTATTCGAATATTTCAGCCTTCGAGTGGGACTAATCGAGTAATTTAATATTCGAATATTATTGTAAGAATTCTGGAGTATTCGAGTACCTCTACTCAAATATTTAAGTGTTCGAACACCATTACTCGAACATTTTAGTATTCGAATAGCATCGGTAGAATATTTTTGTACACGAATACTTTAGAATTCGATTACTCGGGTATTTGAATATTTGAACATTAAATGGCAAGTGTGTTTTAAAGAGGACGCTGTTACGGTCAACCTGTGCTGGAATATGTACGGTAAAACTAACAAGAAACGAAAACAACTTACGAAATATAAACACGTAGAGTACAAAGCATGAACAAATATTGTTCAATTTATTTCGTAAATTGGCCGCGTTGTCGTTTCGCGCGAAACACGAGTACGAAAACACATTTTCATTAGTCACTTCGCCGTGTGTCGCTTTTTCATTCGTGGAATTTTTATTAAACGGTGACGTTTTAAGTTCAGAATTCTGAAACAGGTCCTGTATCTTTAAACGAGAAATCTGCTCAGGCTAGGAAATTGACCGCATCGTCGATACGAATTCTCTTTTATTCTCGACACAACGCGATGGAAGATTAAATCCGACCCGCTGACTAAATCAATCGGCAAGGAAAACGAATCGTCGGGATTTTCGGGGGAAACGTGTTTTCCTCGCTCCACGGAAAAACGAGCCTGCAGAACTGGAAACAACCAACCGTTTTTATTTCCCCATCGGTTCAACGTTTTCACCTTTCTTTATCGTTTCTCTTGTTTCGTTGTTTAGGACTGACGGGCACAGTTCCATGAAAATCGTCGAGTCACACGATTTTCCAAACAATCGAGAGAAATATTCAATTAGAGGTGTCTTTTTCGACGTTCTGCGCGAAAATCTTCACGTAACATCCAGAGGGTTGTTAAATCGTAAATAAATTAAAGAAGCCTTTGTATTCTTTTGACTGTGTTGTCATTTTTAAACAGTTTTAAACTAGAGCTGGGACTGATCGAGTAATTTAATATTCGAATATATCCGAGCTACTCGAATACTACGAAATGAATTCGAGTATTCGAGTACTTGAATGTTATTACATGAAATTTTGAGTATTCGAATATTGTTACTCAAATATTTGAGTAGTCGAGTATCTTTGGTAGAATATTTGAGTGGACGAGTATCTTTGGTAGAATATTTGAGTAGTCGAGTATCGTTGGTAGAATATTTGAATAGTCGAGTATCTTTGGTAGAATATTTGAGTAGTCGAGTATCTTTGTTAGAATATTTGAGTAGTCGAGTATCTTTTTTAGAATATTTGAGTAGTCGAGTATCTTTGGTAGAATATTTGAGTAGTCCAATATCTTTGATAGAATATTTGAGTAGTCCAGTATCGGTGGTAGAATATTTGAGTAGTCCAGTATCGCTGGTAGAATATTTGAGTAGTCGAGTATCTTGGGTAGAATATTTGACTCAAATAGTAATAATCACTTCGAAAATCTTCGAAAAATTACTTTGTCGAACAATAAAAATATTCGACGAGTAATTTTTTGACAAAATGATTCGTTATCGTACGTCTATTCATGATTTGTAAACTCAACGAACGCTGTGCACGGAAATCCTGTGGTCGCATTTATTAAGCACATCGACCGAATGCCTTAAGGCATTTTCCACAAGTAGTATACTGATAATTTGAACTTTATAAAAGCGTCAGCAGCACACGAAGAGTTAAAAGTTGCCAGGCACCGGGAGGCACTGAGAGACACCGAGAAGAGTAGAAATAAAATTAATAAAAATGGAAATATCGACTTATAATTTTTCTCTGAAAGATAAAGCGCAGTGTGACGAAGATAAGGGATTCATTATACTGAACATGTATAGTAACCGGTTAAAAAATTACAAACAGTGATACATTCACCTCGGTATTTTTCGAAAACTTATCAAATTACAATCTAAGTACCCAAGAACCTACTATTGTACAATTCAATGGAAAACATTCTACGTAAAATATTGAAATATTCGTAAAAAACAATTGAATTTCAAACGGGACAAATCGGGTACAAATGTATCCGAAGTTGTTTATAGAGATTGTTAAATACGAGCCCGCTCTCGAGATCTAAAAATACTGTTCACCCGGGTCGCGTGTTTATTTATTTATTTATTTGCTCTTGTCGCGAGTCTGCGAAACGGTGATGAAGAAAAATGATCGGTACATGTGTTATTTCCCCTAAACGATCAAGCTCCGCGAATAAATCTCTATCGACGCGTCGAAACATCGGTTCGCGGTGGAAATTGTGTCAGACACGATCAATGTATAAATTTGCATTTTTTCTGGTCGTGAAACGAAGTAATTGCAATAAATGGTTTTCGAGGGACTGGGATGAACGCTGGAACAACGAACGCTGTTCGCGGTAATATTTCATCGAAGTCGAGGCGGCAGGTGTATCGAGCCACGTCCTGGATTTGATAGCACGCGAACATTCCCGCGAGAGTTTCGGTAAAAGAATCGCGACGAGTCGATTGTTTCTACCGCGAGATTTTCGTGATTTCGCGCGAAATGCACCTCGATGTCTCGTCGATGCACTGGAGGAGAATCCGCGAGGAAATTGTGAACGCGAGGAATTCGAGAGATTTTTTTTTAAGTACGTTCCACCGATCGGAGAACATTTTCAACGTTCTACTCCGACGGTCTGTAAAAATATTCTCTCTAGATTTACATCAGTGTCTTGTTCCAAATTTTTACATTGTAAGACTGGCGAAAGAAAGTGTACTAAATGATAAATTTATTCTAGTCTAGTTAGCGTTCTCTCTTCGCGGAACAATAAATCAAAAGAACAGTTCGATAACCATTCTCTTTGTGTTTCGAGATTTTTCGGAAGATTCTTTCTTTGGAATATTTGATAATTTACTTCGAGAAAAGAATAACCAAAATTGTTAAACCTTCTTTTTGTATTCTTACCTTGGGATTTGGGTCTTTCCTAGAATATTTTATAATTTATTTCGAGAGAAAGAAAAATAAAAAAAAAAATCAGTACGGATCGCTTCGAGAGAGAAGTATCGTAAATATTCCGGTGCAGAAAATCGGAAGCTCGAAATCGCTTAAACGATTATTAATACGTAAGTTCGTTCGAACGAAATCACCGTCTTTTTCGGATCGAGAAGCGCACGAGGTGCGGGCGAATCGAAAATTTTAAATTAAAACGACGAGATGGACTACGCGTCCGCTCGCTGGGAATTCCGTTCGACGTTCCTCGAAACGTTCGCCGAATTCTCGACCGATTCCAGGCGAGAGTAGTGATCGACGAACCGTCGACGAATCGGATCGATATGTAGCCCAATGCGAGTCGCTCGGCTCGCTTCGTAGCCCGTAGCAATTATCGCGATCTGTTTACGCAATAAAACGAGCGAACGAGCGAGCGAGCCGGCGAGCGCGTGCGGCGTAATTATGCGACCGTAACTCGAAGACGATAATTAAACGCCGGCGACTACGCGCATTCCAGAGAATACGCCGGCTGGAAGCGTCGGAGATTCGTTAAACAAAATGCCTCGAGCGTCCCCGTGCGCCTATTCGATTAAGCTGGAACGGACCTTGCGAGCGGAAAAGGTAATTGGATTCGGAGGGGGAGAACTCAGTAAATACAACAAATCTGGAACGGGGAAATATGGCTCATAGCGAGGAAAGAAAGTTCGGTTTCTGCGAATCGGGGGAAGAAAAGCGGAGGAAGCTTCGAAGAGATCGTAGCAATGTGTCTCCTGGAAGTGAGAGCGTCGCGAATTGGCCGCTCAAGGCCACTGGGATGCGGCCCCCACCACAGCGTATACTCCCACTACGGCGTCTACCCCCACCACGGTGTCTACCCCCACCGCAGCGTCTACCCCACCACAGCGTATACTTCCACCACAGCGTCTACCCCCACCGCAGCGTCTACTCCCACCACAGCGTTTACCCCCAATCGGCGCGCGGAGCGTTGCTGACCGTGCTCGCACAAATCGTACGAAATAGTCGTAATGTATTTTTTATTTTTAACGCTCGACGGGATGAATATTTATTTGTTCATTTATCCAAATGAGTCGTAACGATCGAAGCGATGTTTACACGTATACGAATTAATGGATCGTGCGCGCGATTTTAATTCCGAGCCGGTTTCACAGCTCGCGTATTAGTCAGATTGGAAAACATTTGTAGAGGAGAACGATGATAGCAAAGATAGGAATAACAATTTTTTCTAACGACGCACGTTCGATGGAGGGGGAAATGTTTTCCCGGTACATTGACTCTCCGAATTGGTCCGTAATCCTCGACGAACTTTTTTGCCCGACAGAGATGGACGACGGGATCCCTCAGTCGAAAGCACCGTGAAGTTTCCCTTGAAAGAATCTCCGCAAGATAATCACGCGCAAGTTCCGGTGGCGTCGACGTACGGCAGGAAGTGCGAGGTCATGAAATACTGTATATTGGAGTCTCGCGTAACCTCACGATCCCTATCTGGTATAAGTAAACGAGAGACGAGAGAAGAAAAGTTGTATGAAAACGTTCAACGTTATTTAAATAATCGAAGACCGTGGATATATTTATTTCAAAGATCAAGATGAGAGACACTGCTGCTCCAGGATACAAGAAAAATGTTTTCCCAACGATGAACGAATTAATTATTTGTTAAACAGCATCGCGATCTGGGGAATGAGTTTCTACACGCGTAACCGATACTTGGTATATTTTTATTTAAATGAGATCCACAAATCCATTGCACATAATTAATATCCAGAATGTGCGGTATATATTAGAATATATAGCATATATAGAATAAAATGCACGGGCAAAGCGAAACGCGCAGAATATGTATGAAAACTGTATAAATTGTAATACACTTTGCATATTCGGATGCGTGAAGTATATTTTGTGCAACGTCACAGCGGTGCAACAACACCATCTACCATTTCGACCGCGCGACAATTAAAACCGTACAATAGTGCAATGGCGGATGTAAATTTATCGGACTATAGAGCTAATTATTGTGGAAGTAATTACCATGTTCAATTCTGTATTCACTTTGTCTAAATGTAGTAATGTTGAACTGCTTTTTAATCAGCGAAATCGTGCCACTTCCTCGGGTATCATGTGCGGCTGGTACCAAAGTCTCGAAATCGAACGTTGAAAGTTTTCAATTGTTTCTTATATACTAACTATTCCAAATTCGCAGCCTATTAGCTCGGTACTACTCTTGACGAAGAACTATTGTTCGTCGCGAGTAATACCGATTACCAGGTCTCACCACGTGGAGGTTGCTGCGAGCGGAGACCCGGAGAGAGATAGATGGAATCAAAGTTCCATCGATCTCCCTCGACACGCAATACAAACGAAGTTACTAAACCGCAGAGATGGAAGGAATCAATGTTCCTTCGATCTCCTCGTTTAGTTCTGCCAAGCAATTACATTATGGAAAAATGAGGCAAAATTGGGAAAGACGCGACACGAACCGTGCAGTTGGTCCTACTAGGTCTATCCCGTTTCCCCTCCGTGGTTCCGATTACAGAGAAAACGAACGACGCCTACCACTCCCCTAGAGGAGTGCCCCGTTTCTCCATCTTTACGACGAGAGGGTCTTATTTTGGAGGCTTTCGCAGGGACCGGCAAAAATGCCTGCTCCTGTGCTCGCAACATGCCCCCTCTGGAAGCGGACACATCGGAAGAGACGGCGATAGACCGTTCGGACTACTTACACGGCCGGTCACTTGCTTGTACAAGAAGCAGTGGTGACCGGATTGAGGAACGAGGAAGCGAGCAAAATTAAGCTAAAGATTGGATAATTGCTTGGCAGATCACAGCCTTAAAACTAACTTATTCTAACTGCAGAGATAGAAGGAATCAATGTTCCTTCGATCTCTTCGTTTAATTCTGCCGAGCAATTACATTATGGAAAAATTAGGCAAAATTGGGAAGTACGCGACGCGAACCGTGGAGTTGTTCCTACTAGGTCGGTCCCGTTTCCCCTCAGTGGGCCAGATTCTCAAGGAAATGCGCGACGCCTTCCACTCCTCTAGAGGAGTGCCCCGTTTCTCCCAACTCCGCAGCCAGGAGCCACGCAGAGCGTGGACCTGACTCACGGAGGATGACGAAGAGAGGGTCTTATGGAACAAGGGCTTCCGCAGGGACCGGTGCGAACACCTGCCCCTGTGTTCGCAGCATATTCTCTCTCAAAGCGGACGCACCAGAAGAGACGGCGATCGAGCGTTCGGTCCACCTCCACGGCCGGTCACTTGCTTATGCAACAAGCAGAGGTGGCCGGACTGAGATACGAGTAAGCGAGCAAAAAGAAGCTAAAGATTGGATAATTGCTCGGCAGATCACAGATATTCGTACATGGTGACCTTAAAACTAACTTAGTCTATACTTGGAATTAACAATCCCGCGGAGGATGCAATACATCAGTCCTCTTCGTTCTTCGTTTTTCGTTTTCCGATACATCTAAGAGAATGTATCTAAGAGAAACCTAAGTGAAACATAAAGTCAAGGCATAATAGAAAGTAGAAATGAAGTTGGTTAGTGGAAAAAAATAAACATGGAAAAACAAGTAGAAATTAAAATCAGAGAACAAATGAAATGAATTGGACAAAAAAATAATTAAAAAAAAAAGAAAGGATTGAGAGAGTGGTCGCCAGTACTGACCACCGCCTACCGGCGGCCAGTACCGGTTACCAAGGTGGGGGGTCCCCCTTCCATGAACCTAAAACGAAGAGATCCGTCCACCTCGGAGGCTCCAGGAACAATGAAATTTTAAGCAACCGGGGGCTCCTTATATACCCTCCCCAAGGTGACTTACCGTTTCTTCCATTGTCTTTGTTCGATCTAATCGAATATTTCAACGGATTGACGGCTTTTTAGCCATTATTTGCACTAGAACATTGTGCCATTAGTACCACCATTGTTAATAATTGTTTAAACTACGATCCTACGATGGTTGTTAATAAATATGATAAATAAATATCAAGATATTGCAAAATCTGCGAAGGTGAACAGTTTCGATGCATGTTTGTTCATTTCCGCGATTGTTATTAATATTTACGCATGTTTGCAATGTTATCGAACAATGTGCTTGTTATTTATGCATTACAAATAATTAAGTAACTTATAGAAATTGATTTCGATCGATATTTGTAGTAAAAACGTGTTTCGTAAAGTTTTAAAGCATGGAAAGTAATAATTGTTTATTAGATACATTAGTTTAACATTTGTTTAATTCTTATAATTTACACAATACGCGTAGAAGTTGTATTCTTTAGTTAAAAGTGTCGAAATTCAATTAATCACTTTTCTAAATAGAAGAATCATCGTGAGGATCGATAATCGATATGTGTAGCCTTGAGAATGTCAGTTGGATCTTAAGGAAACATTCCTTGGCGAACAAAGAATATTTCAACGAAATGATATTTTAAGTCATTATTTATACTAGGACATTGTTAATAATTGTCTAAAGTATGGTCCTACGACGGTTGTTAATAAATATGATAAATAAACATCGAGATATTGCGAAAACTGCGAAGGCGAACGGTTTCGGTAAATTTTTGTTCTATTCCGCGTTTGTTACTAACATTTATGCATGTTCGTATATTAATCGAACAATGTGCATCTTATTTACGCATTAAAAATGATTAAGTAACTTATAAAAATTGATTTTGATCGAGATTCAAAGTAAAACGTGTTTCGTAAGGTTTTAAAGCATGGAAATTAACAATTGTTCGTTAGTTACATTAATTTAACATTTGTTTAATTCTTATAATTTATACAATACGCGTAGAAGTTGTAATTTTTACATAAAAGTGCCGAAATTCAATTAATCGCTTTTTAGAAAGAAAAATCATCGCGATGAAGACTTGTGAATCGATAATCGATACGTGTAGCCTTGAGAATGTCAGTTGGATCTCAAGGAAAAATTCCTTCGCGCACAATGAATATTTCAACGAAATGATATTTTAAGCCATTATTTATACTAGGACATTATTAAGAATTGTTTAATCTACTGTCCTACGACGGTTGTTAATAATTATGATAAACAAACATCAAGATATTGCGAAATCTTCGAAGGCGAACGAGTGTCGGCAAATATTTGTTTATTTCCATGATTGTTATTAACATTTACGCATGTTTGCAATGTTAATCGAACAATGTGCATCTTATTTATGCATTATAAATGATTAAGAAACTTATAGAAATTGATTTCGATCGAGATTTGTAGTAAAAACGTGTTTCGTAAAGTTTTAAAGCATGAAAAGTAATAATTGTGTATTTGTTACATTAATTTAACATTTGTTTAATTCTTATAATTTACATAATGCGCGTAGAAGTTGTATTCTTTACTTAAAAGCGTCGAAATTCAATTAATCGCTTTTTCAGATAGAAAAATCATCGTGGTAAACACTTGTAAATCGATAATCGATATGTGTAGCCTTGACAATGTCGGTTGGACCACAATTAAAACAATTCCATCGCGAACGAAGAATACTTCAACGAAATGATATTTTAAGTCGTTATTTATACTAGGACATTGTTAATAATGGTTTAATCGACGATCATACGACGGTTGCTAATAAATGCGATAAATAAACATCAAGATATTGCAAAATCTGCGAAGGTGAACAGTTTCGATGCATGTTTGTTCATTTCCGCGATTGTTATTAATATTTACGCATGTTTGCAATGTTATCGAACAATGTGCTTGTTATTTATGCATTACAAATAATTAAGTAACTTATAGAAATTGATTTCGATCGATATTTGTAGTAAAAACGTGTTTCGTAAAGTTTTAAAGCATGGAAAGTAATAATTGTTTATTAGATACATTAGTTTAACATTTGTTTAATTCTTATAATTTACACAATACGCGTAGAAGTTGTATTCTTTAGTTAAAAGTGTCGAAATTCAATTAATCACTTTTCTAAATAGAAAAATCATCGTAAGGATCGATAATCGATATGTGTAGCCTTGAGAATGTCAGTTGGATCTTAAGGAAACATTCCTTGGCGAACAAAGAATATTTCAACGAAATGATATTTTAAGTCATTATTTATACTAGGACATTGTTAATAATTGTCTAAAGTATGGTCCTACGATGGTTGTTAATAAATATGATAAATAAATATCAAGATATTGCAAAATCTGCGAAGGTGAACAGTTTCGATGCATGTTTGTTCATTTCCGCGATTGTTATTAATATTTACGCATGTTTGCAATGTTATCGAACAATGTGCTTGTTATTTATGCATTACAAATAATTAAGTAACTTATAGAAATTGATTTCGATCGATATTTGTAGTAAAAACGTGTTTCGTAAAGTTTTAAAGCATGGAAAGTAATAATTGTTTATTAGATACATTAGTTTAACATTTGTTTAATTCTTATAATTTACACAATACGCGTAGAAGTTGTATTCTTTAGTTAAAAGTGTCGAAATTCAATTAATCACTTTTCTAAATAGAAGAATCATCGTGAGGATCGATAATCGATATGTGTAGCCTTGAGAATGTCAGTTGGATCTTAAGGAAACATTCCTTGGCGAACAAAGAATATTTCAACGAAATGATATTTTAAGTCATTATTTATACTAGGACATTGTTAATTATTGTCTAAAGTATGGTCCTACGACGGTTGTTAATAAATATGATAAATAAACATCGAGATATTGCGAAAACTGCGAAGGCGAACGGTTTCGGTAAATTTTTGTTCTATTCCGCGTTTGTTACTAACATTTATGCATGTTCGTATATTAATCGAACAATGTGCATCTTATTTACGCATTAAAAATGATTAAGTAACTTATAAAAATTGATTTTGATCGAGATTCAAAGTAAAACGTGTTTCGTAAGGTTTTAAAGCATGGAAATTAACAATTGTTCGTTAGTTACATTAATTTAACATTTGTTTAATTCTTATAATTTATACAATACGCGTAGAAGTTGTAATTTTTACATAAAAGTGCCGAAATTCAATTAATCGCTTTTTAGAAAGAAAAATCATCGCGATGAAGACTTGTGAATCGATAATCGATACGTGTAGCCTTGAGAATGTCAGTTGGATCTCAAGGAAAAATTCCTTCGCGCACAATGAATATTTCAACGAAATGATATTTTAAGCCATTATTTATACTAGGACATTATTAAGAATTGTTTAATCTACTGTCCTACGACGGTTGTTAATAATTATGATAAACAAACATCAAGATATTGCGAAATCTTCGAAGGCGAACGGGTGTCGGTAAATATTTGTTTATTTCCATGATTGTTATTAACATTTACGCATGTTTGCAATGTTAATCGAACAATGTGCATCTTATTTATGCATTATAAATGATTAAGAAACTTATAGAAATTGATTTCGATCGAGATTTGTAGTAAAAACGTGTTTCGTAAAGTTTTAAAGCATGAAAAGTAATAATTGTGTATTTGTTACATTAATTTAACATTTGTTTAATTCTTATAATTTACATAATGCGCGTAGAAGTTGTGTTTTTTACTTAAAAGCGTCGAAATTCAATTAATCGCTTTTTCAGATAGAAAAATCGTCGTGGTAAACACTTGTAAATCGATAATCGATATGTGTAGCCTTGACAATGTCGGTTGGACCACAATTAAAACAATTCCATCGCGAACGAAGAATACTTCAACGAAATGATATTTTAAATCATTATTTATACTAGGACATAGTTAATAATGGTTTAATCTACGATCATACGACGGTTGCTAATAAATACGATAAATAAACATCAAGATATTGCGAAATCTGAGAAAACGAACGATTTCGATGAATGATTGTTCATTTCCGCGATTGTTACTAACATTTATGCATGTTCCCAATGTTAATCGAACAATATGCATCTTATTTACAAATTAAAAATGATGAAGTAACTTATAGAAATTGATTTAGATCGAGATTCAAAGTAAAAGTGTTTCGTAATGTTTTAAAGCATGGAAAGTAATAATTGTCTATTTGTTACATTAATTTAACATTTGTTTAATTCTTATAATGTACATAATACGCGTAGAAGTTGTATTTTTTACATAAAAGCGCCGAAATTCAATTAATTGCTTTTCTAGATAGAAAAATCATCGTGATGAACACGTGTGAGTCGATAATCGATATGTGTGGCCTTGACAATGTCGGTTGGACCTCAATTACAATAATTTCATCGCAAACAAAGAATACTTCAACGAAATAATATTTTAAGCCATTATTTATAGTAGGATATTGTTAATAATTGTTTAAACTATGGTCCTATAACAGTTGTTAATAATTATGATAAATAAACATCAAGATATTGTGAAATCTGCGAAGACGAACGGTTTCAGTGAATATTTATTCCTCTACGCAGTTGTTATTAACATTTACGTATGCTGTGAATATTAATGTTAAATATGCATCTTATTTATGCATTACAAATGATTAATTTGCCGATAGAAATTAATTTTGATCGCGATTCGAGGTATAAACGTGTTTCTTAATATTTTAGAGCATGGAAAGTAATAATTGTTTTTCGAGAACAGGTGATACAACAATTCAACTACCGGTTTCTTGTTTGGTGAGTGCAGCTTTAGAAAGATCACCCACCAGTGATTAAATAGTAAAAAAAATGTTTCAATCAGTCGGACAGTGTACTCAAAATGTAACTGTTACTTTGGGACTAATTCCTGGATATATGAAGGCAAATGATAAGACTTTATAAGTTATATAGCGAAGCAAGGACCGATCTCTTGATATTTCGTGATATCCTGACTTGTGAGAGGATCCAGCATCCCCATATCCTACAACTTGTAGTATCACGACAAAGTGTGTACGTGTGCGTGTGTGTGTGTGCGTACCACCTAAATTTACGTTCTGTATCACGAGATATTTTCCAGAATGACTCTCGACTACCCTCTCCAAAGGACCTCGATCTTCTACAATAATCCAGACGTTATCCACCTCGGTTAGAGGTTATGTTCGCGGTGTCTCAGGGGCCAGACACGCTGTTACGCCCCAACGAGACAATTTTCCAGCTCGGGCTAAGCACGTTAATAATATTAAAGTGTACGTGGAACATCAGCGCGTTCGAGCAGTCTCGTTATTGCGTTGCTTCGAGCCGAATTAAATCTCCACGTGACCAGCCAGCGCATGGGGTGGGGGCAGCACCAGTCCCTCGAGCTTCACCTTCTCCAGACAAGGTTGAAACGTTCTCGAGGTAAAAGGGTCGATGATCTCCTTTAACGAAATTGTATTACAGCAGTGACGTATAAGAGATGGTAGCGATGTTATGATACGAACTCGAAACGAATCTATCGGTGTTGAGGTTATGTTTCGCCACGTGCCACGTGTCTTCGAGAGATTTTGATAATCGGACGATTCGTTTGATAAATTGAACCCTTTCGGAACTGACGGTTACGTATATGTATTATACGTGCGCGAGGAGATTACGTTTGGAGTTTTGACGGCTACTATTCGTTTACAGGCCATCTACTCGAGCGCGAGAACGATATCTGTATGTTTATCTCGCGCTTGATAGACAATGTTATCTTACACGGGGGAAATATCTAATTTCGAGAAATTATTTGCGTGCATTTTTTTAAAAATTCAACACTTGGAAAATACTGGCTCGATGTATTGAGGCAAAATTCGAAATATTAACGAAGATGAAATACTTGGAAAATACTGACTCGAAGTATTGAGGCAAAATTCGAAATATTAACGAAGATAAAATACTTGGAAAATACTGACCCGAAGTATTGAGGCAAAATTCGAAATATTAACGAAGATAAAATACTTGGAAAATACTGACCCGAAGTATTGAGGCAAAATTGGAAATATTAACGAAGATTCAACTCTAATTGTTTCGTCGGTGGAATTTAATTTTTTTTTTCTTTTGTTGTAAACGCTGCCCTTTCAAACAATTTAATATTAAAAAAAAAAAAACAAAAGAAAGAACTACACGCGAAACGATCTCGCAATCGAGTCACGATTTGCAAATAATAAGCAAAATTCCCGACTCAAAGATCACGTAAAGATTTCGGAACACAATACGATAACGTGTTAATCGTGTTTACGGGGGAGACCCTCGAGCTTGAATCGAGAGGACATTTTCTTTATCGGGGGCACGCGGTATCGCGCGGGCACCGTATCCGCCGTAAATTGCAGGGCTTTCATGTAAATCGAGCGGTGGAAAAATGTATTGAAAGTTTGATAGTCGACTCAGGCCACGAAGAGAGGATCTCCAGCATTGAGTCGAGATTTTCCACGATTTCCACCGTGACGGTGAAAGATCGAAGAGGGTTAGGTTTCGACACGTGTACAATTCGAGTGAATTTTACGACACCGGTCGTCTCGATTACACGTGGTGGTCGATACACGAATCAGGGACAAGTGGTTCTCGAGAGAATCCACGAGAGAAATGAATTACAGACTGTAATTCGTCAGTTTCTAATTCTGAGACTGTAATTCGTGATTCAGATACTGCTGAACGTACGCCAATGCAGAGACACACGTGTACACGTGTACACGAATCGCGAGTGTTTCGAAAAAATGTCGAGCGATCATTCCGAGACCGCGTGTCTCCGAACGATACTTCGTTCATGGTACTTCGAGTTTCACTCGACCGGATGGATACTAATTTCTACGGGGAATATCCTCCGTTTAATTTCGCGAAAGGAACGACGACTTAAAGTGACCCAGACGCCATTTGCATTATTCAAATTTCAAAATGGATATCAACCGACGTGCTCTCCATCGTCGACATTCGTTTTCCCCGAGCGCGGAAAGCGTCGTTAAGATCGACCGTGCTAAACAAAGCGGATCTCGACTGAAGTTGAACGATGGAATAAATTACGTAGGATATCGACTGCTACTCTTTCGAGAAATGAATACAGAGTCGCGAACCGAACGGAACCGAGCGTTTAAAATTCTGTTTGTTTCATTAAATCTCTATTATTCGCGATAACATCGTACTTAATGATGTACTCGATACTTGTTTCATTAAATCAGTATTCGCGATAACACGGAGCCCAGAAGCTTCACTCGAAGTGCACGGAATTTCGTTTTTCTTTCGTGGGGAACACCGAGCAGGGAGGAACATTTGGGAATTTTTTTTAGGCGATACGGAACGTCCGATAAAAATTCTTAGTATTTGTATTAATAGTGTACATTCTGAAGAATATTTCTGAGAATTTTCAGGAGAAACTATCGCCCTGTGTAGAAACTACGAACGTTCTACTGCCATGTTGCATAGGATTGCCCTAGTCGCATACGTGGAGTTGGAGAATTGAATGAAATTAGAACTTTTATGAATGAAATATCACCATCATCGTTTCACGTACGACTTTAAAATCGATTTGTTCGGAAACGTTGAACTTTACAATGAGAAATATACATTTTACAAAATATACCTACTTGAAGTTCTTTTCTAAAGTTATTCAAAGATCGATTCGAACAAAATTTTAATTCTTCGTCGTAGCTTCGAATTTGATCGTTCGTTAAATATTTCACGATAGAATCGTCGAGGTTTGGAATCGAAGAGAAAATAGTGCAACGAATAAAGAAAAGAATATCGACGTTTCGTAACCGGAAATATGACGTGATATTTTAACACGTGCTGGAAGTTGCTCGTAAGAAGGACCTGGGCTCTAGTATGCGAATTCTGTTGCTGGCGTTCCGAAATTGAAGTCCATCAATCTGGACCCTGTCAGCTTAAATATTTCCAGCTCTTCGGGCCAGAATATCCACTCAAGAAGAGACGACAATGAAAGCGAATAATCTCGAATTGTTGAACCCCTACTCCACGTTGGGTCATTTTCATTCGCGTGCGCCGCGATTAACGATGATTCAGAGATGTAATTACGTCGGTCCCTTCGACGTGTCAGCGTCACCTTAAGGGAGAAAATCTCCAGACTGTCGTCGACCCAACTAACGGTCTTCCTATCCAGTCCTGGAGACCTATGGACGAGTATCTACAAACTGCCCCCACCTCCGATTTTTATGAAACTTTGTAGGTTCGTACAGAGCCAGAGATAAGGGACACTGTGTATTTTTTTTTCTTTTTTTTTTTTTAGCAGCGATAACTCAAGTTCGAGGGATGGAACTACCCTCTGAAGTTTCACCCCAATGCTATCTCGAGAAATTATTGAAGATAAGAGAACGTCTTCGGGACAAATTGTTTGTGGTGTTCGACAGGGTGTAATAATAACGCGTGGTTATTTCACTGAGATTTTATACATTAGAAATCCAGAGGAGTGATAACAGTCTTGAACCGAAGTGAGGAGAAAGAATATCAAGTAGACTGTGAGAAAGAGAGGTACGGGTGTAAATGGTTATCGATCGGATCTTGGAACGATACGTAAAAATTGGTAAAAAATTGGGAATAGTGGTAAATGTGATTTTAAAAACGTGAAAACGACGATGGAAGGAGTAAAAACGTTATTTACACCGGTTTCGTTCCCGGCCGGTTTTCGAAAATACGGTATAGCGTGCTATATTTATTTTCATTCGGTTTTGTATACATAGCGAGATTGGAATATCGCAAACACAGAACGAGTAACTCTAGAATTTTCGTTCGGACAGTGGACCGTTTACAATTAAATCGTAACGCGACGGTTGGTGCGCGAAAGAAAAAAAAAAAAAGAAAGAAAGAAAGAGAGAAGAAGAAGAAGAAAAGAAAAATTCGGACGGTCGTCAAATGCGAGCGGAGAGCGAAATGTTTGGTTGCTCGAGGAACGAGGGAACGTATCTTTCGCCGAGATACCCGACCACACTTCTGATAACTCTTCGCTGGGCTTATCGTGGCTGTACGGGCGACACGAGCACGCGTGGGCGAATGGCGCATCGAGCGGTCTTTATCGGGATATTTCGGTGGTCCAGGAGCGCGCAACATAAAAGATACCGTCCCCTTTATCGAATACTGCGAACACTGTGACGTAGCGCCATTAGAAATAACGCAAATAGCGTCACTCGTGCGTACCTGCGATTTAATACTATTGTGGGATCCGCAATCTGCGAGAGTGGCAATAAAAGCTCTGCTCTGTGAAACGAGTGACTGGATTTAAATAGCGAGAGGATTTAAAAAAAAAAAAAAAAAGGGAAGAATACAATCGAACCCTGGATCCACCCCTTGCGGAGCTGTTGGGCGGTAGATAGGTTGGGACAAAATATTTTGACCCTTCGAGGTCACTTTTCTTACATTAATCTTCTCTCTTATAGCGGAGAGAGGGAAAGGGATTTTATGTAATTTTCTTGCGTAGAGTTTTACTGTAATTAACATTTTTGTACGTAGAAAACTGCGAATTGACCGTACAAGTATATTTCATTCACGACGAGTCTTGATTGCACTCTGTAAAGAAACTCTGTAATAAAAAGGGCAACGAGTTTCTATTTATCTAAATTCTTTCTCCGTGGTGTCGCAGTACAGACAATAGCCCACTATCGAACAAATATAAACACTTGGTTCCCAATACCAGGGTGAGGATTCTCTCAACCCTCGGGAAGTCGTCGAATCACCCCCTAAAACGGGATATTATACCGTTAAACGTTCCACTGGATTTTCCTGGTCGCGCTTTAAATACCGGGGCTGCCAGTCGTGCGGCAATTAACGTCACCAGTCCGTGAAACGATAAGGCGCGAAGTTCACCGTTAACAGCGATTTAAACCCGAGCCGCGGAAAGCGACGCGACTCGTTCGAAAGCGATGCGACTCGTTCAAAAGCGATGCGACTCGTTGGAAAGCGATGCGACTCGTTCGAAAGCGACGCGACTCGTTGGATAGCGACGCGACTCATTGGAAAGCGACGCGACTCGTTCAAAAGCGACGCGACTCGTTCAAAAACGACGCGACTCGTTGGAAAACGACGCGACCCGTTCGAAAGCGACGCGACTCGTTGGAAAGCGACGCGACTCATTGGAAAGCGACGCGACTCGTCGGAAAGCGACACGACCCGTTCAAAAGCGATGCAACTCGTTGAAAAGTGACGCGACTCGTTCAAAAGCGACACGACTCGTCGGAATGCGACGCGACTCGTCGGAAAGCGACGCGACTCGTTCAAAAGTGACGCGACTCGTTCAAAAGCGACACGACTCGTCGGAAAGCGACACGACTCGTTCAAAAGCGACGCGACTCGTCGGAAAGCGACGCGACCACGCGCGAACTCGTCCCGTTTCTTCGATCGCGCGCAGCCACGGTAATCGAAGGCCTGTCAATGATCGTTTCTGGCCGCTGGGGGGTCCCGTTTCGACGACCGTGTCGCCGCAAATAGATGCGAAAGTGGTCCGCGCTGACTCGAGGAGATAGCACCGGATACGATGTGTCTGGGCGGTTGCATGTAATATTCATACGGTGTAACGGCGGCAATAAGCTCCGCTGAATGGAACTCCTACTGCTCGATCCTAGGCATACATATCTATACTAGCCGTCATAGTTATCTACGTGACACACCCACGTGCGTTCGACGGGAGCCAGTGTCTCTCAATGGCGTCGTTCGAGTCGTCGCGCGGAACAACGATGAACGAGCGATCGAAAACCGCGTGGCTCGTGAAATTTCCACTCGGGAATCATCCTCGAACTTCTGGGAGGACAGATGCTACGAACGAAACGAGAACGAAGTTTCAATGGGTGGGGAGGGAACCTGGTCTCGCGACAAAGAAACGATATTTATAGGTTTCGAAAGTTCTGTTTTCGGCGAGTGAGCGAACGGTCGATTCCCTTTCGAGGATGTATCGTTACTTTTATCGATGAACGATGGTTGATCTTTTGGGTCCTCCTTCTGAGAAATCCCCTCAGGGATTCACCAACGGCCGCGCGCGACAGTCAAGCCGGGACGGGATTAACTGGCAGCTCGAGGCCACTGCCCCATACCCCCCCACCACTGTCCTCGGTTAGCGGTTTCGTCCGTCTCTCGCGACCCGCGCTTCATTTGTCAAACGTGGGAGTAAGTGCAGTTAAGTCTTCCGTAGTTGGTAATCACGTGACTACTATATAGACGGTGCTCGCTATCCCCACTCCGCAAGAAGTTTCGCTGGATATAATCAGACACGTGTCTACTCGACGATTCAGAACTCTGTTTACGAGAATGAATCGGAGAAGGGGGCAATTATATGGAAAAGAAGACCTCCAGTGCAATGATCTCGACCTTGGATTGTAGAAGGGGGGATTTTGAGTAACATTTAACGAGTACGATATACTTCGAACAAGGTACGTGTTACTCATGACGCTTCCCTTTACAACATATTCAAAAATTTTTAAAATTGGAATTAAAATTCTCTTTTTTAAATAATCACATGTTTTATACTATTGGGTTGTTCGGAAAGTCATTTCGTTTTCCAAAATGGAGAGTATATAATTTAATCAAATGTTTATACATTCTAAAAACATCGTGTTTTATTGTCACTAAAAAAAAAAACGAAATAACTTTCCGAACAACCTAATATTATTGGCACTCGGAGGTCCCGAGCTACCGTCATCTATGGAGACTTACGGTAGCGGTTGTCGCGCGGCTCGTGGTGGGGGAACGGCCTTGAGCGGCCAATTCATTTCGCTCAACCTCGATCAGGTGCAACGAAATGCTCCGCGCGACTCCGACGCGGTTCGCGTCGACCGATAGGCATTTCTTTCGGTAACCAGAGACCTCAGGGAGGTCCAGAGGGAGGGGAAAAAGTCCTTTATGGTAATGGAAGTTCCTCTTTTCTTTATTTTTTAACTGTTCGCCGATGACGAGTGCGCTGAAAGCTTTCGCGCGAGAATTGATTTTTAAAGCGATTCCACGAGGACTTAGTCGACTGGATCTCTTTTCTCGCGATCCTCACGGACTATGGAGAGTCACGAACAAGATGAAGAACCGTTCCCTTAAGCGGACTCTGTATTTTCCTCGTGGACCTCGTAAACCGTTTGCGGTTATTTCTCCACTTCTTTGGAAAATCGTGCCTTACGATGTTTCACCTCTGCGATGACAGGACCTCGCAGTGTCTGCTCTTAGACAAGCCTCGATTGCTAATTCCTAATTCGGTCTACATAATCGCGAAGCACACACACACACACACACACACACACACGGAGAGAGAAGGGGGTTACATCGTATGAATATTACACGAAACTCCTATTCAGAATGCGCTCACTGTCGCGAACTTGTGCGCGCGTCCTGACGTTTCCTCGTGCTCGCGCGAAACGGAGGTGGATTAGTTCCAGCAAAATGCCAAATGCCGAACAATGATTTCAGGGGGGGTCTGCAGCTTGACTGATGCACTTGGACGTATTGTCGACCTGAATTGCAATGGCGGAGCAAGCGTGTCGCGAACGAGTTTGCTTCTCGTTTCTAAGAATCGCGCGTAGTCAGCTTTCGCGTGACAATATCGCGGATAAATGGTTGGAAAAATTCTTTAAACAGTTTCAAACATTATTCTATTCGGATTTACACTTTCAGAGTTAAATCTCTTTACGCGAAATTATGTTTCACTTTTTGCCCTCGTGTTTAAAATTTTTTGTATCGATCACTCGATTGTTCTTGCATGCTTCTTACAATTGTTTAATCGATACGGTGATATTAGTAGAGAAAGATTTCTATCAATCTATTCTGAACAAACTGATTCAGTTTAGATACTTTATATGTAAAAGACAAACGAAAGTTCCATTAAACACGCCCGTAAGAAACTCCACGTGCACGGACTCTTATCGTGTAGGAACGTTAGGCGTCATATTTTCGTCGTTACTGAATTTTTCTCAACGGTTCCAATTTTATATTATTTTCAAGGATTCGAGTTACCATTTTACATGGGAGGAAACTTTCTTGGCTCGTCTTGCCACGAAGAAACCGTGTTCCTCGATTCACTTTCACCGCGTACCTCTCGCTCGAATTTCTAATCAATCTTGGAGCTCGTCTGTATCGAGTCGATCGAAGTTCATCCGGTGGACATAAAGAAACAAGAGGATTGGCTTTCCTTCGCGCGTTACACGATCCCTTCGATCGGACAAACACGGTGAAGAAGCTCGAAAACTAGCAGAAAGGAGACCGGCCAGTAGCAATAGTGGATTGAATCCTACCGTACATTTCCGTGTACCGTGTTTCACTCTCCGTGGGCTCCTTCTCCCGGAGGATAATGCCTAACTGGGACAATAATGGTCCATCCATCCATTGGCAATGGTAAGAGAGCAAACCGATCGCGGGGAGGGTACCCTGTCCACGGATCAACGATCTCCGTCGAAAGCCTTTTACGAGATCGCGATGTCGTGTACTTATCGATCTTCCTTGCCATCGTGGTGCCCACAACCGTGGTACGAGGCTTCGTTCGGGCTATAGACGCGTGAAATCCGCAAACAGGTCGAATGGAGTGGCTTTCAGGGTCTAAAATGAGAACTTTGTCCGGTACGGATTCTCGGCGATATTAGGTCACGAAGAATTTAGTAGCTTCGGATAGCGTTCGTTGTTGCCATACGTGGTGGCTACAACAGCAGGAACATGTTCGATCCGATCGAGTTTGTTCGACGATTAAAATTAATAATTGAAAAATAAATAAACGACCTCGTAATTCGATGAAAGATTTCGTTACTGGTACAACGATGTCTCGATCGACACGCTACGATACTGATGAGTATACAACTGTGGAAAAATGGTGCTGCATCGTTCCTTCAAATTTCGAGGGTTCGAACGATTATCGAGGTTTGGAAAATTAACTTTTTTTTCAAGGTAACGTATCGAAAGGGTCATTTTTATGGCGTGTCTTAGCTATCTGTAGCTAGTGTTGTTTGGTAGATTGTTCCCTGAGAAGTTGTCACCTGTTCGAGACCAAGTTGCGACAAGTTTTCAGGGAAGTGGATAAAATTTTGAAACAACGACACTGAGTGAGATACTAAGTTTGTATAGAGATGAATAACCGTGTGAAAACATCTCGGGGTAAAATCGCGACAACTTCTCAAGGAATAGTATATTTCCACTTTCAACTTCAAACATTGCAAAGTGTTCATTCCCTCCATATGTTAACACAGTGTAACAAAGTTCTCATCCGAGCATCAAAATTGCATTTATCAAGGCTTCACTGTACTTGCATCATGCATAACGAATGTGACTGAAATTTACCACTGAATTTAACAGAGACGACAATCGAATAATTTATACGAGCGATATCGCAATCGTGTAATTGCAATGTTACATTGCGCCTCTTCTAAAAACGACGATTTCACACGACTTTTGCAGTGCTCGTGCATTCGTTTTTACGCTGGATAAATATTCTATAAAAAATTGACGGAAAAATTGTTTCCTGACACATCGATAACAAGTGTAATAGAGCGATAATGCATCTACAAAGACAAATAACGTCCCGAGAGGAACGTAATAAAGTACAAAAAAAAAAAGAAATAAATACATGACGCGGACATTTGTCAATCGATCCCCTCGATAAATATCTCTCTGTGACACGGTGACACCGGGAATTAATACGTAATACGCCCGGGAATTAATACGTATCAGTATTAATGGACGTGTCACAGGATCGAACTGGGTTAGGTTACACGTATGTACACGGTCGCTAATAACTGCAAGGTGCGCGCGATGCTGATAAAAAAAGAAACAACGCGTAAGTAACTCCCTTCGTTATTTCTCCGATTGTACGAATAGCGCTGATATACAATACAGTCTGTCCCACAAGAGCGTGTCGGCATCGTCGAAAATCGGTAATCCAAATTATAACGTATTCCTTCGAATAAAAAAATAATTTTTTAATTAAAATTTACATTAAAAATAATTATTAATTCCTCTCACCAATACGTTCCATTCTCATTCACTCGTCCCCGTTTACGTTCAACACGAACGAAAACTTCGAAGTACGGCCGAACGGTGTCACGCTTAAAAATCGACGCACCTACACGATAAGTGCTCGATCACGGTCCCGATGGTCGCGCACACATTTACCTCGATCGCCAACAAAGGTGATTCACGTCCCCTGAAACAGACGGATGCGTTTTCACGAGTAAATTTATATTTAAAACCCTCGTTCTCGAGGAAGGGATCTATAATATAAATATATGGTAGCCTTCGTTGAGAGCCTTCGTGGCGCGAGAAGGTGAAAGACAGAATTTGCGAGAGGTAAATCGGCGCGAAGCGGTCTGCGTCATCTCGCAATATCCAGCCTAGAATTTCCCTATTCCGCCGTTTTTCCCGCGCCAGACATCCCTACCCTCCTCCTCCCCCCACCCCTCCACCCGCCCCTTTTTTCACCTCTGTGACCTCTCCATTGCCAGCCCTCCCTACTGTGGAAAATTGGAAATCCCGAAAGACACGCGCGGCAACGCGTCGGATTATTGAAATTCCACGTAGAGAAATGCAACGGTCCGCGAAATACTCGAGCGACATACTGCGTATATCGTCGTACACCGTACCAACGGCTAAACGTTAATTCACCGGTTAATTATATTCGCTCGTGGGATTCACCGGCGCGTTCCTCGTTAA
Source organism: Ptiloglossa arizonensis (assembly GCF_051014685.1). Taxonomy (NCBI): domain Eukaryota; kingdom Metazoa; phylum Arthropoda; class Insecta; order Hymenoptera; family Colletidae; genus Ptiloglossa; species Ptiloglossa arizonensis. The sequence continues at coordinate 19,698,809 of NC_135051.1, forward strand.
GAGTCGCGTTTCCAGTGGCGTAGGAGCGCGTTAACGGGACGATGCAGGCACTTGGAAAAGCGCGGAAACGATGAGAATTGCACGGGTCTGTTAATAATTGTTGTGAATAATTTGTTGTAAATAATTTCTAAGTTTCTAGGAGGTGTTCAATCTGATCATTGAGGGGATTACAAATTGTAAAAATGTACCAGTAAGAGGTTAGTTTGGTTAAGTGACTCTGACACGAAGAGCCTTTTTGACTTCTCGTCGAGATCGATGATAGTCTTTAGGTTAGGTTTTAGATCGAAGTACATTTTGGATTTTGGGGATCAGTCTTTGTCCATGTTGCACAATTTATGTTATGTTTTAGGTTTTACGTTAGGTTTAATGTTTGATGTTAGTTTTTATGACTTTTACACGTTAGTGTGACTATTGTGTTTTTTCTTTTCTCCTTAACTAATTATTTGGATAGTCACTTTAGCTGATATACGTACACATTAAATTTAAATTACAAGTGTCAAATACTCTTTTGAATCCTGACACTCGCGACATCCATTTATTCATCCCTGACATCTCGCAAAGTCGCGAACGTGGAATACTCATCTGTGAATTTAGATTATGGCTTCATCGAGCTTGTCGGTCCCGGAAAGTAATAAGTTTCATCCATTCTCGAAGTTCAATACGAAAACATGTAAAACTTGGAACTTTGCCAATGGAACTTGGAATATTTTAGCAAAGTGTTACAGTAGGTGGGGTTAAAAGTATTTTCAAAGTTACAATTACCCCAGCACCTTGTAAAAATTCTTCAAACCCCATTTATCGTTAAACCTCACTCTGTAATATCTTACACTCCAGGGTATGATCAAATACCACTCGGAAGTTTAATATCTTTCCCTTTGGCTCGTTGTTTATGCGAGTTTCTTTAAATAAATTTTGTTTGCTCGTCAGTGTAAAAAATGGTCGGTTGTTTGTTCTTTAAATGTGAGAAATTTTATACCAGGAGCATCGTATATAAGAACATCGTGTCTCTTCTAGAAGGATAGATAAATTTCAAGGTAGATAAGAAGCGAATATCGTATGGAAAGGTATTTCTCTTCGACCTAGAATATTGAATAAACCTAGAATTTTATTGTGTGTAACGGGGAGGGCTATCGTTTAATTTATTTCCCATCCGGACAGAAAAATGATAGTCGAAAGCGATTCGGATCGATTATCGACACGAAAATTTTCATTCGTCTGACGGTATGTTTAATAAATTTTGAATTTATTGCTCGTATAATGCCAACCTTTAGGTCTTCGTTCTTCACGTTTTTTAACGGATTAAAGTCAAGGTCGGTACAAATTTATGACACGTTATAATTTTCACGAAAATTATGCCAGACCATCCGGTCACGAGCAAATCTCATGTGGCAGCTCGACAAGAAATTTTCGTGGCTCGTTACTGGTCTACAAATAGCACTTTGAAACAAACTAACTGAATGTACAGTCAAGCGCGTAAGTCTACGAAAATTCCAAACGAGTTCAACCTGTTCTGTTATTCTACAATTTCCATTTCTTTTTTTTAATATTTTGTTTGTTTGTTCCATAAAGAACTACGCGTAGTTACATATCGCAGTGCATATTTCGAGACACATTGTACACGTGTGATCAAACGCGTGTAGTTCTGCATTCGAAGGAGGTGTTCTATTCGTATCTATGGCGTAGAAATACACAAAGGACGAGATAAGCATTACGTGACTTTGTATGCCGCTTTTATTGCGTCAAAAATTTCTGCTGCCTGCTTGTCGAAGACAGCCTCCAGTTTTTCCGAATGCAACGTGCGGTTGCATTCTAAACAGAATATTCGGGCTCTTCGCGTTCACACGTGTCTACCGTCGAGTCACCCTCGTTACGAGCGTGTTACGCAAATAATAACATGTCCAAACGTTTCTATCTCTTCCGTATTTCACGGTCAGCTAATTTTTCTTCATTCTTTGTTACGAGTTCTACTCGAACTCGCGTATAGAACAAATATTTTTAAATCAACCGCGACGACGGTGCAATTTTTCGTTAATTTACTAACGAGTTACAATTTCTTTTCTCAATCTTCCAAACTATACGTTACAATTATTTTTATTTGCAAATTATTCGTTGCAATTTTTCGTTCATTTACAAACAAGTTACAATTTATTTTTTTTTTAATTTTCCAAATTACACGTTACAATTATTTTTTATTTGCAAATTATTCCTTGCAATTTTTCGTTAATTTACAAACGAGTTACTATTCCTTTTTTCAATCTTCCAAACTACACGTTACAATTATTTTTTATCTGCAAATTATTCGTTGCAATTTTTCGTTAATTCACAAACGAGTTACAATTTCTTTTCTCAATTTTCCAAACTACACCTTACAATTATTTTTTACCTGCAAACTATTCGTTGCAATTTTTGCCCGTTCGTTTATCTCTCGACAGGATAATCTAACTGTATCAAATTTGTACAAACGAACATAATATCGGTGAAAAAAAAAGTAATAGAAAGCTACTTTCTTTACTGACACGGTACACAAGAATGGCGCCAAATTCAAAACACTCGAATACTCTCGATGCAATTTCAATTCTGTTACACAGGTTAAATTACATGGAATCGGATATTACAAAAATAACAATCCACTTTACCAGATAGTTACAGATAATTTTCATTTATCTATTATCTCGAGTTTTACCAAACTCTGTGCATCTCTCATTCCAAGTTCCCTCAAACTCAATTCATTACATCGAGTTCCCTCGAACTCAATTTATTATTTCGAGTTCTCTTAAACTCGTTTACTTTTCTTTTTTTTTTCTTTCTTTAGAAAATCCTGGCCGAGTTAATTGCATCTCGCTCCTCCGTCGAGATCGAAGTTAAACAAGAGTCGTGTACATTCGCGCGATAAGGGGTCGCAGTCGGGGCACGTAGAACGTTTAGCTCACCTGCGAGAACTTCAACTTCGCGAAAAGTCCCACGCGTAATGTTTACAAGACACGGGCTCAAGTCCACGTAGAGTCCTCGATGACATTTTCCACACGGAGAAAATCCTGTGACAAAGATAACATCTCGTCCCCGCGAAAGGTATTACCTTCATTCCCACCGGATCCCTTCTGCATCTCCTCGGTCCGCGATCTCGGTGCATCCGCGAGTGCATTCATGGTGCATCCGTGGTTACGTCGAATCGCGAGTTTCGAGCCGCGACACGAAATTTTTCAACGTGTTCCACTCGAGTTGCTCGAAACTAGGTCTACGGAGGTTTTATCGTCGGTTTATGGTCTTTTTTCATTCGCGCGATAAAAACGTTACAATAATATACCCTGCAAAAAAGGCGACGATTCATGATAACCAGTTACTGCGCTATTTTGAATTCGAACGCGTATTCATAGCAAAGAATCTTTTGCGACACAATATAATAACCATCTTGAAGATTACATTCTGGAAAAATAAAAATTTGTCGAAAGTGCACTGTAAATGTTGTAAGTGTGCTGGAAATTATTTTCGAGATTAATGCATCTTCTTAGAAACGTAGAATCTTTTTTTATATATTTGTACAGTGGTGGCGATAGGAATTGCATTTCTTAAGAATGGAATTTTATCGGATACGTGGATACGTTGCAAATGTGGTAGCCGTGTTGAATTATTAAATTGTAAAAGAAATTGTGTTTCCTTTAATATAGAGTGGAACGTTAACGTGCAATTACGTTCACACGAGAAACCGAGGATTCAATGCGATATTTGTGATCGTTGTTGTATGTTTACGTTTGCATGGTTATATATATATCGGTTTATTTTGATCCACGTGTCAGAGTATCGAAGAAATCGCTCTGATTGAATAGTCCGTTGCGTAGGCAGCGAAAAGATCTAAAGGCGTGTTCGTAGGTGGTACGACAAGTCAATGATGGAGCTAAATCAAACGTAGGTCGCGATAAATCTGAGGCAAAGCTAACGTAATAATAAACTTCCGTCGAAGGCCCGATGACTAGAGCCGCTTACGCTCCCACAGTTCACGTTTTGCTTTGAGTTGGCGCAATTAGGATATTAAGAATCGCGATGACGTCAAACAAGTGTAATACAATTTGCACGGGACAAATTACCTGTGATATTTTACCAACTCTTCCACTCATCGATTTTGCAATTTTTTTTTTTTATCTACCAACTATTCGTTGCAATTTTTCGTTAATTTACAAACAAGTTACAATTTTCTTTTTTTTAATTTTACAAATTACACGTTCCAATTATTTTTTATCTAAAAACTATTCGTTGCAATTTTTCCTTAATTTACAAACAAGTTACAATTTCTTTTTTAATTTTCCAAATTACACGTTAAAATAATTTTTTATTTGCAAATTATTCGTTGCAATTTTTTGTTAATTTACAAACAAGTTACAATTTTTTTTCTTCTTAACTTTCTAAATTACACGTTAGAGTTATTTTTTATCTGCAAACTATTCGTTGCAATTTTTCGTTAATTTACAAACAAGTTACAATTTTCTTTTTTTCAATCTTCCAAACTACACGTTACAATTATTTTTTATCTGCAAATTATTCGTTGCAATTTTTCGTTAATTTGCAAACAAGTTACAATTCTTTTTTTTTCTTAATTTTCCAAATTACACGTTACAATTATTTTTTATCTACAAATTACACATTACAATTCTCTTTTATCTACGCGTTACACTATTTTGTTAATTTACAAACTAGCGTTACAATTTTTTTTTATTTATATACAGTACGCGTTAAAATTTTCTTTCATCTACAAATTACACGTCACAATTTTTTGTTTCATCTACGAATCACGCAATTCACGTCGTTTACCCGAAACTCAGACACTCCCGTTCCCAATTTCGAGTTTCTTCAAAATTATTTCACTTATTTCACACTTCCCCACGCTTTAATTACACAATCGCGCGCAACATGGAAGCTCGAAATCCCTCCGATTGCTCGATTCTATTTTTCAATCGCGACGAGCAATTACTCGGTCTCATTACGTACAATTTGCATTTTTCCAAAGTTCCCAGGGAAGTTAAGAGCACAGTGTTCTTTCGGGAGACCCTTGTTAAAGGGAAGTTCGCAGTATAGAATGCTTTCGCGAAAGTAGATTTCCAAAACAACATTTATCTTTCCGTAGCACCCGTAACTTCACGGTCGACGAAGGAAACCTCGTTTCCGTTGTACGAGCGCGATGAAGGAAGAGAAAGAAAGAAGAAAAAAAAAGAAAAAGAAGAAAAAAAAAAGAAAAAAAAAAATCATTCGAAGCCCGTTTCAGTTCCTTGAATATCCACGAATATCCACGAATATCCAGAGTCGAGCTCGTGAAAGCTTTAACGAAGCAGTTTCGAACGCCTGTTCGCGATACTGAAAAGTGCAGCATCCGACCTGCCCGCTTATTGGTAACCGGAGTGGTTGCGGGGGTGGTCGCCGGGATCCGTTTCAGTGAAGAAAATTGGAATAATACGCTCGCTTTTACGCGCGGCGCGAGATCCTACGCGCGTAGAGAATGATTTTCTAACGAAACGAGCGACCGATCGTTTTAATAACGACCGTCGAACGTTATTAAATATGTATTTTCCCCATTGACGTAATCGACCGTGCTCGTGTTTTACGTGCGCGTGGCCGGGCGCGTGGGTATCTACGTGGAATTTACGCAAAATAACGACACCGGGAAGCGATCCGAGCGTCATTTCGTAACAAGTTTCAACCACCTCTACCTCTGCCTCTACCTCGTCGTTCACGTGCCGGTGACGTTCAGTCAGCGAAAAATCGATGACGGAAAACAAGCTTCCGTGAATCTCGTCCAATTTCACCCCACCGTGACCCTTCAAATCGTCCTGTGCAGACATCGTTTCTATTAAGTTACAGAGACGTGTTAAACTCGTCCTCCTTAAATGCGTTTCAATTTTCCACCGAGTCGGTTCCACCGGCAGGTCTCGGTTAGGCACTCGTGGAACATCGGAGTATCGTGAAATTTCTTATTAGGTGGACCGAGCATTTCAAGCACGCCGTTTCGTTGAAAATGGCACCGACACGGGGACGTCCTCGGTTCTGGAGCGTCTGTGGCCTTGGCTAGTCTTAAGTCACTCTTTATTACGGCTGGTTAGATTTATAGCGCGGTCGGGACACGCGGGGGGGAGTCCAAGAGAATTACAACTTAAGTGTGGTCAGGATTTCGGATTGGCTCGTAAACGTGGATAAAAACGTTTCGGTGGGAGCAGCGTGGATGTGGCGTAAAAAAAAAAAAAAAAAAAAAAGAAACAGAAATGATCGCGAGATGTTGCTACTTGGTTATCGAGAGACTTCGTTCTGACTGGTTTCGTCCCTCGCTTTATGGAGCTCTCGATACGGATGCAAAGGTGCTGGATGTTTGTTTAACTTTCTCTTGTAGGGTTAAAAAATAAATGAAGAGAAACTGGAGGAAACCTAACCTTCAATTTTTAATCTTTTTATGGGGATTGTAAACAGTGGTGTGTACGAAATCAAATTTATAGCGATGCTTCGGGGACTGAACAGTTCGAGGATCGTTAGTTCAGGGACGGATGTAATTTAATAATTTTAGTCCGAAAGGAAAGAAATTATTGCTATTATATTACGCTCGAACTGGAAACCATTGCAACTTTTCTGGCCGGTACCTTTCGATCGTTCGAAATTGCAAAACGATTGCAGTCACTTGTTTTTAGTGGGATATAATGCATACAATGTTAGAGATTCCAGGTCTCTGGAGGAAATCGTAGTCGGTTGAATGTAGGAATACCCGCTATCAAGATCCAATTTTCACCTCTGATTCAAGAGCTCGACTCGTCCTCTGCAATGTTCGTGTTTCTTCACCATGGGCAACCACACCGACAAACGAGAGCAATCTCTATTTGACCTTGGCTTCGATCCAAAATTGAATAATACCCCGCTTTCAAGTTTCAACTTTTACCTTCAATACAAGAACTTTGTACTCTCCACTGTTCATGTTTCTTCACACACAAATTGCTTCAACATAATTATCCTCACCTGGTCTCGGCTCGAGGCTTACCTAAAAAATGATTAACACCCCGCTTTCAAATCTCACCGTTCACCCCTGATTCAAGAGCTCGTCTCGCCCCTTCCGCAGTTTATATTTCTCCAAACACGAGCCACCAGCCCCAGACTGCTTCAACATAACTAGCCTCACCTGGTCTCGGCCCAAGACTTACCTAAAAAATGATTAACACCCCGCTTTCAAATCTCACCGTTTAACCCTGATTCAAGAACTCGTCTCACCCCCTCTGCAATTTATATTTCTCCAAATCCAAGCCACCTCAACGATCCTTATTTCGCCTCGGCTCGACACCTATCGAAACATCCTTACCCCGCTTTCGAGTCCCAACGTTTACCCCCGATTCAAGATCCCTACCGACCCCCTTCGTCGTTCACGTTTCTCCAAACATGTTTCTCCATCGAACCGACCCTTACTCGACCTCGAAGCTAAACATTGCACCAAAAAAAGAAAAAAAGAATCGCCACCAACCCCGCGTTCGAGGAAAGGAAATCGTTCCCGATTAGCTCGAAAGCGACCACCGTCCACGCGATATTGAACTTGCCCCGTGCCAATAAAGGGGTATCAATCTTACAGGGTGCAATTTACGCGTCGCGTCAATGACGCCGGTTGCACCCACACGACGTTTGCCCACGTTTATCCACCTACCCCGTAAGCCTTGGCGTGTAGGGGTCCACGGTGAGTGCACGTCGACGATGTCCTGAACGTCGTCGACGCACGTCCGCGCATGCGCACCAACACGGAGGGAGGAGATTCCCACGGAAGGGGTGTCGGAGAGGGTGCAAGGCCTGGTACGGCCGGGTCGAGGCGACGAGACGCCGGCGTCCGTCAGAGCGGCGTCGTGACGCGAACGGTTGCGTCCGTCCGTCCCGTCAGTGCAGCCGCGTTCCACGAACCGGTAGACTCGTTCGTTCGTACGTTAGTTGGTTCGCTATAGTCCTGTCCGTCGGTCGCTGTACGTTCACCCTGGTGTTTACGTCGCGAGGACGATCCATCGCTGTTAGGGTCCGCAAGGAGACGCGAGTCGAAGGACGACGCGGGAAAGGGGCGCTCGACTGCGGCGTAACAGGTACGCGTCACCGCGAGTTCTTCCGTCGATGAGTTGCAACAGGCTCGAATTCGTTTAGCGAGTTGCACACCTATAGCGTTACGCGGACCTGTCTCGCGGAGGATATCGAACGACGGTTTAGAGTATTGTCGCGGCGCGGGTACTTCGCGATCGAACACGCTCGTGAACAGGATGCAATATTCTTTCGCGAACATCCGTTAGACGATGTATCGCAGGGAGAAGGAAAATTGAATTCGGAGGGGAGTGCGCCAGGGGAGTTTGAAGAGTGTCACACCGGGTGACACTACAGGATCTTTCTTTCTCGCTGCGATACGCGGTGCTTCGGATGTTTTCTTAGGATTCGTGGACACGCGACTTTTCAACGATACGCCGCTGGTAGCTGTTTTCAAGGTTAGCGGCTCTAATTCGCGTTTGCGTGTGGCCGTGTTACAACTGCGTGTAATAAAAATGTCTACGCGTTGAACGTCGATTTCTCCTTGAACGTCGAATGACGATGTTGGCTCCGTAGGTGTTCGCATGATAGGGACGAGGTTGATCGATCAAGTCAACTCTCTGGGTGCAAAGTGGTTTTTCAAGATTTCGTTATTGTAACGTTTGATTATTTTTGGTGGAATTGTTTGGTTGTTCGGAAAGTCGTTTCGTTTTTTTTTTTTTTTTTTGGTGAAAATGAAGGTTTTCGTTTGAGTGTTCAAACATTTTATTGAATTATATATATTTTTCGTCTTGGAAAATGACACGACTCTCCGAACAAACGAATAATTTGGAAAGATAATTGTAGTTGTCAATTTGTTGCGTTATTGGGAAATTTGGTTACGAATGTTTTGTTAACTTTCTTGGTACGATATTTAAAGTACGTTGGGAATTAAACGTCCTTGTACGGTATCCTTGGAGAGGATAAATGTCCATGGATTAGAGAGAAGGTTGACGAATATACGGTTCGCTTTTGATTGGAAGGTGCGTTCAAAGGATTCATTTCTCACCTATGTTTACTTGTGTACCGTTCGTCTGATATTATCGGGAGCATTAAATCGAACGATTTCAAAGTCGACTTGTCCATTGACGAGAAAGATTACACGCGTTCCGTGGCGTCGACTCATACTCGAACTCGTAATTTCACGCGGACCACTTGCGGTGTGTTAATTAATACTATCGTGAAAAGTTATGGACGCGAATCGAGGCTGTTGCGATTCCACCGGCTGATAAAGTGGAATTATTCGTATCCTTTAGCACATCGGCGTAACCAAATACACATCGTACACGCTAGTTTCAAAAATAAATAGTAAACAAGTAACAACTACGTTTCAGTAATTTACAAGTATTAGAATGCTACGAGTAAACTTCGAATACTCGAGTGGTCGAATATCGTTGTTAGAATAAAAAATTCTTTGCACGATTGCGAGGGTAGTGACAATGTATTTAAACGATACGTTTTGTCATTGAACAATTATTACTTCTACGCATGAAAAATTAAGTACGAACGTATACGAAATTCGAAATACTGTCCGATATCTTAGTTGAAAATGTGAGGAGATTATGATTGAAATATTGGTAAACTCAACTTATGATTAAAATTTTCATGAACTCAACTTATAGTTGAGAACACGATGCACTCAACCTGCAGTTGAAAATGTAATGTATTCAGTTTACAGTTGAAAACATAATACAGTCAACTTACAGTTGAAAATGTAATGCATTCGATTTATAGTTGAAAACACAATGCACTTAACTTACAGTTGAAACTGCAATGCACTTGATTTATAGTTGAAAACACAATGCACTTAACTTACAGTTGAAAATGTGATGCACTCGGTTTACAGTTGAAAACATAATACACTCAACTTATAGTCGAAAATTCAATGCACTCAATTTATAGTTGAAAACACAATGTACTTAACTTATAGTTAAAAATGTAATGCTCTCAATTTGCAGTTGACAATTTTATACACTCAACTCATCATTGAAAACACGATACACTCAACTGATACTTGAAACCTTGATAAACTCAACCGATAGTTGAAACCTTGATAAACTCAACCGACAGTTGAAAACTTGACGAGCTCAACTGATAATTGAAAACTTGATGAACTCAAACCATACTCTTCGAATTGAATTTAACTTAACCTCAACTCACGGTTGAAACTCAAAAGACAACACCGTTGCTACTCGCGCGAATACATTATTCAACACGTCCACCGTAATAGCGTACTAAATATTTCGAAATTGAAAATATTTTATACGAGGTAACAATCTCCTAATGTAAATTTCGGCGGGGTTCTAGATCCCCGACGGGGCTACTGAAGGGTTAACTGCGAATTAATTTCCAAGTAGAATAGCGATGTCGAAGCGGAGGGAGGCTCGAGAGGATTTCGAACCCGTGACGAATCGACGGCTTACGGGCCGGTACTTTGTGTGATTTAAATTTGTTCAGCCATTCGGGGTAAAATATTGTTACTTTGGTTAGGTTGAACGCGCTCCTAACGGGTCTGCAAGCCCGGTGGCAATAACAATCGCTCGGTCGGTGATAATTCTTATCAAGACGTGTTTTAATATCGATCGTATTCGTCCCGTTTCGCGAGTGAGAACCAATGACCATGATCCAATGACACCTCGGTTAATACCGATGCGTATTGACTGTCGAGCGTCGCGTGAAAGATGAGAACAGTCGTTGCATTAATTAGAGGAATTTGTCCTCGTTTGTTTGGAAATATCGATGCAAAACGAGAAGCGGACATTGTCGAGTTATCGAGGAGACGTCCACTCCTTTGTTGTGAAGGAGATCCGATTATGAAGCGATTCATTCATTTTTCAACAATTAATTTCAATCCTGGTGTTAATACACTCCATTGAACAGATTCGCGATTCTTTAGCGAGGGAGTATCATTTGTATCGCGGAGTACGATAATCGTACCTCGAGCGACGATTAGGGTTAATCGACTTAACCTACAAAGTTATTATTCTCCGCGTCGTTTGAAAATGGCGCCAATTTCGAACGTTCGTGTACTTTCGAATTTTTTAATTTTTCCGTTACACTCGACCACGGTTCGCGGTGTATCTGCGCGGTACGATCGGCTTTATTTGAGAAAATAACGCGATAAACTCTTATCCAGGTGGCGTTAAAAATGTCCCGTTTTATCTAAAATGGCGAAACGAGGCGCGTGCACGATACACATCTGTAAAAACTACCGGAGTAGTCTTTTCTAAAGTCGTGGCTCTCGTCGATAAGTAACGAAGTCGACCTGAATTTATTGCAGCAAGATTGTACGCAAATAAAAGGAGGGGAGGGCAAAAAAAACATTAACTCAGAAGTAAAAGTAACTATAGGTTATGGTGCCCGAGGGGGCGGGGTACATCTGTACAGCTGTTATTAATCTAACCTCGAAACTCTTGGAAAAGTTTGAAACGTTTACAGTGGTTTAAACGAAGAGAATAATCTACGAGATAAAAACGTGGTACAGTTCCTTTCTTTCGAGTAGACCGATTTATCGATCGTGCACACGTTTCAACGAAATATGACAACGAGCGACGCGGTCGAATTTGAACACAACCGACCTGTTTTTCCAACGTGAGTCGTACTTGTTGGTACACACTTCGAAACGATCGATAGAAACGCGCCAATTTCGCCAGAGAGAACGAAGAGACCACGGCGTGGACTCCGTGGAAGAGCGATGGTTAATTAAGTCGACAGCCACAGCTGTGGGCCAGTCCGTGGAATCGTACGATTTTATTGCCGCCATTACGCGGCATGTAGAGCGTCCGCTGTTCGTTGTCTCTGCGTAACAGGTGATACTTGAAAGATTAAAATTATCGTCGAGCTTCGACCAGTTCGATCCCCAAGCTTTTTTCGACTTCGAGTTGTCGAAGTTCAACGGATTGACTTCCATGAGTCAGATAATTGAAAAGAATGCTTCTGGTGAAGAACTTTGATTTTAACGTGTTCTTGAAGAGTGATAGGGTGTAGATCTCTAATTATAGGCGATAAGATACTGGAGAAAGCTGAAAAGAATGCTTCTGGTGAACAACTTCTATTTTAAGGTGTTCTTGAAAGGTGGTAGAGTGTAGATCTCTAATTATAGGCGATAAGATACTGGAGAAAGCTGAAAAGAATGCTTCTAGTGGACAACTTTGATTTTAACGTGTTCTTGAAGTGTGATAGGGTGTAGATATCTAATTATAAGCGATAAGATACTGGAGAAAGCTGAAAAGAATGCTTCTAGTGGACAACTTTGATTTTAACGTGTTCTTGAAAGGTGGTAGAGTGTAGATCTCTAATTATAGGCGATAAGATACTGGAGAAAGCTGAAAAGAATGCTTCTGGTGAACAACTTCTATTTTAACGTGTTCTTGAAGAGTGATAGGGTGTAGATATCTAATTGTAGGCGATAAGATACTGGAGAAAGCTGAAAAGAATGCTTCTGGTGAACAACTTTGATTTTAAGGTGTTCTTGAAGAGTGATAGGATGTAGATCTCTAATTGTAGGTGATAAGATACTGGAGAAAGCTGAAAAGAATGCTTCTAGTGGACAACTTGTATTTTAACGTGTTCTTGAAAGGTGGTAGAGTGTAGATCTCTAATTATAGGCGATAAGATACTGGAGAAAGCTGAAAAGAATGCTTCTAGTGGACAACTTTGATTTTAACGTGTTCTTGAAGTGTGATAGGGTGTAGATCTCTAATTATAGGCGATAAGATACTGGAGAAAGCTGAAAAGAATGCTTCTAGTGGACAACTTCGATTTTAATGGAAGTATATGATCCAACCGCGGTGACTTATCAACACCGTTGATAAAAAAGGCTCGATTCTTCCTTTCTGAATACGAAAATACGTAATTTTAGACGTTTAGATATTTACATTGGACACTTCTCATGGAAATAATTATCTTCAAACGTTTTGTCACTTATTTGCGTCGCGCATCGAAACGAAATTATTATTTGAAATTCTCCATCGATACATTCGTGTTTCGCGTTCAAGATCCGAATTATACGGTCGAAAATTAAACACCTTCGAAATTGTTTTCACTCGACGAACAATTATTCCAATTAATTATACGAGAAGCAACGTAGATATTTCCGATACGCTTCCTCGATCGAAGAATCTTAAACAATTGATAATCAATTTTCTTACAGTTTATAATATATCCCTTAAACATCGATATTCTGTTAATTATCCATACTTTAAATAGATTCCTCGACCATTTACAATAATTCTCTGCAATTTTTACCTTTCCTTCAAATACGATTATCACACTTCAAATACAATCCCTTAAACATGAATATTCTGTTAATCATCCACACTTTAAACAGATTCCTCGACCATTTACAATAATTCTCTGCAACTTTGACACTTTCTTCAAATACAATTCCTTAAACATCGATGTTCTGATAAATATTATCACACTTCAAATACAATCCCCTAAACATCGATGTTCAGTCAATCATCCATACTTTAAACAAATTCCTCGGCCATTTACAACAATCCTCCGCAATTTCGACCGTTTCTTCAAATACGATTATCACACTTCGTATACACTTCCCTGCAATCGTTACAATTCATTAAATCTCCCTCGAATGGAACCAGAATTTTAAATCGAGCGCACCAAGGATTTCTCATCGCGGCAATTTATGTACAAATCGTATAAATTGTAAACTGTACGGCGCGAAGTACCAAAAATAAAAAAAAAAAAAAAAAAATACACAAAGAGAAGAAACAATCGCCCAGGTTCGCGCCGGAAACGAAGCGTCGGAATGTTTTCAATTTTTGCAATTCTTTCATCGAACCCAAGTGGAAAATTCCGCGGGAAAAATCGCTGCCCGGTTCCGCGTGAACCCCGCGAATCAATCGAAATTGCGTTGTCGTTGATTCCAAGCGACGAATCCGATCGTTGCATTCCCGATCGCAGAAAACGACGGTGCGTCTCTCGTTGGCGAAACAATGCGCGTTCGAACAAAGCGAATTATTAGCGGGCGTTTCGATGGAAAATGGCAACCGTGGCGCGTTGTAAATTATTCAAAAAGGGTCTAAACACGCACGGGAGCGAGTCAAGCAAATAAGCAATACGTAATGAGATGAAACGTTCGGGCAGGGTCCTCGAGCTGTTCGCTGCGCGTTCACCTGCATTCGAGATATCGAGTTTCCCGTACGGAGTTAACTTCCGTGCAAACAATGCACCGGGTATCTGGCAATTACAAACAAAATCGCGATGAAATTGGCGTGTCCCGCTCGAATCGAAACGCGTCTCGCTCCGATCTATCGAAACAACGTTCGAACGCAACGCATAAGTTATTTGTACCGCGAAAGGTGCTACAACGTGTACAATACTCGGTGAAAATTTCTGAATCATTTATTAGAGAAGGTTGAACGTTATTATTTGTTTTAGCAACTGTTCAAAATTACTGGTTTCGAATTGGTTTCGTTTAAGAAAGTTACTTTAAATTTTGCAACGTAGTTTTCGAAGATACAACCTTCTTTTTCTCTATACTATTGAGTATTCTATTTTTGATCGTGTACTTGAACGTACGAATTTTGATTTTTTGATTATTGTGACACATCGGGGTGAATGTATAAAATTGTTGTAGGGTTTACTTTACGGTAACGAGAATTTATTAGATTGGTTGTGAAAGGTTACACGTGGGTACGTGGGAATAATTATACGTAAGGAACTGAGTGTGATATTAATTATGCGTAAAATAACCGACGGTGAATAATATGTATTGAATAGAGGGCGACAAAAGTTGTAAGACCTTGAGAGAACGAATGTTGGAGTTCATTATGCATGAAAGAGATAGAGCCATGATTTCGAGACGCAGGATGGAAAATTTCTAATGCTTTGTTCGTTAATTAAAGTAATACAATTATTGAAGTGATTGTTCTCTTGTTCAAATATTAAATGTGTACGTTTAATTAAGGTAACAGAAGTGGGTCGAAATTTATATACTACGTCAAAGAGTTTTATTAAACACAGCAAATATTCTGAGAACCATCCGAGCAATCGTTTGATTAATAAGGGAGATTTGTCAACATTGTTTGGCAAATTCTACGCAGAACAATCAATATCGTTAAATTGACGAATGATTTTCCACTTTCAAAGTAGGAAAGTTTGCATAAAACGTTGAACAAATAATAAGAATTACATTCAAGGAAACAAACTCGTGTATTAAATTAAATTGCTCTTACTACCGTAAAGGAAAAACTATAGATTATTCTTTTGTAATATCGATGCAAAACGAGCAGCAGACACTTCCAAATTTATTTAATTACAACATCGTTTATTTATTTTTCTCTGTTGAATTTTCTCTGTTTTAATTCAAAGCATTCGAGTTATTTTGATTTAGAAAGTACAAATATACATTTTACTTGTCACATTTGGAACCAAAATTATAGCATAAGTATTCTAAACAAGTATAGTTTACTTACTGTGAACATTTAGATCCTTAATTTAAGTTTCTAGTGTAGTGTCTATGTACTGTTCCCGTTTGACAAGATTGCCCTTGATGAAATCAACTCCCATAATTCCAGACGCAATCTTTTCTTACACGTACAGTACAATTTATTTTTACTCACGCATCACCAGTTACCACTAACATTTCTAACTCGAAGAGGTTCCAAGTCAGAAGTTTACATAAACAAACTAAGCTTCTTTACCCTGTACACGTCACAATAATAACATCAGTCACGTTCGACACAAAACAGAAACCTTCGAGTGCACACGTAACAGCCAACGTATTAATATACTCTAAATTCACAATATACCGATTAATAGCATTAATGATCAATTTCTGTGTACCAAAGAGGGATTATTCTTCGACAAGTTCGTACCAAACAAAGGCATACCGTACTGCACACGCTACAATATCTCTCCTTTGACATAGAAATCTCTCGAGTGCATTCGTGACGTAACCACCAACGTATTAATACATTCTAGGTTCGAAATACTGCATTAGGGACTCTTAACGATCGCCTGTATCGTCGTTTGACGAGGAGTTTCTGCAACGTTGAATTTTTACAAACACCATGGAACGAAGGGTCGAACGAGAACACAACCTTCATCGATACGCGAATCGTTATCGGGTGGTGTTTAACCCAGTGTCTGGCGTTCGATCGATCGATCGATCGATAAATCGCATCGTCGCGCGATATCACGTCGCGGCAACGCCATTCCTGGATGCAGGAACCCGATGATGCCGAAACACCCACGACAATTGGCTTTAAATAGATCCACCGAATCGCAGAAGATGATTCATGGCACGCCTAACGAGCGTCGCGATGACGTCCGTTAATAATTCGACCGAACTGTAATACGGTGGAACTCGAACGCGACTGCGCACCACGTAGAAAACATTACCCGCGATTATTTCGCACCCGCCGACTCGATTACGCTAATGAGCTCGTCTAACGATTCCATCGGTCCCATTGACCGCCTAATTTCCTCGAAATCGCGAGACCCTGCCAAACGTTTCGACGATCGTTGGACGATTCGTAGATTTCATATTTAGAATTTTTAATCCTCGCAAGAGAGTCCAGGTGGTCACGGGGAGACCCCGCGTGGGTCCAAACTGACCCGTGGCTTTACTACGCATAGATACTTCGTAGGAAGAATTCTATTATTCGATTGTACTTTTATTCGTTTCTAAAGAAAGGTGTGTTGATTTATACGATTGGGTTAGGAAAGAATTGTACTTGGGGGTCAGAGAAGACCCGAAGACCCAGACACGGAAACCTAATCTCACTCTCGTAAATACTTCGAAGGAAGCATTCTATTATTCGATCGTAGCTTTATTCGTTTCTGAATAAAGCTGTGTTCATTTATACGATTGAATCACGAAAGTATTCTGCTTGAGGGTCAGAAAAGACCCAGACACGGAAACCTAACCTCACTCTCGTAGATACTTCGAAGGAAGAATTCTATTATTCGATCGTAGCTTTATTCGTTTCTGAAGAAAGCTGTGTTGATTTATACGATTGAGTCACGAAAGAATTTTACTTCAGGGTCAGAAAAGACCCAGACACGGAAACCTAACCTCACTCTCGTAGATACTTCGAAGAAAGATTCTACCATTCGATCGTAGCTTTATTAATTTCTGAAGAAAGTTGTATTAATAGTGCAATTGAGCAATGTTTAACAATCTCTCTGTTAATTTTTACCAAATTCGTGCACTCGATGTTTCCAAAATATCTTTCGAAAATAAATGGAATCGTACACTCGGTTCGAAAGCATTCGAATCGTTTTGCGGTGTTCGTGGAGTTAATGTTTGCGAAAACGGTCGGTAAATGTTGCTTACATCGTTGTAATAATTATTTGAAAAATCGTAATGGAATGTTCTTGTATCGAGGATCAAACGTTCGGTTTCAAAGCGTTCGAGTATTGTTCGCGGGCCACTGTGCGTTACCACGAGTAAATAACGTTGGAAATTAGCTTTGTCGGTGAATCTCGTATTTTTTTTTTTTTTGTTTTTTTCTCAAACAACACGCCCAGCGGTAAACTCACCGGTGGCTCGATTACACGGGAACGTGGAATTACATCGCTGATATTCATGGTAATCGTTATCAAGAATCTCGTCCCATGTTTCCTTTTACACGACCTATTGATATGCTAATGCGATCCACGGATTTCCCCGGTAGCGAGCACATTCGAGGACACGTTTCACGCGGGGGCTGCGCATCAACCACCTATTGAACCCCAGTTTTCCTGTATTCAACAAGTACCTGCGTGTCACCGCGAACCGTTTAACACGGTTCGTCGACATTTCGAGCGGAGCTCGTTTCGCTCAGACTTTGAAAGATAATATCCTGTCAAGACGCTCATTTATAATTTAACACACCGTTAAAGGTACGTGGCACCAATCTTGACTAAACTCGCGTCATACCTCCCTCGTTTTCAACGACACCGAGAAATTTTTCGAAAACAATTTCAAGGTTCGATTTGTAACAATGTACGTACACTTTTTATCGTTATGTATTATTTCTTTCTTATTTTTATAAATGATTGAATTTATAACAATTTACGTACACTTTTTATCATTATGTATTGTTTCTTTCTTATTTTTAAATGGTTGAATTTATAACAATGTATATACACTTTTTATTATTGTACATTATTTCTTTCTTATTTGAATAGATTAGCGTTATTTATGTTCGGCACTCGAAAGACTGAGAATTAATCCAAAGAGCGAATATTGTGTTAAAAGAAACGATTTGCATATTTTTTTAAATTTATTCTATCGTAGGTAACCTTAATGTACAATCAGCCATTAGAATAATGTGGTGAAGAAATATCAGAATTTAGAATCGAATCTCTCGTGTTTCTTAACAATATTCCAACTATACTGCGATCTTGAACAATTCTTTAGGTATTGCTGAAGATGCACAAGTCTTTAAACGTGTTCCGAATTCTGATTGGAACACTCGTCGCCAATCACGTTCCATCGTATACATAACCTATAAACTTACACACCGAGTACTTTCACTTGCAATAAAAATACACTTATAAAAACAAACTGACAATATATTTAATTGTTCGGAAAGTCATTTCGTTTTCCAAAATGGAGAATATTTAATTTAACAAAATGTTTATACGCTCTAAAAAATCGTTTTCCATTTTCACTAAAAAAAAAAAACAAAACGAAACGACTTTCCAAACAGCCCAATGTATTATAATAGATTTAGCAATGAATCAATAGTAACGTTTAACGAATACGGCCAGTACGAGTATTACGGTACAGTTATGTATTATTATACGAATATGGAAATAAAAAATCGAGAAAATATCGAAAGATACGGACGAGTAGAAAGAACGAGTTAACTCGTCTTTCACAGTTAACCGGTCGGAGTAAGCTTCCAGTCGCGCGAGGGTTAAGCCACAAATTCTTTTAAACGATGTTGGTCGGGTGGTTTTAAATACCATCTGGTTCGGGGAATCGATTCGGTAAATGCTGGGAGCTCCTCTTGGTTCCGGGGCAACGACAAACACGCAGGTTTGCCGCGTTAAAGCCCCAGGAAAACACGTAAGTACGGCAATAGTGGAAAACGTGAGAGGAATGCTCGCTATCTCCTTTAATCTCGTGTCTCTTGGGCGTATCGGAATTTCTTTGCTGTTACAAGAAACCCGCCGCAGACGTGTAACGAAACGTCCACCATAAACGTATCTACGGTACAGCTGTCGAGATCCAGATGGATCTGAATCTTCCCAAAGCCCACGGTTTGTATCTCACGCTGCGAGAGAACGTATCCCTGTAAATTTCGGTGAATACGTTTACACGTTAAATACGTGTTCGACGTACACGTGGAATAAATTCACCGTCGCTCACTTTCGATAAAAAACGAAACACACGATCGTTGGAAGTGTCGAAACGAATCCGACGCAATAATTGAGAAATCGATGGAAATATCCAACGAAATCTTTTCTCGAAACGCGTTAGTCCAAATGTATCGTTATTAATATTTTTCATTCGCCTCCGGGCGGATTTATAACGAAAATAAATATAGTGGAAAATTCCACTTTTATTGAAAATTGTCAACTGGGGGCTGGTAGTTATCTCTCGCTGGATAAACTTGATCAATTTCGCGGTTGATGCGTATTTTGGATGATGTACAGCTTGGAGAGTTCAGCATGAAGTATTATTACCTTCATAAATTGCGGCGGTGGAATGGTGAGGGTTGACTGTATTTATGAATACTGGTAAACGTCAGTAAACAAACAGATCAATGTTGCACAGGGTAAGTTCACCGCGAGGGGAACGAAAACCAATTGACTTCGAAGGATGGAACATTTATGAAACCTGAACGAACGTTAAGTTTTCAGTCACGATTTTCGATATCGGGGACGCGCTGTTCCCTTTCTTCGATTAAGAAACAACCTCGTGCTCCTCCAATCTCCTTTATACTCTATTTCGAGACAAGTATTGAAATAAACCACTTTCACGGATCAATGGTACACTTGTTCCTATTAATTCGTAGCTCCGGATTGTTCGTTTCGTAAAATATACCGTTCGAGAAAATTTATGTCACCTCTACACGATCCTCCTCTACTTAATAAAATCGGTAACTTGATCTAATTGTTTCGATCACTCGTTGTCTTGGCGAGTCTCCAGAAAAGATAAGAAACGCTTCGGTGACACGCGTGTGTCTTTGTGAGATCGTCTTTGTAGTTTCAGCGTTACTTCTTCAATCCGTCCTTATCTCGAGCACTTGGTGTCACGAGGAAAAATAAGAAACACTCGAATCGGGCGACACACCGTTTGTTTAAGCGTTATTTCAATAAGTCCTTATCTTGGAGCACCAGGTGTCTCGAGGAAAAGTAGACACTTGAATCCAGCGAGACGTCTACCGTCTAACTACACAACTCTGTACGAAATCAGTAGTTTAAGCGTTGCTTCAATCAGCCCTTATCTTAACAGTTTCAGTTCCAGGGGGGTATTGAGAAAACACTCTCGAAGAATCCCGAACAGCGCAACCGCGCTTCCTCTAAATGAGTACGATTTTTAACGATATTATAGCCATTATAGTAACGTAGACTACTTGTCTGGCCATATACGGAGGTAATACTACTCGTCTGATCATGTACGAGGTAATACTACTTGTCCGACCACGAACGAGGACACTACTACTTGTCTGACAACAGACTGGACACTACTACTTGTCTGACAACAGACTGGACACTACTATTTATCTGGCCATAGACGGGATAATACTACTTGTCTGACCGCGGACAGGATAATACTACTTGTCTGATCGCAGACTGGTAATGCTGCTTGTCTGACCATGGGCGGGATAATACTACTTGTCTGGTCATATACGAAGTTATACTACTTGTCTGGCCATATACGGGGTAATACTGCTTGTCTGATCGAAGGTTTGGGTCAATTCTACTTCACCTCGAGTAATGAAGGAAAGACAAGGACTAAAAAAACAGGGGCCTCTTTAAATAGTTATAACTGCGTTAAAAAGTACCTCAATTTTTTGCTCCTGCGCTTGTTTGAAAGGCAAATGACTGCGCTATGCGACAATCTCACCAATAATTTACTAACTCTTTTTTTTTGTCTAATTGTCCGACCGAATCACCTCAATTTCGATATGTCGAATTTTGTATGGAGCAAATGCCACCTTAGAGGTAAACAACTGTCAGAATTTGACAAGCCCCTCTTCAAGTGGCGATTTCCTTGCTTAGGTATCGACCATAATCAAATAGGCCATAACGGGGAGAAAGTGTAAGAATTGGATTTTAATTTGATTATTGTGGCAATAGTCTAGGTTCAGTATTAACAAAGTGGTTGCTGTCTGAATTCTACGTTGCTACAGTGCCCGAGTAGTATGACCCGTATACGCTCAGACACGTAGTATGACCACCGTATATGATCGGACAAGTAGTAGGACTCCCGTATATGGCTTGACGAAATGGTATTACATCCATCTATGGTCAGACAAGTAGAAATGCGAATGTACAGTCAGACAATTATAGATGTATGGTCAGACAAGTAGGCATGCGTGTGTACGGTCAGACAATTATAGATGTATGGTCAGACAAGTAGGCATGCGTGTGTACGGTCAAACAAGTTGAAATACGATTGTATGGTCAGAGATTTGATCATAAGTACACCGTGTGTCGAGAAAGTAAGACGCTGGAATCCAGTGAGACAGCTAGAACTCTGTCTAAAATTTAAGTAATTGGAACCGTGCTTCGATCGTTCGTTGGTTCGAGAACACCGTGTATCTCGCAAAGAAGCAAGGTGCACGAAACCAACGGGACACCTGTCGCGGCACGTCCAATAATTACTATATCGTGCACGCAATCGCCTTCAATATCCTTGGATCGTGACACATTACACGAGCGATACAGGTTTTTATCCGCTGTCTCGGCTGTCAAAAGATGCCCCAGTCGGTAGTAAAGGCTTCTCCGGGAGATCCTCGACGTTGTATCGGATCCAATTAACGTCACGTTCTTTCGAGTGAGGGGAAGATGAAACGGAACAGAGTCGGGGCGGGAAAAAAACGAGACGAGTGTATTACTTACGACGTAACAATGACGATAAATTTCCGAGAAACGCGGCAGGGGGAGTGAAACAAAAAAACGCGACGCAGTTATTAGTCGGGCGGATAAGAAAACCGCGGGAAAAAAAAACGAACGCGGTAGTTCACCGAGCAGCGTATTTCTCATTTAGAACTGTCTCGTGGACCAATAAATCAAGGGACCGATGTCGGTGTAATTAATGGCGAAGTGGCTGAAACGGTCGAAAGTAAACAGCAAGTGGAAAGCTCCGAACAGTCTTCCTGTATCAACGGGAACAGGGAGATAGTAAAATTTTATTCGGTCGGTGGTTTGTGTTGCCGCGAGCGCGTGACTTTCGGTGTAGAGTCCGTGAATCCGTGCGCGTGGACCCCGCGAGTCCGTGCGTGTGGACCCCGTCAGTCCGTGCGCGTGGACCCCGTGAGTCCGTGCGCGTGGACCCCGACTGGACCGTAGATAGCGTACGATGGCAAATTACTTTCTCATTGTCTCTTAACGTAAATTAATTTCTAGGGTCGATACTCCGTAATAGAGATTTATGACAGAAATCTGGCTACCGAAAGTAGCGAGAAACGTAGCTGTGAATGTTCTCAGAAAAATGAACAAGTGATCCTTGTCCCGGCTAACAAAAACCAGCGATGATTACTTTTATACGACACTGATACCGTTGACTAATCAATCTCCCTTCTAAGAAATCTGTCTGACCGAACAAGTGACAACTCACTTCGATACTTATCCGATACCACTACATAATACCGAGGGACCGATACGGGTCAGTATTAATGGTACGTCATTGGATCGGTCTCGTCGCTATTTTATGCTGTATCGTGGTTGTCCCGTCGTTCCAGGAAACGAGCATTCCTGACACGTTTCACGGAGACTGACTTCTCCACAGTTTTTATCGTCCCAGACCTCTTCCTCCTTCCTGTCTTCCCCGACTTTTTTTCTTTTTTTGTTTTTTTCTTTTTCGTCCCTTTCTTTGCACCCCTGAGCAAGATTTATTGCCCCGCACCGGCCGCTGTGAGTTGCGGAACGGATTGAGCGAAAAAATAGAAAATTGATGGCGCCACCGTGTGGATTTTCCCAACGGCGATCGTGATTAATTTCCCGGTGGTTGACCTCTCGGAAAATTCCGCTAATTCTCGCCGATATTTGGTCTTAAAGCACCACAGCTTTCTGCAATCACAGCGCGGGCACGAAAAAACCTGACGAGGGCCAGACAGGCGAGAACTGGCGCGATTATATTCGCGTGATCTCGTCCCTGTCGAAATTAAGAAACAAAAGAGGGAGAAACGTCTGCTCTGTGGGTGATAGATGCGAATATATATATATAGTTCAAACGAGCCGACCGATACGCGAAGCCATCTGAAAGCGACACGTTCTCTCTGCTACATGTTTTATTTACTTTAACGATCGAGGCGTTTCTACAGAACGTTCAATGCAACCAAATCGAACCGTATCTTTGAAAACGTCGAAGAGACAAATAACCGTAGGGAAGAATTACATTGTTTCAGATGCTCTGTACATTTATATTGTTAATTACAGCTGAAAACCCCGCAGGGAAAAATTACATTGTTTCGGATGCTCTGTGTATTCATGTAATTATTATTACACTTCTACAGCGGGATTGCGTTATTTTTTTTTTTTTAACACACACCGTACTTTTCGGCACGATAATCCACATGGAAGCATCGTTGTGGAAAATGGCGGAAAGTAAATTTTTTCAGGGTGAAAAAGGAGGTATGATTTACAATCGTTCGTAAATTTTATTCTACTTTTTTTCGTTCAAGAATGGAACAACTGAAACGCATAATTGAATTTTCTATTTGTTCAATCGATGCAAAGAATACTTTTTTTTTTGTAAAAAAAAAAATAAAAATAAAACTTCAATTTTTGCACTCACGCTACTTTCGAGTAGCAGCGCCCACCGCAGTCGTGCATTCTCAACGAGAATAATGGTAGCACGGTAATACACGGTTTCTAAAAATGTTTAATTCAAGACCGCTCTCGGAAGTTCGCCCCTCGTTCCATTCGTTTCAAAGATACAGCGCGATGCAGTCACGCGGAACACCTTGTGGATCGTGACGCGGGAAACACATGCGAGCGATCACCAACGTTCGTCGAACGAAAGATCGTAACGGTTCCCACGCGACGATTTATGGACGTTGGGATGCGTTTCCATTGAAATTTTGATTAACGACCCGGCAGGAAGCCAAGTCTGCCCGATTCGTGCGCGTATCGTCATTCGATGGCAATTTCACGTACGGAAAGATTGATTTCGTTCGCTTCTACCCGCGTAATTCGAAAAATCGGGCCACAGTGTCGCGAACCGAATCGTTTCCTCAGAATCGTGAACGTCTCGTGTGACGTCTTGAATATTTAAACATATTGCCTGTTAACCATCGTAGAATCCTAAACAGAACGCAATAATACCCTCCGAGTTACCAAACCTCTTTTTCATTCCTCCAATCTCGTGACAACTGAACCCTTTAGCAGAATGTCAGCTTACGAACACCTACAACGATCGAGTTAAACCTTTCCTCTCGAAATATTAATTTATTCAAGCTCGAAGTGTAGAGAATTTGTTCGTCCAAACTTCTGGACGCATTATTATCCATACTTAGTTGTATCCATCGTGTTTTTTCTCTCTCAATGTTGTTCCTTTTTACGTAATTTGCTGGACAACGTTCGGGTCTTTTCTGACCCACAGATACTTTTTTCCAATGATCGTGTATACAGTACATTCTTCAGGAATTAAGAAAAGTACGATGAAACAATAGAATCTTTCTTTGATGTATTTACACGGAGTTGTCACATATGGGTCTTTTCAGACCCAGAGAGACTTTCTCATCATTCGTTGGTACCACTTTCTTCAGAAATGAGAGAAGGTGCGATAAAATACCAGAATCAAAGGATAATCTTCTCTCTGAGCAAACACTCGCGAGTTAGTATCGTTTACCAAAGATGGGGGAACAATAATAAAATTCTTTGCGTAAACTCCCCCGAGAGTCGATTTCTCGAAATGCAGATGCATCGGTCGTCTTAATGTTGCACTGGTTCTCGACAAATCTCGTACAACCAAACGCTCGTGGAACGAAAGAGTACAATAGACGAGTGCTTCTATTTTTTTCTTCTTTTTTTTCTCAGCCACGAAGACTCGAGCTCGGAAAAAACTACCCTCCGAAGTTTCATCCCTCTGATACCAGCAACTTGGTCGAAGATACGAGGAAACTTTTCACGCGATTTTTTAACGGTCTGTTTTGTTACGCACCTCCCTGACGCTTTCTTGGAAACCGTTGGTAATGCAAAGAAACTT
Organism: Ptiloglossa arizonensis; assembly: GCF_051014685.1. NCBI lineage: Eukaryota > Metazoa > Arthropoda > Insecta > Hymenoptera > Colletidae > Ptiloglossa > Ptiloglossa arizonensis. The sequence continues at coordinate 19,724,199 of NC_135051.1, forward strand.
TCGAGATGGTTGCTTCGCGACGAGTGGCTCGCGATTGTTCTTGTAAAGGTGAATGTAAAACGTGGAATAAAATCTGTCCGCGAGAGACTTCGAATCGATTTCGAAGATCCGCGAGCAGAGTGACAAACTCGTCCGATAATTGTTCGTTATTTCTACTTGCCACGGTGTTCGTAAACATTGACAATGCTTGTACTCCGCTTTCCATTGATCTCGCTACGTGCTAACTAGTCGCGGCTGGTTAACTCGAAAGCAGACAGTACCACACCGCCAACAGTGTCTGCAAACAACGTGTAAGTAGAAACAACGAGCAATGATCGGACATCTCGTAGCCAAGTTGCGCGAGCCGCTTGTAAACAAATTCGATTCCACAGTTTCTTTATTTATTCTATTTTCTCAGGAAGAATCTTTCGTAACATTACCACTAATTTCATCCAGTTATGTATTACACGAGAACAGTGTCAAATACTTGTATAAAAAAAAAAAAAACAATGTAGTTTGTGAAGAGTGATCCACAAATAGACGTGATTCGTTTTGATTTAATTTGCAGATCAGTCGGTGGATTTTCACGCGAAAATACGAATAGGTCTTTGTTTTAGAGTTTCCGGAGTATCGGTCGCAACTTTCGCGGAAAGTTTTCGTTCTACGACGAATTCGTGAAATAAAAGTGCACAGCTAGGCCCGTGAACTCGCGGGCGAGATTGTTTCGTTGCAGCGCGTCGTAAAGCCGCGCAGGAAATCCGTGCGTTTGTATTCAAGGGGAACGAGAATCGCGGGGAACGCGCGCGGAATCTCGAGGTTGGAAACGGTGGGGGTGGGCGGGGGGAGGGGCGTAGGGCGCGGTGGGAGACTGCGGCCAATGGAAAATAATTTCAGTTTACGGTTTCCCGGCTCTCGTATATTTTACGCCCACCGAATTAGCCCCGGAAATACTGAGCCACGAACCGTCACGGTAAAAACTAAAGGGGGGGGCTCGTGGACCCCCCCTCTCCTGCATTATTCGTAATTTTTTTCGAACAATGATCTTCGAGAACGGATACCTTTCGAGTAATGGTAATTTCGTTCGTTAGGAAAGAAATAATTTCAAATGAAAGAAAAAGAAATGATATACCTCTCGGGGAAATTTTATTCGATAAATAATTTGTAATTGTGTGCAATAAATTCTCGCGTATTAGGGTAGGAGATTGTTCTACACGTAAAACTGAATCGAAAAGAAGAAATGAAGTTTTTCTCTACGAGCCCTTGTTTTCGAGAAAATCGAGCTGGAAAATTGTGCGGGGCACGTGCGAACACTTGATTATCGCTCCAGTTAATCACTGCTATTTTGCAATCATTTTCTCACGTGAGTCATTTCGACCAGTTCACTCGATAGTGCACACATGACAATCGTTGATAAATGTATCGTGAATATTTTTCAGTTAAGTGCACACACACCCCACAGAATTTTCCAACTCAATTTCCTCGAAAACGAGACTTCGAACGAAAAAATTTTATTCTTCATTTTCGTTTCAGTTTTACACACAGAATAACCGAAAATCACCTCCTCCTCTATCCACTTGAACCATCTGTCCATTTTCACATTGTGTATCGATCTCTCATTGAAAATGGTATCGCTATTAAATACATCTACACGTTGGAGCAAAGTGTGAGGGTCGAATCAACTTCAGAGCGAGAAAGATGGAACAGAGAAACGTATAAACCGCAGTCCTGATTCCGCATTCGTGGTTCGCGCGATGAACAGAGCGCGGTCGGTTATCTCGATGCATTCCCAACCGAAGAAGATAAACGTCGAAAGTGGGTCGAAATAAAATAAACCGCTTTAAATGCGGAGGGAAGGGTTCGCGCGATGACAGTGGAGGGAATTTAAAAAAAATTTCATTTGTGAAGGTGAAGCGTTGCTCGAAGGACAAACACGGCGTCCTTCGTGTTTGCCCGACGCTACGAGCGTAGGGACGACGATTTCAAAGAGGAGCGTTCCCTTGGACTGGTTTTTAAGCGCCTCTGTGCTTCGACGTGGCGCGTTCGAGTATAAACGAGTGATCCTCGAGGAATTCCAGAAGCGCGGGAGGAACTCGAGACTCGGCGAAGTCGAAGCGGGCCACTCGGAAGGGCGAAAAAGTCCACGGTGAAACGCGTCCAAGGGTGGATTTCGAAAATACTCGGGATATACTCGGGACGACGACGAGCGTCCCCGATGATAATTTGTATTTACGTACCGTGCTCCGTCGACGGGACGCATAATTAGTTTGCTCGTTCTGTAATTTCAACCCCCCACACTCCACGTTACTTCTCAGAAATTAAATTCACCGTGGCGGCGAGCGAATTCACAATTTCGGACCACTCGTGAATCATTTCCCAACCGCTCGCCGATATTTCACCGTGCAATGGGCGGAGACTCTGTGAAATTCGAGGAACCGTTCTTTCTGAGACGACGCAAGCGTAATAAAATTAATAAAGGGGTCAATGGAGTTGTTTCTCGATTCGTATTGACGATTCCATCATTCCAGGGGTGTGCTCTCGATCGTGGATTCTGTGAATCCGTGCGCGTGGACCCCGTGAGTCCGTGCGTGTAGACCCTGTAACTCCGTGTGTATGGACCCCGTGAATCCGTGCTCGTAGACCCTGTAAGTCCGTGCGTGTGGATCTCGTGAGTCCTGTAAGTCCGTGCGTGTGGATCCCGTGAGTTCTGTAAGTCCGTGCGTGTGGATCCCGTGTGTCCTGTAAGTCCGTGCTGTTTTTCAATTCGTATTAGCGGTTCCATCATTCGGGCATGTGCTCTCGGTCTTAGATTCCGTGAATCCGTGTGCGTGGACCCCGTGAGTCCGTGCGCGTAGACCCTGTCACTCCGTGCGCGTGGACCCCGTGAGTCCGTGCGTGTAGACCCTGTAAGTCCGTGCGTGTGGACCCCAGTTCGACGCAGTTGCAATCGGTGTAGAGCACAAAGCACACGAATTACTCGTCCACGAATTACTCGTGTACAACACACCTTGGCATCTCTTTCAAGCCAATTAATCTTCACCGTCTAAACCTTCCTATCCTTCCGTGAGAATCTCTCCGCCTTGGTCGTCAACGTTAAGCAATTACCAAAAAAATTCTTTTTCAGACGGTACGTTGGATCTTCTTCCCTTCTTAAGTTATTATCCCCTACCCCCTCCTCCTCCTCCCTTTTTCCCTCGCTGTTTCAAGGAACTACGCGGGCCCGCATAGTTGTTCGTTAAATTAGTTGCCGTAAGTCCTACCGAAAGTTACGATCCGGCCGTATTCGTAGCTCGAGAGCGGTTCCTAGCGACTGCTACGAGCCTGTGTTTGCGGTAATGGGGTGTGTTTTTTTCCCCCCCTCGGCCGATACTCCGCCCCGTAATTACGTTCCACGGCGACAACGGTGACACGTCTGTAGAACGGCTGCGAGGTTGCGAGTCCAGCTTAAAAGTTTAAAAGGTTACCGTGGACCGAACTTGATCGCATTACTTACCGCGACGGAACGTAAACGCGGGCGCCGTTACGGCCGGCTCGTTAACGATTTTCATTACAATTACACGTCGAGCGATCATTTAGCCCTGTTGCGGACCCGATGCAGTTACACGAACGCTCCTTTTTACAACCGTGTTACGTAAACACGTCCCGATGGTAAAACGTGTTACCAGTTGCCCGAGCCACGGGTTTTCAGCAACGGGGCGGAGACCAAAGTACCGGATCGAATTAAGCGCGAAGAGGGCTTTAAAAAACAGCGTTTCTCCAACGGTACAGGGCTCTTAGGAAACCGGAGAGAGCCACGGTTAAATCCAGAACGACTCCTGCCGCCTCTCGCGCCATTTACATTTATTTATTTCCGTTCGTGGAGATTTCAAACGTCCAAGCCGGGGAAAACGTTTCTGATCGCGATTTTGATCGCAATCCACCGTGAATTAACCACAGCTTTCGAACGACCGCGTGGACACTTAAATCTTCGTCGAACGAGGCTCCCATTGGTTGGTAATTAGAATTCACGATTAGGATTCACGCGTGCGAACTGAATTGCAAACGTTCGACAGACGTGATCACGTCTCGACAATTTCGTGGTAGTTTCGATCGAAAGCTTGCGATACGTTGCTAATTTTGCAAGGTTGAGAACCACTGACAACCTGACAGTGCAATTAACCCGCAGTTCACGATGCTGAAATTTCTAACTGTTCCTCGTTCCATACCCATCGAACGCAGATCGTTACTTCAGACAGGTTGAGAACCACTGTCTCGACGTTCGAATCGACGCAGTTTGGTAATTTTGAAATTTTCGTCCAATTAGACCCCGATCGAACGTATATGAGAGAGTTCGATGGTGGTTGAGAACCATCGGGTCGATATTAGTTGGTAATTTTCGAAATTCAGAACCAACGTGAACCTCTTCTCGAAAAGTTTCGGGACGTCCACTCTCGACGTTTGAACGCGATTAGGAAGTTTCGAAAATTTCACGACCCGGGACACAATTTCACGCCGGCGTGGAATTTTCCCGGTAAAAAGTTTACGAGGCTGCAACTCTTCTGCGTCACGCCATCCACGTTGCTTATCGACGTAGCCCCGGCGACGATCGTGCCCTTTTTTTTTTTTTTGGAACGTCGCCACGGATCTACCTAACAGCGTCTATCATCGACGTGGGACGCTTATCGACGATCGTCACGTTCGTGACGGGTCGAAAGTACCTTCATCTCGACGAACGAGAGAAGAAGAAGAATAAGAAGAAAAAAAACAAAAAAGGAATATCGATGAATCGGGAGACGCGCGAAGAATCACCAAAGAATCCTCCACGGGTGCATGAATCATTATAAAAATATTTCCACCGTTGGGTGAGACACGATCGGAAATTTTACAACGCGCTTCGATCGTTCTCTTTTTCCAATTTCTTACCGTTCGAGTGAACGCGACTGAGAAATATTCCGAACGAATAAAAAAAAAAGAAAAAAAAATAAATTAAGAGGGGAGCTCTTCAAATTACCCGCCGTTCGATAATTCACCGCGGGAAACTTTTCGTCGAGGGAAAATTCCAGACGGTAGCGACTCGTGGGAATTTTCACCGATTAAAGGAGCAACAAGTCTCGCGAAGTGACGCTTGAAAAGTTTACCCGCACCCCCGATCGATCGCCTTCGAAATATTGTGCTCGAGACAATTTTGTGGTCAACGAGCAATTTTCAACGGATTCGCGAACGGATCGCGGTTACGGATTACATTCACGGACGTAATTTCGACGACGTTGTAATTAGCCACTGATTGGGAATCAGGGCTGGCGTGCGAATAATTGGTCGAAACGTTTCACCGGCGTGGAATTTCACGGCGAGTTTCTAGCGTTTCGACGTGGGTTAGGTTACTTGTTGCGCGACGCGGGATCCTTTGGGCAAACAACTGTTTAAAATGCGCAGGTCGTTCATCGCGAATCGACTGACGCCTCCCGTGGAACAACAATCGTCGCGTTAAGGGGACAGTCTAAGTATTATTTAATCGTCGTTGTTTACTCAACGCGTGTTATTCCTCGAGTCGATCGTAGTAGCTTCTATAAACGAGCGACAAATGGTAATTCTTTCGATCGCAGTTACGTACTGTAAGTGAAAGATTGGGTTCGAAGAACCTGAGTGTAGAAACACGAATGTCTGGCGATTGTTTTTTCAATCGTTCAAGTGGAAGAGTGGCTTAAAGAATTGTTGTGAAAACAATTATCGAGGGACACATCGTTCGATTGGATACTATTGAAGGGTTTATTAAGTGCGAATGGGGCTTAAACGTTCGGTACAGACGATTGTCGAGAGATAGTTTTTTCAGTCGCTCGAGTGGAAGAGTAGCTTAAAGAATTGTTGTGAAAACAATTACCGAGGGACACATCGTTCGATTGGATACCATTGAAGGGTTTATTAAGTGCGAATGGGGCTTAAACGTTCGGTACAGACGATTGTCGAGAGATAGTTTTTTCAATCGCTCGAGTGGAAGAGTGGCTTAAAGAATTGTTGTGAAAACAATTATCGAGGGACACATCGTTCGATTGGATACCATTGAAGGGTTTATTAAGTGCGAATGGGGCTTAAACGTTCGATACAGACGATTGTCGAAAGATAGTTTTTTCAATCGCTCAAGTGGAAGAATGGCTTAATGTATCGACGTGCAAGCAATTGAGTGATATATTTTTCAAGCAGATGCCATCGAATACTTTAGATCGGAGATTGGTTTAAAGTTTGAGATGATCTACTTTTTTTTTGATCGTGTCGCTTAGGTGGAAGAGCGGCTTAACGATTCGACGTACTAACTTCTTTGATTACGTTGTTCAGGTGGAAGAATAGCTTAAAAATCTCACGTAGAAATACCTATTAATCGTTAATTGTTCTACGTCATCATCGTTGCGTTTCTCAAGTGGAAGAATGGCTTAAAGTTTCAATGTGGATGCAATAGTGAGGCGATAACAGATATAGAGATAAAGGGGTAAACAGATGAACAGATGAACAGATAAAAATATAAACAGATAAAGAGATGAACAGATAAACAGATAAGGCAATAAACAGATGATCACATAAATAGATGAACAGATAAATAGATAAACAAAGAAACAAAGAAATAGATATATTGATAAATAAATAGATATATAGATAGATATACAGAGAGATAGATAGCGCAAATCATAAATAGATAAATAGAGATATAGATAGATAGATAGATAGATAGATAGATAGATAGAAAGATAGATCATGGGTAATTGATAATGAATAATACATAACAGGTAATAGATACTAGATTATAGGAAGTATAATAGATTATCTTGATTATCTGGATTATCTCGAAGAATAACTTAAAGTTTCAATGTGAATCCAATCGTAAGGCAATAATTGCTTCGATCGAACATTAATAGAGAAACTCGGAAGTGTTGAAGTACAGTACAGTGATAAAAATTGCACTCGCTTCCTACAAGTGGAAGAGTGGCTTTAGGCTAACGAATGAAAAGAAATACAGCTCGGAATTGCGATCGCCTATACGATGGTTTCTCTCGACACGTTGGTTCTCCAGGCTGGCAGCTATTCCAAACGATCCAAGGTTTAAACACAAGATGAAACCCAAACGTTGCAGCCCGGTGTCTCTCATTTTCAACGGCCTTCCTGTTACATAATAATTAGGCAAGATTGAGTTTACCTCGTGTCTTAGTCAGACCTTCGATGCGGTAATTACTGAGCCGCGCTCCTTGTTGGCGACCATTGTTTCGCGAATTCTATACTCTGATTTCAGGAGACGCTGGAATATTGTTCAAACTCGGTTTCTTGGGACTTGCATCCGAATTTTTCGGTTAATTATTAAAACTCCTACTCCTCCTCCATCCTTAATTATACATCAACCTTCTTCCGCTGTGCAATCCTTCGGTACGAGTGAAACTTTTCAATTCATTCGTTTTGTGTGCAAAAACGTTTCACAGATTTGGCTTCAATAACTATCGAAGCTATCAACGCGTCATTGTTAATGAGGATTCAGCGGGAACAACCGGATATCGCGTACTTCTAACGATTTCATTTCCCTTAACCGCAGCCAACGTTAATTCTCACGAGTAAATCAATCCTTGTTGTTCTCTCCTGTTAATAACAGCGTCTTGTTTCAATTAACCGCCTCTAAATACCAACCACCTATCCCGTGTGTCCTTCCTGGCATGAAAATGACACGTCGCTAATGATCGAACTATCCTTCGACCTGAAATCGAATTATCCTTAATACTGGTGTTATTACCGCGAGGGCGGGATCGTAAAGAAGGTGAAGGTTCAAAAATCAGTATACCATTAGCTATTTACACTCGAGAGGTGGTAATTGCAAAGTAATCAATACCTATGGAAACATTGTATGGTACAACTTTGCAGAGAATACACTTGGGTAATTATAAATAGGTTAAAAAATAGAAGGTTCTTTCAGAATTTAAGAAACAAATTGTATCAAATTTATCTCCTTTGTGACAATTCTGCTGAGAGTCTTTCCTTCTCATGGCATCGAAATTACTGATGATATATACGACAAAAAATTTAAATTACAATAGAAGAAAATATTTGGATACTTTGATAATAATCGTAGTAATAAACTAAATTACTTCAGACATTAAAATTACTCTAACATTCCTTCCAGGACTGTTTTATCTACACATAAAATAAAACGAAAGATCTGGTATTTATCATACCCGATTTTGAAGACATTAATTTTATACAAAATGGCGGATCGTTCAACTCGAGAAATGTATAACGTACATAACCTATAGAATCGTCATCTTTCAGATCCTAGTCGTTCAGATCCCCTTTAGCTTACGTTTCTACGATTAAAATTCTACAAAGACAAACGTAACGAATAAAAGTACGTGTCGTTAATGTCGAGATGGATAACGTGCAATTAGAAAACACGTTTAGCCCAATTCAAGTCGAGCTTCCCCGGTACCGAGAAGACACATAACGAGTTAACGTATCATCAACGTAACTAGATGTATCGCATGCAGCGGCTATCTTTTAATCAGTATCAAGTTTCCTTCTCTCCACCAGTTTAGGGTTAAAGCAGAAGCGTAGTTCGGGGACGAGGTAATGTTCCACACGGTGCAACTTCGGGAAGTTATCAAGCGTTGGAACCTAATTGGAAAACAAAGCTCGGAAAAGGCGGTTTCGGACGTGGAAGACGATACATGGTCGAGAACCAGTTTCGTCGGGGCGGGTCCTGACAAATCGTCGGTTAATCTCATAATGGGGTTCTGCCCCTTCGTTTTCACACTGGCCACCGTACACGTCTCGTGTGTTCACCGAACGAAATTAGAAACTTGCGGCTACGGGCCCCCGCGTAATGAAGCGAGTGGCGCGTTTCAATGTAAATTACATCGCGTCGCCATGGAACGGGAACGCTTAACCCGGTTCCGGATTGTTAAGGTCCTCGCGGCAGTGCTGCTACATTCACCATCTGTGATTTAGGCAATTCGGTGCACAGTCTCGTGGACCGAGTTCTTGCGTATTTCAGACGCGGAGATCGATACCAGTGTAGATTCTTGTTTCGCGAATAAAGTATTGTGTAATATACGTAATATGTGTAATATAAGTATATATACAAGTATTGTGTGTATATATATATATATATATTTTTTTTTTTTAAATAGAAAATAGTCGGTTTAATCGGTTTGGTCGTTAGTGTAAAGTTGGTAGTGAGATACGAGTGGAAATATAATTAGTTTGAATAATAATGGAATATTGCACACTTTACGCGATAAGTGCAGGTGCAACGAATGTAACTTGGATGGAGGGTCAATGCGAATACAGTGTGTTTAGAATATAAAAATAAAAGAAATTGAACCGTTGGTTTAAAAATGAAGACTCTGTGCATACAAGGTGATTCTAGAAACTGGGACACAGTGAAGCTGTTTTTCAGCGAAGATGTTAAATAATTTACGAAGGAAAAAGTTGAATCCCCGTGCGGAACCTAACGGCTTCGAATAAATACATATGTTGTTGGTGCAACGATACAGTATACGCTTGCACTTCTTTTTTAAAATTGAAACATATATTTTTTCTCGAGTAAATCGATTATTCTTGATATTCTAGATGTAAATGTGTCACGACTGAACATTCAAAATATGATAATTTACGAGATATTTTATACTTGATGTTAGAATATTATTACTTTGTCTCAGCAGGTGTTCGAACGTTCCATCGTGAAGGTTTTAAAAGTTTCTTACTAGCTTTCTTAGATTTCTTAGTAGATTTTTAACTCGTACATCTAGTATCATATAAAAGCTCTACTTTCTATACCTTTTATTAGTTACTTGTGATCTTAATCATTTCATTAAAATACGACCAAACTTTCCCACAAATTTAATAGAAACTGTGAGAAAGGGTCGTGAAAGCAGCGTAGGTAGACGCAAAGAAAGGTCAGGGAAAGAGAAATACGATTGCAAAGATCAAAGAAAAGGTCAGGGAATATTAGAAAGAAAGACAGACTAGGTTTAATTTAACTTATTATATCACCACCGACTGGCACAAGAACAATTGAATCTGCAATATCTGTATCCTGCGGCAGAGTTGATTTTACTAGACACTTTAAGCGGTTCCAAATGTTTTCAGGCACCTAGGTTTGGCACGAATTTTTTGAAACAGTATACCATAATATTAAAATAACATAAGAGTAATAATAATAATATAGGTATTAAAGAATTCGAGTTACAATAGATGCAAATATTTTAACGTCTAATAATAGTCGTAGTAATTAGTAATCATTAGAATATTAATTAAAATTATTCAGAACAGACTATAATTATGGAACACGCAGTAATTTAAAAAAAAAAGTGTACCAACAACACGCGGTGTTCCCAAGCGGTCACCCATCCAAGTACTACCCGCGCCCAATGCATCTTAACTTCAGTGATCAGACGAGAACTGGTGGGTCATGCATGGTATGGTCGTTGATATTATAAACGGCATATTTACACGTACACTAGCTACTTATTCTTACGTGGAAACTAAAAATATGCTCCGTTATTAATCTATCTGAAGTAGCAGTTTAAAAATTGTGGATAATGTAAGGTAGTTACAGTATAGATAGTAAAAGAAAATTGAATTTCAATAAAAGAAAATATTCCAACACTCTAATAATAATTGGTAGTGACTGCAATATTACTTACAATTACTGAAAACAGAGTGCAATTGCAAGACATGTAATTAAATTAAAGAAAAGAAGAAACTAAAAAAAATTGAGCCAACAACACGCGGTGTTCCCAAGCGGTCACCCATCCAAGTACTACCCGCGCCCAATGCATCTTAACTTCAGTGATCAGACGAGAACTGGTGGGTCATGCATGGTATGGTCGTTGACGTAGAAATCTTTATACTTACACGTACACTAACTTTTCATTTTTACGTAAATAACAAAATATACATTCTCATTACTCTGTTCGAAGTAATGGTTTACAAATTTTTTATAATGTAAGGTAACCCCACATAGTAAACAATTCGAAATTCAATGGAAGAAAATATTTCGACCTTTTAACTATGATCGAAACAATTAATAACTGTCGTAACATTCCTTGCTATTGCTAAAAATAGATTGCAATTACAAAGCATGTGACAAAATTGAAACAAAAAAGAAAATAAAAAAAGTGTGCCAACAACACACGGTGTTCCCAAGCGGTCACCCATCCAAGTACTACCCGTGCCCAATGCATCTTAACTTCAGTGATCAGACGAGAACTGGTGGTTCATGCATGGTATGGTCGTTGACATTGTCATACATACACTTAGATGAAGACTATGTACTCATTTTTTACATATACAACTTATAATATATACAATAAAAAATTCCAATTACACTAGAAGAAAATATTTTGATACTATAATAATAATCGTAGCAATAATTGCAATTATCGTGTTATAAAATTAAAAAAAAAAAAGATAAAAAAAAGTGTGCCAACAACACGCGGTGTTCCCAAGCGGTCACCCATCCAAGTACTTACTACCCGCGCCCAATGCATCTTAACTTCAGTGATCAGACGAGAACTGGTGGTTCATGCATGGTATGGTCGTTGACGTTGAAACATCTTTACTTACACCAATAATAACCATTCTATTTTCGCATTTACAATATAGTATATGTTGATTTAATAATTTCTATATCCCCGCAAAGTTGAAGTTTACAAATTCTTCCAAACTTTACAACGTGCATAATAACAAATGTATATTGCCACGCATGAAAATATTTTAATACTCCAATGATAATGATAACAGTCCCTGCTTTACACGAAACGATCCGCAACCACAGTGCGTACAATATAATTAAATCGTACACCAATTTTAAAACACAACCCTTCGATTCTTCCCTGAATCGTCCATCTCGCGGAACTCGGCACACGTCTCATATTCGATAAGAGTGAACGCCTCCAGAAATCTTTTATCGTCCGTTTGTTTCGATGTCGATGCACCCGTATTCATGAATGGACACTCTCCGGTCTTCGTCCGCGATAAAGAACTTTCGAACCGCCAGACGTCTTCCGAGACAGTCGAGAAATGAAATATATTCAATATCGAGTGGTTGGTTGGTCGTAGCTAGGCTAAGGGGTGAGGAGGGTGTGATCGAACGAAGTGACGGTTTGCGGCGAGACAAAGAGTCACGAGAATAAATCGAGCTTCGTGACTTTTGCCATTTTTGCACGCCGGCAGCAACAGGTATCCACCTCTTCGTACGAAAGAGCAACGGACGTCGATGATAGCCGATGCCGCCGCCTAGAGCACCGCATCCCGAGAAACGAACGACGATAATATCGTTCGACAAAGTTATCCGATAACGCGCAACCAATTCCAAACCGTTGATTCACGGTACGTGATAAAATCCCGCGGTGTTTGAGAGACACGCGAAATATTTTAACAGATTAATTCGTGCAATCTGCATACCGAATTGTGACCATTCCCCCATCTCACCTCGACATCGTAAAGAGAGGATTATCGGCGATCGACGATATTTTCTAACACCTGCGCGCAATTAGCGTGAAATACAGTTAACGGCGCAATTACCTCTAATTGCATGGAAAATACACACCGCCTACAATGGAACCGGATATCGATATAGCGCGGGGCAAACCCATCGTGCGGCCAAATTTGATGATCGTTTTAATTATGCGCCCCTGTATGTTGCGCATTACAACGGATGCGGATCTTGACGTCATTTCACCGGTTATCTTTCGCGGAATATTCCGTTCCGTTTTCGGTCGATTTAAAGTTTGAAAAAAATTTGTTTTTCAAATAAAGACAAAACAACAACAACAAATAATACCGTGCAACAACGATGAAATAATTCTTAGATCTGTGACGTTTTCTGGGTCTCTTTGGGTAAAATATTTGGTCACTTTTGGAACGAGTCGAATTTAAGAAACTCGGTAACTTCGAAAGTTTCTTTTTTGTTTACACGACCGTTGCAAATGCGTACTCTTTTGCACGGTGTGTCGCGTAATCTACGGTAAAATAAAATATAGATTTTCACAAACGAGTTTTTCGAAACCACTCTTCATAACGCGGACCACTATCGCGCGTGTAAATTGTTACAAAAGTTTAACCTCGTTTTTTACATTCTTCCACGCTTGAAATTCAACCAGAATTCATACACACGCGTACAAAAACGCGTACACGGATTGTTACGAAAACCTAACCTCAATTTTTACAATTTCTCCCGGCATTTAAAATGCAACCGGAGTACACGCGTACGTACGCGTACGCCCACTGTTGTGTAAAAAAAAAGAGAAAACTTAACTTCAATTTTTACAATTTACGTTCCACCGATCGCGCGACAGCAATTTGAAAATAACGACCGTCGTAAAAACCGTGTCGCTGATAAAATTCGAAACGTTCCCGGCGAAACTTTCGTTCGCAAATTCCAATTTCTACTTCTTAATCGAACTATCGGCTCCGAACGGACCGCGGAGGTCAACGGTTAATTTCGAAAATTCACGGAAGATTGCAATCCAGATGGAAAATTCTCTCTCTATATATATATACATATATATACATATATATATATATATCAGCTTGATTCCGCAAACTCGATGACCTGGAAAGAGCGGCAAATATCCGAGTAAATAATTCGCGAATGCAAATTTCAAGATAGCTGTCCCACTATTCGTTAGCTCCTCTCTCTCTCTCTCTCTCTCTCTCTCTCTCTCTCTCTCTATCTTTCTCTCTCTCGTCCACGTTCATCGTCTCTCTATCTCACGTATTTATTCTCACGCTCGCCGTGCCAAATGCAATTCCACTCGCTCGCTCGCTCGCTCGGTAGCGCGCGAAATCTGCAACACAGCGAGGCGGGCGGACTCGTCACTTGGTTTCAGTTTTATCGTTCCATCTGCTCGGGCGCTAACGAGAACAGAGTACATAGCGGCTGTTACGCGGGGAGAAACGAAGCCCCCCGGACTGAATGACGCTTGTTTACACCGTCAGTCCGCTTCCGTCGTCGGGCGGAAGGCTTCCCGCTTTCAATGCGGCACGCGTGAAATAACGCTTTCTCAAGTCCCCCACCTGAACGACACACCCGTGAATCGTCAGGAGTTTCGCTACCGTGACAGCGACAAGAAATCGCTACCCCTTTCATGCAGAAACTTCATTGTTAGTTTCTTTTCTTTTTTTTCTTTTTTGTCAAAGAGTAACATTTTCTTGCCAAACCTCGATGCATTGTACCCTCGTACTCCATTTTCGAGTGAATTTTTTATTTTCTATTTTGACTCTTGTACCTTCTTTTATTCCGAATTTAATTATTTGGGTATTAGGTGAGTCGATAAGACTTCGTTGTCATTTTCTTTTTTTTTCAAAGAAAAACATTCTCTTGCCAAACCTCGATGCATTGTACTCCATTTTCGAGTGGATTTTATTTTCTATTTTGACTCTTGCACCTTCTTTTATTCCGAATTTAATTATTTGTGTATAGGGTGAGTCGATAAGACTTCGTTGTCATTTTCTTTTTTTTTTTTTAATTGTCAAGAGGCAATACTCTTTTCATTACAAATCTAACGTTTTGACTGGAGGTTTGCAGATGTATAAACCTCGTTGTACCCCGTTTTCAAACAAACTCACCCTTTATAGTATTTGATTTTTTGTTCTATCCTTAGTCTAGTTCTGTGCATTTCAGATAATATTGTCGTAGCTTCCTTTCTCTCTATTATTTTTTATTTCTGGTATGTTCTTTCACGGCTGATATTTATCGTACGTAATAAGGACAGTGTAGATATTATTATTATTTTCTATTCTGTTTGATTTTGTTCATCGACGCGACTACACGTTACTGCAAATTCCATTTCCTCTCGCATCGTTGAAATTATCCAATACTCGTCTATTTTCGTATCGAGCTACCAGAATGGATGAAACTTATTGTCGGAATATCATCTGACACTGATAGCATATAACGTAACATATTTTCCGAAGCTGTTATTTTTTTTTTCCTTTTTTTAAATCCATTCAGCTGAAAGGGCTAGAATTTTATTTGGTTCTGAATCGATCGCGTTAACCGCGACATGAAAATGGTAGAGGGGGGTTCTAAAGCCCCCCGAGTCGTTGGATATAAAGTTCCATTGAATGCACAGTGCACCTGTAGAAAGCTATGGTAAAACGTAATCTTCTTACTCTTTGATTTGATATAGGGCCGCTTTATTTAAACATAACAAAAAGTCGGTTATTTCTATTCGTATTTACTCGTTGCGTTTTGTTTCATTACACTCTCGTTGTTAATTCAGTGGCTTCAATGTTAACGCCAAACGTCAGGTAACCATTTAAAAACGTAAATATCGTCTATCACACTACCAATAAATTCCTATATATTCTCTACCTCATCTACGATTACACATCCACGATAGACAAACGAAATACACCTGTACGCTGTTACGAACCTAACCTCAAAACCAAACCTAACGCCTACAGAATAGAACATACAGAATAGAAAGAACATACAAGAAATAAAAAATAATAGAGAGAGGAACGTTGACAGGTTACGAACCTAACCTGCCACGTAAATTTTCTACGATTGTACAATTATTTCGTGCTATCTGTACCCAATACACTTCCTTCTAGAAAATTGTTCTCTTGTTTTGGTTCGTTTTGGTCCATAAGTGGACTCGAAATACACCTGTACGCTGTTACGAACCTAACCTCAAAACCAAACCCAACGTGTTCGTACACAGATTACAAACCTAACCTGCCACGTAAATTTTCTACGATTGTACAATTATTTCGAGCTATCTGTACCCAATACACTTCCTTCCAGAAAACTGTTCTCTTGTTTTGATTCGTTTTGGTCCATAAGTGGACTCGAAATACACCTGTACGCTGTTACGAACCTAACCTCAAAACCAAACCCAACGTGTTCGTACACAGATTACAAACCTAACCTGCCACGTAAATTTTCTACGATTGTACAATTATTTCGAGCTATCTATACCCTTATATACTTCCTTCCAGAAAATTGTTCTCTTGTTTTGGTTCGTTTTGGTCCATAAGTGGGCTCGAAATCGCTTCGAGAACGTCTCCCGCGCGCTAGAATGTCGACTGTTCGGGTTTTCTGCCCGCGTGGCGACGTTATCGCGACCGAATCGTATTTATTTCTCCTCTTGGAGCCGGTATCAGCGAGAAAAACTCGGTCGACAAACAAAAGCATAAACGACTCGCTCGAAGATAAATGAGTCGCCGAGATAAGAATACCGCGCGGGGCGCGGCCTCAGTTTCCGAACACGGATTCGCGTTCTCCTTCCTGGATTTTCGGTTTTCGTTTCTCGAAGCGGGGAACATGTAAATTCTCGGTTCGGCGATTGGTCGGTGCTCGACGGGCCCTCGAAAAGAGGGCGATATTTCGTCGCCACCTTGGGGAAATCGAAGACGTTGATTCAGTGTGATCATCGAGAACGTCGACCATTTTCTCATTCCTTCGTACTAAATTATGGCACCGGGTTAAACGAAATACGATACGTGGAAATGGGGGTAAAGTATACATTTACGGCGGCTGAGCCGAGATATTTTACACGACATCGTGTTATTAACCTAAATTATAAATCGAAGCCGGCTGGAACTCGTTATTTCATCTACGGCACATCAGAGTACCGTGAGATATTAAATACGATACATTAGAACACTCTGAACGTTCAACTTACGGGTACATTTGAATACCTAGAAGGTTCAACCGTGATTTATTAAACTGCTCCGAGAGTTCAACCGTGGCGCATTTGGATACCTCGAGAGTTCAAGTACAGGACACTTGACTCTCCTAAAGTTCAATTACAGTGGGAATACCTTGAGAGTTCAATTACGGCACACTTGACTGCCCTGAGAGTTCAACTATGACATGTTAAAATACTTGAAAAGTTCAACTACCAACCGAGAAATACCTCGACGAAAATCGTGAAATTTCAACCACCGTGTACCATCGAAACTTGGTACGATACACTTGGTACAAATAACTTGTTATTGTTAAACGAATACAGTTTATTTACGAACGGAGCCTTCATTCTGTAAACATTTGGCTCGCGAACACCGTGGTAGTCAACATCCACGGTCACTGTAGTTTCATCGAAACAAAGCGCGGGAAAAGTGTCCCAAATGAAACGTTCGTTCAACCACTTACAATTAGCGGACCATAAAATCACGAGGGCGTGGTTTCACGACTTTTATACGCCGTAATGTATTCACCACCATCGTCGTAACGCGAGTTTATCGATCCACCGCCGTTTGCAGCCACTTTAAATCCGATCTAACCGAGTTAAGCCTCGCTAACGACAAGGATCGGCCCACCTTCGCTGTTTGTTCACCTAAACGGGGTTTTGGGGCTATGGCGAGGCAAGTTAACGCGCGATTAGCAGTTACTTCATCGGACGAGCGTTTCGTCCTTTATGTTTCGTGCACGTCAACGGTCCTTTGGCGACGGTGGACGTAAAAGGATGCAGCCTTTTGAGCGACGGGGACTTTGATCGGGGATGTTTGCTTCCATCGCGGCTCCTCTTCCCAAAGATGGAGCGTTACGTTCGGAACAAATTTTCGTCAAACTCCGGATACAGACCTCGAGAACTGTTGGAACCCAAGACAATCACAAACGAGTGAATTTGACTGGAACACTGAGCGCGACCGAGTCTCTTATGCAACAATCTCTCTGATTGTTCGGGTAATGGATTCTCGTCACACCGATGTAACTTGTACAAGTATATTCCGATGGAAATCTTTCGTTTCGTTTACGAATATTATAAGAATATCTTTAGGGGAACAATATTTTTCCAATTTGAAATAATTAATTTCTTTTTGGAGCAATAGTTTAAACCGATTTTGAGGCTTTAGGTGCGTTTAATAAGTAGTAATAAATGCGGATAATTGGAAAGATTTTCAGATGCTTCGGTATATTTTCCTCTTGAAATATGCTGAGCAACAACTTAAACCATTTTCCAGGATGGTCCGCCAATAAGGTTCACAGAAATCTAAAGAATATCGTCGCCGAGTTCAAAATATTCGACTTTCAATGAAAAATGTTCGCCCAGGGAACTCCTGTAACTCGAGCGTTCTGACCTTTTGAAAAGCACTAGTTTGAAGAGGGAAACTTTCGTCGTAAATATCGCGCCACTTCTACTCTTTTCCTTTTTCAGACCTTAAAGGTGAAACCATCTCTTGAGAAATAACGTGTGTGATTGTGTCTTCACCGATGTTACTTATGAGAACTACATGGTCCATTTCAAAATAGAAAACTCAAAGATTCATTTGGCGTACTATGCGCTTCAAAATTAAAAAGAAAATCTAACAAATGCATAGTCAATAAATATATCGAGTTTGGGGGGGCCTTTAAAATTATTTATTGCAATTCTAATTATAAATCAGAATAGACTGCATACAAGTAACGAAAGTTTGAATGTTTATACGAAGAGTACATGTATCAAAATTTAAAAAAAAAAAAAAAATCAACAACACGCGGTGTTCCCAAGCGGTCACCCATCCAAGTACTACCCGCGCCCAATGCATCTTAACTTCAGTGATCAGACGAGAACTGGTGGGTCATGCATGGTATGGTCGTTGACGTTAAAATAAATGTATTTACACGTACACTAGATACTCATTCTTACGTAGAAACTGGAAATATGCGTTGTTATTAGTCCATCTGAAGTAACAATTTAAAAATTGTGTACAATATAAGGTCTTTACAGTATAGATAGTAAAAGAAAATTGAATTTCAATAAAAGAAAATATTTCGACACTTTAATAATAATTATAATAATTGGTAGTGACTGCAATATTACTTGCAATTACTGAAAACAGAGTGCAATTTCAAGACATGTAATCAAATTAAAGAAAAAAAGAAACTAAAAAAAATGGAGCCAACAACACGCGGTGTTCCCAAGCGGTCACCCATCCAAGTACTACCCGTGCCCAATGCATCTTAACTTCAGTGATCAGACGAGAACTGGTGGTTCATGCATGGTATGGTCGTTGACATTATTGTACGTACAGTTACATGAAGACTAAGTACTCATTTTTTACATATACAACTTATAATATACACAATACAAAATTCCAATTACACTAGAAGAAAATATTTTGATACTATAATAATAATCGTAGCAATAATTGCAATTATCGTGTTATAAAATTAAAAAAAAAAAGATTAAAAAAAGTGTGCCAACAACACGCGGTGTTCCCAAGCGGTCACCCATCCAAGTACTACCCGCGCCCAATGCATCTTAACTTCAGTGATCAGACGAGAACTGGTGGTTCATGCATGGTATGGTCGTTGACGTTTAACAGTACATACTTAAACGTAGATTAGCTAGTCATTTTTATACACATATACATTAAGATTACATCTCATTGGTAACCAAAAAAATCCTCCAAAGACTGGAACCAATTTCTCATAAGAAAGGTATTAAAAAAACTTTTTCTCCATCGAAATAATCGCGCGATGATCACAAATATTCAAGGGAAGTATCGTTTGCATCTAAGAGCATTTGTTCGTGGTCCGCGTTAATCCGATGAAAATCTTGATCGATGATCTTTTCGTAGTCCTCCTTCCTCCCCTATTCGCCGCTCTGAGATCAACCGCCGAAGGGTTGTTTACGCTCGCGGACACGACGAGAGTGGTCGAGGGTTGGAGAACCGAAGACGTGGATACAAGGGTGGGAAGCTTCCCTGTGTTACCGTTGACGGAAATTTCCCTCCGTCTGCCTGTATATCGAGGACCGTACCATTTAACCCCCGTCCCTCCGTTTCCGCCACACGTATACCCGTTCGCTCAGTTCACGGGATACGACGAGCTCCAATTGAATTCACTCGAATGCACTGGAATTTTCTATACGAAGAAGCACTTAACGAGGATCGAATTTTACATCTCCACGCGATACTAACGTTACGTCGCCCCGTTACATTTCACTCGATATCGGCAAAGCGTTGAATTACATACGCCGTTCGTTCGACTCTATTTCCTGCCCTAATTCGGAGACCCTTTTATACGGTTCACGTTCACGAACAGTGTTCCCGAAACTGCTCCGGGATTCCGTTTGTGCGGTCTTTGTTACCTCAATTGAAAGCCCCGTATAAGTTTACTATTATCATAATATCCTTATTGCATAAAAAGTGCCGGAAAAAGAAGAATACTATCACTTACGATTAAAGTACAGCTGGAGACTGTTTTTTCGACTTAACCTCAAATACGTGTTCGGAGTATTGAACGTGTTATAAAATTAAAAAAAAAAATAAAAAAGTGTATCAACAACACGCGGTGTTCCCAAGCGGTCACCCATCCAAGTACTACCCGCGCCCAATGCATCTTAACTTCAGTGATCAGACGAGAACTGGTGGGTCATGCATGGTATGGTCGTTGACGTAGAAATCTTTATACTTACATGTACACTAGCTTTTCATTTTGCGTAAGCAACAAAATATACATTTTTATTACTCTGTTCGAAGTAATGGTTTACAAATTTTGTATAATGTAAGGTAACCCCACATAGTAAACAATTCGAAATTCAATGGAAGAAAATATTTCGACCTTTTAAGAATAATCGTAACAATTAATAACTGTCGTAATATTCCTTGCAATTGCTAAAAATAGATTGCAATTACAAAGCATGTAACAAAATTGAAACAAAAAAGATAAAAAAGTGTACCAACAACACGCGGTGTTCCCAAGCGGTCACCCATCCAAGTACTACCCGCGCCCAATGCATCTTAACTTCAGTGATCAGACGAGAACTGGTGGTTCATGCATGGTATGGTCGTTGATATTAAAAGATGTATACTTACGTGTAATATATCAACTAATTCTTGTACATATACAAGTTATGGCAACGTCATACTATATTGTGCAGATGATCATTCTCCTGAATGTTAGTAACCATGGTAAACTTCATTGTTCAAACTTATATCCAGTTACCGCAAATTTTTGACGAATTCGAGATTGAAAAAGTGCCAATCTCAAGTTGTTACACAAGAAGAAATTTTCAATTTTTTAGGTTAACGTAATCCACCGTATTCGATCGAATATAAAAACGACTCACAATTGTGCAACACTCCTATATTACGAGTTTACAATTCTCCATGTGTACAAATTTCCTCAATTTTCATACTCTTTCTTCTCCACCATCTCAGCGTTCCAAAGATTCCCAATTTTCCAATCTTCTCACACCCGTACCCTCTCCAATCTCAAAGTTTCCACTTTTCCGTGAGTTTCCCCTTTCCACGAGTGTCCAATTTTCCCCAATTCTCGGAATCCACAATTTTCCAAACTTCCCCCCATTTTGCGTACTTTCAGTTTTTCCGAAATTTTCTCCAGCCTCCCGATTGTTTCCCGGCACCGTTGCCAACCGTGAACAGAATAATTCACCAAGAAACGCTTCTTCGTGTTAATCTCTACGACAACGAACTCACGGGGAAAGCTGTTCTCGTAATTACCGGATGGATCCCCGGGCAAGACGGGAGCATCGCGTCGACCAGTTCCACGAGGGGCATAAAAAACTGTAATCGCGTTGGGACGTCGTTGTTTAAACTCGTAATAAAATCAGCCGCCCCTCGCCTCGTTTCCCGGCACATTGTTCCGCTTCTCGGCGCATTAGGTTCCTCCCCGTCCATGCTCGAGACACAAAACGCACGTGAGAATCTCTCCTTGCAGCGTGCCTCGGGCTCCTCGTAACACCTAACGAAAAAAAAAAAAAGAAACAAAAAAAAACCTTCGAAAGTTCGTCCTGGGGGTTGCGGAAAAGTTACCCAGGGAAATGCACGTTTCGTTTACCATTCTCTGCTCCCGTTGGTGTCTGGCATTACGGTGTCGCGAAATGTACGAACGTGCACGCGCCAGGCAGCACGAACACCACTTCCGGTCCCCAATTTAGAGACTACGGCCTTTACGGAAGAAACAAGCGTAACGAGACGAGATTTCGGAGTTTCGGGAAAAAAATTCGGTGCGGCGCCCTCTTTGCGAAATTCTTTCTCGTCGGACGATATTTTGATGAATTTTTAACAGGTTTTGAAAAGTTTGTAAACGAACGAGTCACGGTGGACGAGTTTGTCGCAGAACGCTCGAGAGTGTTCGTTAAACGTATAAATTTAATATAATGTTTGAGGTCAAGAGGTTACGTTCGATCGAATACGATCGGTTTCGATGAATTGTATGATTCTTTCCGCGATCGAAGTAATGGGACGGGTAACGTAAAAGGTCATTAATAATTTATGGTAATTTATTATTGTACCGTTCGATAGAATGTGCAATTGAACGAGACTTGGCGGATGAAATCGTCCTTGGCGGAGTGCTCGAGTGTGCTCGATAAATGTATAAATTGAATGCAAAGTTTGAGGTTAAGAGATTATTATGCACGATCGAATACGGTCGGTGTAATTAAATAATTATTTCCACGGTCGTAGTAACGAGACACGTGATTCGGTAAGTCGTTAATAATTCCCGGTAATTTGTCATTATATTCAGGACGAAGTGCCACTCGTGGAGCAAGTTCCGCGAAATTTGAGGTTAAGGTTACGTTCGATCGACGAGCGATCGAGGAACCGAGATCGAGTGAAAACGGAGTCGAAGAATCGTAAATTTATCAAGAAAACATTTCGAAACGTGAAAATCGGGACGAATGTCGAGAGTGTGTGAGAGAGGGTACTTGAAAAATTCGCAACGTGACTTGTTGCTTTACGTCGATGCTTTAGCTGGTAGCCACGGAAAGTTGACTCAACAAGTGATTTCTGTTTATTTATTACGTACGTTTTTGCCCCCGGACCGATGAGAACGGAACTCGATTCGCGAGAGCACGGCACGGTCGTGTTCGAATAACAACGAAACGCGCGCGTACGTGAATTTATTCGCGCGATTCGTAAATGCGCGCGCTCGCGCGAGTAAACACCCCGTTCAAGAGCGTTTCCCCATTCATCGTTGGGAAACGTTCACGTTCGTGCAACGATCGTGTGCACTGCGACGATTTCATATCGCCGTAACGCCATTCTCGCGACGTCAGGCGCGTTCGAGTTTGCTTTAACACCAGCTTGGATTCTCGTGAGGAAATAACCATCGTAAGGTGCCAACGGATCTCAAAATGGTTACTTGGTCCGAGGCAGTGGAGCAGAACGTTTCACCTACGATCTGCGACCCTCTAGGATCCCCACTTACTACAGCGACACAGTTACAGGTGCAAACGATTTTATTCCCTCCGTGTTTATGCGAGCTGGATATTGGAAAATGGAGAATTTATACGAGGAACGAAATTTTCTCCAAAGTCGGAGGAAAAGATCGTCCAATTATCTCTGCGAGTCTTCACGATCGAGAAGTTTCTTCTTTACACCTACCCACTACCCTAATTTGTCAAGAATCTTTAACACTTTGCGCTCGAAGCATTTCTCTAGGCAAGAAACCTCAAAGAAATCTTTCACATCGGTTGTGAAAGTAAATGGTAGAATAATTAATATTAAATATTTTGTGTACAAGATACTTTATTTATCTCGAGCCACGGAGCATGTCTTCCTCTTGAAAAATTGAAACTTGGAAAAATTAGAAAAATTCTGGTCGATCGTTTTTCGAGTGCAATGGATTGAAGAAAAGAAATTGGAGGAAACTCTGGAATTTCGTAAAATTTCCACGCGAGACGTACTCGTGAACACTTGAGGGGGATGATTGCAAAAGGGGGCTCGTATTTGCATCGATGAAGTGAATTCACCCTTGTACGGTGCATTAATCGCTGGAATAGGGGTGGAAGAGGAACGTGGAAGAGGAACTTGTGTCCCTGTCGGGAAACTTACCGAAGTCACGAGAAGACACGGAAACGAAGGCTGGTCCCAGTGTGCATTATTAAGGAGGGTCAGTCGCCCGGGAAACGTTGAAGATGGGACGTTAACCGTGTTAACGACGACAGGGGATGAAAAGTTCCCGCGAAAGGGACGAAAATTTGGAGAATAAAAACAACGCCCCGGAAAAAAACAAGTTTTTAAACAGTCGAATAATTCCACGAAGGAAGGAGAATCAATTTTTTTGCTGCTGAGTAAGGGAGTTCGAATCTCCCAGACGATGGTTGAATATTTCTTTTTTTTAAACGATGTTTATCGTTCGAAGTGTCTACAAGTTTCTGAGCCAAGAACAGAAAATTTTTTAATTGAATTCTAATGGAGGAAAATAAGAGAAATTCGAAAATGGTTTATCAATTTTTGAAAAGACATCATTGAATATGAGAGCACAAATTTATACTTTTAAAGAAGAGTGTCTTCTACAGTTTCCAGAATTTTCTCTCGAACGGAACGCGAAGAAAATCTTCCGTTCGAGTATCCAAACATTTTTTTCTTTACTGAAGCTTGTCATTGACAATTCGCAGAATCGAAGTTTCTATATTCTGTGCCAAGAACTCGCGATCGCAATCTGAAAAAATAAATTTTCTAAAAAGTCTAAAAAGAAATAAATTTTCTTCTAGAAATCCCTCGCTTGTAAGTTCAAAATTTTCGTACAGAAACTCGCAACGATGCTCTAGTTAAAAAAAAAATTAATTTTGTCTAAAAAGATTTTTCAATTCTTGAAAAAGTATCTTTGGACATAAAAAGCAACAAATTCGCAGGAAATACGAGAACTTCTCGACGCTTCCTCGAAAGAGAAGTGTCTGTCACGATTTCGATGATTCTGCTTGTACAATGCGCGGGAAAAATCGTAAGAAATAATTACGCGGAACCATTTTGTCCCATGCGGCTCGTCGAGCACCTGGAACGACTGGTCATGAAAATATCGTCGTCGCGACGCTGCAGCGGACCGAAGTTCTCCTTTCGTCGCGTTACAACGACATTAAAGCTGCATTAAACTTGTTTCCCTCCATCTGACGCTTCCCTTCTTCTTAAGGACCCGATGCGGAGAGACGCTGAAGAAACTTGGGAGATTAAAAAATAATAGAGGCACGATCGTCGAAAAATCGCTTAGTCAGGTATAATTGAATGATAAAACATCCCCTCACCGAAAATCCGTGACCCCCTTTTCAGAAGAATAACCGAGAACAAGATAGTCTCCTGTATTTGCAATTACGTCAAAGTTACCATTGGCGGGGACGCTCTTCGCTTTATTTCATTAAACCGACTATGTATAGATATACATATAATGAATATTTCATTATTCTGTACGATATTTAAAATACCCTAGCTTACTCAAATGTAACCATCTCGCGTAAGAATACAATTCTGTAAGGGACACCGGTTTCATTTTCTCCACTTCGGCTCAGACAATACCGGTCTTGAAACAGATACTGCTGGATAGATCGTAACGTCGTCAGTCATCGGGTTACGTCGCGTCAGTTCGGGTTTCCGAATGGCGAAGACTCCTTAGCAATTGGTGGAAACGTATCGTACACGTAACGTAACCGTATCTGTCTTCGTGTTTTAGAAACGTAGCAGGAAGCTACAAAGAAGATAGATATGAATTGAAATACAAGTGATATTCGTTCGTGTATGATAATTCTTTTTTATTTCTTCATTCCCATTATCATACGTATGTATATCCGAATACTGTACGAAGAGTAACGTCGCGTCGAACGGGACCCCGAGACACTGTCGCTAAGGCCCTCCCCACCACTTTACTTTCACTTCTCCCCACTCGTCACGTGATACGGACGCTAGTGACGTCACGGTCTATCCAGCAGTGTCCCAGCAGCACTCGATAGCACCAGTGACGAGAGCGGAGAGACGAAAGGGGAGTCTAGGTCGACAGATGGGAGGAGAAGGAGAAGTTTAAAGACTCCACCTGGCCATCCTGCCCTACAGATGCATTAACTTCGCCCTCCGGCGCACGTCGTCCATCTTTCTCGCGTCTTTGACAATGATAAAGAATCTTCGAACGATGGTGTGTGCGTATATACCCAACGTACCGCGCTGAAAAGCAGGGAACTCTGGATGTCACCTGCTCGAAGCAGACCACGCGCCGCAGCTGTTTCCGCCTCGCTATTTGCATGGCATTTGTATTCGCGCGTCACGCCTCTACCGGCGACCTTCACCCTTCCTCGGAACAGGTGGAAAAATATGACTCGGTCTTAAGAAACAGGCCAACCTCCGTATCCACGCTATTTTAAATAAGAGGAACACGCTGGCAACAAAATTCTTCGTGGCTGCGGGCGTCTCGTGGAAACTCGAAGGTCGAGTCTTTTTATTTAAACGGTAATTACAATTGCGAGGTATTTGAAAATAAAGTCAAAGGTCAGCGTGGCGTAGAACGTTTTTCGGGTGTTAAAATGTTTGGACGTCGTTGGGAAATTTTAAGCTTTAAGTGGATGTTGAAGTGGACTTATTCCGAGACTTTGAAATTCATAGTTGGAGAATTTTCACGGTAGATAAAAGTATCGAAATTGATACAGTTTCGGTATAATTTTAGGTTTACGTACGTTCTGCGATAAAATTTTAAGGGACGAAGGGAAGGTATCTCCCAACACTGATATTTATAGGTAAATGATATCGAGTTAACATCCATGTCAATGATTCTGTTTCAGTATTTCGGTATTTGTAAAATGCAACGAACAACAATTTCGAATCGTAAAATCTTTGCGTTACAGTTTCACGTGTAACGTTCTAAAATAAATATTTCTCGAGATTTTCGTCTACGAGGGCAACAGAGTTGCAATCTATGAGTCACTATATTGATCGAAACAGGAACTGACAATACCGTATAAACGTTACATTTCTCAACATCTTTGTAATCTCGCTCGAAGGTATCTTCTGTAAAATTGCTTCGTTCGTCGATCGAACACTATTTACAGAGAATTTCGAGATAGAACAACATGGCGGTCTTTGCCACGAAGACGAAACGTGTTTGCCGCATTTCTGCACAGTTGCTTTCGCATCGTGTTATTACGAAAGATGCTCCACACCGGACTGAACGACGATGCGGCGCGAGTAATTTCTTGCTCGTTCTGACATGCACAAATAATTGAAAGGAATCGTTTTTCGTGGACGAAAAGCGCCGCGGCAAAGGGCGGCAATACTTCAAACACGGCACTTTTACAGCAACCTACTCTGCTTCGGTAAACATCGTCGCCGTGCCGTGAAATATCCACAGATTTCCACTGGGAATTCGCCAAGCAAACGGGACGACCACGCGCACGCAAATATTGTTTGAAAATCGCCAGGCGAAATAGTTCTCGCGATGAAAGCCAGGGAAACGGGTTCTATCTGCAGACAGAGAAATAAGAGAATGCACGTTTGCGTTCTCCAGGGCAGGTGAATGTTGAAAACTAAGTTACAGGGTCATTGTATGAAGAAATGTAAGAAAAAATCAGTGTGGACGTTGTGAAATAATAGTGGAAATTTTTTAAGACAATCTGCATTGTGGAGTGGCTTCTCTAATTTTCTGGAAGGTGTATTTTGAAAAGAAATGAAAAATTGTGTCCCTGAGGTATGTTATAGATGTGTAATGATAAAAGAAAAAGAAAATTGTTCGGTAACGGTATACCAATTCGAGTTCTAATAGAAGAAAGTATTTTAAATTTAATAATTGCCGTAATACTGACTATAATTGCGGAAAGTAGATTGTAATTACGGTGCGTGTAGTAAAATTGAAAAAAAAAACTAAAAAAAACGTGCCAACAACACGCGGTGTTCCCAAGCGGTCACCCATCCAAGTACTACCCGCGCCCAATGCATCTTAACTTCAGTGATCAGACGAGAACTGGTGGTTCATGCATGGTATGGTCGTTGACGTAGAAATCTTTATACTTACACGTATACTAGCTGGACCTACTTCTACGTATACAGCTTAAAATACGTTTTCTTATTACTCCATCTGAAGTAGTCGTTTAACAAAATTTTTTATAATGTAAGGTAACCCCACATAGTTAAAAATTCTAATTTCAACGGAAGAAAATATTTCGACCTTTTAACAATGATCGTAACAATTAATAACTGTCGTAACAGTCCTTGCTATTGCGAAAAATAGATTGCAATTACAAAGCATGTAACAAAATTGAAACAAAAAAGGTGTGCCAACAACACACGGTGTTCCCAAGCGGTCACCCATCCAAGTACTACCCGTGCCCAATGCATCTTAACTTCAGTGATCAGACGAGAACTGGTGGTTCATGCATGGTATGGTCGTTGACATTATCGTACGTACAGTTACATGAAGACTAAGTACTCATTTTTTACATATAAAACTTATAATATACATAATAAAAAATTTCAATTACACTAAAAGAAAATATTTTGATACTTTAATAATAATCGTAGCAATAATTACAATTACCGTGTTATAAAATTAAAAAAAAAAGATAAAAAAGTGTGCCAACAACACGCGGTGTTCCCAAGCGGTCACCCATCCAAGTACTACCCGCGCCCAATGCATCTTAACTTCAGTGATCAGACGAGAACTGGTGGTTCATGCATGGTATGGTCGTTGACGTTAAAATAAATGTATTTACACGTACACTAGACACTCATTCTTACGTAGAAACTGGAAATATGCGTTGTTATTAGTCCATCTGAAGTAACAGTTTAAAAATTGTGTACAATGTAAGGTCTTTACAGTATAGATAGTAAAAGAAAATTGAATTTCAATAAAAGAAAATATTTCGACACTTCAATAATAATTATAATAATTGGTAGTGACTGCAATATTACTTACAATTACTGAAAACAGAGTGCAATTTCAAGACATGTAATCAAAGTAAAGAAAAAAGAAACTAAAAAAAAGTGTGTCAACAACACGCGGTGTTCCCAAGCGGTCCCCATCCAAGTACTACCCGCGCCCAATGCATCTTAACTTCAGTGATCAGACGAGAACTGGTGGTTCATGCATGGTATGGTCGTTGACATTAAACTACGCGCATTTACACGTACACTAGATACTCATTTTTACGTAGAAATTGAAAATATGCATTGTTATTAATCCATTAGAAGTATCGGTTTAAAAATTGTGTATAATGTAAGGTAGTTACAGTATGGATAGTAAAAGAAAATTGAATTTCAATAAAAGAAAATATTTCGACACTTTAATAATAATTATAATAATTGGTAGTGACTGCAATATTACTTACAATTACTGAAAACAGTGCACTTGCAAGACATGTAATCAAAGTAAAGAAAAAAAGAACTAAAAAGAAGTGTGCCAACAACACGCGGTGTTCCCAAGCGGTCACCCATCCAAGTACTACCCGCGCCCAATGCATCTTAACTTCAGTGATCAGACGAGAACTGGTGGCTCATGCATGGTATGGTCGTTGACATTGTCATACGTACACTTACATGAAGACTATGTACTTATTTTTTACATATACAACTTATAATATACTCAATCAAAAATTCCAATTACACTAGAAGAAAATATATTGATACATTAATAATAATCGTAGCAGTAATTACAATTACCGTGTTATAAAATTAAAAAAAAAAGATAAAAAAAAGTGTGCCAACAACACGCGGTGTTCCCAAGCGGTCACCCATCCAAGTACTACCCGCGCCCAATGCATCTTAACTTCAGTGATCAGACGAGAACTGGTGGGTCATGCATGGTATGGTCGTTGACGATAGATATAGTGTAATTACACGTACACATGGTATTTGTTGTTCGCATACACTTATAATATGTGATCATTCTTGTAATTCCCAAAACTTTGAAAGGACACCTCACTATCAAAACAAATAAATTACTTCACTCGAGATAACTAATACGAATTATTTATGTAAATTCCTTTTGGACGTAGTTGTCAAAGATGTAACAGATATCATCGACCATATTAACTATACAAATCATTTGCAATCAAAGAAAGCACACATTTACGTCATAACCTGTACGATACCTATAAATCATTAGTTTCACATTCCCAATCAATCTCAATTTCAATTTCTCTCGTGTCGTTAACACTACAAATAATCAAATACAAACTCCGAGTACGATAGGTACTCCTAAAGGGACGTCTGAAAGAAAACACCCGTTCGAATAATACTTGTCCAATTGTGTCCGAAAACAAGAAATAAATTGATTCCAACGCGTATCTCATTAAGTCTCGTATTTCGTCTCTCGATTCATTGAATCGGTTCGCAATACGAGTGTCGCGATACACACGGTACGAAAACTCGTGAAGCGATCCAACCGAACAGAACCATAACAAATACCAAGGGGAAGACGGAATATCAACGTACGAAGGGAATCGAGTTCTAAAAAAACAATGGGAGCAATAGAAGGATCACGAGTTCAGAGTATGGTGGACTCGTAACAATAACACACGCCCGAAGGGACAAAAGGAGAATAGAAACGGGAACGCAAACATTACCGGAAGATGTCGTAGAACCCGGAGAAGGGGATTGGGGCACGTTGAAGGTACCAGGAGACCCCGGGGAGGAAAATCCTTGGTCGTCGTCATTGGTATTCTGCGATGACCGACCGCGGCGGTTGTCCGATTCAAAGTGTCCTGATCCAGTTTGCATATCCAACGTGCTTCCTACACCACGGCGATACGTCAGCATTCTCGTAGGAACAGCGGCCAGCAAACCTCAGCCGTGGTCTGGGTACCGTTTGAAATCCTGTCGGGCACAGATCCGATCTCCGGAATCGAATCGATCCCGTGGCTCGCGATCCTTCTAAGGAACGGAATTGGACGAAGCGTCGCGATGAAAGATTCACACGTTGCGGACTACTCGTGTTTGTTAACAGCATCGCGTTACCGACGTACACTGCTCGAGAATCCCGAACAGCTGACCGAAATGCTAATCCCACTGTCACGAATTTATGTCGGTGGCGTAACCGGACATTCTCGAATTTAAAGAACGGGACCGGGGGGAACAATATTTTTTTTTTATAGATTGTAATACTTTTTTATGGGTATATTTATTTTTGTAATATTCTGGTACGGGTGTATTTATTTCTGTAATATTTTGGTACGGGTGTATTTATTTTCTTTAGGTATGTATTATTTATAACTAACACGAAAGGAAATTACTAATTTTTTTTCAGTTATATCGGTAAATATTCTTCCGAACTTTTGCATCGCGATAAAATTATGTTTAATACTGAAAAAATATTTGTTAAATTTATTCGTAGAGGGGCTATTTGTCCTTTTCTTTGGTTGCACTACTACTCTATGTATTTTAGTTTTTCTAGCTAAAGAATATGTTATCTTTGAGTTAATACTTATTCCTTTTGGAAATTAAGATAAATGTAATATTTAACGTTACACCGCTCACAAAGAAACCTAAACTCTCTGTTATTAATAATTTTCGATCTTAAGAGAGGAAGCGTTTCTTTTTATATACGTCGATATAATTCTTAAGTTACGAAACATATTGAAGAAATTTCCAAATGAATGAACTATTCTCGAAGACCTGTAAATTAGTGTTGGAAAAAAAAAATGTTTACACTAATTTTTCAAAATGTTGGAAAATGGAGGAATGGAAACTTAAAATCTCGACAAAACTAATTTGACTTGGAGAAATCTATTATAGAAAACAGACGTCCCAATCACTGACAGAGGTGTATTAAAAGAAGAAGTAATCGATCCGGAAGTGTTTGAATTGTGTCCAGTTGGCATCCTCGGATATTACTTCCTCTTATTCCCTTTCTCGGTTTCTAACGTGTTTGTTTTCTACACGGAACCGCTTTTTGCGGAGAAAAGTTGGAATTGGCGAGCTTTCGCGAACCGTGGCGACTGTATTAAGCCCTCACCGAGGTCGATGCACATTTGTCCGTGAAATATGTGTTGTTCCTGATGCGTCGGGGATCTGGGTCGACGATTGAAGCTGTGAAAAAGTAGGGTCACCGGCGCGGAGTGTACGTTACAACGATGCACTGTTGATTTAGCGACAAAGTAATGTTGTTTTTGAACGGAACTGTTATTCTAGCTTCTTGAGGTGGTGATTCCACGGGAGAAAAGTACCACACGAGTATCGTGTGTCCCTGTTTGGAACAAAATTTTTCTCTGGACAATTGCACAATGATCTATGGTACGAGCGATACGATGAACAACGCTCAAATAAGAAATTGCGACAAAATTCGCGATCCAACGGAGAAGTGGGTGATTCTTGGCGAAGAAACGAATCGAAAATCAGAAATAAGATTTTTTGATACGAGGCTTCGTTCTCGAGAAAATAAATTTGGAAAATTCCCCGTTGCACGCGATCGGTTCGTTAATTGTTCTTTACACTCGCGTTGTTCCCTCGGTATAGTATTATTTACCTTGAACTGCTTAAAACTAATTAGAACAAATAATAGCCCACCACCGTCAATGTTTACAAACACAAGCACAAGTAATAACAATGAGTAATGAATCCACGTTTCACCGAGCGGAACTCGAGCGTGCCCCATCAATTTTCAAGATCGATTTTCACGAAAACGAAAACCTCCGGCGAACCATTTTTATTCCGTACTTTCTATGTATTTTTGAACGAAAAATCGCCCCATACCCGCTCACGTTACAAATTCTTGCTTATCTTCCGTCTATGAAGAATGTACGGTACATTTCTCGTTGTCAGGACGGGGAATCCCTTAAAGAATGCGAACAAGATTTGAAACTTCGGTTCTTAGGTGTTGCATATTGTTCAGAAGGGATGTACAACGTTTGAGGAAATTTAATTCAAGAATCGTATCAATATTGATTGACAAATCTCGACAAAGATATCGTTTCGCGTAACTGTTACAAGCCCAAAGAATTAAAAGGAATTAAAAATCGTATCTTCTAAACATCTTCTAGATGTTAAAATTCGCTCAGTTCGAGAAAGTAATCTTAGTCTCGAACCTTGGTTACGTAAATAATGATCGTAGCTCGAGTTTCGAAGCGTTAGGGATCTCTTCGAAGTTACGTGCTCGAAACACGAAATTTTTCTTTGAAGTTGCGAACCGAAATACTCGGTGGAATCTTCCACCTTCGATCGGAATCGGGGGCAACGAAATATACATGTTATTTTCGGATCGGTGGGCGAGATTTGCATCTAGTGTTGCCGATAACGAAGGTATTTGTGAATCGGAGAGTCCAGTTTGCATAGCCCGTGGTGCATTTCGGCACGCTAGAACGAGATACATACATATATATATATCGTGTCTAGAACCATCGATCCAAACCTTGATGCGGTTTCGGTTTCAAATCCCGATCAGGTCTCGATTGGATTCGAATTACCCTTAAATAGCATCAATTACTTCGATCGACGTTTTACGAACCCAACTAATCGGATTCCCAGCAAATTTCCCCGCACTCGAATCTCGATGTTGTTACCTTTTAATGACCACTTCCATTATCTCACATTAAGTTCAAACTACAACGAGTTCTCGTATTATTTACAGAGAGCCGCGAATTGTGAGATACATCGTACGTAAAATACCAATGGAATTCATCGCTGGGAAACTTTTTACGAAATGACGAACGAAACGCGAGAAGTATCGAAGAGAAGTGACATTTTCTTTCGGCAAAAATGATATTCGATATCGAAGTGCAACCTCGACGTGGCATAATCGTAAAGAAGTTTTACAGGGACTGTGAAATACATTTTCACAGTGTACACCCTCTCGGGGGTAACGCAGAGGCGTTATTCTCTATATATAATTTCATAGCTCTTTACCACGCGGTAAGAAGCGGAAACACCATGATTTATTCACCGTGAACCAAGCCGATGTTTTCTTCGTGAAAAAATAAACGGAAAGCTTAGAATACAATTTTCACCCACGGGGCTCCGTTTTCGAGAAAATTGATCTTGAAAACTCGCGGGGCACGTGTGCTCCGTTAACGTTGTCCCACCGTAGCTCGTCGAATTTACTACCGGCCATAAATTCATACTTGTATCGAGCAGACTTGTTAGAAGATACCAAGATCGATGAAAGTCTGATAACACCGTGTCACGATCGATGTTCACAGACACCAGCGCGAGTCAAAATGATAAGTAACGATCACATGCACCCTGTCCAAGTTTCACCAGCCCCACATTCACTTCAACAACGATTTTCTCGGCAAGGAAGTCTCGTACGGAAAAAATGTATACTACATTTTCCATGTACTTTTATACAAAGAATCGCTTCGTGTTCTCAATTTTATCATAATTTTCACCCCAGCTTGAATTGATCAATTTCTCGATTTTCTCGAGAATAAAAACTAAAAATGGTCCCATCGTTATCGTCGACGTTGTTTCGTTGCGATTTCACGTGAATCGAAATCACCATTGCGGTACTCGAAAGTACGTTTCACGAAACAAATCGATGCGCCTCGTTTCTCGTCCCATCGAGAGGTTCGAACATGTACCGGAACGATCACGCGGCGTTGCTCCGTTGCTGTGCTTCCCCGCGAGTCGCCGCTTACGGATGGTTCGTTGTCCACGTAGCTGGCAGCCATCGTTTCCTTTCACGATCCACCACAAAAGGAGCACAAAAGCGTTATTAGCGAAACGAGCCGCGGCGCGATCTCTCCCGCTTCCCTCGCGCGGCGAGAAATGGATTCTTCCTTCGGGCGAAGTAGGTCGAAGTTCGCGCGGGGAAAGCGTAAAAGATACGCTCGACCATCTTTCTTCGTCTCTCTACCGACTGCTCTCGCCTTCTTGAACATGAATCATGATTCTTTCGGGATCACGGGAACACGCTCGTCTTCGATCTCCCGTTGTTCGATTTTATCGACGCCGGGTCGTGTTTTCAGAACGACGACCCTTTCACACGTTCCTGGTGAACATCGTGCGAGAGATTCTTAAGAGACGAAAGATCACTGCGCCACGGGAAGCAGAAAATTTCGTCTAACGTCGAGGAGAACGTCACTCGAGCGTTGAGGAACAAATTTTCTAAGATGCTATTATATTTCGGCGTACACGCGAGGAGAGATTACACCCTCGCGACAAGAAAATTCACTTGACGATTTTCACTTGTCGAATTAAGTAGTTAGTGTGAATGAAATAATATTTATTGTAACAATGATATGTTAGTATTCGCGAGAAACGATTTTTGAAGGTAAAATATCTATATTTATACGAATACTGTGTGTTTTCATTTTTACGAACACAATTTGGAATATGCATTGCCGTTAAAAAAATATTTTGATACTTTAATAATAATCGTAGGAATAATTGCAATTACCGTATTATAAAATGAAAAAAAAAAGATAAAAAAAAGTGTGCCAACAACACGCGGTGTTCCCAAGCGGTCACCCATCCAAGTACTACCCGCGCCCAATGCATCTTAACTTCAGTGATCAGACGAGAACTGGTGGTTCATGCATGGTATGGTCGTTGACGTAGAAATCTTTATACTTACACGTACACTAGCTTTTCATTTTTACGTAAATATCAAAATATACATTCTCATTACTCTGCTCGAAGTAATGGTTTACAAATTTTTTATAATGTAAGGTAACCCCACATAGTAAACAATTCGAAATTCAATGGAAGAAAATATTTCGACCTTTTAACTATGATCGAAACAATTAATAACTGTCGTAACATTCCTTGCTATTGCTAAAAATAGATTGCAATTACAAAGCATGTGACAAAATTGAAACAAAAAAGAAAATAAAAAAAGTGTGCCAACAACACACGGTGTTCCCAAGCGGTCACCCATCCAAGTACTACCCGTGCCCAATGCATCTTAACTTCAGTGATCAGACGAGAACTGGTGGTTCATGCATGGTATGGTCGTTGACATTATCGTACGTACAGTTACATGAAGACTAAGTACTCATTTTTTACATATAAAACTTATAATATACATAATAAAAAATTTCAATTACACTAAAAGAAAATATTTTGATACTTTAATAATAATCGTAGCAATAATTACAATTACCGTGTTATAAAATTAAAAAAAAAAGATAAAAAAGTGTGCCAACAACACGCGGTGTTCCCAAGCGGTCACCCATCCAAGTACTACCCGCGCCCAATGCATCTTAACTTCAGTGATCAGACGAGAACTGGTGGTTCATGCATGGTATGGTCGTTGACGTTAAAATAAATGTATTTACACGTACACTAGACACTCATTCTTACGTAGAAACTGGAAATATGCGTTGTTATTAGTCCATCTGAAGTAACAGTTTAAAAATTGTGTACAATGTAAGGTCTTTACAGTATAGATAGTAAAAGAAAATTGAATTTCAATAAAAGAAAATATTTCGACACTTCAATAATAATTATAATAATTGGTAGTGACTGCAATATTACTTACAATTACTGAAAACAGAGTGCAATTTCAAGACATGTAATCAAAGTAAAGAAAAAAGAAACTAAAAAAAAGTGTGTCAACAACACGCGGTGTTCCCAAGCGGTCACCCATCCAAGTACTACCCGCGCCCAATGCATCTTAACTTCAGTGATCAGACGAGAACTGGTGGGTCATGCATGGTATGGTCGTTGACGTTAAAGTTTGTGTACTTTAACGTACACGTAGTCCTCATTTCTTGCATATTTACCTTGGTATATACCTGGTAATTCATTAATTCGCTAATTAATTCTAATTCACTATTCAATATGCCACCATGTGCCATATTTCCATGAAAACTAAGAAATTCTAGGAAATAAATGAAATAGAAGTATAATGTTAACGGACTGCCTGAATAGCAGATGTATAGCTTGAAACTAATGTCTTGCACTGAAAGAAAACACGATTTCTTTATGGAGAAAGTGTACCAACAATTAAATTACCAACCACAATACACACACTTTCGGCATTACAATAAAAAAATATTACTTCTCAAATGTCAATGGCAAGTATATCTATTTTCTCCCAAGCTAAAAATAATAATTTTGTACACCGAAGAAACGAGTTCGAAAGTTCTTCGTGCTTCGTAACTTCGGTTAACTGGCCAACTGGCGTGATAGCATCTAAAAATTGATTGCAGTGGACGATTTTAATTGAAAACGAAGTACATCACGCGAGTTGGAAAACTTTCGAACGTCGTCTCGGACATTTGGAAGCATGATCAGTTTAAAAATCCCCCACCTCTCTACTTTCGTAGCACGCGACGAGCCTTTATCGGATAGTTCGCGACGATTTATGCGATCAACGAAACGTTTAACTACGTCATCGCGTGTACGGTTCTCCTCCAGTTGATTCCCTCGTATTTTTACCGCTCTCGCTGTACACTTGCCGGACGATATTCATCGAAATTTTCACGGTCGTGCTTTATCACCACCGCGGTCCCTGGCCTCGAGAGGGAACGTTTCGTGGCCACGGATTCAATATTTTCATTTGCACCGGGTCGATCGGGGAACCGTTTAAATTTAGCGCGTACGATCCTTTCGACCAGCCGGTGCAAATATTTGCGATCGTCTCCACGATCCACGCGCGAAAAACGGTTTTCATTCACGTGACGCTCGAGCACTCTGTCAGCGCTCTCAGCCGCCCCTGGACTCCCGATTCCGCGGGAATCATTGTTCCCGCTTGTTCTGCGATAACGATCCATCAGATATCCGTTGTTCGTCGATGGTGTGAAACGCTGCTCGAAAGTCCATTGTTGTCCTCGGTTTACGGACGCCTCGCGATCGAAGCAAATTGAATAAATAACTTTCGATTGCTTTGGTCTCTTTATCGGGGATTTTTTAAACACGTTTCTAACAGAAAAAGTAAAAGGAGTCGAGCTTCCTCTAGGTTTGTGGAACAACCGTGTATTTCATTTATTCGTTTCACGCACGTTTCGAACGAATGAATCGAAAAGGAATCCCAGATTGGAGTAATCGATTTGTCACCAATTTGCAAAAATCGTCTACCTCTATTCCCCTGGAAATACAAATGTCACAAGTCACCGTTAAATGTAAGCGATCTCGAGCGAAGATAGAGCGACGCATTTAGGTGCAGTGGATGTGTCCCACATGTCTTGAACGCTTTTAAAGGAGATGGACTTCCGTAACAAGCGACAATTCTGTCCAGTCGTATCGGTCCGATGCGTTCGTGTCCCAGCGGTCGTGTCGCTTTCCGGTCGCGTCGGTCCGGAAACAAAATTCACTCGGATCGCAAATCCAACGTTATATAATCCGCCGCGTGGTTTCTTTTATCCTACGTAAACGCGGAGAAAACTCATCGTTCAAATTCCCGAGATAATTAATTATAACGGCCCAGTCGCATCGGTCCGATGCATTCGCGTTCCAGAGGTCGCGTTGCTGTCCAGTCGTGTCGGTCCGTGAACAAAATTCACTCGAATCGCGAATCCAACGTTACATCCAACGGTGTGATTTATTTAATTCCGTATAAACGAAAACTTCGACGTTGAAATTTTCCAGGAAAATTAAACTTAACTCACCGGTCGTGTCGGTTTGGAGCAATCGCTCGGTAAGACCCTGGCATAGGTTGAGGTGCCTCGGGCTGCGCTATCTCTTGCACAACGCGAAAAGAAGCCAGTTTTTCACGAAAATATTCGTTCACGAAATTTCTCACAGGGTTCGCTACCCCCCTGTATCTACAAGGCAAGAGGAACGCTTCAAAGGGACTACTGTCCAGGGGCGGCTGGAGATATAGTACTCGAAAACAGTTTGAAAAGTAGACCGAGTCAGGATAAACGTACCAGTCGTCCAACCCCACCGGCGATCCATAACCTATGCCCTACATCCGTTCGAGCCACTCGAGTTCTTACAACGCCGACACGTGGAATTTATTCCGCGGGCGGATTTCCTGCCCGAAACTATGCAAACGTAGGCCGGTTCGGTGCAGTGCAGCGTCTGTTGAAAACGTTACAATAACCCCCTCCCCCTTTCTCTCTGTCACGGATTTCAACCTAATCCTCTTATCGATTCACGCAGAACATCCACGTGTATACATATACGCGCACCGTGTCGCGAGAAGTAACGTAGAAATAAATTCTACCGAATATTTGAACAACAACGAATTCCCTCTCTTCCTCGGGATTCCGAGT
This sequence comes from Ptiloglossa arizonensis, assembly GCF_051014685.1. Taxonomy (NCBI): domain Eukaryota; kingdom Metazoa; phylum Arthropoda; class Insecta; order Hymenoptera; family Colletidae; genus Ptiloglossa; species Ptiloglossa arizonensis. The sequence continues at coordinate 19,762,934 of NC_135051.1, forward strand.
GAACGTCTGCAGGAACGGAACGGAGGGAAAGAGGATTTCCAAGAATGTACGAACGTTTTACATTTCTCCCCCCTCCCTCACCTGTAGGTGAGACTGTTCCTGAGCGACGATGGCCTCCATTTGTCCAAGTTGCGTGGCCTGGAACTTTCAAATCGTCCTCTACTTTGCAGCAGTGAGGAGAGGAGGGTAGCAAACACACCCTGAAACAACGGAAAGTACGCAACGGAAACAAGGGTAGCAACGGTCGAGCTAACGTATGGTAATACCCTTTTCCACGGCTACTCTGGCATTCTGCCATGGAGTCGCTAAAACGTTGCTTCCGTCTTAACCCACCGACCCTCCTTATCCCCATTCTCCAGCTGCACATATCATAGACTTTCCCCTTCCCGTGCTTCCAGTTTTCCAATTTCATTTCCAGTTCGTGATTCCCGTTTGTTCAGCTTTTCTTATCCAGGACTCGGGTTCTCCTGCTTGTTTTTGAATTTCGATTTACTTATCCGTGCCACCTGTACCACTTTTCAGGTACAACTTCTTTTATCTTGACTCCTCGATTGATTACTCGACAGTAGTGTTCCCCACGAAAGGAGTTATCCCCATCATTGGAGGATGATTTTATCCTCGTCATAGAAACTGTCCCCATTTACTGCAAAAAGTATCTAGATTTCTATGTAATGAAAAATCCGTGCGTAATTATTGACTGCTCAAGGCTAGTGTCTTTGCCAAGAGAGCTACCTACACCATAAGAGCTACTTTCAACATAGAAACTATCTCTACCATAGGAACTGTCCCCATTTACTACAAAAAACGTCTAGATTTCTGTGAAATGAGAAATCCATGTGCAATTATTGACTGCTCAAGCCTAGTATCTCCACCATAAGAGCTACCCTCAACATAGGAGCTACCTCTACCATAGGAACTGTCCCCATTTACTACAAACAGTGTCTAGATTTCTATGGAATGAGAAGTATGGAGGAATGAGGCTAGTATCTACACTATAAGAGCTACCCTTAAAATAGGAGCTACCTCTACCATAGAAACAACTCCCATTTACTACAAATAGTGTCTAGATTTCTATGAAATGAGAAATCCATGCGCAATTATTGACTGCTCAAGCCTAGTATCTCCACCATAAGAGCTACCCTCAACATAGGAGCTACCTCTACCATAGAAACAACTCCCATTTACTCCAAAAAAAAACGTCTAGATTTCTATGGAATAAAAAATCTGTACAAAATTATTGACTGCTCGAGGCTAGTGTCCCTACCAAAGAACCCATCCCCAGCATTGTAGCTATTCCCCCTCGCCATGAAAAATTTCCAGAGTTCCGTTCATGTACCATTTCCATCCCAGATCCTTCTGGTTTCTCCGGTGCAGTTCATTTTTCATTACGCTCGTTCGATTATTTATTCATTCGTTCTCCGCGTCCCTCATCGCGTACACTCTCCCAGCCCCACCGTCTCCTACTTAGCGACTATTTCCCTTTTATTTACCCGATTGCACGGCACTCCGTTCGCGGAGACCCGTTATCTCGACACTATTCCGAACGGAACCGCGTCGCTCTTGATGAATTGATTTTCCCTTGTGGAAAGACGACGGCTGGCTGCGATAACAACGCGAGATTGCAGCCGACGCCGTCGTTCATCGCTGGAAACGTTTGTTGCTGCGACCTGAATCACGCCCCCACCCTGTAGCGGAAGTATCGACAGGGAGGGGGTGGGGGGTAAAAGAAATTTCGACAACCGACGATCGACCGTCACGGATAAATATCGACGCGGCGATTCACATCGTTAACGAAGTTGCACGTTAACAAGTCGCTACTGCAACGTCAGGCCTCCTTCGTATTAAATATGGACGCAATTGGCTTAAGGACATCCTTGAAGAGTGTCCTCGAAATACGCACGAACTGCAGCGTGGAAAGTACAAATATTTAACTGGTTGGTGTATCTCATACTTTACAGCATTGCAAACTCGACCGTAAGGTTATTTAAAAATTTACAGGTGTTAAAGTTCGTTTCGCGTTCCTTGCGAGCACTTTAACGAAACGTCGTAAGCTACATGATTATTGTTACGGCGTTCGTAAAGCTCGACGAAACTTTCGAATCGAGCTTGATGCGCTCTTCGGGTCTTTCTTGACCCGTTATTGTGATACATTATTTTTGTAGAATTGAAATTATTGCAATGCACGTGACTCGGTGCCTCTCTCAGTGTATTACAAAATTGAAAACACGAGTTCTGTGCATTTGGAATATTTTTTACCCGAGAACCTTGAATGCATTGTTGCAACCGAAAAATGCATTGAGGTTAAACGGGTCCGTTCGATGCAATTTCCTTGAGACGCCATACACTTCTGCGCACGGTTCGTGAAATCGTTGAAATTTTAATTTCGATTGAAAACAATTCGTCAATCGTTTCGTTTAATGGAATCACGGATTTTATTTGCATTCGCAAGGATGAAAATTTTAATTCTCGTTGCACGTTATTTATCGCGTTATAAATTAATCGAACTTCAATTCGACACTAATTGGAAAATATTATTATGCCTCTGTCGGTGGTAGCGAAGAAAAGATGAAAACATTGAAATTATTAATAGCGATTGGAAGAAAGACACCGACGTCCAACTGAAACGATAAACGAATAAACAAATGGAAGAATAACGCAATCGAGCAAATATAAAAAACAAAAGATACTACTCGTACGAGTCGATTATTTAATATCGATTGATCGAGAGGATAGTGTCTCGAAACATTGAAAATATTTCCCGGAGAACAGGTACAAAGAACGAGATTTACTTTTCACGAATAGACAAAAGGGTAGAATTTAAAGTAACGCATCTGTTTTACTGTCAGAATTGTTTTTAAACGGTGACGTAGCAAAGATTGTAGATATCGTGAGTTGCACGATTCGTTGATTGCAAATACGATCCACCGAGTCTCCGTTTCGTTGCAATATCTCTGAAAGTGTGAACCAGTGGTAAACCGTGGTTTAAACCTGGAGGCATGCACGTGATATTCCGGTGAGACGAAAGTGAGCCCGGTGAACCGTTTCGCGTGGCAAAAACGCCCGCATGTAAGTCCGGGACACTAGCCACGTGCACTAAGAACAGAGATACGACGAGAAATTCGGCGAGTTTACCTTCTGCCCGGTGGTTCTTGATCGTAATAGACCCGCAAACCGTCAAAGCTGCGGCCTCGGGTATCGTTCGTGCAATCCCTCTACCAGATATAAAGCGAATCTCCGGTGAGACCATCCGCAGATATTACGTCTCTGCGAGGGTCACGTTTGACGATTCAGCTGGAATCCAACGTGCCCGAGCCTACAGTGATTCGTAGTAACGATCTTTTTCTAACGAAACGTGATCCGCTCACTGTTCCCCTTTCGCTTCTACCACGGATTTAAATTTCACCGGACACGGGCCCGTCTATCCTCCAGAGATCCATTTTTAAACGACGGTGGATCGAACTTTTTCTTTCCCCTTCGTGTACCGTGAACGTCAAACATCGCGTCAATTATATTTAATTATTTTACGTATCGTTTCACCGACCGTTTTCGAATGATTATAATCTTTCCTTACGATCGTAATCGATTGTAAAGGAATATTATATATGTGGCGTTCGATCAAGTATATTTTCGATAGTTGTGATGTGTTAAAGTGTTACACATTGGGGAGGAATATTGCGATAACGTTAAGAAGAATTATAATTATTTGAAACGGTAGCGCGTGGAATTTAAACATAAATATCACTTGGTGAGTAATTGTGATTTTTCTTCATCCTACGAATTATACTCGAATGTGGGAATTATATTTAATTATCTTTTTCATCGTTTTATCGCCGATTTTCGTTTCATTTAACATTGAGTTTGAATTTTGACGAAAGTTTTAGCATTGCAGGTACGCGAGATTCCGTAATGATACTTAGAATCCGTGCAAAGGATTTGGCTACGAGAATCTTCGCAAGAAAATACCAAATTCGTCGAAGTATGAAGCTGCAGTTTCAGTTTAGTACAATCGTGCTTCGATTTTATCGAAATACGTGGCATTGGTATCTGAAACGTATCTCTCCGCGTCTGTATCTATCCTGTAATTGAAATCATTGCAATGACGTTGTGTGAGACACTTCGTTTCGATCGTGAACACCAACGACAACGAAAACAATCACAGAGATCGAGGTGTTTCTTAAAATCCCGGAAAAGGAACCACGAATCCTCCTAATTCGCGATCAACGAATTATTTCCTCATTACCGTGCGCAAATAATCAACTAAACTGGTTTGAACCAGTCTTCCTGGCGCGCTTTAAAATCCGCTTTTCCTCCGAAAGCGAGCGAAACTGAATAACCCCCCCTCCCGACCACTGTTTCGTTATTCAGCGTTTTCATAAAGCACACCTTTCATCCTCTGGAAAATTAATACTTCCCTCGCTCGTTAGAGAGGATCCTGGCGGTCGCGAAATAAAAGAGAAAAGTACGTTTCGCTACGCAACGGTTCGTGGAAACGAGTATAATCCGTCGAAGAAATATAACGATCTTAAATAAGTTTCGAGTGGGCTGTTAAGCGTCACCCTCGATGAGTATAAATCGCTAAACGGATTTCTCGCTGCGCGACGGCGCTTTATGATGTACAAGCCCTCGAGGCAGCGCTTCCCCCATGAATATCATTGGGCCCAAATCGTAAATTCATGGCCGACCGAGGGAATCGGGATCCTTCGTCCAAAACTCATATTTGCTTTTTTTGAGTTCCAAGCAGTTCCTGAAGCAGTTCTTCGAAGAACATAGGTCCCAAATAGTGGGCCTTATGCGACAGATCTCGATCATTTGTTTTCTTCTACTCAGTTCGACACTTATGAACAACCGAGAGAATAAAGATTCTTCGTTTATAACTCGTACCTGCTTATTTTCGTCTCTCGGGTTTCTGAAGCAGTTCTACGAAGACCATAGGTCCCAAATGGTGGGCCTTACACAACAGATCTCGATAATTCGTTTTCTCCTAATCAGTTCAACACTTACGAACAACTAAAAGAATCAAGATTCTTCGTTTAATACTCGTACCTCCTTATTTTGAGCTCTCAGGCCCCTAAAGCGGTTCTTCGAAGACCACAGGACCCAAATGGTGGGCCTTACGCAACAGATCTCAATAATTCGTTTTCTCCTAATCAGTTCAACACTTACGAACAACTAAAAGAATCAAGATTCTTCGTTTAAAACTCGTACCTCCTTACTTTGAGCTCTCAGGTCCCCAAAGCGGTTCTTCGAAGACTACAAGACCCAAATATTGGGTCTTACGCAACAAATACGCAGACAATTCATTTTCTCGTTACGACTTCAACATTAACGGATGACTGAGAGAACCGGAATCCTCCGTTTGAGATTCACGATTCGGGACTTACGTTTTCCAATAGTGCGACCAGGCCCCGAAAACAGTGTCTTCGAAGACCGTTGGTCCCGAACGAAGTATTTCCATTCCCTCGATAGTAAAGAGCATTGAAAAAAAAAATTATCAAGTCATGAAACATCAAATTATCGAAATTCACAGTTCAGGGCCCACAGGGTTTGGGACCCACGATCTTCAGAATCACCAATAGACAAAATACACCCGTATCGAGACTCCAAGGTCCTACTACCCTCTCAAAACGATCCCCCCAGTCCCGAATAGTTGATGCCCCGCAATCCAGGGCCCTATCTCAATCCTGCTACCCAGTTTTCGCAAAATCCTTGTATTTCTTCCACCGAGGGTACCGGCACGATTCAACGCTGCCGTATTATCGCGTGATTAATCGCTCCCGGTACGTCCGGGCTCGGGTGAACGCGATAACGTCCAAGTGAATCTCGATTTTCTACAACCAAATAAATATTCATCGGCGCGCGGAAGGGGTGTGCACTCGGGCTGATCCGATTGGCCGAGCACACCCCTTCTCGCACAAAGGGAAGTCGCCGGCTACTCGTTTAACTTCTGACACGGCCGATCGATAATTATTAACGCGAACAACGGGCCGGGTTTCCGCGTCGACGGGAGCCTGTCGTTCGAGGAAATTCCGCGTAATGGACTTTCAGGATTGTACACGGCTCGGGAAGTTATCGCGGAAGATCGCTTCGAAATTACAACCACCCCTTCCCCACCCCCACCCCTACCTCTAGTCCCTCTTTTACCTCGTCCATCGTTTCGCGGCAGTAATGGCGTCTTTATTGCGGGTTGCACACGCCAGAGGTGAACCGGTGAATGATTTTCATAATTTCTGACGCGATTCCGTTATTCGTCGTAGTGGGTGGTTACCATTGGTCGTTAAACGGATTGGCTGTCGCGTGATCTTACGTTTTCGTTCAAAGGTTATGTTCGCGTAAACGCTGCTTCGCGTCGTGCAATTTAAGAGCGAGGTCATCCTCATCGCGAATAGAAGAACACGAGTAACCAATGAGAAATCGGGTTGAGCACGAGTTCAATATTGGTTGGGTCAGGATTCAACTTTACGTGGTTGAAACGTGGTTAGAAATTAATGAAATTTATGAAAAATATCTCGACAAAGGGAGTTGGGCTATTTCCCGCGTAAGTGTATTAAAAAAAGAATTTGTTCCACCAGCGTCAGAATTTTTAGCAGCGTTATTTTTAACTATTGATCAAGATTTCATTTGTCGTTAATAATTTACCAACTGAAGAATTCACTATCTGCACGTCCCCCAGGGTGCATTCTTTCTAATTCCTCGTACGTAGCCACTGAGCAATTTTTTTTCAAACTTTGACTCCTCTTTTTTCAAAAACGGTTGGCCATCTGCATCTGAAAATCATTATGGTGATTTTAGTGGGTAGACATCTACCGTCTTGTAAAATTTTATCGAAATCGGCGTGGTACAGTCCGTGTTCGCATTTTATCAGAAGGGACTCCATCGTAGTCGTATTTTTGTCGCTACTTGGTTGTCACGATCGCTATTATTTTCATAATTTCTCTTACTTTTGTTACATTCAACGACTACACTTGTAATGTAAAGGGTGTGTTATCAATATACCGAATGGAGTCAACGTATAAAAAAAAACTCCTCGTGAAATAAATTTCACAGCTCAGTTTAGATTCACTGTGTAAACGAACGAGTGAAAGAGAGCAATATTGTTCCTGGTGGCCACTTTGGTATCGAATTTTCCTCGAGCAAAGAGAGCCAATTCAATTTGACACCCCGGTACGCATCGAGACGTATGCACGTGTCCCGTTCGCAGCTGTTGCAGCGGCGTCGCGATGCTCGACGCGCCATCGTGCAAAGCGAAAACTGCTGTAGCAGCGGGCTTCGTTGCATTCGAGGTAGATGGATCGGAATGGATGCTTGCTGATACACATTGTATTCGAGTAGCGAGCCGATCGGTACGAGGCGGTCCAAATGGATCCTGCGGTTCAACGTCGCCCGTTATAAAGTCGAGGAATTTGATCTTGTCGAAACGTAGAAGATCACTTCCAAAAAATCCGGGTCACCCGTTAGAAAAAAAAAGAAAAAAAGGTCAATTCCTTTATTTCGCGATTTTATTGCCACCCTTGAGATAAGAGGTTTCACGTCGTTAAAGTTTCTGGATTTCCGAGGACCGAGGAATCGGCGCGAAATCAATGGGTTGCTCGAGGCCAGTGTCCCCCATCATTGGTATTATCTTCATCGGGGGTTTCGTCCCCAATTCGCCATAAAAAGTTTCAACTCGTGTTAAAGTTTCTTGATCTCTGCCAGCTGAGAAATCGGTGCGAATTAATTGCTCGGAGCTGGTGTAACCACTACAGAAGTTATCTCTACCATAAGAGTTACCTCTCCACCATAGGAGTTACTCTCACTTACCATAAAAATCTCCTAGGTCTCTGTGAACTGAGAAATCAGTGCAAAATTAATTGGTTGCGGAGAGCTAGTGTAACCATTGTAGAAGTTACCTCTACCATAAGAGTTACCTCTACCATAATAGTTACTTCTCCATCATAGGAGTTACTCTCAGTTACCACAAAAATCTCCTAGGTTTCTGTGAACTGAGAAATCGATGCGAAATTAATTGCTCGGGACTAGTGTAACCACTGTAGAAGTTACCTCTACCATAAGAGCTCTCTACCCACTATAGGAGTTACTCTCACTTACAATAAAAGTCTCCTAGGCCTCTATGAACTGAGAAATCGGTGCGAATTAATTGCTCGGAGCTAGTGTAACCACTATAGAAATTATCTCTACCATAAGAGCTCTCTACCCACCATAGGAGTTACTCTCACTTACTACAAAAATCTTCCAGGTCTCTGTGAACTGAGAAATCAGTGTGAAATAAGTTAGTTACTTGGGGTTAGTGTAACCGCTGTAGAAGTTACCTCTACCATAAGAGTTACCTCTCCACCATAGGAGTTACTCTCACTTACAATAAAAGTCACCTAGATCTCGGTGAGCTGAGAAATCGTTGGGTAATAATCGACTGCTCGAGGCTAGTGTCCTCGCAGTAAGATTTATCTCCACCGTAAGAGCTGCCCACAGCTACGATAAAAAGTGTCCCAAGATTTCCGTAAAGTGAAAAATTGATACGAAATCAATTGTCTCTTCGTCGTAGGAGCTACTTCACTCGCGATAAAAAGTTCCCGGATTTCTAGAGATTGAGAAATCGGTGCGCGAAGCGATAGAAGCTCAGTGACAAAGTGAGGCGAAATCAATTGACTGCTCGAGGTCAGTACCCCCACCATGGAAGTTATCCCTACCCTAAGATATATCCCCTCTGTCGCGTCCAATGCTATTCTTTCCTCGCACGAACCTTCGGTTACACACTCTTACTGTCTCGAACGAAAAGCTGACACAGCACGAAACTCGATTGCGAATCGTGGTGGGGAAACCTTGAACGGCCAATATATTTTGCTCGAATGCCAAACGACCCCACTAAAAGTGAACCGTCGCTGATATCTGTATTCTTTTGTTCCAGATCCTGGTCCTCGCCATCTAGCTTCCGGTAAGGTAAGAGGAGTCGCGTGAACTCTATCCTGTGCCAGTGGTTCTCAATCCTATCGATGTCTCGGTTCGTCGTTCGCGAAACGTTTCGCTCGAGGGCCGTGAAAATGAAATCTCATCGGTCTGATCCTCTCGAGCTCGCGCGGAGTTCTAGCTCACCGGTTGAGAACCACTGCGCGGGACACGCGCGCGCGACACGGCATTTCGCAGCGATTTTGCGTCTGTCGATAAACGCAACCGCGTCACGCAACGTTGCTACGTAAAGCATACTCGACCCGCTTGGGCGGAACGAATATTCACCGTTTTAATGTCGAACATTTTTCCGAGCGATGCTTCGTGAATAGCAATTTCACTCGGCCTCGGATGCGCAGCTGTAGATTTCCCGGACGCTCGCCACAAATACGAGCGCGCACCTTTCGCGTAGAATATCTACCCCCGGCTCTTTCACCACCGACCCTTTCACTCCCCCCCATCAGCCCACCACCCTCGTCCCTCGATTTCTCTGTTCCTCTATCGCGGTGCCAGAGGGTTGTCGCGTATCCGTGAACACGCTCCGAAACCGTGTTATCCGATCGTCGATCCGATTATCGATTCTCGTTCGACGGAGAAACATGATCCGGTCGCGGATCACATTTTCGCGCAACTCGCTCGGGTTGCGTTTCGCGCGGCAGTGGTTCTCAACCGTTCCAGCTACGGTTAAATGCACCACGTGATCCGCAAGAATGATACTTTTTTTTTTTTTATTACAAATACAGAAACGAAGGGTTACTTTTTTCGATTGAATTTTCGTCGAAACTTTCGAAGTTGCAATTTGAAGAAACATGCAATATTCGACAATATTCGACAAATTTCGACTAATTTGGTTATTCGATTTTTACGAAATTTTACAAATTCGTACACGATTGCGAAGAACATCGTTGGAATTTATTATCGTGACAAAGGAAGCGAAGTGCGCGTTTTTGGAAGCGATGAATTTATCGAAATATTCAAAGTTACGTTTGGTTGAAATATTCGAACTGAAAAATTCCCCTCTCTCTTGATTTTTATGAAATTTTGTAGCTCTGTGGAAACTTTATAATATATGAGATCTTTATAATTACGTTGACACAATTTGAGGTATTAGTGTATCCAACATAAAGAGTGTTCCACCTGACTTACCCACTTTACACGTCTCATTTATTATCAATATTAGAACAAGAATTTCGGACGAAAACTCACTTTATATTTTAACAATGAAAAAAAAAGAAAAAATTCGAACGAAATCGCGCGTCAAATTCTTCTCAAGGTTGTATTTGATCGATGTTTCAAGGTCTGGATATATTTTTAAACGCGTATACATATTGTCATTACAGTGATTTAATCATTCAAAGGGTATGACATTTACGCGACCTTAAGTAAGAAAAAAAAAAAATCGGTAAATAAATTAAGAAATTTGAACCCGGCTACGTGGTCAATATTCGGTCGATTTGACTCTCGTTTTACGCCACGACGAACAGAAGTTTCACCGGACGGAAAAACACGTCGCATTAAGCTGAACGTTGCCGCCAATGAGCTCGTAGACAACGCGTGTATTCGGCTCGTTAGCAAGATCAGATATCGCCGGGTAATCTACCGTCGAATAAACGCTGTCCACATTCACGATTCCCATAATTATTTAAAATCATCAGATTAGCTCGTCCACGCCTATGTAACGCCCGTTTCGGAGTGCGACGATAACGAATACACAGTCATAAAACGCTCGCCTTCTTGCCCCCGAGTTCGTTCCCGTGATTGCGGAATAAATTACCATAAATTGTTGAATATCTTACGCGTCTGGCATTGTCCCGTTACCTGCTCCGTCCGGACGACCTGGAGACGCAATAATTGAGTCGTCTCAAATAGAAATTTCGCGCGAAAGAAATTCGAAATGGTGGTAAGAGACCATGGAGAACCGAGAAATGTGAATAATGCGAGAAAATTGTACGATCCACGATTGAAAACGAAGATTTGGAAAAATTGAAAATTATGTACCGCCTTAACGATACAAAAAATTTAATTATTACGAAATCTTTGAACACGTGTGACAATATCTAAGACACAAAATATATTTCTTTTACTCACGATTATTATTTCGTTACAAAGTGATACTTTCGTCCACTTGGAATTACTTATTATTTAATTCCAAAGTGTTCTTCAATATTCTACAACTGCAAATTATAATACTATTAAATTATAATATAATTACACTTTGGCAATATATCCTATTTATTGAACTGTATCCAAGTATGTACGATTCGATGGAATAAATCGTGCACACGTGTCGCATAATTGTAAAATGAATCTGTCTTCAACTATTCGAAAGAACGTGTAACGAAATTCAGTTGCAGGAAAGTTAGCTCCAGTTGAGCGACAAGTTTCGTCCCCAAAGGATGCCGGATAAACGGAGTCCTGCTACAGTGAGAAAGGCAAAGGTGTTCTTCGACCTTTAATAGAAAATTTAATCAGCTCACTTGGAAGACAGCGTCCTGACATTAACGAGCATTTAACGCCATCGTAATTTTTCGTTCAGGCGAAAGGAATACTTACCCGTGCGCAGTCATCGATCCGTCGATTACACGGACCAAAGGAGCCTGAAATGGCTACGGACAGTTAGGAAGTCAATTGCCAGCATTGTTGAGGCAAATGCTTAAGAATTACGCCATGAACGAGGACCATTACGCTTCTATCTGTTCGGCCACTCTAATGAGCCTACTCACGGTGCCTTTGTGTGCACGATTTTTGAATCGGTTCGCGAGCATCGATCTTGATAATAGAAAGAAAGAAGATAACAGAAGGAAGATAACAGAAGGTAGAGTTCAATGGAGAAAAATTCGAGCGTTGAGAAAAAAACTTGGCACATTTCGCGAAATAATTGCCGTGACCCATTCGCTATTAAAGCTACGAAACAATCGTTCCTCGCGCGTCGAATGCAAAGGGATGATTTTCACAAAACGACGTTCGAAGGGTGTACAGGGTAGAGAGAAAATTTCACGAGTCGAGGGTGCGGAAAAATATTTTCCTTCGCACTCCGCGAGAGTAAAAGTATCCGCGACCCGAAGCGTCCCGAGTGGATTTAATAGAAACAAAAATAATAAAAAGAAAAAAAAAAAAGAATGAGGAAAGAGAGAAAAAAAGAACGCGGGAACGAAGCGAGAAGTGCGCTCGAAACTCGAGCGAGTTATACATTGAAGTATTCGTGGGACGAAAATAAAACTCTCGGCGATATCAAATTCTTGGGAGGCATACTAGCGACGAGACACGGGCGTCGAGCTATTAATAAAAGATGGAACAAGTTCGACGGGAAATTTCCCGCCAAAGTTCGTACTGTTTCGCGAAGTAATACCGTTAAATCCTATCGCTCTTTAACTTCGAATGATATTGAAAAGTCGGGATGTAGAGAGACCGGGGCGAGGTATTATAATGGAAAAGTATCTGTTCGAAACGTTATTTCGTGTTCTGTAGCTGCAAGAGCGGAGATACAGTTCGGTGAGTCAGCTACTTTTGGTTCATTGAGTTTATGTGTTGGCATCCCTTACCTGTCTAACCTAACTTACATGTTGGATAGGGTCGCCTCGTGTATGGTATGGCCATTGACCGGTGAAATCGTGCGTTACCTATCGCGATAAATTCATATTCTTGTAAATTGTAGCCAATTTGTATCAGTTTGGTCAATTATTTAGACAAATTTTTGTCCTTTCTTATTTATAATAATTATTTGTAATATCGATGCGATCGTTCGGTATACAATCTAACCTCAAATTTTTTAACGCAACGTATCTCTTGGATCAGTTCGATTTCTTGGAATAGTATACGAATACTTTCTTATACGAATGATAAATAATTCAATATTTATCAAGAGACTTAACAACGATATTTGGAACACTCAAATATTCGAGTAGGTAATGGTATTTGAATACTCGACTATTCGAATAATAATATTCAACCACTCAAATATTCGAGCAACGATATTCAACTACTGAAGTATTATATTTCATTGTGCTCGTATACTCGAATATTACACTTGACTTACGACACTCGACTACTCAAACACTCGAGTAATTACACTCGAATATTCGAGTATTCGAATAATGTTACTCCACTACTCGAATATTCGAGTATTCGAATAATGTTATTCCACTACTCGAATATTCGAGTATTCGAATAATGTTACTCCACTACTCGAATATTCCGACTTCCTTCGTACCGTTCGGAGACCTATATATTCGAATAGTCTCAGCACTCTATTCTCGAGTAGCTTCCCCATCAAGGGAGTCAATTAACGACGAATTCATTAACCGGTATTTATCTTCGCCAAACATCGTGGAAGCCATCGGATCGGAAGTGGCCGAGAATGCATCGGCCGAGTTGTCCTCCGTTGTGCGTTCAAGCGACATCGGTTTCCGACGGGCATTGAACAATAGACAGCTGAGCGGAATTTTGCGATTCGTGCGCCAAAATGAGGCAAATGCAGTCGGGTTCCCACGAACGGAATTAGAAATTCTTCGCCAGACCTCCTGGGAGTAACTAATGGAGTTCTCGGAATATCGGGTCGCGGATAAGTTCGTGCCGGTCGCGAAGTCTGGTGAACTTTTTAAATTCGCCGCTCGGAAGGATGGAAAGTTCGCGTTGAACACGATCGGCCTCGATATTTTTTATCATGTTTGCGCCCGTCCTTTATCGAACCGACCGTTACCCCCCCCCCCCCCCCCCCCCGACTTAATTCCGGGTACATCCCCGTGAACGCTTGAATATGGAGATTACAGTCGGCGGGAATTAAGTAGACCTTCCCCGGGAGCGAGCGGGAATTAAGTAGACTTTCCTGGATGTGTTCGGCCATCCCTGCTGGGAATTAGTTTCAACAATGGCGCGCGCGTGCACCAGCAAGAAATTTCTAAAGAATTCGACACCCGAGTCGACGACGAGCATCCAGAGACTGATATTGGGAACGCGTATGACGAACGCGGAACGCGGAGGATAGAAACGGAGCGGTCGTGTAGACTGGTGTGGTGGGGGTAGCTGCGCGGCGACCTTGAGCGGCCAATATTTTCTCCCGTGACCCGACTCGGACGTTTCGAAGAATCTACTGGCTATCTACACTTATTTAGTGGAGGAAAGTAAGCGCTCACGACGCAGAATGGTGGGGGTAGATGGGCAGGGACCTTGAGAGGCCAATACTTTCTCCCGTGACCCGACTCGGACGTTTCGAAAAATCTACTTGCTATCTATATCTATATAGTGCAGAAAAGTGAACGCTCACGAGGTATAGTGGTGGGGGTAGGTGAACAGGAACCTTGAGCGGCCAATACTTTCTCCCGTGACCCAACTCGGACGTTTCGAAGAATCTACTTGCTATCTACAACTATTTAGTGCAGGAAAATGAACACTCACGAGGCATAGTGGTGGAGGTAGGTGGACAGGGACCTTGAGAGGCCAATACATTCTCCCGTGACCCGATTCGGACGTTTCGAGGAATCTACTTGCTATCTATATCTATATAGTGCAGAAAAGTGAACGCTCACGAGGTATAGTGGTGGGGGTAGGTGAACAGGAACCTTGAGCGGCCAATACTTTCTCCCGTGACCCAACTCGGACGTTTCGAAGAATCTACTTGCTATCTACAACTATTTAGTGCAGGAAAATGAACACTCACGAGGCATAGTGGTGGAGGTAGGTGGACAGGGACCTTGAGAGGCCAATACATTCTCCCGTGACCCGATTCGGACGTTTCGAGGAATCTACTGGCTATCTACACCTATTTAGTGCAGGAAAATGGACACTCACGAGGCATAGTGGTGGGGGGTAGTTACGCGGCGACCTTGAGCGGCCAATACTTTCTCCCGTGACCCGACTCGAACGTTTCGAAGAACCTATTGGCTGTCCATAGCTATTAATTGCAAGAGAGCACAAACTTACAAGGCATAAGTGGCTATCCATAATCAGAAGATTCTATAAATTCGAGTTCTCTTCAGAATTTGTATCTCTCTTCGAGGTTATCGGTTTGGATGAATTTATCGACAACTTTTCCGTGAAACAATTCCGGTTGAATAATATTCGAAACAATTACGAATTCTCGATTCGTCGCGCGCTTACTTCGCGAGCTATAATAAAGTTACTTCGCGAGAAAATTTCGCCGCGTTTTAAAATGAATAATTCACCGCGTCTCGCGGCACCCCCTCCCTCTCCCTCTGATGCCCATCTGTTAGAATTTTCACCGTCGACGTGCAGCCTCGATTCCTCTCGTATCGATTCGGTCGCGATACCAAGATCTCCCGGTTGCTGTTTGCCCGTGATAACGTAGACTCTCGTCACAGCGACGACAATCGCCGGAAGATTTTATTGTTCTCGGTTGAATATTCCCCAGGGCCGGTTCGCCAAGGAGATGCGTGTAGTTCCATGCAAGGGTGAGCGCTGGAACTCGATGCTGGAATTGAAATCAACTATGCCAACCACCCAGGGACGATTTACTGGGTCGATGAATAGGTGGTACTTGGATTCTTCTAAATTGAGAACAACCGGGCAAAGATCCGACGTCGTTCTTGGTTCCTGGTGCGGTTTCGGTTTGCATACCATCCACGGGAACGATCTCACCTCGATCCGGATACAGACCGTATTTCCTCGGGCAAGATGATACGGGGAACGAGTAAATTGAATTTCCTTCAAACTTTCGTAAATATTAGCTGTACGTATTAATATTATTAACGGTGCGTGTGTTATACTCGCTATCCAAGTATTCACGTTATTAACGGTGCGTGTCGAATCAGATTCGTTCCTACCGGATTCAAAATTTTCGTTTGTCAAATAGCACGTTTCGAGATTAGAAACGATATCGTTTAAAACGAAACAAAGTCCTTCCTATTTATTTCTCGCCTCACTTTTAATATCAATTGAAAAAGTGTGTACACGTGTGAAAATTTTCACGATTCGTAGCAATATTTTCGGTCAATTTTCAAACTTTCTATCGGGGAGAACATAATGATCGAAGAGGTGGTATAATTTCGTAAGTTCCTGGAAGAGTGTGACATCACTTTCCAAGAATTTCCTGCGGTTGAAATTCCTTCTGATACGTAACTCCAATTTCGTATTCAATCTTACTCAACCGATGAGTTATACAACTCAAATAATCGAAGAAAGAGAGAGGATGTGTATAATTTTACAACACTCGAAATACTCTGAATTTCTACCGTTGGTTAAATATAAATTTCTCACGTGTTGGTAATAAATTCCTCGTACAAATATTTCTACAAGAATGGTTACACATAGAATTTATCCAATTTCATTTTTCGAACCTCTCCATATTTAATCACGGATGATAAAACACTTCCGTGTAAATTCTTCGACACTCGACTCTCCCTCTCACGATAAATCTTTGATTCTCACTCGATCGATCAAGGCTAGGACGAAGTTCTCGTAACAATTTGCAACGTGACGATCCAAAGTTTACCCCTCTTACTTGCGTTTTCCTTATTTCCAATCAGATTCTTATTACCGGATTAATGCTAAGGTATCAAGCGCTCTCCGGTGGAGAATCGAGCGGAGGATGAGTTAACCAAAGTTTGTCGAGTACCATATCTCCCCTCTACCCGTTTGAGATGCTCTTCAGGTTACAGTCGAAAGTCGGTGCGTTTATATGTCGAGGAGGAACAACGTGTCAGGATTTTGCTCAGCAATATATTAATGAGTCCGAACTTGTCGTAAAGTCTTGGATATTCTCGAAAAACAATTTTAATTTATTGCCCAGCCAATACCTACCCTATTAAAATAATATTCTTCTATTTCATTTCAAACTTTCCAAGACAAAACAAAAAAGAAAACTGTGCATTCGAGAATCGAATTGGAATAAACGAAACAATATTACAATTCTACGGTATATTTGTTTCAATTTTAGTTAATTTCCCAGTCGATATCTACTTGTTAAATGCAAAAAGAATTTCTTTCCAATTTTATTTGAAATTTTCAACAAAAAAAAAAAACGAAAACAACGATGCATTCGAGGATCGAACTAGATTAAACGAAACACTGTATCCTTTACGTTGTAAAATATACTCGCGTCAAATTTGTCCGGGAGATAAACGAGATGCGACGAGCAAATTACCGATAGAGATTTCAACGTAACGGTTGGAAACCGATGTCGAACGCGCTCTGGATTAAACGAGCGATTTATTTGCCCACGGCTGTCAAAAATCCGACCAAGCCGCGGCGGCCGGGAACGTGAACGTGTGCGCGAGATCCAGCCAGTTTCGAGTTCGATCGTAAATCTCGCGCGAACACCGCGGGGAAATCGAGCGAGTTTCGCGGGTGCGTTCAACTTCCGAGGATCGGGCTTAAGATGAGCATCGGCACTAAACCGGAATACGAGGGCCTTAGCTCGACGGAAGTCGTGAAATTAACGACGAAACCGCGTTACAACGGAACGAGATACCGGGTGATTACGTTAAACACGGCGATTCGGCTACCAGGGACAAGTTACGTGTTCGGGGACGCGACGGGGACCGGGATTAACCGTTTCAGTTACAGGGGGTATTGAAAAAACACTGTCGATGAATAACAAACAGAGATTTAAAAAACACGAGAGAATAAAAACGAGTAACGCGAGAGAATTAAAATGAAATAATTTTCAACGATGTTAGAGCAATTATAGTAGCGCAGACTACTCGTCTGACCGTGGACAGGGGGTAATACTACTTGTCTGACCATGGGCGGGGGTCATACTACTTGTCTAGTCACGAGCAGGGGTCATACTACTTGTTTGGCGGTGGGCAGGGGGCAATACTACTTGTCTGACCATAGACAGGGGCATTACTACTTGTCTGGAAATGTACAGGGGTAATACTACTTGTCTGACCTTGAACGGTGGCCATACTACTTGTCTGATCATAATTAGGGGACAATACTACTTGTCTGACCATGGACAGGAGCAATACTTCTTGTCTGATCACGGGAAGGGGCAATACTACTTGTCTGGAAAATGTACAGGGGTAATACTACTTGTCTGGCCATGGACAGGGTTCATACTACTTGTCTGATCGCAGCAGGGATAATACTACTTGTCTGACCATGAACAGGGGCAATTCTACTTGTCTGGCAATGTGCAGGGGTAATACTACTTGTCTGATCAGTAGCAGTGGTAATACTACTTGTCTGACAATGTACAGGAGTAATACTACTTGTCTAGCCCTGGGCGGGGACCATACTACTTGTCCGACCGTGGACAGGATAATACTGCTTGTCTGATCATAGACGGGGGTTATACTACTTGTCTGACCATAGACGGAGTGATACTGCTTGTCTGGCCGTATGCAGAGGAAATTCTATTTGACCTCGAGTGACGAAGGAAAGGCGAGGACTGAAAAATCAAGAGCCTCGTTAAATGATCACAACTACGTTAAAAATCACCTCACTTTATTGCTCCTGCGCTTGTTTGAAAGGCAAATGACCAATAATGGTGATACCAATACGGAGGATAACGAAGATTAAAAAATATATAAAAGACGTCGACCACGTGAAGGAAGAGAACGTTAGTGACGATAACAACGACGAAACCGGTAAAGAGAATAATAACGGCGATAGTTACATTATTAATAACGATGACCACGATGAAGGGGATAAAGACGATAACGATGATAACGACGTTGTAGGTATCGATGACGATGGTTAAGCGGATAATGGTAATGATTGCCGTAACGACGATACAGGATGTCGATGTTAATGACATTGTCGACGGTAACCGCAATAATACCCATAATCTCGTAAACCGGGCTCGAAGTCGCTTGTTTCGGAACCTAACCTCCAAAACACGCGCGCAACACGAATCCAAAACCGAAACTACGGCCAAGTAGACGGAAAGGAAATTCAATAACGCGGCGGGCGCGTGTAGGTTCACGCGCGGGGCTGTAATTCCGCTTGCTCCGCGGGCCAGGCGTGCTTGAGATATTAATAGAGCTTAATTTACAAGGCCGGAGCTGAGCCGCGAGCAACGGCAGCGAACCAGCGTCCACAGGATCAATGCGTACCTTGCGTTCTTCAACGCAAAACTCGACAATCCTATCCACTTCGTGCCTCGCCAATCGGCTCGAGACTCCTCGAGCGGAATTCACGAAACGTAACCATGATCGTCCAAACGTTGCGTATCGATCTTCCATGTGATAAGACATTGGAGAAGCTATTTTTGAGAAACGTCTATCGAGGACATTTAGACATCTGACTGGTTCGACAGATCTGGGTAGGACACTGCAGAGTCCAGATTGGGTGATATGAATGATGGAGGATGTTGGAATATTTTTGAAGAACATCTGCAGAGATGACAGTTACCCTTGACTAATTTAGTAGGGTCTAGGAAGATGGAAGCTTCCTGGTTGAGAATTTTTTAGGCTTTTGTCGATGGCTTCTGAGGGATCTGAGAGTTGGGGTACTTAGAAAGGGGGAGTTAGGACACTTAGGCAGTGAGAGTTGGGGCACTTTGGAATCATTGAAGTGTGGAAAGATTTTTGAGGAATGTCTGCAGAGATGACAGTAACACTCGACTAATCTAATAGAGACCTAGGGACATAGAAGCTTCCTGGTTGAGAATTTTGTATGCTTTTGTTGATAGTTTCTGAGGGACCTGAGAGTTGGGGTAGTTAGAAAGAGGAAGTTCAGACACTTAGACAGTGAAAATTGGGGCACTTTGGAACCATTGAAGTGTGGAAAGATTTTTGAGGAATGTCTGCAGAGATGACAGTAACACTCGACTAATTTAGTAGGGTCTAGAAAGATGGAAGCTTCCTGGTTGAGAATTTCTTATGCTTTTGTCACTTACTTTCAATTACTTCGAACAGCAGTACCTCGGTAAATGGCTCTAGACCATATTTTGGTTTACATTCACCATATTTCACTTTTCGATCGTGCACAGTGGTGTCAAGTATTCTTTAAACTTAATAATTAAACACACCGACTCGCACCTGACTCTCTACACTTCGCCATGTTTTCAATCACTTCGAACATCAGTCTCTCGATAAATTACTCTTCTAGACTCGTCGTATTAATCCTTCGACCATGTCCGATAAATTGCGATACAGAAATCATGGGTCCTTTGAAAACAGTGGGAAAAGAAATCCAACAAGACCCGAAACAGAGTGAACGAAGAAATTGAATCTCACGGGTTCGTTGGAACTTCCGTGGCGCGCGTGTCTGCGCACTCACCGGTTCATTAATTCCCTAATTGCCCGAACGCCTAAGACCCCGGTTAAACGTTAACTCGATATCTCAGGCGAAGCGTACGACGCACGGAGCCGCAACGTGGTCTGGAATCGACGATGAAGTTGAAAGTAGGTCCAGACCAACCGGCGCTGAGGTACGGGGGCCATTACGTAGCTCGTATTTCATCCCGAAGCGCGATAAGGCCAACCGTTAAGAAGGATTTGCGTGACGAGGGCCCCTCTGTTTCTAATCGGTTATCTAAGTAATTGGGCGGCAAATTATTCACTAGACATTACCGATAATTCACCGATACGAAAGTTTCCCGAATTCGTGAATATTGTAGTGTATTTCAGGAAACTCGAGATCCCGTCGATAAAGTATAGTAATTGAGGTTAGGTTTTAGAAACAACTCGTCAACTTCCACGTTCGCCGGGGCACTTTATCATCCTGTATCTCGTTTCTCGTGACAAATATTCACTTTACGTGTACGTTACAAATGTTGCGCGATGGAAACGTTAAATAAATACATAAAAGTGTAAAACGAATTGTGCCCAGCGTTTGATATATTAACCCAGTCGCTGTTTAATAAAAAAAAAAAAAGTACAGTCGTACGGTGAATCATGCACGATAGAGATGTTAACCGAATAAATGAAAGTAAAACGAAATGGTAATAATTCGTTAACAAAAGTGATAAATAAAAGTATCCTACACTTTTGTCCTATAGGATCCGAATTACCTCTCTTGCAATAATTCAATTTAACGTGGATCGACAATTGCTCGACCTGAATAAAAATATTCAAAATTTGTTCACAAATACGTACCATATAAATTACCGGTAATAATTCTAGAGAAGCATATTTTGCTCGCGGATCGTTAAAAAAACTCGTTATTTTTTCGCAAGTATGCTTCGTTTTAATTACAATAACAATTCAAAGAAAAGTACATTTACCACCGAATCGTTAACGAGTAATCGTTCAAACACATCGTTTCAATTACGATAATAATTGAAAGAAAACTACATTTACCACAGAATCGTTAACGAGTAATCGTTCAAACACATCGTTTCAATTACGATAATAATTGAAAGAAAACTACATTTACCACAGAATCGTTAACGAGTAATCGTTCAAACACATCGTTTCAATTACAATAATAATTGAAAGAAAACTATATTTACCACCGAATCGTTAACGAGTAATCGTTTAAACGATCCACTGGAGCAAGATCCATTCATTTCAGTCGGATATCGTTAACATCACGATTGGATCATACTGTCAGTACGCGTCTCGCGTGCACGCTGTCACAGTCCGAGTTGTCCATAACCTACAAAACGCGATCGACGTTCGCTCGTCTCACGTAACGTCGCACGAGTGAGCCACCGGTCAGGGTCCAGGGCCTTCTTAAACCTCCCCCCACTCCTCGACACAGCTCGCTATGAGATCGCTATTTCGTGACTGCAGGACGATATTGCAGTCCCTCGGAAGATTGAACATTCCCTGGTATAATTCGCGTCAGATCGAGGACAACGAACTCGCTCTCAGAAGCGGCGGTGCAATTTGTACGTGTACGTCGAACCCTGTCGCGCATTACGGTTAACGCGGACAGATTAATATCGTGTATCCATCCGGGTGGGGGAACAGAATGAGAGGAGTGGGGGGTCAGAGCCATTAAGAAGGTTACGCGCGCCCCATGCTACCCGTTCCTGGCCGACAACAATTTATCTGAGCGATGGCTCGGATTATCCTCACGAGTCTCTATGGGACGAGGGTCGGTTAACGAGTGTTTTACGAGGAAAAAACGTGTCTTCGTTTACAAGAGACCGAATCGTGAGAAAGCAATGGGAGTCGAGGAATTTTGTTGTACCGTGAGAATATTAAAATCGTTACGAATGGAAAGTTTTCAAAGCGGCCCGAGACCGGAGCTGCTGCTTCGAATTTTTTCGTACGGGGGAGTTTAACTAATTGCAAAAGTTTCATTAATTTCTTTTCGGACGAGGGAAAGAGACTCGTTACTTGGGTTGATTTTGGGAATAAGAGTATTCTTGAATGGTGAGTGTAAAAATTGTTGGAATATCGTGAGGTAATTATAAGTAATTAATTATTTAAAAAGTAGGTAATCATTAGGAGTAACGATGCACGTGAAATTATGTTTCTGGAGTGGGGAAAATATGTACACTTTGGAATGGTATTTGGAATGGTATTTTTCTTGGAACGATTAGTATGAGAAAGTAGGGATTTGATTGGAAGTTAATTGTGAACAATATTTGTGAAAAGTATAAGTAATAATTAAGACTAGAGACAAGTGTGAAATTAATTGTGGGAAGAGGGGTAAAGTATACACTTTGAAATAGTATTTTTCTTGGAACGATTAGTATGAGAAAGTAGGGATTTGATTGGAAGTTAATTGTGAACAATATTTGTGAAAAGTATAGATAATAATTGAGACTAGAGACACGTGTGAAATTAATTGTGGGAATAGGGGAAAAGTATACACTTTGGGAGTGTATTATAGTATTCTTGGAATAAAAATATAAAAAACATACCATACTTTAACTTTACTTTCTCCCAGTAGTTTAGTCATTTATGGTAAATTTTACAATAGAAACAATACTCAATTAATAACGTTATCCGTTATTAGAATAACCAAATTCTATTATCGTATCGATCCAATTCGGCTGCGATTAGCTCGAACTGTGTACTAGATAATATTTTTGGAAAATTTATGTTCCGGTTAAGAGATCGGAGATGATACTTAACGAGTGAAAAATTGATCAGGCCAGCCAATTGCTCGATTCTGCGTGGAATTGCACGGAATTATTTAACACGTGAATTATGGTTAGGCGACGAGCAAACGAAACGCAGATGGGCCGAAAAGGAGACGGAATTTATGGAAACGTTTAACGCGCGTTTAATTCAACTTAACGCGCAATTAGCAACAATCGCGCGTACCCAAATTCCCTCTTTCCATCTCCGGAGCAGCACGAGCCGTCTCCAGTCTATTCTGTCGTGCATAATCTTGATCACCGGGTTTCAGTTTCATAAAAGAGCCCGGAAAAACGGTAGAATCGCCGTTTTCTTTGTCTTCGGGCTCGTGAACAGTGAAATTATTCTTAATATGCAAAGCGCCACTGTTGGCGCTCGAGATACATGCGAATAGTCCCCTCTGAAATATGTAACAATTTTTATCCAATTGGTCATAATCTCGAGGACATCCAGAGACGTTTACGATTATTTCGTTATTAAGACGTTAACGATATCACCAGGGAAATTTACCACGAAAATTGGCGGATTTTCAACGATTGATGAATATAGTATCGATAAATGATAAAATAATGGCTCACATTGCTCAATTAACGAAATGAAACTTAACGAATGTAAGCTTCAATTATAGATCTTTTTTTTCGATTGTAGATCTTAATAAAATGAATTGGAAAGTTTTATACCTGGAAGTTCTATTATTAATATTTTATCTAATAAATTTGTACTTTTATTCTGGTGTATAGTCAATATAGAGTCACACGCAATGATATGTAATTAAAATTTTCTATTGAACTATTAATTCTAAAGGAAGGATACATAGGACTTTCTTACTCTTTTTATAAAAATCTAAAATATAAAAAAAAGAACAAAGTCTCTATGGGACGAATTTTTGTAAGCATTCCAGAGTACATATTACAATAATAGAGATTAACAAATATACAACATCTTCGGCTGTACATTAATTTTTCTTCGGTAAATGAACGAATTAATTTACATTACAGCCACGATTACTAAATTTTTGCACATTTAATATAATCAGAATATGTTCATATACACGTGTCATAAGTAATAGAATAAAAATAAGAAATTTGAATCGATGTTAATTATTTTCTGATTTTTTAATGTTCCTTGTTTCTTATAATTCACGTCCAAATCGATTGAAAAACAATCATCTTCGATTACGATACGAGTCGTTTATTCTTGTAATAAAATAAAAATAAGAAATTTGAATCGATGTTAATTATTTTCTGATATTTTAATGTTCGTTGTTTCTTATAATTCACGTCCAAATCGATTGAAAAACAATCATCTTCGATTACGATACGAGTCGTTTATTCTTGTAATAAAATAAAAATAAGAAATTTGAATCGATGTTAATTATTTTCTGATTTTTTAATATTCATTGTTTCTTATAATTCACGTCCAAGTCGATTGAAAAACAATCATCTTCGTTTACGATACGAGTCGTCTATTCTCGTGTCTGACCACTTATCGACTCGTTCCACTGCCGAGACTACTCATCGAATTACAACTCGTTTCACTTCGAATTTTCCCACGTATCACGAACGAACGATGTACAGTGCCTGGCTGTAAAATTGCCGCGTAATTCACAGACATTTGAATCGTTTTGTCGTAACGCTTCACGCTTTACTTTCGTTGCGAACAATCACTTAAAATTCTTCGCGTAAACCATAACCCTGGAAAACTTAGTTTTATTACCGAGCCGCGGTGTTTTTCCACCCCGATGAAATTTCCCTCCCCACGAAATCCCATTAATATTCCCCATCGCGAAAGCTAAACAAGAACTTCATTTTGCATTCATTGCTTCCCCTATTACGCGTACAAGATACGCGTGGTTCATCGCGCACTTCGGGGATTCAAGAATTTCATAGCTTCGTCCCTGGATTGTTTCGTTCCTTGCGAAAACAATCGGAAATTAGCTCACCGATCTACGAAAAGTTCCATGGGACCCCTACGGGGGGACGAATCTGTCAGAAGATCAAGATTTAAGTAAAGATAAGAAATATGAATCGATGTTAATTATTTTCTGTATCGATGTTAATCATTACAGCCACGATTCCTAAATTTGTGCACATTTAATATAATCAGAATATGTACATATACACGTGTCATAAGTAATAGAATAAAAATAAGAAATTTGAATCGATTTAACTATCTCTTTAACTAAACGATTTTCGTCCTTCCATTAAAGTTTTGTAGAAAATATTATATAATATTACACATATGTAAAAAAATATTGTATAATATTACACATGTTCAAAAAAATTATTATATAATATTACACACATGCAGGAAAATATTATGCAATATTACACATATGTAAACAAATATTGTACAATATTCAATATTCTTCTATAAAGATTTTAGATAAAGAATATTACATAAATAACACAGAAATTTACATAAATTTGATAACATTCAACAAATGTCTCCCAATATCTATCGAAATTGTGAATACCCCATTCTGAAAAATTCCATTGTCGTAATGAAACAATTAGTTAAATAAGTTTCTATATCTTCTTACTTATCAAAGATCGTTTTACATTATTTTGTTAGACAAAATTGTACTTTACGGTGTCGCTAACGACATCTTTCCCAATTGTGTATTCACAGCTGAATAATTTTCAGCTGGAATTTTCACTTTTGTAAACACCGTGCTTAATACCTTCCGATCGAGAGATAACGTTTGAACAAAGAGGTACGGAATAAACGATAGAACCGATACTGTATTATCAACGGTGATATTGTATCGTTTCGTATCGGTCGCGAATTTACTTTGAAATTATTGTTTCGTTCCTATGATGCTCTCAGGTAGTGAATAATATCCGCGCGGTAACCGTTATCGGATATTTGCAATATTTAAGGTAATAATGTGTCCCATTGACACGTACGGTTTTAATCTGATAAGCCACGGTATTGTATAACGGGCAAGTAACTCGCGAATGAAATTAGCACACAATGCAAACTACCTCGCATTGGCTTCGATGACCGAATTATGGCCTGTTCGTGTCAACGTCACTCCATCGGACAGGCAGCGTTACACAAACGTTATCGCGCCATTGCCGTTACAGTATCTCGATAATAAATCACACTTCCCGGGCGGCATCAATGTCTTCATAAAACATCACAATGGCCTCCGTCTGGCGGCGGAACGCCAGACATTTCGGGACTAACTAACTCAACGTGTCGCGTTTACGATTTCAACGTGTACATTCCCGCGTAGAACAGTATCAGCTTGTTGAACGGGTTACCTGTGGCGGGGTGTCTCGTGTAATTCAATGTCAAAGTCTCTGACATTATATTCGATCAAGAGACTCGAGAAAAATAACGATTTGTTTGCTTATTGGAATCTATTGATTTGTAAAAAATTAGTATAATATGTTTTTGAATACGTGTAATGTTGTACAATATTTTTTTATATGTGTGTAATATTGCATAATATTTTTTTGCATGTGTGTAATATTATATAATATTTTTTTGAATACGTGTAATATTGCATAATATTTTTTTACATACGTGTAATATTATATAATATTTTTTTGTAGATATGTAATATTGTACAATATTTTTTTATATACGTGTAATATTGCATAATATTTTTTTACATACGTGTAATATTATATAATATTTTTTTGTAGATATGTAATATTGTACAATATTTTTTTATATATGTGTAATATTGCATAATATTTTTCTGCATGTGTGTAATATTATATAATATTTTTCTGCATATGTGTAATATTATATAATATTTTTCTGCATATGTGTAATATTACATAATATTTTTTTACACATGTGTAATATTAGATAATATTTCTTTGCACGTGTGTAATATTATATAATATTTCTTGGCATATGTGTAATATTACATAATATTCTTTTACACATGTGTAATATTACATAATATTTCTTTGCACGTATGTAATATTATATAATATTTCTTGGCATATGTGTAATATTATACAATATTTTTATAATATTTGGAAATATCATATTATACTAATTTTGTTACCGATAAAAGAAGACGAGCTTGTAAAAAGTCAATTTTTCATTTATTCCACGACCCCGGATAGTAAATAAATTTCCCTCAAATACTTGCTTCATTGATCTTCCACAAGTAATGTTTCCTTTTAATTTATTCTACAACCCCGGATAGTAAATAAATTTCCCTCGAATATTTGCTCGGTTGATCTTCCACAATTAACGTTCCTTTCCCACGATTTTTAAAATTGACCACACTAACTCGTATAAATTTCTACACGTTCTCCGACACTCGACGAATACTCGCAAAAAATGTTCAAACACTCCACCGAAAGTTCCATTCTCGAAAACTCCCGAAGACACCCACCGCGCGAAGAGCCCCGTGTGCTCGAAGATTGCCCGTGAAAAAGCGTCAAGGACTTTCAAACGTCAAAACCGTTACCACCTGCAAAGAAGTGTTCCCCCTCTACATTTCCCGCATAATGGTCCCGTCGTATTCGTTCAACCTGTAAACGTCCCCCACCGTCCCTGATAATTTCACCGTACAACAAGTCCTCGCGTAAATAACACAAATAACAGGGGGGAAGAAGAAAAGAAAAAGCGAGAAAGAATTCCTCCCTGGGAGATAAAATTGGAAATGATGGTGGTGAGAACGAGGAAAGAATTTTTCCGTGGGAAATAAAATTGGAAATCACGCGAAAACGGACTCGTCGACTCGTCCACAAAGACGACGAGTAAATCCCGTTGTCTACGTTTCTGACGGTTACTATCTCCGCGATTCCGTTTCCGGATTTTTCTTCGCGGACAGAGACAGCGACACACCCCCCCGATCCGTCCCTTCCCCTAAAGTACCGACACACACGCGTCACGAGGAGCTCTCACGGGAAATGAAAATAAATGCGAGGTCTCCGGAGTACGGCGAGTCCGGGCCGACTAGCCGAGTTGAAGTGCAATTTCCAGCCCGGTTGATGGGATAAAGGGCCGCCGTCGCGACATCTGGATGTCCGCGGGCTGCCCTACCCTCTTGGTAATCGCAGCCAGGGGTCGCGAGGAGGACTCGTCGTGCCAACCGCGCGTAACTTCTCGTCGTCCCGAGCTAACTTCCGCGTCATGGTGTTTTCAGTTCCGGAGATACGGTTACCTCGACGCCACGAGGTTACGGGGTTAACATTACCGGGCCCGGGGCATGGTGACGAGGACAAACGACATACCGAGCTTCACAATTTTAATTCGAATGATAGTTTCGAGGATGGAGGGGATCTGACAGGTCTGTGGTCTTCTTAGACCAAGATTGTACAACTGGTGGTTCAGTAGCTTACCTCTTGATAGGGGACACTGAGCCCCGCTGAGAGAGGACACGGTGATGAGGATAAATGGCACTCAGGGATTGAGATCAATTTAATCTGGAATAGAGGATTTTAATTTGTATGATAATTTCAAAGATTCGACAGGTCGGTGGTCTTTTTAGACCAGGGTTGTACAATCGGTGGTTCAGTAGCTCCCCTCTTTGCTGAAAGAGGACATGGTGATTAGGGTAAATGACACTCAGGGATTGAGATCAATTTAATCTGAAATAGAGGATTTTAATTTGTGTGATAGTTACGAGGATGTAGAGGGTTTGACAGGTCTGTGGTCTTCTTAGATCAGGGTTGTACAACTGGTGGTTCAGTAGCTTCCCTCTTTGCTGAAAGAGGACATGGTGATTAGGGTAAATGGTACTCAGGGATTGAGATCAATTTAATCTGGAATAGAGGATTTTAATTCGTGTGATAATTTCAAGGATTCGACGGTCTGTGGTCTTCTTAGACCAGGGTTGTACAACTGGTGATTCAGTAGCTTATCTCTTGAGAGGGGACACTGAGCCCCGCTGAGAGAGGACACGGTGATGAGGATAAATGAGGATAAATGCCACTCGGGGATTGAGATCAATTTAATCTGGAATAGAGGATTTTAATTTGTGTGATAATTTCAAGGATTCGACAGGTCTGTGGTCTTCTTAGACCAGGGTTGTACAACTGGTGATTCAGTAGCTTACTGAATAGCTCTCTTGATAGGGGACACTGAGCCCCGCTGAGAGAGGACACGGTGATGAGGATAAATGGCACTCGGGGATTGAGATCAATTTAATCTGGAATAGAGGATTTTAATTCGTGTGATAGTTACGAGGATGTAGGGGATTTGACAGGTCTGTGGTCTTCTTAGACCAGGATTGTACAACTTGTGGTTCACTGGCTCGGTTATTGCGTTTAGTCTACTTCCTTCGTTCGTAGCTCGTGGGTGGGTCTGACGTTGGTGGTGGGGACGTCGGAAATATGGCAAGTGTTATTGCTTTGGCTATTGCAGGAATCCTGAGACTATAGGAGTACAGGAGGGAAGAGTGAGCATTCTTGTTAACTGCTGGAGGGGTCCTCAGCACTCTGAGCTGAATAACTATAAACATAACCGTATATGATTTCAATAAAAATTGTTACTTGAAAGCGGGGATTAATTTTACTTTCTTCTCTTCGTTCCATTATTTCTTTTCCTTTACAAAGTACAGAATTTTAGTACAATAAAGAGGTACCGTTATTATTTTTATTACCGAGCAATATTCAAAGAATGATATTTCATGACCCAAATCCGATAGAAATAAATAAAGATATAATAAAAATTCTTCCTCTAGTCTCAGCTGAATAATCGTAAACGTAACCGTGTACACTTCCATGAATAAGAATTGTTGCTCGAAAGCGGGGATTACCAAGATGTGACAATTCGTTGTTCAGGAACGAGACAGTCGCTTCGAAGTATTTCAGGACGTCTCCTCCTCGATTCCTCGTCGTTCAATCATTTGTTATTAGATTCCGAACGTTGTCTACTCCAAACTCACGCAGACAGTTTTGCCTGTGTAGCGTACTTCGAAACTCGGACCCGCAACCAGAAACCCATCGAACGTGATAAGGATCGATTAAGACCGATCGAGCGGAGAACCAATGGAGAGACCAGGTTCTTCCACGGTCCGATCGTTCATTAGAACCCAATAGTCGGTGCCTGGAGAACCGAGAGAGGACTCAGCCGGCAAGCCAAGCCACAAACAGCGCCATTAACGTGATCTCCCCAAACGTTACTTCAACTGTTGATGAAACGGTCCAGGGGATACAGTCGCTTCCAAGGTCGGTGACGTCGTACCAGAGAAATTATCCAACGACCAGGACGCGTAAATAACACGAAAGTTCGCTGGAACTTGCGAATTGGTTCTCAGGAACGGGCTCTCTGACCTCTTCGAGCCGTGTTCCCTAAGATTTAGGGGATTCCCGAGCAACTGAGATGGCTCCGTTTAAAGGGGAAGCTTCGAGGACCAGGGAGGACATTAAAGAAATTTCGAGAACCTTCGGAGAGAACTCAATACCGAACGAAATATAGAGTACTTTATCGATTTTATTTATTTTTTTTTAGAATTAGTTAGATTCTGTTTTACGTAGATAAATAGTAACGGAGAGAATATAAATTAATATTTAGCTAGTAATATTCACCTAATGGTGCACACGAAGTTTAGAAAAGAATATTGGTACTAGTGTTGGTACTAGATTTTGCTTTACGTAGATAAATAGTAACGGAGAGAATATAAATTAATATTTAGCTAGTAATATTCACCTAATGGTGCACACGAAGTGCAGAAAAGAATGTTGGTACTAGTGTTTCCGCCATATTGTTTTCCGTTACATAACCTCATTTGCGATAGATCCGGACAGTTCAAATACTATTACTATTTTATCTTGTTTCGTGAAACAAACTTCAAAAGAATAATTGTGTATTTGAAACAATTAAATGATGAAATATTCTTAGAAATAATCGAGATTGCGAGTCGTTAATATCGATTCGAAGAAGAAAGGAACTTTAAATGCGCAACGTGATACTGATGTATAAATTATACAGTGTGTTCAACAGGTTAACGTGGAAACTTTATCGTATTCTATGATTACAAAGAAGGGGGAAAAAATATTGTTCGCTCGAACTGAAATCTTTTAAATATCGGGTATACCAACAGGTTACCGTGCCAACTACGTATTTTATGGTTAAAGGAAAGGAGAATGTATTGTGCGCTGGTAAAAAGAATTCCAAGCTTGGAATATCGAGGGTGCACGTTCTGCGATGTTCAACGATTTTGAATAAAATCGATTCGCTGATCCAGGTATCGACAAGCTGAGATATTGATTAATCAATTCCCCCACGGACCACAATTCATTTCCCTGTGACAGGAAAGTCGATACGATTAGATACTAAATCACAATGCATTCTACGGTGCAGCGCCAGGCTCAGCTGCACTTTCGACGAAAGCACTCGAAAGATAAAAACCAACGCCTTCGCGTTCGTTCCGTGGTTGGCAGATACCTAATACGTCATAAATAGCTAATAACCGAGATTTACTGCCACTGTACGAATAGAATATGCCGGGGATATGAAAACGTTGGTTGGAAGTGCGTTTCACTGTTGCGCCATAAAATAAAACACGGTCGCAAGAAACACGACACTGCTTAAATCGAGCAGACAACCAGCAAGTAGACCTCTCTGATTCGTTGAGACATGGGAATGGATAAATTCATTCGTAATTCCCATTGTTACGAACGAAAAGAAAGTAGGAAAGAGGTCTTATGCTTTCGACGTTTCTGCCAGATGAATATCAATTTCCTGGAAATATTTCTCGACGTTATCGTGGGCGTGGAAAAATTCTGGAAACGTACCAATTCGATGTATCACCCGAACACTCAACGCTGGACAGTAATATCCCCTTTCGAGTGACGATTTTTAAGCAACACCAATCGTGACCATTGTTAGACGTTATTGTGTAACGATTTCTTTCCACGTTGCGCTGTCAAATAATAAAATAACACTTATCGAATACCACCTCGTCCCTACTGAAACTAGAATATTTTTCCATTGCCAATCGTGACGAAAAGTACCAATCGTTTAACATTTTATTTTTTTCCATCAGAAAATCCTCGAAAATCTATTTAGAACATTTGCAAAATATTTACAAACGAGCGTACACTGGAACATTCGAAACCCAGAAAAGCACGAAAGATTGTCACTCGAAAGGTAAACATTTTCCAATATTATTATTTTCCCATTCATGTCATCTGTTACCTTATTTACACTACAAATATTTGCGAATATTATCTCAACAATGGACACGAATAATAACGAGAATTTAAGAAACGAAAGATGTACGTTATCGATGTTTATATTATCTTACCCGAGATATAGAATCTCGTTGAATAATTCCCTATCCTCGAAATACTTCGTGTTAATCCTGGTAAAGGAGACTCGAGTGTATTGTTGTTCGTTCGAATCGTCGCGTTGCAATTCCATCGCGTCTACGTCCAAGTCGAAATCCCGGTTAAAAGGATCCAAGAGGATTGCCAATTCTTAACGAAGTCTTCCACGTCCGCGAGCAGCCACAGGATCGGCGAGGACGCTTTTGTTCGCCGCTTCTATTTCCGGTTCCGGGGTCACTCAAAGCTTCACCGGTGCGCTCGTCCGAGCGGAAGAGGCCCCTTGAAACGGAAAGAATCACTGCCGTCTTGGTTGCCAGTAGGCAAAGGTCCAGCACCGTTTCCACGAGCGTAGCAACGATGAATGCACGTTCACAGTTCACGAGAGTCACACCCGTAGGACAAATTCAATTCGTCGTAATCCTCCAAGGTTCTCTTAATTTTATAATCGATACGTCGATAACGACACCTATAGAAACGACAGGAACATTTTGTACATTTTTCACAGAACGAATAAACATTTCAATGTGACGACTGATACGTCGATAATTCGAAGAATCGTTGAAATAATAAATAATCGAATTTCAAGCTCGTTTCGTAGAATGGATGAATATTTTAATTCGCGTTTAAAAACGTTGATACGATATTTCTATTTTGTAACCGATATACGATTTCAAAAATCAACACACGTGGAAACGATAAGAGGATTTCACGTCTGTTTGTTTTAAATTAGCTGGAAGACACTAGATTCCCGTTAGGTGGGTCGATATTTACACCACTCGGTTGGAGAATTTTAATCCTTTGTTGTCCAAGGAAGAGGGACTGTTGGTAATAGAAGACAAAAGTTACGTAACGTTAATTGCGAGAACGATGTACTTAAAACTTATGTTCCACGTATCTGACAACCAGAAGGTTCTTGAACATTTAATTTACATCGTCCTTAAAACGCTTTCAATTATCGAAACACGCGCTTGTTTAAAAGAAAAACACTAACGTTGCATCACGTTCATCCGAATTGTCAGGTTAAATACTCTTCTGATTTTAAATCACGAGTTACTCATTTCTGAAGAGAACCAAGAATGAATAATCGGTATATCGAAGACCGTCGTCGACAAATGTGCAAGAAACATTTAAACGAGAAGCGAGAACCCAATTCTTCGATGTCGATTCTTTCAAACAACGAAGCCTCGTGTGAACAAATTTCACTCGATCATTTCGAGTCGTTCTCGCGCGGTGAACGACTCGGTATACTTTTCTTTCCATCATTTTTACTGCCACAGGCGTGAGAAACCGAACGACCCGAAAGAAACGAGTGGATTGAACCCGTCGCTGGTCAGACAAGTGGAATAGACGCGAGCCTATTAAGTGGCCAGACACAGCTCTCCGCGGGAACGCTGAGTAGAAAAATATAGGTTGCGGGTTAAACTGGAAACTTTCGCGGCGCTTTGAAATTCGATTAAACTGCAGGGAAGTTCCCGAGTTTTAAGAATGTTATTAATATTCCCGAACCCTCGAAGTTAAGCGCGTTAATGAAAACACGGTCCCCTTTCTACCGGAATAAGTTCATAACGTCCGTACGTTTCACGTGAATGTTCCCGACCCCGTTGATCAGTCCCCCCACTCCTTCGTGACTAATTCCATTGGCGTTTCATTCGACCAATCGGCACGTGACGTTCAAGGGAGTTGAGGTGTTCGCGCGATGTCAGGTGTGCCCTGTCGCAAGACTTAAACGGAATGGATTTACCATCCAGGTGGGATTGTTTCCCTCGTGGGGTTATAGGTACAAGCTCCGAATAATTTACGAGCAAATGACACTGTTAAACAACACGCATGTGCACGTATGCAACATTTTACGCGCGATACTCGTCCACGCGCCCGTTCCGCGCATCGTGTAAATTTAATCCATGACCGGCTCCAATAAACTTCTAGTTCTCCGCCACGTTTTACACACGATATTCCTGTATTCGTAGATAACACACGATTTCAGTTATGCAACAAATTAGCGTAAACTTGTACCTTTCGTGTCCATGGATTATACGTGTGCACACGTATATCTGACGTGCGACAAATTAATGTAAATCTGCATTACTCGCGGGTACGATATTCATTGTGTAATCCAGACAATGTGGTACCAGGTGTGAAACATTAGTTGCGAATATGTACCACCGAAATCTGTTAATATATGAGAAATTAGTGGTGATATTTTCAGTTGTTCAGTTAACCGTTTTACTTTTTTGTACGATTTGTACTTACTGTAGATATTTTTGCAGTTTTATTAATTGCTTTTGGCCGATTCTCTTGAAGTTTGTACAAAGGGTTTGTACAAACTTTGTAGAAAATTTTACTCTGTGTGAAATAATAATTCTTCAAAAATTATTATTAAATCACGAACTACGTGCTTTTGGAGAAACTGTACAGGATAATAATTCTTCAAGAATTATTAACAAATTCAAGACCATGTGCTTTTAGAGAAACTGTACGAAATAATAATTCTTCAAAAATTATTATCAAATCACGAACCACGTGCTCTTAGAGAAACTGTAGGAAATAATAATTCTTCAAAAATTATTATCAAATATAAGACCACAAGCTTTTGGAGGAACTGTAGGAAATAATAATTCTTCAAAAATTATTATCAAATATAAGACCACAAGCTTTTGGAGGAACTGTAGGAAATTATAATTCTTCAAAAATTATTACTAAATTCAAGACCACAAGCTTTTGGAGAAACTATACGAAATAATAATTTTTCAAAAATTATTATCAAATTTAAGACCACAAGCTTTTGGAGAAACTATATGAAATAATAGTTCCTCAAAAATTATTATCAAATTCAAGACCACAAGCTTTTGGAGAAACTGTAAAAAATAATAATTCTTAAAAAATTATTATCAAATTCAAGACCACATGCTTTTGGAGAAACAGTAGAAAATAATAATTCTCAAGAATAATTATCAAATCACAGGCCACGTGTTTCTGTAGAGGTTGCACAAGGTAATAATTCTTCCGAATAATCGTTAAAATCGAGAACCACGTGCTCCACGGTGAGGCCGCGTGAAGTAATAATTCTTCGAAATTATTACGAAAACCAGGACCACGTGGCCAACGAGAAACCCACCTCCGTGGAACCGTGGGGGCGTCTCGTTGAACAAAACCCGGAAATGTAATTCATCGCGAAGAAATTAATAGAGGCGCCGTTAGGAGCCCCATCGTCAGTTTCCCTGGCAGCCATTTAATTCCCCGTTGCGAAGTGTACACGCAGTCTTGAGCTCTCGGTCTGCTCATGTTTAATTCAGTGTGCTCGTACACGTCCACGGAGAATGCGAATAGGTCGGCGTGAGCACGTCAGTGACGTGTCAAGGTCACCCAACCCTTGAAGAACCGACCTCCGCGGTTTATGTACTCGTTGCTCGAGCTTTAGCGTTCGTATAATGGTCATGGAATGCCGTAAAGTATATCGTCACCGTGTGTATACAACCTAACCTGGAACGCAAATTGAAACGAAGGGGTCAACATGTTTTGGCGCGGGAAACTGGACCTGGATCCTCTGCGGCCAATTCGCTAAATGGAGTGTTTATTAAGTAGAATGTCCAGCCGGCGCCATGTTTATTGAGGCTGACGAGCCTGCTCGGCCGCCGTAGAAATTCTCTAATGTTATGGTCGACCCGTAATGCAGGAAATATCCCTTTCAAACAAGGACACCCGTTCCGCGTAACGATAAAACGGTTTAAACACGTTTTGGGGGGCTCTACGCAGGATTACCCCGATAATTGCACGAGTTTCCATACTTGCACCTTTTCCGGAGATTATCGGGGGCCTACCCGAGCGTGTGACATTCACGCAACGAGTTTCGTTCGTGTTGCAAACGTGGGCTAATTTATCTTCTTTTGTGGTGTTTTTTAAAGTACGGGGGGCGCCACCCTTGAGGGGGCACGAAAGACATTTTGGTACGTATCGTGTGGAATAATGTAGACAACTGAAACATCTGTTTGTATTAATATATCGATCTTCGGAGTTCACTAAGTATAGTTTACCAAGTATGGGGGGACACGACCCCCCTAAGGAGACACGAAAGAAAATTTCTTTCGTAGAAGAATGTGGATAAGTAAAACATCTGTTTCTATTAATATACTCGTCCCCAAAGTTTACCAACTGTAGTTTACCAAGTGTGGAGGGACACGATCCCCAAAGGGGGCACGAAAGAAACTTTTTCGCGTAGAAGAATATGAACAACTAAAACACCTGTTTCTATTAATACATTGATCTCCAGAGTTTACCAACTCCACGTATATAATTTTCTCGTGCCCATTTTACCCTCGTCAGGGACGAATTGCTTTGCATAACCCAAACGAAACTTTTAAGTGACGTTGGCCCCTGACATGTGTATAACTGTATCAACCTCGCGATGCTAATTATGAATACTTATTCGTAATTGCAGCGGTGAACTTTATATCACGGAACTTAAACTAAGCGGGGAACTAAACATTTAAATATGTGCCAATATCCTTGGCGAAGTTACGTACTGCAAACTCTCACCGATAAATAAACGAGGGTATACAACGAAAGGGGTACCAATTAAACGGAACAAGTACTATATTTACAACGACAAAAACATATTTCTCCACTCGTGAAATTCCAATAATAAATAATATAAAGGGAAAGAGACGTTACCCATATTTTCCTGCCTTAAAAAGTTTCTCTGACACAAGAATTGTAGAACGTCTCGTCCAGGGACCCCCTCCCCCCTATTTCCCTATTTTCAAAACACTCCTGTGTATATTGCACCATCCCAAAATAAAATATCGAATAATAAAATTCTTTCCAAAAGGAGGACGCCTCCAAATGCAGCTTAGCTCGATAACGTTAGCTTGTTCAACATCTCAGCCCCCCTCGTTCATTTCTCGAACACCTGGACGTCGAGGGGGTTATAAAGCACGTTTGCTCGAATTTTCTCCAGGCCGAATGGATGCCAGGAATCGTTACCCGGGGAATCCCGTTTCATTCCAGCGAAATAAATCCCGGAAGAGCGAGTCGTCGTTCCCATCGCTATTTCCTCGTAAGAAAAAGTTTCCTCGAAGAACTGCCCCCCTACCCTACAGTCCCCTCTATTCATCCTCGTCCGGTGCTTCGATTTCCGCGGCTTCCTCGCTTCCTGGTGAACCTCGTCGATGGATCCCCGGGTCGAAACAATCGGAGAGATCAATCGACCTTTCCTACGGCGAATAGCAACAGGCTATTCGTTCGTTGACGGACGTGCACTCAAGTTCCTTGTTCGTCCGTCATCGGATGGCATTTCTCGTGCGCCACGAAGAACGAAACGTCCCCTCCCGTGGGAGAACTTATTTCCGGTAAATATATCTTCCTACCGGAGAAATCTTCCACTGGCCTCTGTCGGTGCTCCGCTGTACGCGCGAGGCTTTTATTTTTACGCGGTGTTGGAAGTTATACGTTGTTCTTCCGTCGGTTCGAACAACAATCTCAGCTGCGACGTCAACGATGCCAAAATTAATTGTACCGAGACGATAACTAGAAATGTTTGACGAACTGAAAGTATTTTTTCGCCTTGCAACGATCCCATGAGCGATCCTCGAAGATCCACACTCCCCGAACGAGAATCCGGATTGCTGTATCGCGCACAATTTTCGAAAAACTTTTGTAAACATAGAGCTTTTGTAAACATCATGAATTTTCGACGATAATGAGGTATTGCACGAAAAGTAACAAGGTTAGAATGTTCTAATTGCTTCTCAAGAATTGAGAAGAGTTTCTCCAATACCTTGGTATGTAATTTATTAATTGTTTGTGGTTGAGAATAGTTAGAAATTAAAGTGTACTTTCTCTGTATTATTATTGTATTTTTACAAAAAGTTCCCTGCCTTGGACAAAAAGAGGGTTCTGTCCTTATTTTATTATTTATTTCTGTGGATATCGATAACAGAACTATGATGTACTTATTGATCGATTTCAATTGAGAGAAATTTCATTAATATGATATTCTAAACTCGCAGCCAATTAGCTCGGTATTATTCGCGGCGAAGAATAATCGTCGCGAGTAATACCGATTACCAGGTCTCACCACGTGGAGGTTGCTGCGAGCGGAGACCCGGAGAGAGATAGACGGAATCAGAGTTCCATCGATCTCCCTCGACACGCAATACAAACGAAGTTACTAAACCGCAGAGATGGAAGGAATCAAAGTTCCTTCGATCTCCTGGTTTAGTTCTGCCGAGCGATTACATTGTGGAAAAAATTGAGCAAAATTGGGAAAGACGCGACGCGAACCGTGTAGTAGGTCTTACTAGGTCTATCCCGTTTCCCCTCGGTGGGTCCGATTCCAGAGAAAACGAGCGACGCCTTCCACTCCCCTAGAGGAATGCCCCGTTGCTCCAAACTCCGGAGCCAGCCGCTAAGCGAGGACCTGGCTCACGAGAGATTCACAAAGAGATTCACAAGAAGAGGGTCTTATTCTGGAGGCTTCCACAAGGACCGGCAAGAATGCCTGCTCCTGTGTTCGCAACATGCCCTCTCTGGAAGCGGACGCACCGGAGGAAACGGCGATAGACCGTTCGGACCAGCTACACGACCGGTCACTTGCTAATGCAACTAGCAGAGGTGACCGGACTGTGAGACGAGGAAGCGAGCAAAAATAAGCTAAAGATTGGATAATTGCTCGGCAGATTACAGATACTCATACACGTTGGCCTTAAAACTAATAACTTAGTCTAAACTTAAAATTAATGATCCCGCGGAGGATGCGGCGAAGCAGTTCTCTTCGTTCTACGTTTTCTAATATACCTAACTGTGGTAGTAAATTAAATTTATAATATATATTAAACGAGTCTAGACACGATCGAAAAATTAACACAGTATATGTGGATTCATGGTTAAATACATTCATACAGTAGCAGAGAAAATAAACGAAGCATTGAGAAAAAAATAAACATGGGAGAACAAGTACAAATTGAAATCGGAGAATAAAAACAAAGAAAAAAAAGAAAATTAGAGAATGGCCGACTGTTCCCAGTCACCAAGGGAATAACCGTTGTCCATGGTTGTCCGCGGAAGGTCCAGGTACGTAGAATGAAGACCTCCGTTCACCTCGGAGGCTCCCGGAGGAATGAAATTTTCCGCAACCGACGAGCCTACTTATACCCCCGCGAAGGTGACTTACGGTTACTTCGATTGCCTTTGTTCGATCTAACCGAATATTTCGACAAATTGGTGACTTTTAAGCTATTATTTATAATAGAATATTGTTAACAATTGTTTAAACGATGTTCCTATGACGATCATTTGACGACGAGAAGTAAGCGCCAAATGTTTTGACCGTTTAAAGAAAAGTGACTTCGATGTACGCTAGGTCGACGTTTTAAAATAAAACTTGATAGATTCGTAATTTAATAAATGCACCTATTCTTGCAAAAGGTTTTGCAATGCTATTCTGAAAAAAGAATTTCCAAATGTTATCTCAATTTTCAAGCTTGTCATCTCGTCGTGACCCTTTAACGGACTTCACCTTTGACAACTCGGAGCTCGATTCACCACCGTCACCGCAAACTTGCCCAGGTACTCGAGATCAAACGATTCCCGTGAAATGCAAAAGCGTTCACCATTACCGGGAAACCGACTCATAGGGGCAAAATCCATTGGCGTCGACACATCGCCCGCTTCATTTGAACGGAATTACCGCGCGACGACGCGCCGCGTCTCCATAGACAAAAAGTGGAGCACAGACCTGAAAAAGTCGTTCCTGACCCTCTAACCGACCCTGGGAATTGCATCTTTGAGTGTAATCGGCGGTTTAGCACGGCCACGGGACAAGATTAACTTTCGGTATGGTCTCCACGAGAGTCGACTCTATAGAGAAGTTGATCCACCTCCATGCGGATTTGGAGGTTCATTCGGCGAGAATTTCGGATCTTTGATGTGGGATTAATGGGATGTTCAGAACGCGCAACTTTCCACGGTTCTGGTCGTACGTCGAAACGAATCTCTATTACCCTTGAGTTGGGCAACTTTCGCTGTTGTCCAACGATATTTGCCAGAAGGATCTGAGACTGGAGTTAAAACGTCCTGGGATTAAAGATTTTTTAATAAGAGGTTCTAACACGGTCGCTGAATGTGGGTTAGAGAGGGTTTAGAGTCAGAGGGTTACGATCCCAAAGTACTTGGTAGATCTGCTCAGCTCTTCTAGGCCAAACTTAGTTTCTGAACTTATTATATAGGTTGGTTGTACAATACTGATGAGTCCACTAGGATTTGAAGACCAAGTTCCCAACGAACGATAAGTCTACGCTACTTTAACATGGTACACGACCACGTCCGATCCAAAATTCATATCATTTCAGATTTGTTCAGCTTTTTTTGGTTTAAGCTTAGTATTAACTTTCTTGAATGTATTGTATCAGTTCAACTGTACAATTCTTACCAAATCCTACCAACATTCCAAATTCTCAAATGAATGACAAATCTCCACCATCTTGACCTTATAGACGGTCCACGTCCAATTCAAATTTTCTTCAAATCATCCTGGATCTGTTCAGCTAGTTTGAATCCTTCATTTCTAACTTTATTATACATGTGTCAATTGATTGTACAATCTTCCTTGAATCTACCAACACTTTAATTGTCCAGTTCCCAAGAAACGATAATCCCCGATTTTTTTAAATCATTTGCCACAAAAGACTTTCACTTGTTTCGCAAGTGATACGCAAAGGATTCAATCGTACAATAATACCTCGTTTATTGATAAAATTTCTTCAAGTTTCCCCTATCATGGCCCATTTATCGCTCTCTTCGAGTTATTTGAATTCGATGAGCCGTGGCAAAAAAAAAAACTTCTCTACGCCTGCTTCGCGTATTGATAATGGTGGTCTCGATATTCGAACATTAAGCGAGGCACTGCTGCACGTCCCAGTGAACTCGTAAACCGTGTCAAGATCGGCCTCGGTTTAAATATTTCCGATCGGGCCGATCGACGAACGAAACTCGTCCATTAATAAGTAATTAAAAGTCCAACGAGGCTTGTTGTTGTTCGCAACTGTTGCACCGGATTACCGGGTGCCATAAACTCCAGCAACAGGCGATCGTTTCGTGGCCCACATCGTCTCCTCGTGACCCCGGTGCCGCGAAGATAATGCCACCGTGATGCTCTGAATTTTGCATGTCTGTCATGCACCGGTGTCAATCACGGGAATCGATCGCGTTGCTCCTTTCGCTTCACCAGTCGAAAGGATCCTTCATTATTCATTCCCCTGTTTTACCTCGAAATGAACATTCCAATGACTCGGTTCTCCATTGTGTTTTCCGTCGATATTCTACGACGGTTGTTCCGCAAAACCGTACCGTTTCGTTCGCCACAATTGTACAATAATTTTCTTGCTCCTCGAACAATTATTTTACGTAACTTCGATCGCAGTTTTAGACTCCCTTATTATTATAATCTATAAATAATTTTACGTATTTTTAACCGTATGTTTTTAATCTTCTTCGACACGATAATGAATAATTCTATAAAACTTTGAGAACAGGAGAAGTAATTTTTTTGTGTAAAATATTTTTCAGATAAGAGAAAACAATTATGTGTATTTGCAAAGAATTATAAGTGTATGTGAAACAATTCTGACAGTCTTGGTTTGTCTTTAATAGATAAAAATTTATATTGGTCGAGACGAAGAGGTTATGTTGCGGATGTAAAGAAAATTAATTTACGTGTTCTTTGTTTTTATGAAAAGATACCCAAGGGAACGTAAATATAATCTTTATGTTTTCAAGTATAAAATAATGAAACGTTAACGACAACATTTTTGCGTGGATGTAAAAAGATATAAAGTTTGTAATATCTTTCGCGTAAAACGTTACGGTGAGGTTATGTATAGAGTTTTAATTTGGCGCGGAATTTTAAAAGTATGAAACGAAGTTCCGTGATTCTTATACCTTTATCTTATCTAACAGTCAAATTTAAACAAGTACGATACTTAATCCTTTTGACCACGCGATCCGTACTTATTTTTATTATTATTAATTGATCGACTTCGAAACTTGTACTACACAGCTATCAGTAGCTTCCTTCGCTATTAACTGATTACTTTCGATTTTTCTTAATTTCTATATCACTCGGGCTACTCTAGTACCCACTTTTAATTGTGTCTTCTCATCACGCAACCAT
Organism: Ptiloglossa arizonensis; assembly: GCF_051014685.1. Lineage (NCBI taxonomy): Eukaryota > Metazoa > Arthropoda > Insecta > Hymenoptera > Colletidae > Ptiloglossa > Ptiloglossa arizonensis. The sequence continues at coordinate 19,805,233 of NC_135051.1, forward strand.
ACCCTTTTCTTCACATTAGTTAATTAATACCGACTCTTCCATCCAAGCAACAATATCGGTTACTTTCTTCTGGGGCTATTAACTGATTGGTTTTAATTTCTTCACTAGAAGTATCATTCTCACATATTTCTCCTAGAAATTTCCAAATAAAGGCATTCAATTTTAATGCAGAATTCAATTCATCAAGCTAAAATTATTAAATTCTCACAATATCTACTAACATTTCATAAAGCACAGATACACCAGTGCTCGAAAGTATTCGATCACTTCTTCTAAATATATTTGATCAAAGAGTAAAACTTAAATTACTATTTGTAATTAATTGCTAATGCATACAATTTTATTTTCCTTACAAAAGCAAATATTTGCAACAGAAATATATTTAAGTAAAGAAATTTCTATTTCTATCATATCTACGATCGAGTACTTTTAAACGATAGTGTGCGCTCTTTGTGTGTTAATAAAAGCTGTTCAATTTTATTTTTGCAAAACGAATATTTTTAATATTTTTTTTCAAACAAAATTATTAAAACGTACTAAACGGAATTCCACTCGTTGCTTACGTCCTTTCTCTTCGTACGAAAATCGCAGGAAGCCTGTTGGCCAAAATCGTGAGAACGATACTTGCGGTAAACAATGGAGCGTAAAAATAAAATGGGTCCCGAATCATTCCACGGAGAGAATGAAGGATTGTTGCGAGCGCGATTGGCGCGACTATACTTAGCAGCGTCGCTGACCCGAATCGTTCCTGCAACGTGTTAGTAGGACAGCCTTGATCCTTTTATTCAGTGTCTCTCGACAGCGTTACCTAGAAATCGATACTTAACGTCCTCAGGGTCAACCATGTCTGTCGGCCGAATTGAAAACTCAATGAACTTAATGAAGCATCGCGCATCAATACGCTCGAAAAAGTGCATCTTTTAACCTCGAGAAAGCTCAACTCTTAATTGATCTAATTTTCTTGATCTAGAGAAAACACAACTCCTAACCTCAAAGAAACGAAGTTCTCGACTTTGAAAAATCGCGGAATCTAATCTCGGAAAAATACGGTTTCTAACCTCGAAAGAGTGCAGCTTCTAATCTTGAAAAGTGTGGTTTTCAATATGAAAAAAAGCACAGCTTCTAATCTCGAAGAGTGCAGATTTTAGTCTCGAAAAGTCGTAGTTTTTAACCTTGAAAGAGTACAGCTTCTAACCTTGAAAGAATGCAATTTTTAACCTTAAAAAGTGTAGCTTCTGGACTTGAAAAAGCACAGCGTATAACCTCAAATATAGAAAAGTAAGGGAAATCTATTTAAGATGTTACAGCAAACATAAAAATTATGTAACCCCCTTTGTAAGCTTAAAACGAATCGGTTGCATTGTACAGGATACCTTCGTATACAATCGTATTTAAAAATAAATTATTATTGCATCCGTATTACGTAACACAGAAGAATGGTTTCCATATCGTGTCAGAGAAATTGCGTAAGTGGGTATAGTCGAGGCACAGCCGAAGGCTGTTGTTAAACCTAACCTCAAATGATTGACGTCTTCAAATAATGTTCCCTCCTCACGAAGTACCTCTGTTCTCAGGGTAAATTAATGTCCTAGGGGCTGATTAAAGTGGGATGTTCTTAGGTACATCGACAATTCAGACGCGTTGCAATCGAAACTGATTATATAAAACAATAATAAGGAATAAATTAGGATATTTAAAATGGATAATAAGTCCAGATGGAAAAATGGAATATCAGAAGTTACATAATTGCAACTGGCTTTGTAAAGGTATTTTTGTAAATTAACGTAATTGCAACTGTCTTTGTAAAGGTAATTTTGTAAATTAATTGCAACTGTCTTTGTAAAGGTATTTTTGTAAATTAACGTAATTGCAACTGTCTTTGTAAAGGTATTTTTGTAAATTAACGTAATTGCAACTGCCTTTGTAAAGGTACTTTTGTAAATTAACGTAATTGCAACTGTCTTTGTAAAGGTACACTTGTTCTTGTACAAATGGTTCCTCTACTTGATAACTTGGTTTCATATTTCATGCAACTCTGGTACGATAAAGATGCATTATTAATATTGATGGTTTCCCACGGAGCGAAGATAAATGTGTTTATAAGTGATTGGTAAGTTAGTATATTATCCCGGAATTCTTGGACACGATCCAAGGCGCAAGCTGTCCAAGTATCTCGCAAAAATAAACTTGCTTTATAGGCACTGGGCAATAAAACGATTTCCTGTTCGCTCAAACGATTCTATATACGAGACTTCCTTTTCATAAACTTATCGAATGAACATTTTGACAAAATCCGTGTAAAAATATCAACGTTCGCTACGTTTCCCTCGTACAACGTGTTTTAGAACAACTCACGAAGAAATATTAAAAATATCTTCCAAAAGAAATTATTCTCCTTCTGAAAAGTATTCCAATATTTCCATCGACTACAATATTTTCATCACTTTTAATTTCACATCATAAAACGACTCTAGAGATACAAAATCATCCAATCACCTCTATTGTACCATCCCTATCACAAAAGAACCTTGTTACCTTCTCGAAGGGTCAAAAGAGACCCAAAACCAACCTCCCAAACTCCCCAATTATTCCTTCTCTAAATACGACCCAAAAACTTCCATAATCTTCCCACCCCGGTGCATCGACCCTCCTCGTAATTTCCAAGTCCCAAAATCCGACCCTGAGAAACGTCCCGCTTGTTAACAACCCTGTACAACCATCCGTGGCAGCCGATTCGATGATTCCGAGCGGCGCGGCGATGCCTGTTGCTCCTCCCCTCCGTTTCGCGAGTAGCCGCGCGTCCCTGGATCCACGTCCGTGAACCCCGTGGCGGCGCGCTCCTTTTTCCTCTTCTCCGCGCCATTTCCGCCCGGGACATTGCCGCGCGGAAGCTTGTACTCGTCCGTTACCGACGTTACTCGTCCCAGCACACTCGTCGACGATCAATACTCACCTGACCGACGTGTACACACGGACGACCCCCAGCTGGACGCAGGTACACACGCAGTCGCGTCAGGTGTACGCCTGTGCGCGTGTGCGCGTGTGCGCGGCAACCACGCGCGAGGGAAAACTCAGCTGCCCGATGAAACCAAGCCTCGACATCGCCAAACGTCGTCAAACGTCGTCAAACCTCGATTCGAACCGTCGTTTCCAACAATATGGAGCAACGTAAGAAGGAACACCGATGGATCGGTTCATTTCGATTCGACACGAGCCGAGTGAAAAGGGAACAGGTTTGTCCGTGGTCGGTTCGATCGTTTCTGGTTTTCAAAGTTCGGATGGAAGGGTGGGGGCAGGAAACGGAGAAGTTTTCGGAGGAGCAAATTACTAGCGTCGATCGGAGCCGGTGAGCTTGGAACTGACAAGACCGGGAGAGGGATTCGGGGAAGTTGCATTTCAAGGGGAGGGGAGTTCCCTCGACTCGTCTCGAGTCGTTGGTTCGATCCGTTGTAGACGCGTTTCGAAGCTTGGTCGTTCGCGGAAATGGACTCGTTTGTTGTCGATTCGAAGGTAAAACTCGCCGCGAACTGCGACGTCGAGGAATAAATTTCGAGATGCTTCGAATCCATCGTACAAGCGGATCCATTCGTCGCTACCTGTGCGATACTTGTCGCACGGGGTCGTTTACTTCGGTGTTAGCAAATGACATTTTCACTGGAAGAGGAATCCCGAAGATATTAATCCGTGGATGTTAAAAGTACTGAGATGTTCGATTAGCGGTGCACAATGCGTCTAACGAGTCGTCACGAGTCGTGTTTCGTTTGTTCTCAGCGTGCTTCACGAGCTGGACGTTTCCACTCCACTAACGAAGTGTCCTTTGACGTCAGATACATTTTATCCTTTGATCTCGTAATGCTGACTCCATTGTACGAAGTTCTCAGGACTTCCCGAGCTCGCGAGAAAGGACCTTTATCATTTTGGCTTTCTTTAACGACGAAGATCCTCGTCGCGGGGATACAACCTCTCACGGTTGATTTCGTTCACGAGTCATCAACGTCGCGTCAACGAGCGCCTCTGGAGAAGCGCGAACGAATCAATTTTCGAAGAAGCAACTGAAGCGAGAGCAGATGAGAGAAACGGACCTGGTGAGCTTTGAGGGGCAGCTTTTCAGTCGATCTCGGTACAGAGACGCGCAGAAGTGTCAATTAAAGAACCGGGGGAGGGAGTAAAGGACAAAGGGCGGTGAAATTTTTCAAAGGAAGCAACAACAGTCGTTTAATCAACGATGTATCCCGACTCGACGCGGGTGGAATCGCGCCGAGACAATGGAAAGCCATTGGGACCGATGCCGGAGCCACGGAATGGAAAAAAAAAATAAACAAGGAATCTCGAGCCCCTGAGCGAACGGAGAACTGTTGACTCTTCGAGAAGTGGAGCCGTTGAACGCGTAAAATGATACCGAACGACCGAAAGTGAAACGGATTCAATTATACAGATCGAATCACCGAGTTCGTTTAATATCGTTCGTTTAATCGGGTTGTTCGGAGAGTCATTTCGTTTTCCAAAATGGAGAGTATATAATTCGATCAAGTGTTTATACGCTCTGAAAAAATCGTGTTTCATTTCCACTAAAAAAAAAAATGAAATTACTTTCCAAACGAGTTATAGTAGCTGATAACGCGATGATGTTATAGAGGTTAATTTTTCATTTCGAGGATATTGATTAGATGATATTGACACGTTAACGCGAGTAGAGTCGAGTTATTTGTTATTTTGCTCGATGTATAATTAATCGTTATTGAAGAAGATGGTCGCCTTTCGACCATTTTCTTGCCGAGGGTTCTTTTCTTTCTGATTCTTCAATCCGATCCTAACTAGTGTCATTCCACTAATGCGAGGCTCGTTTGCTCACAATCTTGCTCGACTTCTTATCGTCATAAATTCCAGATTCCTTTCTCAAACGTATCCTCTCGCTGTTACGATTCCCTACCTCCAGAAATATGTACCCTTCTGACCTACTCTGCATTTAAACGCAGCGGCTTTGAGGTTAGGTTCAAAAACAGCCTTTGTCCGAACGTTGCCTTTTCTCATTAACGCGATAAGCCCTGTCTTCTGACACGTATTCTGCCTTATAATTATGTAATAAAACTGTTGCACTAATAATACCGTACTAGAATTATTCCACAATAATACTAGTAGACGGAAATTATTTAACAATAATACACGGCAGTTATTAGCTATTCAACAATAGCTCGTGACAATTATTCAATAATAACGACACATAGCAATTATTCAAAAACAATATATGAAAATTATTCAATAATAACGCGTGACAATTATTTAACAATAATACCTGAACATCCTTCATTAACGACCATCATTATTAAAATCTCTGTGATGAATTTTCCAAAATGGTCACTAATTCACCTCAACAACACCCACACCTACCACTTTGCCAAAAAAAGAAACATATTATTTTATTTAAGAAAAAAATATATATATCTCGTTGACTTCAAACAGACCGGTCTAACCTCGAATCAGACCTCTCCTCGCACGCGAGCAACAGAAACTACTTAAATCAGATCACGATAAACAAACCCCCTTTAGTGCATTATCGCAACAGTGCCTTGTTTCACCCCCTTTTCAAGGCTACTTTCGAGTAATTTTTCCGATACGCTTCCCCGGTTTCTTGTCGGTTTCCTGACAAGCGTGTAACCAACGAAACTCACGTGACCAATCGTTGAAAGATAGCACCGTAGCGCCATCCCCATCCGCAAGTGGTTAACCTTTTAATTAAATTCCACCGAACTACAGATCCGGGCCGGTTAACGATACGGTAACTGTTCGCGTTACACGTTGCTCTCGTAATTTAATTAAACGATTTAATTACCCCATTTCACCGGGTCCCGGTGCAACGTCATCGGTACGAGCGATTGCACGTTGTAAAGAACACCGTTTCCCCGTTGTAAAAACGCGTTCATCCGCGATAGAGGAGGGGGGGTGAGGGAAACGGAGAGGGAAAGTAGAAAGGGGAGAAAAGAATTGATTGCCCGGTCGCGCGAAACTTTATTAACATCGTACGTCGTCGCAAGGGACTGGATGAGGGGGGGGGGGGGGGGGAGATAGAGAGGTAGGGAGGGAACGGGGTAATACAATTTCTGTAACGAACGATAATACCTTCGTCCGTTTCCTCTTTCCTCTTCTCTCGGATTTTTATTTTTTCGTCCTCGTTGATTTTTACCACCGCCTCGGATTATCGCTGGAATAAAATTACCCACCCTGAAAATACATTATTTCATTCCGTTTCTTTGTTTGTTCGATCATTTGATCGTAAGAGCACCGAGTATCGAGAAACTGAAAAAGTGCAAAAGAATCGTCGAGAAACCTAACCTCAATTTTACTCGAGTACGAAAGTGAAAACGAGGCTACCGAAAACCTAACCTCAAATTTCGGGACGCTCGAAATTGTTCTGTATCGGTGAATTAAAATCTCTTTACATTAATAATTGTTTGAAAAACATCTCGAACGATCGATTATATCGACGAAATTCTCTTACGAATGATTTCGATATAAAAGTAGTTGAAAAAGTGATTTGTACATTCTACCTCGATCAAGAATGCAAAGTGTCCACACTTTAACAAAGACTTTCCAAAAGTATGAAAGATGAACGATGTTTCTAAACATTTTTAAATTTTTACATTTAAATTGCAAAACCAGGTCCAAATTTTTACACCGATACAAAGATTAAACTTCTTCGTTGTTCCCCTTTTTTATACCGTCCAAGAGTAAATTTCTTCGTTGTTCCCCATTTTTAATGATCACGATCGGAACAACCCTTTTACGTTCGGGGAGCCGTTTCGAGAGAAAGGGTGCACGCGAGGGGAAGATAACCATAAATTCCCGGCATAGTTTTTACGCGTGAGTTTAGGGACGTCGCGGAATTAACGTCCAACCGGACGAAATTTCCGTGTCGCACGCGTATTCCGCGCGAGCTGTTCCGTCCTCCATTTACATGGTGGAGAGTAAGGTAAATGGGTCAAGGGTGAATACATCCCCATCGACGCGCTACCTGGTTCCCCCATGGCTTTACGAGCTCCGTGAAACGCTAACAGGCTGTTTTATTGCTCGATGGTGGACGAGCTCGCGGCATAAGCTACGATCGTAATTGAGAAACTCGAGAACGTCAACTTTCAACGACGTTCTTTCGACCATTTCGCTGATGTCCGTTTTACGGGACCAGTTATTTCTGTTGGCTCCCCATTTCTTTGTTTTTTTTTTCCTTTCGCGAAACAACCGAAACGCAAAGGGGAACGTAATAAACTTTCGCGTGTACGAAACTAATCCTGATTGTTAACTTTCTCGTGGAACGACGAGCTCGTTTGTGCTAAAGGGTGCTTTGAAAAATACGTTCGCACTTGTACGAAAGTTACTCTCTTACTAAACGCACCGTATCGCGCGTATTGCATACAGGAGAAATTACAGTGAAGAAAATTGTCCCTTTGGCTTTGTTTCTCAATACGTGTGCGAACGAATTCCTTGCATCAGGGGTTCGCGTTCTTTCGGAACGTTTTAAATGAAGTTTCAAAGGTAACTTTTTCATGGAAGAGTTCGTCCCTTCTGTGTTTCATTACTCGATTTTATCGCGAAAGCAATCGTCTTATTTTTTATATTTTTTAATATAATACGCGCCGATTCTTTACACGAGTGTTGATATTATTTCGCGGAGCACCGCGTAGAGCAATAGAACGTAATATTTTTTATGTAGACATTTGTCTTCCTCGTATTTCATCGCTCGAAATTATTATGAAAGGAATCGTATCTTTGTGTATGCTTTTTGATAAAAAAAAAAAGAAAAAGACACACGTACAAATTCTCCGTACTATGGTTGATGTTCTTTTACCTTTGGAATACTGAGTGGAATCATGATCGTACACTTTTTCTATGTAAGTGTTTTCTCTCTCTTGTGTTTTATAAAAAAACGAATCGTGCCTTTATTTACACTTTTCTAATACAAACACGTACAATACACTCCACACGAATGTAAATATCTTTTTTTTTGGAGCACAGTGTAAAGTCATCTACGTGCACAAATTCTCCCCAAAACCTAAAAACAGTCTCATTTAACGAAACCAATCTACCAAACGCTACCAGTACGAACAAACATCGTAAAATAATTAACGTAAATTTCCACCACGAGGAGAATGAAAATAGAACTGAAGAGCTAACTCGAATCACAAATAAGAACATTTAAACGACAAACATATTTTACAACCGTCTCACGAAATACAAAGAACAAATCCAACGATAAACTTGTACATTGGTATCACCGTTAGTATCGCCTTATAATTCCACTTATAACCTGTGTCCAAAAGGAAAAATAAAATTATAGTGAAACACGAGCAAGTACGAAGAAAATAGGCGCGAAATATCGTCTCGAATTTCGATAGTCGAAGCCGGCCAGAAAAATGGAGAAATATCTTCGGTTTGTCGCGAACGAAGCCATAACTTTGATACGTTCCCGAGATACTTGGCCGTCGCTCGCAGCTACGATTTATAAATGCAAATCGCGAACGATGGCGGCGCATGGGAATTCGTCGCGCGAGAAAAGGCACGATGGGGAGCCGAGGGGGTCTCGGGGGGTGTGAAATATATGGCACGGGGTACGGAACAATGAATAAATCACGCGATAGACGCGCGATTCTCGGCTGTAATTTGCATGTCGCGAGACTTCACGAGCACGCGGCTCCCGAAATTACAAGGTGTCTACCCCCACCCCCAGCCCCCATCCCCCACCCCAGCTTCGTTTCAGGCATCGAATATCGATGGCCCGTTTGTTTCGACAAACACGCGTGATCCATGGATACGTTTGCATTTATTTATAGAATTTTTCACCGACCCCAATTCATGGAACCACGATTTTCCAAGTAATGTATAATGAACACACTGTTGTGTACAAAATTCAGAAACCCATTGTAAAATATTGCAAGTATATTGATGTAGAATTTGCTTCGCTTTCGGAGCGATTATTTGAAAATTTGAAGCACCGTGAAATTTTCAACGTTCTTGGAGATTATTTTTTTTTTTAATTACGTTGGTCAGAGATCAATCTTTGAAATGTGATAAATAAATGATGTCTCCTAATTAGGGGTAATTTTACACGTTGTACAGTTCCTTGTGAGAAATCTTGTGAAAAATTAATTATTCTATATTATATAGAAAATTAAGAAAAATATTTTGCATATATATATTAATATATAGTTTACTTTCCTTTTGGAGCAATTATTGGTCATTCGAATCACCGTGAATTTTTCTCTCTTTCTTGTCGACCATATAGGTCAGAAATCAATTCTTGAAAAAATTGATAAATAAATGATTGAAATGGCGAAGTCTCCAAATTAGGGGTGACTTTACACGTTGTACAGTTCCTTGTGAGAAATCTTGTGAAAAATTAATTATTCCATACTATATAGAAACTTAAAAAAAATATTTTACATATATATATTAATATATAGTTTACTTTCCTTTTGGAGCAATTATTGGTAATTCGAATCACCGTGAAGTTTTCCTCCCTTTCTACTCGACCATACAGATCAGAGATCAATTCTTGAAAAAATGATAAATACATGATACGAATGACAAAGTCTCCAAATTAGGGGTGACGTTACACGTTGTACGGTTCCTCGTAAGAAAGTCTGTAAAAGATTAATTATTCCGGGCCTCGAACCCCTCGCAGTCTTATTTACTAGATACCGGACACGTAACGCCGAGGTGTTAAAAACGCTATAAAAGGGAAGTGAAATTTACGTGGACAAAGTCAACCCCCTCGGGCTGTCTCGTATTTTTAGGTGCGACGTTGCTCGTAAAAAACTCGGTTTACACGGGATCATCGAAAGGGAAACTTTTCAAATGAAACCGATCTTTCCAATACAACCATCTGCGTATCGAAGAGTAACATTAATAAACTTTGTCGAGAAACTCACAACGGCTGGAAACTTTCAAGCAGCGAAAATTTCTAGTTGAGAACCACTTTCGTCTTTGTCGTTCTTTAAGCGAGGGCTGTAACGATTACCTCGGTTAATGATCACTCTATACTATTCTCTAGGCCCCGGTATAGTGAAACTTTCCCACTCACGGTTTTTTTTTAATATTTACCCGTCTCGCGGATAATTTTTCCCCCCGCCTTGTTTTTTTTTTTTCAATCGTCCCCTCCACCGCGAGATAAATATTTTCGCGGAAACGTGAAAACGGATCCTCGTTTAACGAACATTTCGCGAACAATGTTTTCATTTTCGCTCGTCATACGTTGGAACTACTTGTACCTCGAGCCCCCCCCCCCCCCCACGTCAAAGGGTTTCCAATAGGTTAGAACAACGTTAAAATCGCTCGTGAAATTTTTTCTCGCTTTTTTCTACCACTCGGAGGAAAAGGAGAGGTTAAAAGTGGGGGACATTTAATTTGAATTCGTCTACTCAGGGAGTGGGCGGTGTGGGAGTGGGAGATGGGGGGGGGGGATGGATGAAACAAGCACTCTTTAACGGGAAACGGACGACCACTGTTGATTCAAGCCAGCGTTTCCGGGTAACGTACACTCCGAGCACGAAAATATTAGCGCGCCAGCGAGCTCGAATTAAAGCAAACGTCACGAGCAGTGAGTGGGAGGGGCCCAGAGGGCGCTCGGAGGGGTCCAGACGCGGCGTGTTGACACGGTTAATGTAATATTTTCGCGAGACGCGCTGGAATAACGTTGCACCCGTGAAACTCCCTCGCCCAGATTCCAGCCGATCCACGTTTCCCAACGAACGACGTTTCGTACGCGCTGACAGCCAACCAGCGTACGGTAACCGTGTCGCTCGCAGAATTTCCACATCGGGAAATGAAAATATTCCGACCCGCGTGACTGTCGATGCAGACAAAATTGGAAACGCGAACGATTTTCCTCTTTGGAATTTCCAGGATCGATCGATCGTTATTTAAATTCAAAAAATTTTAAATAACTATCGTCTATCGTTGAAACTTTTACATTTGTTTAAATGAAACTTTAGTTTTTGTTTAAAAATCGTTTTGAGGGGTAAATACTACTTAATCGATGATTTCACAAAAGAGTTTCAAGTTTTTACAAAAACTTGCGGGTAGTGGTACACTCTTTTTTATTTATACGACGTGTCCGGTAAAATTGCTGGGACGAACAATGGTAAGGTTATTCTGCGTGAAAAAATGGATCGAAAACGTGGTATAACATTTTTTCATACGAGGCGTTGTTTTCGAGAAATGGAACTTTGAATGTTTTCGGGGCACGGGCGAGAAAGTGCTGGAAGTAGTCACGAGTCGTGCTTGGTCAGACGCTTTGGTCAGCCTTCATACTACTTACTCGTAGCGCCGTAATTCCCTTTGACGCGAGACTGGTCTTTCTTTCTCTTTGCAATACTTCTTGACCGCCCGGTGGTTGTATTAATTCACTCCTTGGTCGTATTGTTTCTATTTAGTACTAGAGAGTACATCAAAAGCAGAATTTTTGTTTTTTAAACAGTTCATAATATCAGTTTACCGGTCACACTTTCCGAGCCTGAAGTGCTTCCTGAAACATTTCAACTTTATCTAATGACATTTTTTTTATAACGTCCACCTTTCCAAAAATATTCCACGTGCAACACTTCACGTTGCCCAAACCTAGTTTATTTATATATAAAAAAAAGATAATGTATCTTTATTAGATACTTATTTTTACTGTTCATCTAAAGACAAACTATCAATAAAAATAGTAGATAGTAGAGTGTGATCCCTTTCGATGTACATAAAATATTAAATCTAGATACTCGATACTTTTTCAGATATAAATAATTAAAGTTACGTAGCTCAATGGACAGAAAGATGTATCGCGATACGAACAATGTGCTTCGTGTTTGCTACGGTGAAGTGGTACAAACGTTCAACTGGTAAACGGTGGGGTCTTCGGATCGAATCTCGTTAGACGCAATATTTTTTTTTTTTCGATGTTCAATCTCTCCTGTTCCCTTTTTGTAGAAAGAGTTACGATGTTGCCGATGTAAGAGAGCTTTCCACGAATCTTTCGAACGGAGTAGTATTTTTTCGTGAACATGGACAACCTGTTCTCCAACCTCCCCCTTTTTGAAAATGAAACGCGTAGGAAAATAAAACGGATCGAAGTGAACGCGACAGGGTGAGATCAGCCCCGAACACGGTAGACGCGAATTAAATTCCTCTCGATCCACTTTCGGCCTACGTTGTTCGATATCAACCGTGTCACCAGCAGCTATTTTATTTTACCAAACCCCTCCAGCTCACCCCTTTGTTCTCCAGCAGCTTTCTGCCAGTGATTCGCTTCAAAATTCCGCCCCCCTCCGACGTTTCCGTTTTCTTCGTGTTATCTAGGGCATCGCGCATTACGCGTTTCACCTTTCACCACACGAGAAATTAATTAAATATCTCGAGGCGTTCTGTGGCCCTTCAAACGCACCAATCAAAGCGCACACTTCCACTTTGTGAACTCTTTCCCGCTCCGGGTGTCCATCGTCGTTTCAAAATACAACCCCACGAGGCTTTCGTGACCTTTCGCGACTAGTCTCGTGAACTACAGGGTGATTAAAAATTTATGCCAGATGTACCAATGCATTTCGAGACTCGGGGGAAGGTTTTGGTCAAATAGTTTCTAGCGCACTATTTGTTCAATTCAATTGAAACATTTGTTGATCCTGGAATTTTAAATATGCTTATACATTGTACCACTTTTGTACCGTCCTGTACAAGTTTACAATTATTCACAAGATACTGGTATTCATATCTAGAGGGAGCTAATTTAGATTTCGTAATGATAACTCAACGATGTAAAGTACACTTGCAAATTTTGTCACCCCATTTGTATCGCCCTGTACAAGTGTATAACAATCTACAAAGTATCAATATTTAGTTAGAAGACAACCATCCTCGGCACTCGTTCATTAATTCCCTAACGCGAAGTAACATTGTAAATTTTCACAAACATCACTTTTGCACCGCCCTGTATAAGTTACAATATGCCCATGAAATCCTACAGACGAGTTAGTAGTAACATCAGTGCCTGGACAGTGGCGGGAACCGCGCTTCTAGGATTTTAGGGTTTGGTTCATCGTGTATATACAAATCGCGCAAAACGTCGTTGAAACGGGCCATCTTCGAGCATATTTCGTTCCACGAGCGAACCACGGTGGCACGAGAGAAAAGAGGTAAACCTGGATGGTATTTGTGGGTCCAGAAGCACTTGCCACGTATCTGGCCTCTAAACGAACGCCCGAAGGGATGGCCGAGGCGGTTAAATAAATTCACCGTCTGAGACGCTCCGCCCCCGTCGGCTGCAATTTACTTCACGATATCGATGTCTTCTTTCGTGTTCGAAAGCGCACACGGCCACCCTTCATCCCCCATCGACCTAAAAGCTACTTTCGTGTCGTCCCTTTCGCCGCGAATAACGTTCGATGTGGACGCGACGACAAACATGCTTGAAGCGCAATCGAAATCACAACACATTCGAGTTCCCATCCCGAAGGATTCGAACATTTTTACTCGACGATTTGGTCTCGCCAATTTCGTTCGTAGATTCATTGGGCCAATCGCGAATTTGTCATCGTGAATTTGGCATTTTCGTAGGGGAAATTCAAGTTGAAAAATGTCCAGCTAGTGAATTCAAGTTGGGAAATTCCAGTTGGGAAATTCAAGTGGGGAAATTCAAGTTGGGATATTAGAAGTAGGGAAATTTTAGGTTGGGAAATTCAAGTTGTGAAATCAGAACTAGGAAATTCAAGTTGGGAAATTTTAGGTTGGGAAATTAAAGTTGGAGAATTCAAGTTGAAAAATATTTAAGCTGGAATATTCAAATTGGAAAATTCAAGTTGTGAAATTGAAGCTAGGAAATTCAAGTTGGGAAATTTTAGGTTGGGAAATTCAAGTTGTGAAATTAGAACTAGGAACTTCAGATTGGGAAATTTTAGGTTGGGAAATTCAAGTTGGAGAATTCAAGTTGTAAAATATTTAAGCTGGAATATTCAAGTTGGAAAATTCAAGTTGTGAAATTGGAGCTAGGAAATTCAGGCTGGGAAATTTTAAGTTGGGAAATTCAAGTTGGAAAATTCGAGGTAGGACTTATGGTTACGGAACATAACTCAAAAAAGAGCGAAAGTTCCTAGGAAATAAGAAAATACAATGGGGGAAATTAACGCCGAAGAAGAAGTACAAAAAAAGTCGAAAATTGCTGACTTAATGCAAATAGATTCGGTTGTTTAATGCAAATGCTTGGTGACATATTTTTTAGTTGAAAAAGCTGGCAGTTACAGAGGCACAAGTGTACGCACCAGTGACGCCAAATGACGGAAACTTTTCCTGTGGGGGAGGAGTCAGAAACCGAACATCGCTTCCGCTATCGTTCGTTTACATGGGCGTAATTTCGTCGTTTAATGAAAAAAAGCTTGTAACGCGAATTAATTGTCTGGCCCTTCGATGCAAATTCATAGAATTGCAACTTCGTTTGAAGTTTTTCCGGAAAGAGTGTACTCCAGTACTCTCTGTGCGCATTTATTTTTTCGATGAAGACAAGGAGATTAGAATTTTTCGTAATGTAAGTCTATAATACCACGGTACTCAGGTACTCGAGTATCACGATGCAATATTTCAATACTTAACTGTCTAAAATTCCAAATACTAATTCACTGTACTAGTACACTGGTATGGCAATAAATGAATACCTCGTGTACTTGGATACTTGAGTACTTGAGAACTCATACTTGAGTTACTTGACCACACATACTGATGTACTCGAGGTACGTAAATTCTTATTCTATACTCGATATCTGAGTACACAAACACTTCATACTCGAATACTCAACCTCTTAGTATTCACACACACACACACGTTCGTAAGTACCTGCTCGATACTGGACCGCTCAAGTACTTGAGATTCGAGTCCCCACACACTCGATACTGATCAAGTATTCGTATTCTTTGCACCCGAATACACAGATACCTAGTACCGTATACTCGAGTATTCGACTTTCCGATACCCAAATGAGACTCTAGACATTCAAATACATTTCAAATACCTACATACAATACATACTTGAGTAAATACTCAAGTTCTCCGCACTTATGTACTCGGATACTCCAGTGCACCGAGATCGATCCACAAAAACTACCTCCATATTTCAAGGTACTCCAAATACTCTAGTACCTCACTACTCCAGTATCCGAGTACCTCAAAGTTCTACGCCCTCGGAATTCTTTATTTCACCATCGTACAGATGTATTATCTAGACATTCAAATACATTTCAAATACATACATACAATACATACTTGAGTAAATACTCAAGTTCTCCGCACTTATATACTCAGATACTCCAGTGCACCGAGATCGATCCACAAAAACTACCTCCATATTTCAAGGTACTCCAAAGTACTCTAGTACCTCACTACTCCAGTATCCGAGTACCTCAAAGTTCTACCCCCTCGGGATT
Organism: Ptiloglossa arizonensis; assembly: GCF_051014685.1. NCBI lineage: Eukaryota > Metazoa > Arthropoda > Insecta > Hymenoptera > Colletidae > Ptiloglossa > Ptiloglossa arizonensis. The sequence continues at coordinate 19,820,671 of NC_135051.1, forward strand.
CTTTATTTCACCATCGTACAGATGTATTATCTAGACATTCAAATACATTTCAAATACATACATACAATACATACTTGAGTGAATACTCAAGTTCTCCGCACTTATGTACTTGAATACTCCGGTGCACCGAGATCGATCCACATAAACTACCTCCATATTTCAAGGTACTCCAAAGTACTCTAGTACCTCACTACTCCAGTATCCGAGTACCTCAAAGTTCTACCCCCTCGGGATTCTTTATTTCACCATCGTACAGATGTATTATCGCACACGATCGCACGCAGTTGTTCAACATTTTTCCATTAACTTGATTACATCGTAATTCGTCGATGCGGTTAATTGCTTCGTACATTAATTACACCACGGTTCGCTTAATTCCACGAGCTGTTGCGCCCGATACCTGCGCGAGCATACGACGCGCATTACCGGAACCGTGCTACGAAAATGTTGTCTGTCCCCGTATCGTGGAAACCAATAATATTCCAAACTGGCGACAATTTTTAATCCCGCGAAACCGTGATTTTTTTTCTTTTTTTCTTTTTTCTCTCTTTCTTTTTCTTTCTTTCTTGCGCGTGACCCCGTTTCGATTTCGCGCCCGGATATCCGTTCAAACGTTCGTTCAATTACGATATTTATTACGCTTCCGCGCGTGTAACCCCGCGACGCGATAATTACGTTCTCGTTGACGCGTGGGCGTGTTATAATAATCACTCGTCGAAAGGGTAGACTCGGCGTCGCGACGCGAGCACCTCGCTACGGTTTTGTTCGTTTTCGTGCGATCGATAGCCACGTGCGGATAATAAGTTAATGCATCGCGCGTCGAACGACACTCGACAATTTAAATACCATCGAATACCATCGTGGAGTGTCGTTCTCTGAACGAGTATTCGTGGCATCGATCGCGAAAAGAAACAAAAGGAACTGCGACGGAAAAATGTTCGTTATTCGTGTCATCGATGATGTCGTCGGATGCAATAAACTGCATCTTATTAAAAGGTACCACCGGAAAATATTTCTGCGAACCGGCTACGAGCCCGCGGTCGTGCATTAATAAATAATCCGCTCCCCTTTTTCGTATCGCCCTCCAGTGAAGTCTTTCTCCCTGTCTCTTTTTTTTTTCTCTCTTCCTTTCTTTTTTTTCCTTCATCTCCTTTGCGCTCGTGACACGAATGACGACGACCTCGGCGCATCAAGGGGCAAGATTTAAGCAGACGATTAATGTCGATCTTTCTCTAGAAACGTTCTCGCCCCTTAATTCGAACATAAGTAATATTCGATAAATAATTCCGCCCGAGCGAAGCCACCGTTCGGATATAACTTTCGAACAACGGATATCGATGTCCAATAAATCTCCAGTCTTCGACACGGCGAGCCAGATGGCTGTAAAAATTTTTAAATAATAAACCTGACCGCCTTCGCGTCCAATAAATTCGTCTTTTATTCTATTTTTTGTTTTTTTTTTTTTGTTTCGAGGGTGGGAGAAAAAAAGAGGAATAAAATTTCCGCAAAAATTCCGCGTAACAAATGTCGACGATTCGTATAAATTTGTTACATTTATTTGTTTTTTTTTGTTTGTTTTTCGTGATAAATCGGTCGTTTTTTTAAATTTTAACGCATCGTCGAAGCTTCTTTCGGATAAGTCGATAATTAGAAATCAGAGAGTATTTTTTTTGTTTTTTTTTTTGTTTTACGAAAGAGACGACTGATGGTTATTTTTCAATTTTTTGCTTTTCGACGAACAAATTTCGCAGCATCGAATATCCGCAATATCGAGGAAGTGTATGATCGAGAGAAATTCGAAGCTTCGTTTGAAAGCGTCGATGGTCGATGAATTTTTAACAAACCAAACGAAGGTTTGGCCGAACTCTGGCCGCGGTAGAAAATTCTCTGAAAAAAAATCGCCCGGCGCGAGAAAAATGCAGCGATTCTCGTTTTCGGAAGACACGAGTCGCGTTTCGAGTTCACTCGAAAGCGGGGTGTTTGCGCAGAAACGATCCGATCGACCACGGTGGTGCCATTTGCAACTCGGTGGAAAATTTTCATTCGGATTCGTTTCTCGTCAAAAGCAAATTTTTTCACTCGCGACATTTTTTCTACCTACGTTAATTTTTCATTCACAGCTTTGAGGATAGTTTTCACCCTTTGAACACGAACAGCCCGTGAAAAAGTATGTTTCCAAAACTTTTCAAAGCTCTATCTGCTTGTCAAGTTTCATCAATTATCAGAGATCGTCGTCGATAGATCGACGGTTGCTTGTTAGTTCGATAAATTATCGAACAAATTGTTAAATAAATTCACCAGTAGGAACACCACTCTTCTGGACAAACACAAACGGTGATTAGGACGACACGGTTGCTTGAAACCGGGGTTTCATTTTTCGAACGTAAATAACCGATGTCAAGATACACGTCTGAGTAAATAAATCATTAAAAAAGAAAGTTCAGTTTGTGAAATAAATAGTAACTCTTGTCGTTCCACGCAAATAGAAACAGTGGTGTATCGTTATTTGAAACCGGGGTTTCATTTCTTGGACACGAATAGCCCGTAAAGAATATTAAATATTAGGTTGCTTTGAAAGTCATTTCGTTTCTTTTTTTTTTAGTGAAAATTTTGGTGAAAGAATATTTTTACAGTGTACAAACATTTGATTAAATTATACATTCTCCATTTTGAAAAACGAAACGACTTTCCGAACGACCCAATGGATTACCAGAGAAGGAAGTCCAAGTTTCCGAAACGGGTTGCGTCCTCGACGATTTTCTCTTCAGAAAACACGCTGCTCTTTCATCCATTGAAGCTACAGGGAGCTACAGTTGCACGAATCCGGGGTAAAAAATTGTTTCACGAAAGCGGGAGACTTTCTCGATCCGCTTCGTTTCCGGGGCACGAGTCCGCTTCGAAAGAAGGTGGATTGTCGTCGCGACTTACTTATTATAATTCCTTCTCGGCGCGAGCTCCGTCTGTTCTCGAGTCACTTTGAAGCTCGCGGTCGTCCTTTTTCCACTCGTTTCCTTTCTACAAAGAGACGAGCCTGTGGCGGAGCCCGTAAAGGATGCCATGAACGAGATTCTCCCGATGAAACGAACCGTGTTCCGTCCCCGCCCCCTGACCCCCCACCACCGCCCACCCGCACGCCCCTTACCCCCACTCATCTCACCGACGACCTCTCCGGAGCTTTCCTCCCGGGCATTCGCGCCGTTTTAAGGAACAATTATCAGCCCCGCCAATCCAAAACGGGGATACCGAAGGGATTGAAGGAGCTTTGAACGAAATATGAAATTAAAAGGAAACACTTGGCGCGAATATACGAGATCCTACGCCAATGGATTTACGTTTCCCCACGGAATCGATCGAGTTCGCGTATCCGAGAGTGTCTAACGGCCACCATTGCGCGGAGACAGATAGTTTTCTGTTTCTGAATTTCTACTTATCCTCGTTCGAACCGCGTGGGCGTTTAAAAGATCGAGAAGTGTCTCTCGAGAGTGAGGTTAAGTTCTAACAGAGAAAATTGTGTCGTCTCACGGAGTGGTGCGACTTGGAATGCTTCCTTTTCCGGATAATTGCACGTGTTTCATTAATGTTGGAACTGGGTTCGATTCATTCGACCGTGTATTTTTCGCACGTGTTGTAAATCGAGACTTGAACTTTTCACGTTATCTCGTATTGTATATTATAGAAATTTATTCACCGTAGGGGACAAATTGATTACTATGTTCGTTAGGTTGTGTAGTTATTTTTTTTTTGTTTGTGCACGAGGTACAGAGAAAGAGACGGAGAAAAATCAATCCCACTGACGACATCCGTAATCGTTGCTCTTCGAAATTGAACGAACGTTTAGCTACCTCGTTGTAGATACGAATGGAAGAAACAAACGCTGCGGAAAATGGAAACGATGAGCCGTCGAACGATGGGCTTGATGATGGATCGAACGCGTGACTTTTGATCGAATTTTCGGATCAACGAGTCGTCGATGGCTCGCTGCTCGTTTTTCTACCTCGTGCACCGACTCGATGCACCATTGTTTTCGCAAATATTTATTCCTCGCTCGTTTTCATTCCCGCGATTTTCGCGAGCGAGGCCGACTCGAGCTGTCGACCGTTTTGTACGTTAAGTGCGAGCAGTGGGGAAATAATTAACGTTTCTCGAGAAAATGAGTCAAATGGAGTAAATTGGCTCTGTCAGAGCTGGAAGTGGTCTATTAATGACTATCTGTAGATATAAATATTGACAAAATGAAAATAAATAATATATTTGGAGAACAAAGTAGACTAGACTGAACAAGGTCTATCTGTAGATATAAATAATGACAAAATGAAAATAAATAATATATTCGTAGAACAAAGTAGACTAGACTGAACAAAGTCTGTCAGGGCTGGAAGAGGTCTATTAATGACTATCTGTAGATATAAATAATGACAAAATGAAAATAAATAATATATTTGGAGAACAATGTAGACTAGACTGAACAAGGTCTATCTGTAGATATAAATAATGACAAAATGAAAATAAATAATATATTCAAAGAACAACGTAGAGTAGACTAAATAAGGTCTGATAAGGGGTGGAAGGAAATTACTATTGGACGCGATTGAGAATGTAAATAATGAAAGAAAAAAAATTGTTTTCCTGGGTATGTTAAAAGGGGGGATGTTTTATTCGTGCGAAGAACGATGATCCTGATAACGATCCAGTTTTATTGTTTCGGTTAATGTCGATGGCCCTTCATCGACTTCCCCTTCTGTATTCAGGGTGTAAGGGGAGAGGACTATAATGTCATATGATCACGAACTGAGTAGAAATTGATGGCCCGTGTAACATGTTCCTGGAGCGTACAAAAGAACAAAAGATTCCTTTCTGTTGCGAGATGTTACCTCTGTTTCCTGTAATTTTCTAGGAAATTGCGGACCATTGTAACTATTCGATGAAACATTGCTGAAACGTCCCTGCAACGTTTCTTGATCGTATCAGTCGACATTGCGGGAGAATTTATGAAATAACTTTATTCCACGGATCGAAACGTAAATTAATAACAGATTACAGAAATACGTTGTCCAGGTTTCAGACAATTTGGTAAAGAATGGCAATGCATTGACGATCCAACCGAATAGAAAAATTGTTAGTTATATTACTAGAATTCTATATATTTCGGAGTATAGATACATTGTGAAAGTTAATTTGAAATGGATAGATACACGTTGAAATTTTACGAGAATTTTTCAAGTATTCTCAACGCAATTTTGCGCTTTAAACTGGCTATTTCTAGGGTTAATTTTCTCTCTTCTACTCGCACAGAGACCTACATCGTCATTCCTGTAACTCGTATAAAGATACGAATGAAAATAAATAATACTTTTTAAATATTTGATATCGAAAAAATATCATGTTTTTCAGATTTTCTGATCAAAGGATTCCACGAGCTTCCTCCCCTCCTGTTTTTTTTTTTTGCAGAGTTAATCTCTTTGCAAATATTTTACATGGAAAAAGTACCATATTTTTCATATTTTCTGACCAGTGGGCTTCACAATCATCTCTCCCCTTTTTCGAAATTAAACCTCTTCGGAAACATTTCATACCAAAAAGATACAATATTGTAAAGAATTTTCTAATCAACAGTCTCTTCGAGCTACCCCTGTTCCATTCTCTAGAATCAAACCATTTCGAAATATTTCACACCGAAAAGATATTTTCACATTTTGCTAACCAAAGGACCACCAACTCCTTTTTCTACAATCAACCAATTGAAAATATATCACACGAAAAAACGACCATATTTTTCAAATTTTCTAACCACCTACTACCTAAACCTCAAAACACACCTTCACCTTCTCTCCAAACTGAACCTCTGGAAATATTCTCGACCGAAAGAGCACAACGCTCCAAAAAAATGCTCCAACTCCTCTCTTCTCTAAAACGAACCTCTTTGAAAATATTTTTCTCCGGTAGAAGCTCCGCATATATCCAAGACACTGTCCAACGAATTCCACGAATCCTCCCCACTTTTTTTTACGATTTTTTCTTTTTTTTCAGATTTAACCTCTGACTTTTTCTCCCGAGAGCGAGAAGAGACCCATCCCGCTAATAAAACGCGGAACGAAGACCCGCGGGCCGATCGTTCGCGCAAAGAGCGAGGGCACTTGACTGTGTGCAGTTTGGCATATTAATTGGCAGTGCAATTTACACAGCGGGGGTGGCCCTCTGCTGGATCGGTGTTACACGGGCAAAGGTGAACAAAGAGAGAGAGAGAGAGAGAGAGAGGTAGTCGCGGCGCCCGGTAAAGTTAATTAGTTATCTGAGGCCCGTCGGGCACGAATAACGACGTTAACGATGCTTATCGGGGCTGGTTCCGTGCCTCGAAGTACGCGATGCGTTTCTACAGTTACAGGGAGCACTTTGTCTGACCGATAATGACTCCTTTCGCGGACGCAATGGAAGGCTACCGTCTCTCCTTAACCCTTCGTCCTCCCCTCTACCAAACCGTGATCTGTTTTCTGTTTGAAACACACTTCTTACCGTAACACTTCGATTTCAATTCCGAGACTTCGAAAACGGATGCAGTGGGATCTTGAGGGGCAACGTGGTTGTGTATCGGGTGTCTCGAAACGAACTGAGCGAAGGAACTGGTACTTGGAACAGCTCGTGGTATGAATGACGATTCTGACTGGAACTTGACTATCTTGGAAACGAGTTGTGAAATATTGGATATAATGTGGAAAAAGTGGAATAAAATGGGGAATGTTTTTTTTGTTTGGAGGGGTTTTTGAGTATTTGGTTTTTAAGAGATTGATGAAGTATCGAGAGAAGTTTGTTTCTTCGGTGAAGGAGCGTCGATTGATAAAAATGTAATTTTTTATCTTTCTTTGCGATGTTGAAGGAACTTTTGTACGACTAACTGAACACGCAACTCGCGAGGTTGCGTTTGAATTCAGCGGGGCATTCTTTTTTAAGAGGAATAGATCGAGTGAAAAATTACCGAGGAAATGAGTTAAGATTAATATTCTCGGTCATTGTGTATTCTTTCGTTTTAGCAAAAATAAAATATATCGGAAAATCCAGGAGATTATTGTTCTTCTATTCTTTAGTTCTCCGGTGTATAATGGGAGGCTATTTTTCAATTGAGTATTCTTTCGTTTTGTAAGAAGAAAATGTTTCGGAGGAATTCAGGAAGAGATTATTACTCTACAATTATATATTTTTCCATTATATCGGGTTGTTCGGGAGATCATTTCGCTTTTTTCTTGGTGAAAATGAAACACGATTTTTTTAGAGTGTATGAACATTTTATTCAATTATGTATTCTCCGTTTTGGAAAACAAAATTACTTTTCGAACAATCCAATATACTTCTTTATTATATACCTTCCATTATATACTTTCCCATTATAAATTTTTCTATTGTATACTTTCCATTACAAATTCCTCCATTATATATTTTTCCATTATAAATTCCTCCAGTATATTTTCCAATATATTCCTTCATTATATACCTTCCATTATGTGAAGGTGTAAAATGGATTCCATTATAAATTCCTCCAGTATATTTTCCAATATATTTCTCCATTGTATACCTTCCATTATATACTTTTCCATTATAAATTCCTCCATTATATACTTTTCCATTACAAATTCCTCCATTATATACTTTTCCATTACAAATTCCTCCATTATATACTTTTCCATTACAAATTCCTCCATTATATACTTTTCCATTACAAATTCCTCCATTATATACTTTTCCATTACAAATTCCTCCATTATAAATTCCTCCAGTATATTTTCCAATATATTCCTTCATTATATACCTTCCATTATGTGAAGGTGTAAAATGGATTCCATTATAAATTCCTCCAGTATATTTTCCAATATATTTCTCCATTGTATACCTTCCATTATATACTTTTCCATTACAAATTCCTCCATTATATACTTTTCCATTACAAATTCCTCCATTATAAATTTCTCCAGTATATTCTCCAATATATTCCTCCATTATCTACCTCCCACTATATACATTTCCATTATAAATTCCTCCATCATATATACTCTCCACTACACATTCCCCCACTCTTCCATTTCCCACAAACAGAAAATTTCACCAAGTCCCCGAAACAATCGTATCAATAAAGATCAATTTTCTTCTCGCGTGACTCTTAAATACTCTTTAACCTTGGTGGCTCCCGTAGCTCGTGTAACTAGTGTTCCTTATCGATTCGCGAGTATCGAGTAAGTGCGTTTAATTGTCGAGCGAAGCGGAGAGAAGAATAAGCAACTTTTGCTTGGCCGTGTCTCGAATGTCCTCGTCCGAGTTCTCCCGGGTGTCTGACTAGCGACGGGTGTCTTCCACTTCGGGATCTACGAGCGGAGTCACGCTTTGTCTCGGCGTCAGGACCCTTCGCGACGTAATGGGAACGCGGATCGTCGAAGGAGCACCGTTTCTTTCGACGAGAAAAAGCGTCTCGTTACGCTCGCCATGGCGGAACGCCTTTTACGGAAGAAGGAACACGATCCCCGTTACTCACTGTTATTACTGTCTCCTCGTTTATGCCGCTCGGGAGCCATCGACCTTGCTTCTCGTTCCGCGGATTGACGAGCGCGGAAACGACACTACGCTTCTATCACGTGTTCCATCTTTATGAACATTTTCAGCCGCTCTGGTTTCCAGAGCATCCGAGGGAAAAAAAAGAAGCAACGGATAATAAATCGACGAAACGAGCCGACCAGACACGCGGTTAATAAAACTTTCGACGGATTTATTTGATGTTTGGCGAAGTGAGGTTACGATGCTCGGTGTTCTAAATAAGTTTCCAACGGAACTCCGTTAGATGGCGATCAACGTAAACTGTTTCGCTCGGTTTTTAGGTTAGGTTTTAATAACGCCATTTTAAACGGGCTTTACCGCTCGGGTACTTGTTGTTTCATTTGTTTTCAAAGTCGTTAAACGAATAAGAATGATAAAATTTAAAAAAATACCGATTTTCACTGTTGGTACGTAACTGTTATATTTTTAATCTTCTCGATAGAGATTGTTCTTTTCATTGTAACGGTGTTTGTCGAAATTTTCGGATCGATCGTATTTTGAATTTAATGAGAATTTATTCGTTTATTTAATTAGAAAATTTTTCTATTTTTGACTAACGAAACGTTCTCAAAATTTCATTAAAAAATTCTAACTTCGTAAACGAGAGAATAGAACCAGACAAATATTAAAGGTATTTCTTTGACGTTGAAGTAGAATATGATCGTTCGTGTCAGACCAGCAGTGATCACGTTTTGTAAGATTTCATCCAATTCCAAGTGAAATCAATCTGTTGAGTTTCGTCGGGAACTAAGACTTCTCGTAGTTTCACTTTCTTTTCTTTTTTTTTTTTTTAACAAATCGTGCTTACTTGCTCCTTCTATCAGCGTTCAGGGAATTTTTCATCGATTGTTTTCTATTCCCAAAGGGTGGTCCCCTGACTGCCACGCTGAGCCGCGACGGAATCTTCTTGATCGCCTCGTAAAGCCCGGAAAAGATTCCGGATTATTCCGAAAAAGCGGAATAAAATCCAGAAGTACGTCCCCGGATCCGATGGAACTCGTCGAAACGACGAGGCTCGTTGTCCTACCGATAAGTAACAGCGACGTATAATTTTATTTCGATGAAGTCGAAAGTCACAAACGCGGAAATTCGATCAGAGTCTCGAGATTCCACGAAACGGAATCCAGTTTCTTTAAATCCAGCTTCATCTCGCACTGAGAACAATTCTGCCGAATAATTAACCCTCAGATAAATTTTGTTTATTTTTTTTTCTTCTTGGAAACTATCCGTATCGACGTAAACGAAATTCACTGTCTTCATCCGGCGATTTTTGAAGCTGGAAATTTATAAAAAAGGAAAACGTCAATCGAATCACTCGAAGAGGATCTACTGTGCTGAAAAAACACTGACGAAAATAAACCAGTGAATTTAATTTCTATCGGGTAGCTACTGGCTCGAATCGACAGTAACAATAAAAGCAATCTCGTATTAATACAAATGACATTTAGTGGCTTATTTTCTGTCAGCGGTCTTTTATTTGTTGAATGTTGAAATTTACTCGCGAAGGGATAAAGAGGGTGAACTGACGTTTCGTTTCGACGTTCGGTGAATAAATCACTGACGAATAATAAGCCACTAAATTCAATTTTTATTTGGTCACTGCGACTATATAGTAAACCATCAATGACGACGGAAACATCTCGTATTTGTATAAATGAAATTCAATGGGTTACTTTTTCGTCAACGATTTTTCATTTACTGGATATCGAAATTTACTCGTAAAAATGTAGAGAGAGAGAGAGAGAACCGAGGACACGTTGATGAAAAATAAGTGGATAAATGAAATTTTCATTCGGTCGATCGCTGCAACGATAAACCAACAGCAACCCGGTTATATCGTATTATTTCGTCGTTGAAAGCGTTGCAACTATTTGTTCCCCGGTCAAGTTTTCCGTATCTGGTTACCTGAATCGCGGCACGTCGTAAATTTTCCAGCGATATATTCATCCCCGACCCAAATTTCGTAATTACGTTACGCGGTGGAAGTACCTACGGCTCCCGTGGCGCTGTAAAATTTTCAAAAACTCACGGAACACTGTGAGCACGCTCTCCAACTTCGTGTCTCCGATGAGCGCGAAAACTACGGCCCTCTCGAGCTCCTGAACCGACTTTCGTAGTACTCGTGACGAGTGTATTTCCGAATTCGCGTTCCCCTCGAGCCGAGTTTCGAAATTCGGCCGATAATAAGAGCAACTTGTTCGCTAGGTATCCGAGAACATTAAAACGGAGCAATAATTAAAATTTACGACACCCGAATACTCTGTTCGTAATTTTCAATCGATTTTCCATATCAGTATGTAAAATAGAATTCTTCGAGAGCGATCGAGACAAAACTCGGAGCATGACTATGAATCATCACGACTCGAAACGCGAGCTACGAAAAATTACAAAATTCCTCCCCAAAGAAGAATTTCTAAGGGAACGGTGTGGGGCACCGAGTATACAATGTACGATAACTCGTTTACGGTAACTTCTAGAGCAAAAATGCATATAACTAAAACGATCGAAAATTAAATTTTCAATCTTTTTTATTCTATACAGATTTTCGATAGAGTCGATGATAACCGAGATATCGACCGAAAACTCTTTTCCATGTGAAACATCGCACGGAGCACCGAAACAATTTTTCCACTTGTACAACAGTTAGACGTAGTAATGTGTAATTCCGTGAGTGTGCTACATTTTCGTGTTTACCGTTTGACCCGCATTGTGCCCGCCTACGATTGTAATTTTGGGACGGGAGAGGGTGGGGAGAAAAAAAATGCAAACATTGGTTTCCTCGATTCGGGGAGAGTTATGGTACCGCGATAAACCCGTCACGTTTCCGGTCGTGGTTGTCAAACACGTCCCGTTGTAGCTCGCGAGAGCATTCGAGGGGAAAAATTGGCTGCCCTGAATCGCTATAAGCTGCCACTCTCGAGTGCATTGCCGTTGATTTGCAACGCAACAATCGTCCCTCCCGAGCGTTCGTCCGGCGACGGAAACGCGGCTTTAGTCGAAGCTACGTTTTATCGATTTCCGATCTCTTTATCCGCGCGGCACAATAATATATGGAAATCGCGGAGGGAAAGAACCGCTGCCCTCGTATCCGGCGGAAATGAACGAGATGCGATACAACCTGAATACACGTCAAAGGGAAACGCCTTGCCACTTCGTTTCCCGTTTCGTACGATGCTTCACAATGGTGGGGGCAAGTTGTCGGCTAACCGATCGAAACGTCTCTCGTGTCACGTGGCTCGAAACAATATTCGTTTTCACGTGATTGACCTTCGTTGAGCCAAGCGTGGGTCATTTTAGACCCGGGCGGACTCTTTCGTCGTTTAAATGTACAAAGTGGTACGATTTTCCTCGTAGAGGAAGAGTGGAGCGATATAATGGAATAAAATAGAATATAATCTTTGTTTAATGTGTTTGTGTAGGTTACGGGTCAGTTTCGACCCACGCGTGGTTCGTAATTGGTCAAATTGTCGGTATTCAGGGGTCGGTTAATCGCGTCGTATTGCCGCGATTAATTAAGATACTCGCGCCGAGGATACAAGCGAAAGAAAACAAGACAAATGGTGATTGATAAACTGATTTAATAAACGATTGAATTCGACCGAACCGAGAGGGTGGGTCGAAATGAACTCGAGCGTGCCCGTTTGGTGAGCGAAATCGATATTTGGTTCATTAAAAGATCATTATTACACAGAAAAGGGAATCGAGAGATACCGCGGCAAACGGTCACTCCCGGGGAACGTTCTTTATCGGTTCTTGCGTCCAAAAGGGAGAATTTTATAATTTAACTCACCTTCGTGGCTGGTACCCGAGCCCCACGGGGGACTCCGAAACCTTTACGATAAAGGGTTTTAAATATTTTAGTATCGCGGAACTCTGGGAACGTTGTCCAGGGAATAGATTTCGCTGGAGGAACAGTAAATCGTCCTTTAGGTTCCCCGAATCGTCAGCTGGCTTTTTCCAAACGTTTTCCTATCATTCACCATCATTTCTTTCCAAATGGCCTGTAATTATACATATTGCTCCATCACAACGTACCATTACTTTACAATAATATCGAAACACGTATATCTTCTTCTCATCGTCTCAGATATGCAATTAAAATTCGAGGTTATGTTACCCATTCATTTCCACAATTCTCATTGGGTGGTTCGGAAAACCATTTGGTTTCTTTCTTACTGAAAACGAAACACGATTTTCTCAGAGTGTGCAAACATTTTATTAAATTATACATTCTCTATTTTGAAAAACGAAATCACTTACCGAACAATTCGATACTTTACTCGTTTATCTCACGACAAATCTTTACGTGACTCGTCCTATTGCACAAAATGGCCTAATTTTGCACAAAATTATACATACTGCCACATCAGAACGTACCATTACTTTACAATAATATCGAAACACGTATATCTTCTTCTCGTCGTCTCAGATATGCAATTAAAATTCGAGGTTATGTTACTCATCCATTTCCACAATTATCACTGGGTGATTCGGAAAACCATTTGGTTTCTTTCTTACTGAAAACGAAACACAATTTTCTCACAGTTGCGCAAACATTTTATTAAATTATACATTCTCCATTTCGAAAAACGAAACTTACCGAACAACCCAATACTTCACTCGTTTATCCCACGAGAAATCTCTACGCGTCTCTTTCCATTGCACAAAGAAACAAAATCTATAAAATTCACCTTTCCTAGAGAATCGTCTCGAAAATCCACAGTCGAGGCATTTGCAATTTCTCTCGAGCGAGACAGTACATTTACGTGCGGTCTTCACCGTCCCTTGCGTTTTCTCCGCCCTCTCCCCTTTAATATTGCGTTTCCCAAACGAGCACAGTTGCCCGTGGATTGGGTGCCATTTTTTAACACTGTCGATCCTCGTCAGGACGTTCACATTTTCCCGCCCGTATCACCGCTACCTCTCTCTCTCTCTCTCTCTTTCTCTCTCTCCTCGGTCCCTTCACCTCCCCTCCTCCTATTCGTGGAGTTTCGATGCGCCTCGCTTCGCGCGGCTAGCAACTCGCAGGCTTCTTTCCACGGCTCGCGTATCTGCATCTCGACTGCAAAGCCCCGCTTATCGATTTCCCGTAACGTTATCCTCGACGCTCGCGCGAGCCAGACGTACAGAAAAACGTAAAGACCGCATCGTGGAACCGTCCTGTGCACGCGTTTCGCGCGTGGCATTGTTCGGGCTAGCCTGCTGGCGGATAACCGGGACAGGGGAGGGGAAACACACTCCAAAGAGCGTATGAAAAACGAAGACGGTGTTTGTCATTTTCTGGAAGAGAGGCCCCATTCGTACCACCGAACGGATATTCGTCGAATTTGCTACATTTGCCGGCTCTTTGTAAGGGATGCTTTCCACTCTGAGCGCCGCGGCCTCGTTCCCGCGCCGGGAACGATTGCGGTGGAAATTCTCGTGGAAGTTCAAGCATATCGCGGAATTTTTCCCTGGAATTTCGATATTTCGAGAATTCTCTAACCATCGAGTCTAACGAACGGAACAATGTGCTCGAACTATTGATTCTACGAAATAACGGAATCCTTTCCAGGGAGGAATGTAATATTTTTATTTGAATTTGAAGTGGGTACGTTCAAGATTGTACATTTTCGCCATTTTCTTAAAAAGAGACCGTTTCTCTGTTATAATTGTATGTTGGATTGAAATTTTCTTCGCGATGAGTGACTATGGTTTCGTTCTCGATCTGGAACGGGGAGTTTACTAAAATTGTTTTTTTTTTTTTTTAATAATTGACTAATACAGTGTCGGTAGTTTTTATTGAATAGGATGAAACTCTTTACATTTTCCTCGTTGTATTTACAAGGAGAAGTATTGTTCTCGATGATTGTTAGGTATTGTTATTTAATGATACCAAGGAAGATGTGAATATCCTTGAGAAGGATTATATTTTCTCTTTTCTGAGTATTGCTGAGTGAAAATGGTAGAGAAAATTCTGCAACGTTCACGGAAAGGGGACGATATAAAATTGAAAGGTATCGGAGTCACGTTGTCCTACGTTTCACGAAAAAGAAACTGTGACGAGTGAACTTCCAGGGACTCGTTTCCGCGCGAGTTGCGAGCTCTATAAAGCGATTAATGCGTCGTAATCGTTTCTTCGTTCGTTCCGTCGCAAGTTCTTTCTTCGCGTCGTACTGGGTGAAGTGATCTTCTCCGTAGATATCTCGACGAAGGTAGAATGCCGAGTGCATCCTCAAAAATGGATTTCCAACGCGAGTGGATTTTCAATTTCCCTTCCATGGACGAGGGAAAATCACGTCTCGTATTGATTGCATTGCCACTACTCTGTAGCACTCTCATGCAGATCTACCTTAAACGGAGAACCGTTAGGGAATCATTAAGGGAAGATAAAACTTCGACTAGATCAAATTCCCACTTCAAGCACTCGAGGACTCAAATATTTTAATACCTAAATACTTTGGTAATCCAAACACATTAGTACCCAAAATACTTACGTATCGAATACCTAAGTAAATAACTGTTAGAGAATCGTTAAGGGAGGACTCAAATATCTTGATACCCAAATACCTTGGTAATCCAAATACATTAGTACCTCGAATATTTACGTACCGAATACCTAAGTAAATAACTGTTAGGGAATCTTTAAGGGAAGATAAAACTGCGACTCGATCAAATTCCTACTTAAAGTACCTGAGAACTCAAATATCTTGATACCTAAATATAATACTTTGGTAATCCAAATACATTAGTACCTCGAATACTTACGTACTGAATACCTAAGTAAATAACTGTTAGGGAATCTTTAAGGGAAGATAAAACTGCGACTCGATCAAATTCCTACTTAAAGTACCTGAGAACTCAAATATCTTGATACCTAAATACTTTGGTAATCCAAATACATTAGTACCCCGAACACTTACGTACCAAATACTTAAGTTCTCGAATACCTAAGTACCGAAATATCCAAGTATATAAGTTCCTAAGTATCGAATACCTGAGTACCAGATACTTAAGTACCGGATACCCAAGTGCTCGAGAACCTAAATTCCAAAATACTCTAGTGCAAAGATATCTACCTATTCAAATACCTAAGTACGCAAATACTTGAATTCTGAAATGCTTAAACACTTAACAGATACTCAATACTCAATACTCAATACTCAAATACACGAATACACGAATACCCGAGTATCAGAGAATCTATGTACCACAATACTTGAATTCTTGATTTTTTGGACGTTAAAATTCTTCTTTGCTCGAATCCTAAACATTTGAATTCTTTAATTATCGAATACCGAAATATCCAAGCACTTGAATACCCCAGTACCCGAGCAACCAAACAAATAAATATCCAAGTACTTAAATATTACCTCCTCTATACTCTCGATACACCAACAAATCAATACTCAAACACTCGAGTATCCCACTCGAGTTACGAAGAATTCCCTAACGAGGTGCAAACACCAGAAGTCACAACGTTATCATCTTCATATATTTTCTCCTCGATGAAATATAACGAATGGTGCACGGAGAACCTTCCACGTTTTATCTAATGACGGTGAAAGCCTCGCAGCCATCGTTGCTCCCGTGGTTTTTAATCCCGGAAGAATTTTTTGAGGCGAGCTCCCTCGAGATCGGGGAGATTAAAGAACAGCGTTGTTGCGCTTCCCTCCAGTTGGAGCGGTTAAAGGGTCTTGAATGGCGTGTTAAGAGGAAATCGATTAAACGTCCCGACAGTTTTTCTAATTCCACGCTCCCGTGGCACCATCGGCACGGTGCTGAAAATTATTTTCCATCGTTAAAAGTCAATCCACGATTCACCGTCGTTCTCTCGAGCATCTTCTCTCGTTACTTACGTAAATTCTTTCATCAAATACCAGACAAAAGTCGAGGATGGAACTTCAGAAGATACGGGACAAAGACATGGAAGTATTTGCCTATCCCCTATGTGAACTCCAATTCCGCTAAAACTTCTAATGCTCGTAGAGTCGACAAATAAGACGGTATTCTCTCAAAGGGGTTGAAATTGAACGAAAAGCGAGGAACACAGCCTGACCTGTCGGTAGATTTAAGGAAATTCCCATCTGTCCTCGCGATCGAATTCTCTCGAGACTGGGGAATCACTTTCCAGTGTATTTTGCAAAAGTGGCTCTCGGAGTTGTTCGAGTGAAATTCGCTTTCCCAATTTTTCCCACGATTAAAAATGTTGGTGATTCCCGAGTATCGGATACGATGAAATATTTGGATATATTAGTATTCGATACACTGAAGTGGTATTTCAGTATTCTAGTATTTGTTCATTCATTTATTTGGATTCTTGGGTATTTGGAATTTTAGGTACTCGAGAATTAAGTACTTGGAATATTTCGGTACACTAGTATTCGATACACTGAAGTGGTATTTCAGTATTCTAGTATTTGTTCATTCATTTATTTGGATTCTTGAGTATTTGAAATTTTAGGTACTCGAGAATTAAGTACTTGGATACACGGATACTAGGATACGTAGGTATTTAAGTATGAGTTCTCTTTTGTGTTTCATTACTCGAGAATTAAGTACTAGGATACATAGGTATTTAAGTGTGAGTTCTCTTTTGTGTGTCATTACTCAAGAATTAAGTACTCGGATACACGGATACTAGGATACATAGGTATTTAAGTGAGTTCTCTTTTGTGTTTCACTACTCGAGAATTAAGTACTAGGATACACGAATACTAGGATACATAAGTATTTAAGTATGAGTTTTCTTTTGTGCTTCAGTATTTGGGCACTCGAATACTTACATATTCCGGTACTTGGGTATTAAAATACTAAGATACATACACTATGGTTTACCAACTACACTACCAATTTTCCCAAAACTACCTTCTTTAACAATTTCCACAAAATTGAACGATCAATGCACTGAAAATATTGTTTAAAAATTGACCCAAAATTAATTTATACGACGACTATAATATTAGTTTCCAAGAAGTGACACTATTTAACAAATTCGAGACAAGCCACTACTGCAACCAGTGATTTACTCAAAAAGAATCTCTTGCTTTTTATCTATTTAGTGATTGTGGGTGCTCCCGATGATTTTTTCAATACTAACTGAAACAGAGGAGAATTCGACCAAACAAAGCTTCCAAATTGATTGCACGCTGATCGTAGAATTGTTGAATTCATTCCGCAGGCATACTGTTCCCGAACGAGCGTTGTTAAGTGAACGATTACGGTTGCCAAACAAAACTGCTATTAACTCCGGTAAAATGTTTCGCACGAGCAGTGACGATAAATTTTACACGTGATACGAGTCAGTGCCACGAGACAAAAGGTCGTGAAAAATGGCAGATAGCTTGGTAAAACGCAAGCAATGGCAACAATCTTTTTACCGTGTCCGTAGTTTTCGCTAAATTGAATTCCATGCGCGATACAATTTTGTCGACCATTTTTTTTTTTGGGTGTTTTTTCTCTTTTTTTTTTTGTTTTCATGAAAACGTTTCATCCAACCCCTCAACAATCGCTTAATGGAACGAGTAACGCGTTCACATCGCGGCAACCGGCTTTGTAACAATGGTGGTCGGTGGCCAGGCTAAACACGATACTAAACGAATTGAGGTTAGGTTTTAATTGAGGTTAGCTTTCAATGGTGGTATTTTACCTGGCATATTCGAAACAAATATCGCAGCATGTATAGTCCAAACAAGCACAGGTTTTGGGTCTTCGTTGGTAAATAAAAATTGTCTGTTATAACCTATAAATGTAAAAACTATTATTACAGCCTCAGTGACGAGAGAAATATAATACTAAAGTTGTTAACAGAGAATAGAAAAGTCATAGATAAACTGTAGAAGAATAAAATATCGTTAAATAAATATAAGAATGGGGATATTTAGAATAGAAGGTAAATTATTCGATATCGGTTAATCGAGGAAATGAAATGCGCAAAATTTCGAAAAGTCTGGTGTCGGAGTTGCACGTCGAATCAAAATAATGATATAAATTTTGGAAGTGTACGCAATTCGACTGTTTATGAAATTAAATATTCATTTTGAATTCGGGTATTTATGTGTCTGCGTTTGCGTAATAAAGACGTTTAATAATAATTCAGCGAACGTAATAAATATACGTGTCGACCTTACGTCGCTCAAAACTGAAAGCGTTTGATACTCGAGGCAATTGAGCTCGCCTCGATGTTCACAATTTTGCCCGGCGTTTCAACGACGGATATATTAATTAAAAATATTGTGCAATTCGAAGCGACGCGCAGAATATTATATCGCACATAATGAATCCCAGGGAAGTTTTAATAACCGAAATTGAATCTGCAGAGCGCAGAAATAAACTCGCCACTCTGAAGAGGAAATTAAATTCTTTTTTCATTCAATTATTTATTTTATTTAATATCTTTATCGCGCTGAATTTACAGTATTATGCGTATGGAAATGAATACTTATTTACTGTGAGAAACAAAATGGGAAAAACTGAAGCACAGCTTGCAACTGAAGTGCAGTTTCAAAGCTTAATAAGAATCCTACCAAATAGGAAATAATGGATAAAATTAAGAAAAGTAACAATGGAACTGCAAGGTAGTAACATTGAGAGACATGTCGAAAGATGAAGGCTTCGAAGTCTACGTTTACATATAGGTTGAATTAGGTTAATTTCCGTATATCATCTAGAAGGAAATTCTAGTAGAATGTAGACGTACAACAGGAAGTATGAAATTTGGATGCCTGGTAGATTGGGTTAGATATGTGAATACATAATGATGGATCTATGGAACTAGATTATAGAGATGAGTATTATTTTGAGGTGCAGCTGAAGTACAGCTTTCAAGCCTATCTTCGAAAATACACGTAAAGGAAAACGTGCAAACACAAATATGAAAACAATGACCAATAACAAACGAACATGAAACAAAAGAAACACGAAACAAACAGAAGGCTGGACGATACATTTAAATGAAATATGGGTTAGATTAATTTCAGTATACCAACTGGAAAGAAATTATTATAGTAGAATGTAGACTTATAGCAAAAGTAGATACGAATTTAAATGTATAATGATAGATGTATAAATGAGATTACAAAGATATGATTACGAATGGGTGAATACTACTCTGAAGATAAAATAACACAAACGAAGTATCTATCTTTGTGTCATATTCTCCCAAGACTGTTTTATCATTATTAACAAAGACACAAATCGAACGAAATGCAAGAGGCGAACGAAAAGGAAGGCAAGTATCATACTAATCATTGTATATCTTTGTGTCTTAAACAGTCTAGAATGAAGCATCTTCTGATATTAATTTTATGCATTTTTATGCATTACTGCACTAACAAAATTCAACTGCATCTATTTTTTACACTGTACCCCATACTTTCAAATGGATTAATAAATGCATTTTTCACTACTCTGCAAGAAATTATTACGGAGCTTATGCCTTAAAACTACTAGTTTAAAAGTTATTGCAATTTAAAGTTTCCTTAGTCCAATTACTTACCGAAATTAATTACTCGCATTAGCTGATATCGTTGAAGACTGGAGCTACAACAGATGTTCGAACAATGCTCCATCGCATTCTAAACATTTCCTCCATCCTTTTTTTTTTTGTTTAAATTACTCAAGGCACGAATCAAGTCCCCTTCGTTAATTTCTTTCACGTTCCTTCCAAAATACGTTGTTCAATGTGGAAAACTTTAAATTGCATCTAAATGCAATTAAAGGCGACATCCAAATTAGTAGTCTCGAGACACAAGTTTCTCGATACACATTTTTAAAGAAGAAAAAATTGCATCGATCGCGTTCGATAATTCGCTACACACGTTAGAAAAAATCTCGAAGATACATAATTCGCGACGGTGAATAAACAAACCGATACCCCTAACACCTCGTAATCATTCTACTCGATCGTTGCACCGCGCATCACAATTCGAGTACACTTCTTTTTTTTTGTTTCAATTACCCTCGCGAATAAAATTCCAGCGAGATTACTCTGTTATTCAACAAAGAGGTCGACGAACTCGTAGATCGATGCCGAATTCCAGAATTTCGTATTCCATGACGATGATTGTCCGAAATAATAATCTCCTGTACGTCGAGGGTTCCCTCGATCGAAAACGTCAACGGTTTAACGAGTGTTGTTTGAGTCGGACACTCTGTTTCGTATTCGATTAACGCGCGTCACTGGAACATCAACTTTTATCCAATTTCGGGGAGGGGAGGGGGGGGGGACGAAAATAATTACGCCGTGACGGTTGACGTGACGAAACCAAGCGCCGGAGGCCCTCTCCGGCGAATTTTAATGGATTCGTGACACGTTCGAAAGAGGGGGGGGTGTAGGGATAGTGGTAGGGGGGGAGTGGCAGTCAAGCGTAGAAACGAGCGAGGAAATCGACGCGGCACGTCCTCTCGACGTGTCTGTATTCGGATCGTTATGACGATGTATCAATTACGTCACGTCGGTATGCAAAAACGTCCATTGTTTTCTCCCGTGCTGTATCGATAACGCGCAAAAATTCTACCATGTGAGAAATTCATCGGCAGAAGTCCTCCGTCCTCGTTCACTCGAGTGAAATTAATTAAAAGTGAAAAACAACGCGGTGGGGGTAGTCCTTATGGTGGGGGGAGCGACCTCGAGCAGCCAACTTAATTGGCCTCTACTCTGATTCATCGACGAGGTATCCAGAGTGACTGAGCGGACCGAATACAGACGTAGGAGAAAATTAGAGTGTGATTATAGAATTATAAAATTCCAAATAGAAGGTAAAAGTAATTCTCCTTCTTAAATAAATAGAAAGTACAAAGCGGTGATACAGCTTTTGGACTCAATGAAGAAAGTGAACGAAAAGATCGTATTGAACTCGATTGAACAATCCCAGATATTCTCTACTGATAAGAACCCAAGTATCGTTGAGAAATTTATACAAATAGCGAATGGTAAATTCGAATGTGTAATAATTGAGGAAATATAGAAATTAGAGAATGGTAAATTCGAATGTGTAATAATTGAGGAAATATAGAAATTAGCGAATGGTAAATTTAAATGTGTAATAATTGAGGAAATATTCAAATAACGAATGGTAAATTTGAATGTGTAATAATTGAGGAAATATAGAAATTAACGAATGGTAAATTCGAATGTGTAATAATTGAGGAAATATAGAAATTAACGAATGGTAGATTCGAATGTGTAATAATTGATATTTCCTTGGAAATGTCCTCACTGCGGTGAGAAAATTGTTGATCACGGGGTCTCAAAGGATTGCAAACTCCATTAGAAACGGAGGAAAAATACTGTTTCAGTTGCGGTTCAACTTCGGACGCAAATTATACAATGTCGGCCGTCGCGAATATTCCCAGACAACGTGTAAAGTTGGAAGCCCCGGCGAACACAACGAAACGTTTCTACACGAAGGCACTCCGAAACTCCGAAACGCGTTTAAACGTCTGCAGCTTGCCGAGAAACAATACACGGAAGTTCCACGAACGGGGTTCTTGCGGTGAAATCATCGAGGAAAGTCACGGTTAGTGGAGAAGTCATGCCAGAAATGGAGAATCACCGTCGGTTTCGTTCCGTGCGTCTTCTACCGCAAATTGCCTATTTAGGAAGGAGAAACTTGCGAGCCTCTTGTATCGACTCGGCACCAAACTGCGTGAGTTTAGAGTGGCGGCTCGCTTTAATAAACATCTAAAGCTCATGGGGGAATACGCGGTGAAAGCAGCCGCCATTTCGGTCCCGGGATCTCCCCCCTCCCCCATGAAAATTGTTAAATATATTATTCACGTCTCGTTCTTGAGGGTTCGTGAATCAAGAGGGAGGAAAAAACCGTTGAAAACCGTGGACGGTGAATATATAACGTCGAATATGGATTTCGGAACATTGAACATTGAAAACTGAACATCGTGAATCGCTACTCGAACTTGAATATTGAACATTGAACGTGTGGTAATTGCTACTTAACAGTGAACGGTAGAAACTGAACGTTGGTCTCTTGATTCTGAACATTGATCGCTAAACACTGAACGCTGAACAATCATGGTTGAACGTTGACGGTTCAATACTGAACATTTTATATAGAGTGGTAAGAAATTCTGTTTGAACGACGAATATCGAACACTGAACATTGAATAGTCGTGACTGAAAGTATCGAACATTGAGTGGTTAACAGTGGAGCACTGGACGCAGAATATTGAACGTTGAACATTGGACAATTGTTACTCGAAAACGAACACTGAACTCTGAACGTTGAAAATGGAACCTCGAACGCTTAACATTGAATCCTCGAACAGTTCAGATTGAACTGTGGTTACTTAACAGTCAACACCTACTATAGGTTACTGAAAAACCCTGGTCGAACGATGACGATTGAACGCTGAACACTGAACACTAAACGGTGAACGTTGAGAATGGTATCTCGAACGCTTAACAGTGAATCCTCGAACTGTTCAGATTGAACTGTTGTTACTTAACAGACAACATCTACCATAGGTTACTGAAAAATCCTGGTCGAACGATGACGATTGAACACTGAACACTGAACATTGAACTTTGAACGTTCAATACCGATTAATCACGATTGAAAGTTGAATGCTGAACAATGAACACCGAACAATCGTGACCGAATGCTTGAACATCGATCGCTTAACATTGAACGCTACAGATTGAATATTGAAGAATGAACACTGAACATTGAACTTTGAACGTTCAATACCGAATAATCACGACTGAAAGTTGAACGCTGAACAATGAACGCTACAGATTGAATATTGAAGAATGAACACCGAACAATCGTGACCGAATGCTTGAACATCGATCGCTTAACACTGAACGCTACAGATTGAATATTGTACAATGAACACCGAACTTCGAAGACACTGAACGAGAATCGAGACCCGAGTCTGTGTACGAAAATCCTAATCTGCAGGATAAAACGTGCAGTAAACCAGTCACGGACGCGAGAAACAAACACTCGAGAAAAATACGAAACGTTTTGGGAGCATGTGCAACAGTCGTACCGTGAAATGGTAGCGATTCAAGTGGTCGGGGCCCAGTTGCTTCCCTCGCGGCGCCATTACTGACGCTCGCGACTTCAAAACCCGAGCACGAGGAGCTATTTCTACCGCCTTGATGACCATACAAAAGAGGCCTGCCTAGAACACATAGGGTAGCTCAACAGGTAGCTCGGGAAGTACCATTCCCTCTCGTGTTCCCACCCTTACCTCCTTTTATGTTCAACGAGCTTACCCCGTGCCTACGCACGCACATTCCACCCTGGAATTGACATTTTCCAACACGGCACGTGGCCTGTTCTTCCCACGATGAAATTCAACGATTCGTTCCGGCAACATTCGTCCCACGAGTGAGTGGTTCAAAGGGTGATTCGTACGGATGCTTCGTAACAATCGTAAGCTCTGGAGATAGTGCTAATTAGGGGCGAGGATAAGTCGCTAAAGCTTGGGGGATTGGGCAATTGTTAGGGTTGGAAGATATACTTTCAGAGATGTATCGTCATTGGTGAATATACCAGAAGACTGTGGAATCTATCTTAAGAATATACACCCAAAATAATTCATATACACGTATGTCCTAATAATTCATATACACGTTTTCGTATACACGTCTTCGTTTATGAGATATAAGACATGCATATTATGCACGCTTATTTGCGAAGATACTTAATATCTACTGTGTATATAAATGTGTTGTTGCAAATGTCGAAACACTACGGTTTAGAATAGAACAAGGTTTCCAAGTGATTCAGGAAACCCTAGTAACCATTGAGAGAATAACCAGATCAATCAGACAAGACATCTTACAAGCTTGCTTGAAAGTGCAAGCTACACGGTTTGAACATTTTCGATAAAGGTTATCGGGTAACACAAAGTTTACCGCACCACGTAAACAAAGAGAAATAGGGCATACTGAACAACTGACACCATCAATGGTGCAAGGATATCTTATGTTGCCAGGGATCTCGGTGAGTTTGCTACGTTAGCAAAGAGACGCAGAGAATATCGCATTATTGACTTTAAAGAACACTGAATATTGAAGAGTCAATATTGAACAATCAAGACCGGAACGCTGAATATTAAACGCTGAACAATGAATAGTGAACACTGAAACAGTGCACAGACCCGAAGGAATTGTATTCTCTCGATGCAGGGTAAATGTTACAAACTTCGATATGTATTTGCAGTACACTTGGTTCGCTACTGCTCTGTCACTTTATTTGTTAGCCTGGTAGACCCAAGGATCTGGAAATTGTTTCCCAAAAATCTGCAAAATTCACTGTGACCTCGAACCGAAACGTCGCTATAGAAAATAGTTATTTTCAACTAGCACTACAGCTACTAGAAAACGACTGGTCCAGTTACACCTATACAGAACATGTAGACACAAGGATGTGCACAGTAAATGAAAAAGGATTATCTTCCATAGGGATCTACAGGTCCTAAGTTGGACCTACTGTTCTCTGATTTTAACTTTCAACTTGGTAGATCTAGGGTATACTATAATATATATCTAGGGTATACTATACCATAGAACTCTACTCCACAAATCTCAATTCTCCCCAGAACAGTCGCGTCTACCTTGACAATAGAAAAAGCTACTGAAGGATGATTGGACCTGGTTACACCTATACAGAACATGTAGACACAAGGATGTGCACGGTAAATGATAAAAGAATTATGTACCTATGTTCCATAGGTGTCTACAGGTCCTAAGTTGGACCTACTGTTCTCTGACTTTAACTTTCAACTTGGTAGATCTAGGGTCTACTATACATCTAGGGTACACTATACCATAGAACTCTACTCCACAAATCTCAATTCTTCCCAGAACAGTCGCGTCTACCTCGACAATAGAAAAAAGCTACTGGAGGATGATTGGAGCTGGTTACACCTACGGAGAGAAAAATCCATATTCCACGTCTGGACGAAAATCCCACGCGGGAACCCACTCGCCGGGGTTCAATATTTCATCGTCGACGAGAATCAAAGGTAGCAAACCGCGCGGGGTTGTTCCCCGCGATCCTCCTGGATCCTCTTTCGGTCGACAGCGCCGTGGATCCCAGCTATTTCGAGCACGAGGGATTATCAGTTATCAGACGAGCTCTGACGGTCGATTGAATATTCATTCGCGTTACCGATGGCCGAATAACGAATTTCGACGGACGTGTCTAGGCATCCGTGTAACATCGAGGATAGAGAGAACGAAGGATAGAGAGGACTAGAGCCAGAGACAGAGAGAGAGAGAGAGTTAGCTAGAGCTGCCTACTGGCAGCATTTTTGTCAGCCCTGTCCCAGATCGAGCTATTCTGCTCGACTTGGCCAACCGACGGGAACGAATTCCACTGTCTGCGCCCCTAACTCCTTGTTTAATTCGCCGCGATCGAGCGTGCGTTGATCGTTGCACGAGCACTCGAGTGGTGCGGTGGTTCTGGAATTTAATTCGTCCCCGATAGCCGGCTAATTAGGCCGAAGCGAGCCGCAGGTGGGAAAATTCCTGAGCGGGTGAACGAATCGGGGGGGGGGGGTGGTAACGAGGGTCCACGCGATTCTGGCCGCCATTAAAATCGAGAGCCTTTAATCTCGCGCGCGCTAGAAGACGCTCTTGTCCCGTTGCTCGATAATTTATCGCCGGTACTCAGAGTGATTTTAATGGCCGGCGATGCGCCGTGACGGCTACGGGAATTACACAGACTCGGTTCTTCGGGCAGCTATTAATTGTTTAGAATCAGTCTGCTCTCAAACTTGCCGCGACCCTCCACGGGGAGTAACTTTCAACAGACTTAGGTGGAATCGAATTATTATTATTTTCTTAACCGTTGGAGCGCGTGTCTGGGTTAAGAGTGACCTGTACAGGTTCGTCCAAACTTGTCTAATTTTTCCGCATACGTATTATTACTATGTAGTGATAGACGCGTCTGGGTCAAGAGTGACCCGTATCGGTTCGTCCAAACTTGTCTAATTTTCCCCCACATGTACTATTACCATGTGGTAATGAACTGTTACTATTACTGGTGCTATTACCATGTAGTGATAAATGTCTATGGGTCAAGAGTGACCCGTATTGGTTCATCCAAACTTATGTAATTTTTCCCCACACGTACTATTACTGTGTAGGCAATGGAAGAAAAAAAATGTCAGTGTAAGTGTTGTTGATCGTTGGGTCGGGTCTAAGATGACCCAATCGTCGGATCACGAGGGTAAACGTATCTGCGAAACGACATTTTAAAAAAATATGCGTTTATAATTCTCTGTTCGAAAATCTGATTTTTCAAAAGATCAAAGAAGACATAAACATAGTGTTTGATAGAAATTTAACCGAAAAGGTCTATTAATATATTGCGTTTTTAAGTAATCGATAGTGGATTTTCACTTGGAATCTAACCGCGTTTGTGATTTTCAATTCGAACATCCAAACGCGAACAAAATTGTTGGTTTCGTCTTGGGATTTGATATTATTTAAATAAATTAATCGATGAATTTTATTGGACAATTGGAACACGTTGAAAGGGCATCGGTAAAGCGTGATCGCAACCGTGGCAAAAGTAACTGGTCGCTCAAGGCCACTGTGTGGCCCACCCTCACCGTATCGCCTGGCTACCCCCACCATACCACCTGACTAGGCCCCACCCGACAACCAATTAAAACGGCGCAGTAGCAGTGAGCGTCTAGCGATGGTCTTTCAACGATGGTCTTTCAACGTATTCTAATTGAGATAATTATCATCTAAATAATATTTAGATAATATTAGAAAACTATCATCTAAATAATATCAAATCCCCAAGATGAAACCAACAATTTTGTTCGCGTTTGTATGTTCGAATTGAAAATCACGAACGCGGTTAAATTCCAAGTGAAAAATTCCACAATCGATTAATTAAAAATTCCATCATCCATCGTAGTAGATTCTTTCGATTAAATTTCTATCAAGACAAATTACAGCTAAGAAACTTCTAATTGCCGTGAATTTTAAAATCAACGCTCGACGACGTCCACACGTAGCAATAGTTTAATGTACCGACGTTAGCATACAGAATCAATCGGACTCTAGAGTTTCCTCGCAGCTTTGAAAATCTCCATCAGGGGAGTATTTCTTCGAGCTCGAGGGCAAAGAATGCTTACAAAGCGGGCGACACGCCGCTACACTGTCCCGACTATCATCCACGGAGGATCTCGATTTCCCATGGTTCTCACCGCAGCAGTCCCCAGAGTTCCCGAGATCGCGCGATCGATCCTTCTCGTCGCGTGGCAGCAGCATGTCCTTCACCATTTCCAGCAGCTCGACTTCTTTCTTCTCGCCCAGCTCTTCGAGCACGCGGAAAGCATTTAGCATGCCCTCGTTCACGGTCTTATCGGCCGGGACGAGGCTTCCCGTCGCTACCCCGTACCCCTCGCAGCTTTTATCGGACCTCGAGGAAATCCCTTTCTGTACGTTCCCGTTGTCCAAATCGCGTTTCGTCGTTCCGGACGCGATCACCGCCCCTTTTTCTATTACGTGGACGTCGTTGGTGTTCACACTCCTCATCGAAGTTTCGCTCGTCACGCAATCCAACACCGTTTCTTCGTTGATACCGGTGTCGTCGGTCAGGTCTCTCAAATAGTCCTCCAGGTAGTCATCATCCCCAGCGAATTCGTCGCTGGAAGCAGATAGGCTAGAAGATGGACCAACCTCGCGATTGTCCTCTCGTGCAACCTCTTCCAGATTCTGGACCCTAAAACTGGAACCAGCTCCCAAGACCACTTCGGTTCGATCGTTCTCAAGACCCGATCGACCCGAACTCTCACGATGAGTGTGCACCGAGCACTTGGTGCTATCCGAACGCGTCGTTATCTCGTCGTCGACCGAGGTCTCGGTGCTGGAACCCCCGTCACGGGACTCCGTAATCACCCTCTGAGAGTACATCGCGGTTATTATGGTTTCCGTTCGGTTGGCGAACAGCCCGGATCGTCCCGCAGCGTCCTGGTCCCCTTCCCTCATCGGTAGGGACGACGAGATCTTCGATTCCTCGATTCCGCAGTATCCGTTCTCGAGGGCGATCCTCCTGAGGGCGCACGTTACTTGGTCGATAAGATCCTGGATGTAGGACAGCATCAGATTGTCGCCCTCCTCCTCGGTGATCCTCGCGACTATCCGCAGCTCGTCCAACGCTTCCACGAGTCTGCCGAGTTTCGCCAGGCTCTGACCTTTAACGGGATTCGAATAGTGTTGGGTGATTCGATCGTCGAAGCAAGTGTACTGTTGATACCTGCGTAGACAATCGTCAGAGCAGGTACTGTCTATAACGCGCGATATGCGAGTTAGGAAGATCTAGACTCTGTATAGGGAGATCTAGACCCTGTACAGGAAGATCTAGAGCCTATACAGGAAGATCTAGACTTTGTACAGGAAGATCTAGACCCTATACAGGAAGATCTAGACCCTGTACAGGAAGATCTAGACCCTGTACAGGAAGACCTAGACTCTAAATCTCTGCTGCCGCAATCGTGAGCTTTGGATTTAACTCGAGGGGCAGAAGGGGGTTTACCCTAGTGAATGAAATCATCAAGTCACTGTGTTGGGTGATTCGATCGTCGGAGCAAGTAAGTATACCTACACAGACAATCGTCAGAGCAGGTACTGTCGATAACGCGCGATACGGGAGCAAAGTACAAGAAGATCTAGACACTGTACAGGAAGACCCAGACCGTGGATCTCCGTTGCCGCAACCGTAAGCTAGTCGTATCTGAATCGAGTGGCAGGTGGATGTTTATCCTAGCGATCGAAATCATCAAGTCATAATCCGCTATGTATGTACCATGGCACGGGGTAGATTGAGTCTTGCTGTGGTCATCCTATCGATTGCAATTCAAGTGGAATGAACAGCATTAGCATACCCGCGGATTAACGGTTCCAGGCTCTCCTAGCAACGGCAATCCTATCAATATTCCAGGCTCTCGAATGTAAATCGTGCTCACGTGGAAATTGATTCCGACGTTTCGCCAGCGTTGCAGCCAGCTTCATCAGAGGCTCGATAGGCTGGATAGACTGGCAGAGTTGATCAATTTTAATATCGTAGACCATGGATTGGACCGATAGTGACCTGGTCGCGCGTGTAATATCCCGTGAAAGAATCAGAACCGAGGACAATGTCAGACATCCTCCGAGGAAGCTAGCCGGACCCCTACCGAGACACTAGCACCGGAAACCTCGATCGTTTGGGTGGGATTATTGACACTTGCGCAATTAGCTGCCCACGTAGAACTCGGTCATAAGCATACATCATATTTAGGGTACTCTCACCTAGCAAAAGTCTCCCGTAGAGCGTCCATTTCTCAGACTTGCCCTCAATCGCAGCTCGTATGCACTCCAACGCCATCTCCACTGCCTGTTCGTACTTGCCAGTCTCCAGGTAGCATCGTCCTATCTCGTGGCGGATCCACGCCACAGGTATCGGTGCCCTCAAGCCTTTGGACAGGTGATCCCAGGCTTTCGCGGCGGCGTTCAGGTGACCGAAGCTCAGGTGGACCTTTCCAAGCGTGACCAACGATCGACAGAACTGTACCACGTCCCCGGTGCTCTTGGACAACCGTATCAGACGTGAAACGTTGCACACCGCACGATCGTGCCTCCCCAGGGCCATGTGGATCAAGGACAAGTAGCGGTACGATCCTATCTGATGGCGAGTAGGGTCTTCGAGTCCTGCCGATAGCACCAGCAACTCCTGCGCTATCTTCAGGGAGGCAGACATCCTGCCAGAATTGAAAGCTGTCTCTAGATTCTCGAGATACGTGTCGGCCATACTATTCAGCTGTCGTAGCATCGTTTTCGATCGCGTCAATTGCATGGTCGAGAGCCGGGGTGATGGCTGGGTCTTCCAATAGCTCTTGTGGGCATCGAAGTAGCTGAAAATGATTGTTCAGCAATTTATTGCTTCGTAGCCCGCGGGTACGGTTTGGCTAGGTGTCGTGAGAAGTGTCCGGATCGCGAGACGTGGACACTTTGCCATGAATGTAGCGTTGTAGGGTCAACATTGACGAATTGAAACGACAATTTAGAGTAGTTTAAGGTAGGGTTACAATTTAAAGTAGGGTTCGCGAGAGAAGGAGGATACAGAACTCTCGTTTAAGTTAGGTGTTGGAGAATGTAGAACGAGAGGACTGCTCTCGTGGCACCGTTCTCGTGCAAACGATCCAACTGGCTCGTCTGTACAATCGAGAATAATGTATCGAATCCAAGTCTTAAAGCGTTCGCGCCGTGTGTTCCCATTGACATCAGTTGAGACTATAAGCTGCGTTCGTATAGAACATTACTTTGACGATTCAGTCGGTTTAATTGTGGTCTACAAATGGTTTGATATCGTGCCGAGTGTGTTGTTCCTGATACGGATCACAGGCTAGATAAATTGGAGAGAACTTACGGGCTATGGAACTAAAAGATCCCACTCTGTGAAAACTGTGTAGGTAGCGTGGACGCGATAGACTCGCGAATTATACATTAAGCAGATCGTGTTATAGCGAACAGTAACGCAGATAGACGACACTTGAGCTGTATTCTTACAGGCTATACGGTGCTAGGTATAAGTTATAGGATGGTTAGGGATCTGATAAACTGCAGACTAGGTCAGTCATAGTCTCGTGAATCATAAATTACGTAGATCGTAATTTAAGTGGCTATCGGTCGGATACATTATCCCCTCGGCCAATAGATCACCGATAAACACTTGGAGTACCTGTACACTTTGCACGAAGAAGGTAAACCTCCAAAATTCAATTATTAGTCGTCCACTCAATTCACAGGCAAATACACTCTTACTACCGCAAACGGTACTTCCGATCGTTATTTATTCACTAACCCGATCAACAATTCCTCACTTGGACCAGGACCTAATAACAGGCTTTCCGAAATCTAAACTCCGCACCGTGCCCGAAAAGTGGCTCCGTTGCCAACAGCGCAAAGAAAATAAGAAGTAGGAAGATAAATCCAGAAGAGGATCAAGCAAGAGGAAAACCTCCGGCAAGATAAGCCCAGAAGAGCAAAACCTCGTGTCGACATCCCCTCGTATCGTCGAATAAACGACCACCCTGTGGGAAGTAATACCGAAAGTTCCCTCATATATATATAGCTGTAAGAAGAGAAATTAAAAAAAGTTAATAAAAAAAGGATCTATGTTGGGTTCTAGATTGCAACAGTGCCCAGTCAGCTCGAAGTTAGAGGTTCCCATGACTCCAGCGGCCTCCCCAACCCGGGAAATCGATGGTCTCCTCGAAACATTTCCCCAACGTTGAAGAAAAGAGGGTTTCCTCCCCTGACCCCGGTGTCTTTAAGAGAAATATTAGGAAAATCTTTGACACATCCGGTGGATCCTCATCGGTTTGCGTGGTTCCAACCCCGTGACCCAAATTTCACAATGTTCCTACCTGGTAGGAACAGTCAACGATTAACATTACCCTCGTTACACGGCCGCAATTAAATTCAATTTAGTTGGAACTCACCTCAAGGTTTCGGCCACCGACGACGGATCCGGTGACTTCTTCAGCTTGTCGTTCGCCTGGATGGCCGCCAATTCGGGGCACAGACTCACCGCTAATCCCTCTTCCGTTTTCACGTATGGTAAAACCTTCCGCAGAGCTTTCGTCGGATTATTGCAAGAGCTTATCGTCGCGGCGGTACGGCTGACTGCCAGGCTGTGACTGCTGTCACGGGGAAACAAGTTCGCAGCTCGATGGTACAGCACTAATGCCGACTCGTAATCGCCGCTGCAAATTGCGATTCGAAGGTTGATGTTCGTACGCGATAAAGTGACGGTCCGTTTAGCCTCGACAGGGCGAACCGAACTCGCGATTAATTACAACCGGCGCGGAGACTTGTTCGTGCAACTCGAAAGCAGTCACGGTAAACGCGACGTCACCTCTGCGGCACGTTCACGGGAAAGTAATTAACGGACGGACCGCTCGCGACGGGATCGATCCGGTGCGTGGAATAGAGAAAACGGGGAATACGATTATTGCTGGAAACGTTAACAGGGATCTTTCGAGCTGGAATCGAATCACCAGGTGGCATATAGTCGACCGTGATGTTTCCTGAAAGGTAATGTTTTATTGGTGGAAAAGTTCTGGAAGTGTGCAGGTAATTTCACAGGTCGAGCGAAAACGAATAGATGGGACGTGTCGTTTGGGGAGTTATTATTTTATCCATCGGGTTGTTTGGCAAGTCGTTTCGTCCTCCAAAATGGTGAATATAGTATATAATTTAATAAAATGTTTATACGCTCTAAAAGAATCGTGTTTCATTTTCACCGAAGAAAAACAAAATGACTTCTTCTTCAAATGATTAGTTTCGGTATACTTTATCTGTTACTTGGGATGTTGAGCTTTTTTTTCAAATACGAGAGAATTTACCAACTGGATAGATAGAAAAAGAAATACTATGTATAGTACGTGTTATGTGCAGTTTTATTATATTATATTATTAGGATCGTTAGTGAACTTTGTCGAGTTTGACACTGATCAGGAGAAGAAAAATTAAAAACTGCTGATGTGTATAGAAAAAGAATTATAGTATGCTACCAATGAAATAACATAAGGTCATAAGATGACATGAGATCAAATGCAGTAATGCAAAACCAGGAAATTCGTTCTAAACAATTTTCCAATGACTCGTATCGTGTCAGATTAATAAGAAAAAATGATAAACTAAATACAAACGATTCAACGTAAGATTGTTCGATGATAATTGCCATCTAAACTAAATTGTAATTTATCGATATTAAGAACTGTTATTGATCCGACCTTCAGTTAACTTTTACCCTCAAAACATATACTGTTTATTTCAACTTCTGCCCTCATAGAACATTTACAATCTGTAATATCCAGTGGTGGTTATATCTGTGTCTCTATCGTTAATTTCGACTTTCCAAAGTCGCTTCAAATAATGGCTTTCATTTCTGCACACTTGTTGCAGCACCGTTGCAATTTATTGTCACTGGTCGTTCGAACGTTCGAATTTTGTTTCAGTAGACGATCGAGTCGTGGAAACGATCCAATGACAAAGAATCCAAATAACTTCCGCGACCATAATTCCGCGGTTTCGCTCTGGCTGGGTTCAATCGTTCGAACAGCAATCGCCGTTCGATTTTATCGCGTGAAATTCATTATTCGGATGAAATACGCTCGCACGAGTTCTTTGGGAGCCAACGATCGATCGATAAAGCTCTCGAATTGAAACGTATTAACCACGCGAATTCTCGGCGAGATTTACCTCGGCGTGGAATAAAATTATAAAAATCGTACCGATCTCATTAAAAAAAAAAAAAAAAAAAAAAAAAAAAATAGAATTAGAAAATAGAAATTTCCTCGTTAATGGACGAAATTTTGTCAACGATTCCACAAGTTTACGTTCGGTGACGTTAATTGACAAAGTAAAGATCGAAATTGCATTGAATCATGAAAATGACGGCGATACATAGTCGATTTATAACGGAAGAATTTAATTTCGCATCGAATTGTAATGCAGATATTAGCATAATTTTGCACCGGGCTTTTCAGATTTACGCTCCTCTAAATAATTGTCCCGTGTAGCAGAGAGCTGCGCACGCGTGGTAATTAACTATGCAAAAGTGATTAAGCGATACCGTACGGACGGTCGAATAACTGAACTGGTCGTTTCAAAGGAATAAATTAATTTCTCTGATTAAATCATCAAAACCGCGCAGGAACAGTGCAAACGAAACCGAACGGGCATTGAAACGCAATTAAATTGTTAGCGACGCGATTTCAATAATTAGTTTTACCAATCGAGTTGTAACTTTAAGAATACGTTCATGGCAACTGTACCTACAGCATAAACCTATCGAAATCATCCATTTCCAAATTGAATCTCGCGTGTTTGGTTTGGTAATTCCCTCGAAAATCGACTCGAGTACAATCTACATTTTTCGTCAATTATTCGCGATAATAATTGTAATCGAAAACATCGTACGCGTGTCGAGAAATCATTGAGAAAGTATAGTTAAAATAAACGAGACAACCGTCCAGTTTCAACTCGAAAATCGAACGAAAGAACGAAACGATGAAAAATTAAATTAAAATTACATCGAGGAGATGAAAGTATCGAAACTGTACATACCCAAGTACGACAAGAAGTACGTCTGGTACCGGTTTAATTAATCGAACCAAGGACCACACGTACAAAATATTAATTCCGTAACCCACACTCGTGAAACGTCGAGCGAACGGTCCACGTATACCGAGAAGTGAATTGAAATTATCTCGAGATGAAAATATCAAAAATACACGTCTAAGATTGACACGAGTTACGGTTCAATTAATCGAACTAAAGAAACCCATACGAATCATTAATTCTATCTGTGTAACGCACGTTCGTCAAACGATAATTCAAACGATAATTTAAGCAAGTCGAACGATGAACCATTCTATGGAAAAGAATGTAATTTTTTTTCACCCCCTTTTTCGTGGCAAAAATCTGAAATCGATTCGGGTGGCGAGTGGGTCGTCTTCGGTTGGA
Source organism: Ptiloglossa arizonensis (assembly GCF_051014685.1). NCBI lineage: Eukaryota > Metazoa > Arthropoda > Insecta > Hymenoptera > Colletidae > Ptiloglossa > Ptiloglossa arizonensis. Next base: position 19,855,733 of record NC_135051.1, read on the forward strand.
ATTAATAATGCATAAATTCTCTCGTTAAAACTCGTGGGCCGGAAACGAAGAAATCTCCAATTCCGTTTGTCGCTCGAGTCGCTTTGGTAACCGTTAACCTCGTCGATGACTCCGTCGCGCGAGCTGTTTTCGAAGGCTGGGAAAGTTTCACCCGGGGATATGGAAATCTTGCCTCTGATAGAGCTGTTCCGCTTCGCGGTGAAGAGCCTGCGCGAACTCACGGTCGTTTCTGTCAAGCTTCGCGTCGCTCTTGTGCTCGAGGCGGGCACGACTTTCCGCATTTTCCACCGTTTTCCGCATCTCGTTCAGATCGACCAGTTCCGACTTGAGCTCCCTGCTCGCGAGAACAGCCATCGATTTTTTAACTTCGAACATGCACTGGCATCGCGTGGCACGTCGCGAGACACGTCCGCCTGAACTCTGCCACGAATATTAGACATTATTCACACTAGTGAAGTACGGTACACAATGTTGTTTATGTATTATACTTTACGAGTATAAACACGAATGATGTTTATTCATCCTCGACGCACAGTTTGTATTACTTCGAACTGCTCTGTGATTCTTGCGAACTACGGTCCGAAAAAGAACGATAACGACAAGATCGTATCTCATTGGCTGATCGAAAATTAACATTTTTATGTTTGACATTGTATCTGAGTGAGAATAGTGGCAATGCATCGCTGAGATTGTCCCGTTGAAAATGAGTCCAAACACGACTATGTTCGGATCGTTTTCATTTTTCTTTCTTTTTTTGGAATTGGCAGTTTTTCAAAAATGATTCGTGTAACGTGGGAATGAAAATTGTCCGAATGTGGTCGTGTTTGGACTCATTTTCATCGGGAGAATCTCGCCAATGTATTGACGATACTCTCGTTTAGATACAATCACGTTGCTTTGAATCTTTAGGAACGAACGTTTGTAACTCGAAATGCATTGCGTTCCATTGTTGGCTGAAGCTTGGAGAAATTCAATTTCTGAAAAAATGGCACAGAGTGCCGTGAATATTGTACTCCTGAATAATCAAAATCTAAAGATCCCACGATGTTCTCGTATGGAGTTATGCTGTCAACCAGGTCAAAGGTCACGGTTTCGTGAAAAACGGGATAAAAGTTTCAATTTCACTCAGCCAGTGACGCAACCAGTGAGGGACAAGGAAACGGTTACCCTTCCCTACGAGAGAATTTAAAATAACATAAACTGAATTTTGAAGAACATGCACAGGAGGCAACAAGAAAAATCTTTCTTGTTTCAAGACGAAAACCTTTTATCCGCTCGTCCCTTTATTTCATATTTCCGGTCGCGACGCTGTCAAATATTTATTCCAAGTATGCTTAATTTTTCAACTTACCATCGATCGAGCATACCCGCACTGTGACTCGCATATTTCGAATAAAATAAAAAAATCTATTTTTCTTTTTTCTCGGTTCATTTTTTATACGGTTCGTTTCGTAAAAAATATCAGTGTGTTCGGAAAGTCATTTCGTGTTTTTTTTTTCAATGAAAATGAAACACAATTTTTTCAGAGCGTATAAATATTTTATCGAATTATACATTCCCCATTTTGGAAAACAGAATAACTTTCCGAACAACCCGATAATTCGTTTCTGAAGAGATTTAATCCGAAATCGTACCACTCGCGAGAACCAAGCCTTGAACGATTACTACTCGGAGACAAGTGTAACTGTATTTTAGGACAACTGGATACAAGCACGAAATCGTGCCTAAGGGAGGGCTCAAACACAGGAGCGAGCTTTCAAACTTTTTATCGCGCGATGTCCATTGGATCGCCTCATCCTTACACCGATGAAAAACGCCCGATACGTTTCCCGGTTAATTATAAAGTATCCGACGATCCAGACCGAGCCGGACTCCTCCAGCCGAAGACGCGAACTTTTCCAATAGAATCGAATCTGGTTTCCTCCGGGTGAACTTCTTCGACGTATTCGGCGATGCAGTCCGCAGGGGGAGCCCGAACTTTCGATTTAACGGGGTGCAAGCAGACAGCGACGAAGTTATCCCATTAGGTGGCGCGATTTTCAAGGGCCTGGGAAGAGAATCTTGCGTCAATTTCGCCCTACTTGGTGTCAGAGGGACGAAAATGAATTATAACGGGGTATTACTTCGCGATAGTTCCACTTGGAAACTATTCCCGGGCAAAGAGTAAACGGGATTCACCTCGACTGGCAGCGAAACGTTGGAATAATATTCTTCGAAGCTGTAAAAAAAAAAGAAAAGAAAAGAAAGTCTCGAGAACCGAATCGACGATCCTCCAACTAGATGGCGCTGATTTGAAAGTCCTGAAACTTTAATCGAACGACCTATGAAGCTAGTCCTCGATTTCCGGGATGTATATCTCGTAGAATTGTATTAAGGCAGCAAATATGACCCAAGAGAGGATCGTCCTCGCAACTGTTTGAGTCTAGCGGATCTTTCGTCCCTTTGTGACTCGTATAACGAGGGAGCCGTTACTCCGTGTGAAATACTCCCATGGTGCCAGTGTACCGAGAGATTTCAGTTTCAGTTCGTGATCTTCGGATCAAAGATGTTACACGCACTCTTAGGTGCGAACCACTCCCGTGGGACACGGCGCGGAATTCACAGTCGATGTTCTAACCGAGTGGCTCACCTTTGGATCGGTCTATCCAACCGTCATCGACATGGATGATACGCCAGAACGGGTACAGTGGTTCTCAGTGACGTTCAATCGTACTCGTTGAAGTCCACGTAACCTGGTCTCTCGCTGGTCATCGAGTATTGATTCAACAGTGCCCTCTTAGCTTCTAGCTCGATGTCCTTCGGAGGACTCGGCAGTATGGTCATCCTCTTGCAGGGCAGCTTGAACTTCTTATCGACCGGCTTGCAGCCAGGCATCACGGACATCCTGCGTTTGGCGGGCACAGCCTCCATGCTTCTCAGAAGATAGTCCACCTTGGGTTTCATATCCGGGGGCATCAGGTCCAGGATCAGCTGTTGTCTCGCGGCGATCGCGTCGAAGTACAGCACCTTCTCCATATCCATTTCGTCGATGATGTTGATGATCTGTGTGTAGAAGTCCATCAGGGATTGGAGACCGAGTTTCTTCGCACTTGCAAGTGCTAACAACGCGCACGTCTTCGCCTCGTTTCGGTAATTCTGGTTGATCTCGATCCGCAGGAATAAGTGGTGAACGTTCACCGCCCATTGCTCGCTGCCTGCTTCCTCGGCCATGTCGCGAGCTTTTTTCCCATAGTATCTGGCCATGTCGTAGCGACGGATATCGATCAGGTGCTTGCAGAGCTCGTGGAACAACCAGGCGAGCTCGAGAGGCTCTGACGCCATGGCCAGTCTTCTGTTCACAAAGATGACAATTGCTTGGGTCGTTGATGGACTATTGGTGCAACATTTGGTTACTCGTTTTACCGATACAACTCTCAGATGCGAAGGAAGGAATATAGAAGATAGAAATGGTAATAGAGGTGAACTCTCAGATGTGAAGGAAGTAATATAGAAAATACAAATGATAATAGAGATGAACTCTCAGATGTGAAGGAAGTAATGTAGAAGATACAAATAGTAACAGCGATGAACTCTCAGATGTGAAGGAAGTAATATAGAAGATACAAATAGTAATAGAGAAAGGTATATTAGACACACATAACTGATAGCATATTCGATGCATAATCATATAGCATAGACTCGCAGAGGAAATGTTAAACACACCTAACTGATAACAGAGACGGATCACAGTCATCGGACATAGAATCGTACAAGTTATATCTACCTTAATGCAACTTGTTACTAAGGTTGAGATCATGCCGAGTTCTATCTTGCCAATAGGATAAAAGGTTCGGATGGTAACAGAAGTAGATCCATCCGACCGATACCGATATACCGTGTACTCGAACATAAAACGACTCTAAGACTTCGTGCTTACACTTGCAATTTACTTCGATCACGGTAGAAGCACACCCCCAGTAGGGGCAGCGAGCGAGCTAACTTGTATTGCCCCGAGGAAATCGATGTTGATTTTACCTCGCGTCAATTTCAGCGGAAAAAGTGTCCGCGTGGGAGATGCTACGAGCTGGATCCTTTCTACTCCGTAGATACAGACAGTGACAAACAAAGTGGATAAAATGTAATGCTTGAATTATGACGACCAAAACTACCGACCCAGTTCCACCTAGCCTTGCAACGAATAAATCTCCCCGGGCAGGCTTTGTGCACCATAAATTGCCTCATTTTCTATGCTTTTAACTCTCCTGTTTCGCTCGTAGCATGATAAGAAGGGTAGCCAAGACCCCAGTCCCGTTCGAATGGTTGCAACTTGTGATACGGTGCACGAAATCTTGGTCGAGGATTCGTCGTTTGGTACCGTCGAAATATCCTGAACGCGTCTTTTCTATGGCTCAAGTGTATCCAACCGATGTCACTGTCCCGGGGCAAATCAGCAACGCGTATCCCCATGTGATGCTTCAGATACGTTTTCCTCAGTTCCTTGTTCCGAATGTGACTTAGATCACGGGCGTCGATGTACACCCACGCGATCATGTTGTACACAGCGTTCAGACACTTCTGCTTCAACGGGAACATGTTCAGGGAATGCGAGTCGAACTTGCCCTTGATGCGATCGGCCGTGCTGATCAAAGGAGAAACAAATCTCTGATCTCGAATGTTCCTACCGAGACGATGTTCGAGACTGGTGTCTCGATTGTAAATTTTGAATAAAAACTCCTCGATTCACCTGAAGAACGTCATGTAGTCCTTACGCATTCTCAAGTCGTGCAGCTTGCACAAGAAGGAGTATGCCTGAACGATGATCAGATTCTTGCGCAGCTGCACGTCCATCTCGAGGATCTCTCTGTGGCTCTTCGATATGTTCATTCGTTGAAAGAGGAGCACGTAAATCGGACACCTAGTTCGAAGAATGTTTTGCTTGCGCTCCAGCCTCCAGAAGTCCCTTGTCGCCAATGCGTGCAGCTCGTCTGTCGTCTTCTGGCACGAGGACAGAAAATTGTTCAAATCGTCGGACAACATTTGCAGAAACTGCTTGTCGTGCGCCAAGTAGCCCAGGTAGATTTTCGCGATGACAGCCTGAAGCTTACGAAACTTGGCTTCGGCTTGACCTTCCGAGTTGTTTACTTTGAGCCTAGACTGGTCCTCGTCTATGCCTGGGGAACAGTAAAATATTGGATCAGCTGGTTTGTCTTCTAAAAGGTATTAGTGACACGCTGGCATGTCCTTGCTTTTTCTTCGACGTCCTGTCAAGGATGAAAATAAACACAGTTTGAAATTTTAATTAAGGATTGAAATTTTAATTAAGATTTGAAATTTTAAGGTTACGAGAAGAATATTCGGAAGAGTGTAAGAATAAGAATTATTTCCGAAACTGAGTATCATCGAAATGTATAGTTATCTATAAATAACGAAACGTTCAAAGAACGATTAATCGCTATAATCAAACCGAATTGATTAAGATGTGAAATTTTTAGGTTATAATGCGAAAACAATATTCGAAAGTGTGTAAGAATAAGCATTATCTCCGAAACTGAGTATCATCGAGATGTATAGTTATCTATAAACAACGAAACGTTCAAGGAACGATTAATCGCTACGACGAGACCGAATTGATTAAGATGTGAAATTTTGAGGTTATGAAACAATACTCGGAGTACGAGGATAAGGAGATGAAGAATTATTCGTAAAATTGAGTATCGTCGAGATAATTGGCTACAAACGATAAAAGTTCGTCCAAAGTATGATTAATTGCCCCAATGAAGTCTAGTTGATGATCTTCCAAAGCCCTGTTATCGTTCACCGAACGTGGAAGACAATTTTCGGTGTTCTGAGAACGGGGATACCGGTGAATAATATTTATTATCGCCCGGCACGTGCAATGCCACCAAGTAGCACCATAACTGGATTACAATCCAGCGTGGTGGAAAGTTGTACTGTTCAACGAATGGTATTAAGTTGTAACGAGCTTTTTTCCCCAGGAAAAGTCATTTTCACAACCGGGACGTCGGGTTACAGTCCAATTAGTCCGCGAAACAGAAAGTTCTGGGCAGTAGCGAAACAAGTACAGTTAACTTGATTTTCTTCGGGACCGTGTGTACGGTAAAATTAAAGTCGATAAATCAGAAAGTTAAGTCGAGACTTAGGAATTACCCGAGCGTCCCCGGGGCACGCCTCTTCGGCCATTGGTGAGTGCGTTTCCCTCCGATAAAACGCGTGAAAAATTCGTGAAAAATTCCTTGCAACAACGACCAGGAGTAAACAAAAATTAAATTAAATCAATACTGCGCGAATATTTCATCGATTCGACACTCTGTCGCTAGAACCTTTTTTTTATTATTCGAATCGGTTTCTGTTGCTTATTTGGAATAACAATATGGCCGCCGTCAGCGTTTGTTATCTGTTACGAGATTTTTCGATCAGATATATCTGGTAGACGTTTAAGTGCTATATTTATGGGCAACGAAAGGCTACTTAGTTAAAATATAAAACCATGAAAATTATTCTGTTCTAACGAGAAAGTTGAATCGAGATTTAGGTTAGGTCGGTACAGTTCGAATTGGCCAATCAGATTTAAGAACGTCCATGTATAATATTCCTTCCACCGAATTCTTCGATAACCTCTAAAACCGATCGTGACAAATAATGATTAAATGAACTTCGAATGTGTATCAACTTTTCTTGTTTGAAGATTTAGGTTAGGTCGGTACAATTCGAATTGGCCAATCAGATTTAAGAACGTCCATGTATAATATTCCTTCCACCGAATTCTTCAATAACCTCTAAAACCGTGACAAATAATGATTAAATGAACTTCGAACGAGTATCAAGTTTTCTTGTTTGAAGTATAAGATGATAAAGATCAGAGAAACAAGTGTTTCATTATTCGAAACCACTCTTTTATGAAACCACTGTTAAACTTGGTGTCTTTTTATTGGTTGGAAGAAATGAGATTGCATCGCGAGACGAAAGCAACGTGTTCCTGTACCTTCGAATTCGTCCACTTCCTCTTTGAGCTTCTCGACCATCAGCTTCCGGTGTTCCTCGAGATTACGTATCCAGGGTGAGAGTAGCAAAAGAGCCTCGGGAGAGGTGTTCTTGCCGACGCAGTCGTCGATGGTCTCGTTGCCTTGGATTATTGCATGCATGAGGGCGACAGTTTGGTGTTTCTGGAAACCTTCGTGGGCGTGTATCAGACTGTACTCGAATTCACCGACTTGGAAAAGGGTCGTCAACTGCAGCTCCTTCACCTTCGAGTACTTCGGATCTTAAAATCGATAATATTTCCTTGTGACCATTATCCATGTAAATTCCATCAACAGATCGTTCGACAATGTACTGTGCACGGATCGTAAAAATTCATTTGAAATAACACAGAGACAAGAGGGGTATGTATATATAAATAAACCCTTTCTCTTTGTTTTTTTTTTTTTTATAATTTTGGCCAATCTTTACAATCGTATTTTTACAATTGTAAAAGGAGAATATACAATTGTAAATGAGAATTGTAAAATTGCAGAATATGGGCTTATAATCAGACACGAGTTTCTTTCAAATGCATTCTTGTAAATCGTGCACAGTACATCGCTCGTATTTCCGCAAGTTTAAGAAAAATATCCCGTCACTTCCGTAAACCGTGTCGAAGGTGGTAAAAGTTATCGTCCCTACGGTTTTCTTTTCTAATTATTCAACGAACACCGAGAACCTTGCAAAGAACCACCGGAGCGAATATCGAAGGAAAAAATAAAATTCGCGAGCGCAAGCACCGGCGAATAATCGCGTACTTCCGATCGAAATGGTAACGGGTAGTTTCTACGGTACAAATTTTTCATTAATTAATTACAGCCACTTCACAGAGGATCATCGTTATGCGTGCAAAGTAAGAATAATCTCAAGGAAGAGCAAGCTAAGTAATTGCATTCAAGCAGCGGGCAAACTCGTTTCAGAGCGGCGTGGTTCGCTTTAAAGTTGCTTCGTCGCATAAATTATTTTAAATGGCCCCGTATCCACCCCCCACCCCGCCCCTCTCCTCACCTCACCTCCTTCCTTTGCCGTTAGAACAAATCCGATGCGTCCGCTGGCCGGGTTACAGCGGAAGAAGAAAATTTACCATGCAGACTTGCACGAATTGTGGGTTATCTCTTGCTACCCTAAGTGCTCTTTAAGTTCTGACGTACGAACGGCGCTTACGGTCCTTTATACCTCACGGTCCACGAACGAAACTTTAATTCCGCATTAGCGCGGGAAATGTTACGCGGTCAGTATTTCGAAAAATAAGAACGCGTTCGCGAACATTTGGGAAATAAAACTCGCCGAATACCAAGTATCTGCTACGTCGAACACCGTGGAACATAAAAGGAACGTTTATTCAACGGAGAAAGCTTCGAGAGATACTCTTTTTGTATCATTTCGTGTCTATTTTTAACCAATATCAATTCGTACGAACACGACACTTGAAACTCCGTTTCGAATAATTTGTAAATATTCTAAACTTCGAAGTGTAAAAATAGAGGATGAGGATGAGTTGAAAATGAAAAAGAAAAATTATTCTATGAATATATATACACGTTCTACATACCTTAATTTTCAAATTGTCGACGATTGAACAAAATGTTCAATGTACCCAACGAAGATAGTGGTGCGCGTATTTTTAGATCACCCTGTGGATAATCTATCCACAAATACGTTATTGTAACACGAACGTTGAAGATCACCCGTAAGATGAAATATTTTACCAAAACGTGGTACAAGATTCTAACCTATAGATACACATTTCTCGGTGGTCTTCCTCGCTCTGTTGTACCTCGCGTAGTTGACCTGCGTCTTGCACAGACCGAGGTAGGTCCTTAGATCCTTGTCCAGACCCGCCTTGATCGCTTTGTCGAAGTAAATCTCCGCAATGGGGTACTTGCCGAGCCTGGCGAACGTGTATCCCCACTCACGGTAAGTAATACTGTCCCTGAAGAACTCGGGGACCACGTCCTTCTTCATCAGCGCCATCGCGTCGAGTCGAATTTTGCCCCGTGGGGTGGAAATTATTCGGAAAATTTAACCCGTCAGTCGATCCCGAGTTCGTTGCGGATAACCTATCCGCCGGAACGATATTTAATTCACGAGCTCGAAAGACACCCTCGTGAAATTCAAAGGCCTCCCCTTCACTCATGAATTTTGCACCACCGTCTCCAAAAAGAATCGTTTTGTGATCACATCTTTATGAAACCGACGGAATCACGTCTTTTTTTCCCTTTTTTTGCTTTTGGAGGGGTGGAGATAGCCACGAGTCGATTCTCTCGTTTCAAAATGCGCGCGTCGCTTCGTGCCTGGTTCAGATGGCGCTGGCCTCGCTGCTCGCGATTGACACTACGAATATTCGAATATTTGTCAATATTGAAACATTACGAATAAACGTAAAGTATTGGGTTGTTCCGAAAAGTCATTTCGTTTCTTTCGGTGAAAATGAGACACGATTTTTTTAGTGTACAAACATTTTCTTAAATTATATATCCTCCATTTTGGAGAACGAAATGACTTACCGAACGACCCAGTATTATTTAAATTTTTCACTTCGATAACTAATATCGTCTAGTTTAACTTACTACACATTTTCGCTAAATATTAAGCTACATTACAAACATATATAAATTCCCACCTTCTATTAATAATATTACAAACTGTAGCTTTTGTGTTAGTTCTTTTGGCAAGTACGCTACTCGATAGTACGTTTAATTTATTTTTTTTCTCAATTGAATCGAATTTTACATCGAAACGGATCCAAAGGAAACATTTTATTACGCGTTGTCGAAACGTTGAACTTTGCTTCTATCACCGTTTTGGATTAAAATAATTTCGATAAGCGATCCTCCGACCTTGTCGAGCCGCCTATGTACACACGAGTCGTTAGGAAGATTCGATTCGTGGGGTTCGTGTGATTCATGGAATCGCCGCGGTGTCCCTGTATTTTGAGTTTCCCTGGGTCACGTGCTTCCGTCGTAGTTCCTTTGAGTGCAAGTCGAGACCTAACGTAATCCGCTTTCGACTCTAAAATACTGCCGTGCATGCAAAGCTCCCTGTGGCATTAATTGTCACGCGCGGCAAGGGGCTGCATTGAAACTACCGAAGTGGATTCGTATCCACGGTACTTTATCTTTTTCCATCGCGTTGACAGAGGACTTCACTGTCCTCGAAACTTTTCATCACGGAAACTGTTGACTTCCTTTCTCTTCCACTTCATTTTCGAATTATTGACCATTCGTTGAAATTATTCAGAAATTATTCCTCGGTGATTATCAATCGACCGTTCTCTCTGATTCTTATTTTGCAACATCTTTGTTCTCAACGTTATGCGTCTAGTTTGAGCTGTAGACAGTTACGCATGGTGCAAGGACTGCCGTACAGTGCACAGATGTCTCCAAGACCAAGAGAATACCCTTTGTCAGATTGTCACCGGCACGAGTGCGAGTTGTACTACGCGAGTAGTTTCAGAAAATGGTGGGAATAAGTTCGCGACAACCTGACAGAGCACTACCAGACTCTCCGCGAGTCTGAAGCATATCTAAACTATCACTTATTAACTGTGCAACACACGTGACAGTATTCTTTAACATACGTTTAGTGATTTAAATCTCAGACAAGATTGGACTTCGTTTGAAATAATAAATAATGAATATTATAACAAGAATGTAAATTAAAACAATTTCTGTGGAGAAGGTACATAATTACAGAGGGTACATCGAGTACTACTGTCTTGTAGAAGACAAATAGAGGAAGGTCTAACTGGGAAGAGGGATATCCCAGCTTGACCTTCGAGACACCTAAATTTACAATCTGCACAGGTTTTACAACGAGATTGTACAAAGTAAAATAATTTCTGTGGAGAAGGTACATAATTACAGGGGGTACATCGAGTACCACTGTCTTGTAGAAGACACATAGAGGAAGGTCTAACTAGGAGGAGGGACATACCATATAAATTCACAGTCTGCACAAGTTTTACAATGAGATTGTGATTTTTTGTTGCAGAGTTACTGATCAGCCACCGCGTAGAAGTAAAAGCGTCGAGCAATCGCAGACCCATCGACTTAGCTGTGCCCTCGAGATGCGGTGATGGCTCTGCTCTACAGATTCGCGCAGCTGCCTGACAGCAGTAGCACGCGAGTCTTCTCGTTTGTAGTCACCAGGAGCGTGGTACGTGATCCCGAAAGAGACGTCACCAGCAAGGAGCTCGTCTGCGGTTTCCAACGATGGTCCGTCGCGTTCTCACGAGGGAACAAGGTAATTCTGACGACCTTCGACCTCGCGATACACTATCTACCCTGTCCACTGTCGATCCGCAATGTGAAAATTCCCTTGCGCACGATTAACGAGACCTAGGTAGTCCCCGCTTTCAAGCAACAAAATCGAGACGACTAGTTGGCACGAAAGCGGGGTAACGTTGTTTATTCACAACCGAGGTCAACGAGAACTGTAACTTCACAAACGAGACAGATAGCAATATTCACTTGGAACCGAGGTCCGTATGAATTGTATCTCGAAAGCGGGGTAGTCATATTTACCTCGAAGTGAGACCGATAAGCATTGTCGTTCGAAAGTGGGATAAATAGCGAACGTTTACCCGGAATCGGGGCCAAGAAGAATTGTCATTTGAAAGCGAAGTAGGTAGCGATATTTATCTCCAACTGAGGGTGATAAAGTCTGCCACTTGAAACCGGGGTGATTGGGGATATTTGTCTGAAACTGGGACCAGTAAGGATTATTCACTCGAAAGCAGAGCAAGCAGTGATATTTATCTTTAACGGAGGCTAATAAGAATTGTCACTTGAAAGCGGGGTGGGTAAAAGCGATATTTACCTCGAACCAGGGCCAATAAGAATTGTCACTCGAATGTTCCAACGTTTGATCGTGTCGCGATAAAGCAACGCACGTAAAAGGAGAGTAATCGCTTATTAGTTCGCTCGAGTCTACTTAGCGCGGTCATAAATTACTGTAAAAGGAAGCGAAAGCTCCGTAACAAGTGCTGTAGCGTTTTCTTCGCAAGTTCTCTTATCAGTGGGTATACCACTCATCTTCTCGTGTTTACCGGGTAAAGCTTAACGCTCTGCCAACAGTTTGATCGAGTTACGGTTCGTTCAATTGAACGCGGGCTCTGCGGGAGCGTGTACGATAAATTGCGAACGCGCGGGAGGAGTCGAAAAATCAATCGGCCGTGTCGATGCTTAAATTCAATTAGCGCAAGGGCCGGGCTGCTTTTGTAAATATGGACGAGGATATGGGATGCAGCGCGCGTACGAGAAATATGCTACGATTAACTCGGTAATTGGATAGCGATAATATCGGGGAATTAATGAACCCGTCAGCGATAATCTGCAATCGGTGGACTGCACGGGCGTAGCGCTTCGAGAATAAAATTGCGAAATCTCGGCTCGCGAACGAACGACCAGGAAATAAGGGCAATGCTCGCCGAGATCGATGTTGCTTCCGTTATCAGTGCGCACAGAGTGGCTGGAAAATCGCGATACGATCTGGATCAGGCTCGACGATCACGAATACGTCGAAACGATTCCTTTCGCGTTGATAACGAACATTTTAATGTTGGATATTCTTACTTCGTTGCTTCGGAATAAAGTCGATGTAATTTATGGAAATAAAGTTAATACGAAAAGCACTGTTCGGCGGTACGACGAAGTACTGAACGTAGAACTAGTCAAAAAAACAAAGTGGTAGAGAGAGTGCGCAATGTACCCTGAGCAATTGTCACACAGTCCACCGTGTTGCACCTGGTGCGTTCCTCGGGTCTCTTACGACCCGTCTCGCAATATTTCTTTGGCGGCGCTAAATTAAAGTATGTTAGAGGAAGGAGCGAACGGAAATATAAGGAAGTGGGGATAAGCGTTTCATCCCGGGCCTGCTAGTGGACTCGTCAGTAAGGCATCCTAGCAGGCCCTGCCTTATACGCCGGGACATTGGAAGATCGGTAAGAGGTCGTATATATAGCGATCGGAGCAGGTACGGGAACTTGCGGGAAACGGTTGGTGGTGAGTTTCCCTCTGGTGGCAAGCGTGGGTAGTGCCGCCACATAACCCCCTTGCCAGTGGTAAACGATACTTTGAAGTTCCGTCCTGATGTCCCAGTGGCGTAGGTATTTTTGTTCCGTTGTTCGGTGGCACAACAAGGCACAGGAGGAGGTTGTCTAGAGTAGTGGACGAGAGGAATGGTTCTTTTTCGTAGTAAGGCCCAGCTGCTGTCGATTACGAAATACGCATGGCGAGCCTTGTATGCTCAAGCCGCGATTTTACTTGTTGTCCGACGTTGATGCGTGAGCGTACCGGTACTTATGAAACGCATCCGTGTGGTCGGTGAATAATGTCGACTAAAGCTGCCTGCTGTCCTCCTGGGGTTGATCCTGATGGTTAGCCGGAGGTATAGCGTCATATCGTCGCTGGCAGGTAAAGGAGTCAACCCTCGGAGAGGGGGATTTACGAAAAATCGGCCTTTACACGTTGCGTTCCATCCATCGTCTTGTGCTGCACCTCTACTGCTGCTGTGCTGTTGTCCAGAAGGTTGCGTTGGTTCTTAGACGGGGTCACCACTTTGGCGGCGCTAAATTAAAGTATGTGAGGAAGGAGCGAACGGAAATAGGAAAAGGAGTGGGGATAAGCGTTTCATCCCGGGCCTGCTAGTGGACTCGTCAGTAAGGCATCCTAGCAGGCCCTGCCTTATACGCCGGGACATTGGAAGATCGGTAAGAGGTCGTATATATAGCGATCGGAGCAGGTACGGGAACTTGCGGGAAACGGTTGGTGGTGAGTTTCCCTCTGGTGGCAAGCGTGGGTAGTGCCGCCACATTTCCTTTCTTTATAACTGAAGCTAGGTGTAACAGTTGCGACTGGACACTTCGGTGTAATTAGAAACTTGAGTTCTATACATTGGAGACATTTTTGCCCGACAAACTTTACGCGTTCAATTAATTGGAAGAATACTTAGAGGTTAAACCTTGCAAGTGGCAGGACTGTATCGTCCATCTCCAAATTTCAATGAAATTGGTACTGAACGGTATCTCCGTACCTACCGAAACAATATTGGTGATATCGGTACGTAGAATATCGACAGTACGTGTTGGTAAACTATTAGGACAAAACAAAGTTAAAATTTGTAAAATTCCGCATTCACTCTATCAATGTGTAACGATTCCCTTCATTTTATCCAGTAAACGAAATTCCAAGATCAAAAAGATCACACGGCTTCTCTGTGCTCAAAGGTGCTGGGCGCGTACTTGGTATGGCGAGGTGCCTCGAGGAATCTTCGAGTCTACGTGGACTTCACGTTCACCCTGCTGAACAGGGAACACTTTTCGATGAACGAGGGCTTCTCGGGCAAACGGGTCAAGTTCACGTACGAGGCCCCCGCCCAAGGAAATCGCAACTACATCCCAGTTTCCGATCTCTACAACCGCAACTTCGCCGACACGAACGGCGAGTTTCAGCTGGAGCTGGCAATGTCGAACGTGCGTACCGTCTACATGACCGAGCTTAAGATGCCGAGCAGTACATTCCCAGCTGGCCAATCGAAACCGAACAAGCTGGAGACCGATTACTTCGCGTTCGGTGGCTTCGATTGGAACCTGGTGATCTATCCGCACGGGAACAAGGACCCGGAGGGTTACCGCGGCCACGACAGTTGCGTGAGCGTCTACCTGATGAGGTTGACGGGATTCGATCACCGTTGCAGAGTGAGATACAGCGTGGCGTTGGGCGAGGGTGACCGTAGGATCGACTCGGGCATGGTGGAGGATCTCTCGGACGCCGAGGGTCGTGGTTTCGGTTGGCACCCGCGCGTCAGGTGGTCCGAGATCTCGCACAAGGGAGCCATACGGATATCCCTGGAGATGGTCGAGGCTAGAACCATCTGCGAGGTAGCGGTACAAGCACGCGGACCGGCAGCTCTACCTGCGACACCGTGCTACGACAGAGACAAGCAGGCTTGGTCGATCCGGGCCGATCTTCACTCGGACACCGTCAGACTGCACTTGGTCTACAAGGACATCCACAACGTTCCACGGAATCACTTGAGGTTCGTATACACCAGTCGTTTCCAATCGCGCAAATAACGAAGGGAGATGTCCCGGGGACATCGGTAGTCGTAACAGTGCCCAACAACGTTTTAACGAATCACCCTTTCGCGTTACCAGGTACGTGAGCTGGTCGGCCTACTTGCTGAAAGAGGACGAGCCGAACGCCATCGCGATCACCCTACCGGGTGGCCCGTTCAGCCGTTACTACGCTCAAGAGTCCGCCGACGAGGGTATCATCATGGAGACGAACCTGGACACGAACGAGGTGAAGGACAACCACTGTCTGTTCCTCACGGACAAGGGCCAGCTGAGGATCCGGCTCGAGTGGAACGAGAGCCATCTGCTGTTCCAAGCGACCTACCACAAGTACGACGACGTGTGCCGCATACACAACCAGCAAATGAGACGCGAGATAGCCTCGTTGCAGGCGGAGAACTACAGCCTGGAGAGGCAGCTGTTCAGCTATCAGAAGAGTCTGGCGTACGCCCAAGCCCAGCAACAACAACAACAACAACAGCAGAACCAGAACCAACAGCACCACGGTGGCCATCAGGCGCACCTGGAGAGATCAGCGTCCACGGACACCGAATATGCCTGACAAGTGGAACAGATGAACGAGGTGCCGCCGCCGCCGCCGCCCGCCAGTTGCAGGCGGCAACTGCCAATCGTGCAGGAGAACGATCGCCGTGTCCACCAGAACCTGGTCCGTATGATGGATCGACGGCTGAGCAACGTCCAGCTCCAGCAACAGATGTACGAGATGGAGGGCCAGCAGTGCCAGCAAAGGTACGGTTCGCCAAGGCAGAGCGTCGATCAGTCCCAGCAACAGGAACACCGTCGCAGTATCGTTCAGCAACCGAAGTCAGCACGTTCGAGCGTCGGCAGATCGGACAGCGCCTCGGAACGCGGCAACGAACGTTACGCCGGCTATTATTTGGGGTACGTCGGTCAGGCAGCGCACAAAAGACGTAGGACCACTTTCTGGGAGACCCTGACGGGTCTCGTGTGCTCATTGGGCGCTTTGGCTTCCAGGGCTGCCAAGATGGCCACCAGACGGGGAGAGCCTCTTTGAAGGATCGCATAAGCGGACCAGTGGACTGGTACGATACGGGATACGAACTGGGTAACGGAAACAGTGACGTATTTATTGTGATGTGGAGAGTTACGAATGAATTGAGTCGGTTGTACGGTGAAGAATCGTCGAACCGGGGATCCGGATGCACGCGTGACTACCTCGTTTGTGTACTCGTAGACTCGGGGGGTTCGGGGTAGGGTCTTCCGGCGGGCACTCGGAGACGTTTATCGTCTCCACGCACGACGAATAATCGTGTGCATGTTTTTTCGCGGGAATGGGGGGAGGGGTGGGGGGAGAGAGATACGGCGGGCTAAGGAGGCACGCGACACGACGATCGACCACCACACGGGCAGAGTGGTTCGCGGTGACTCGCGCGACACGTCCATGAATCCCATCGAAGAGGGCTGGAGTCTCCCGTATTTTAAAAAGTGGATAACACCGAAATAAAACAAACAAAAGAAAATTTAAAAAAAAAAAAAACCAAAAAAAAAAAGCGTTTCTTTCCTTACGCGAGCGCTATACAAGCTCGTGACCAGATTACCGACGATCTCGACAATACGGCGATCAGCGAGGAGCGGACGGGGGCAACAGCAAGACGACACGAGAGGAGGAGGATGGATCTCACGGTTGCGGGACAGGGGGACGGTCGATTGATCGCCTTTCGTCCGATTTTTTTCCTTTTTTTTTTTTTCTTGCCACCATCGGAGTACGACGAACCGAGACCGAAGAGGGACGAAGAGGCTCGTGATATATATATGTATATATATCTTATTCGATTCGAACCGACGACGAGACGACTCCGAATAGCAAGAAACTCGGTCGAAAGGAACCAACCGCTCCCTGTTATGAAGCTGTTCATCCTCAAGTACCGCGAATGGACGCGAACCAAGAAGGCTTTGACGTTAATAATAATCGATTTGGAAACACCGGTCAAACTTGCAACACTGACGCGCACACACGCACATATATATATATATATACACACGTACAGAGACACACAGGTACATACATATGCATACACGTGCACAAATCGACGGGTGTTTTGATGACGGGCCTCGCCCCGCCCGTCGATTCGATTCTATACACGTATGTACACACCGATACGATTCTATCTACTTGTCAATTTACTAAAAAAAAAAAAAAAAGAAAAGAAGAAAAACAAACAAACAAAAACCTATTTTCCTCTAAAGACTTTTTTCACCTATCGTCTGCGACTTCTTTGATAATAAAGAAACCCGTGCGGCGTAGTCGCCATCAAACTCGTAACAACGTAATTATTCATAGCACGTACACACCTAAAGAAAAATGATAAAAAAAAAAACGAATATATATATATATATAAAGAGAAGAAAAATATAATTAAAAAAGAAAAAAAGTTAAAAAAAACAAAACAGAGTTTAGAGTGCAGTCGATGTTACATAAACGAAAATAGGGGAACCGCGACGTATGTATGTGCGCAGGCATCGATGTTCGACACGACACGACCATTGCCTCCCGCGATGGGGGCCCAAAGACCAGGGTAAACACTATGCGAACGATCAGCGGTGGAACATATTCGGCCGCTTCGTCGTCGATACGTTCGTATTCGTTTTCTGCACCGGAACGTTCGTTAATTTCCTTCGAGAATTGCTGTTCTATCCGTTGGTCCGCTCATTGTGCACAGAGTGTTCCATTTCAATCCACGAATACGTACACTTCACGTCTACGAGTGCAGTACTGTCTCTCAGAGTGTCACTGGTTCGGGACCAAACGATGACAACTCGAGCGACAGGGAAGTGAAACTTCACCCCCTGTTTCCCCTCCAACTTGCTCGATTCGTCGAAACATTCGGTTAACAATATTAAAGATAACATCTGTGACAGCTTGAGAAACAGGGATTGTGACAATCCGAGAGACAGTACTTTCGGGAGGTTGAAAACTTTCCGAGCAGCAGCTTAAAATACAAAAGAGTGCCAAGCTCGCGTCAAAGTCATTTTGAGGTTACCTTCGTTATTCTAAACGATGTAAACATTCTTTCCTACGGATTGATAAAACATGGCGTCTACTTGGAAAATTTTTCACCCTGTCGAAAACAATTTTCGAAGGTATATGCATTCGTGCGTTGAAACTCCACGTATTCGTTTCTTAACGAAAAATCGATTTCTCGTTTCACTTTTAAAATTTGGTTCTCAGCTCCAAATTTTCTTTTTTCTTTTCAATTTTCACAAAGGTCAACCAACAACCAGGTTACTTTCAATAACGAACAATCACCCTACCAACTGCGTGGGCGGATAACGCGTAAAATCGTCGAGTGTCATCGACGTAACAAAATCGAAGAGAGTGACCTCTGTACGTGGAATCGAAATTAACGAAGATCTCCGTGCAGAACGGTGATGCACGAACGACGTATCGCGCGCAACGCCTAGATCGAAGATGCATCCAATTTATCGCTCGTCGAGAGTGCACACTTATTTTTCCAGATACCTCCCCCCACTCCGCGCGCTGTACGCGCGGGAGTGGGGAAGAGGTGGGGGGAGGTGACCTCGAACGATATTGGCGCTCGAACCTTGGGGTCGCGCGTTTGTCACCTAATTTCCTGCTCGTCCCGCCCCGTCGAGCATTCCGTGATCGACGTTTCGATGTTAACTTTAGTCCCGCTATCCGATTACCAAACGGACCGTCGATTCTTCTTTTTTTTTCCGCCCCCCTGATTCGTCCGACGGAAGGCGCGCCAATTAACAATTCATTTCGTCGAAACGAAACAGGGTCGCGATAGCAAACCAGAGATTCTCGAACTTTTAGCGGTGCATTCATCCCCCTTCCACCCCTCTTCGCTCACCGTTTTTACCTCACGTTTCAAAGCGCTCCTCTCTTCAATCTTCGAAAAAGTTTCTCGACCTCTGGAAGCCACTTTCTTAACCTTTCCGGTTTTCGAGAGGTTCGTGTGTCCTTTACCGTTGTTCGAGAAGCTTCGGCGGGTCTCCTCGTCTTTATTCTCCCCAAATCTTCGAGAAGCACTCCCATTCCCGCGTCCCTGTTGTGCCTAACTTTCGCGAAACTTTTGTGCTCGGTGAACCTCTTCTTCGTCGAAGAGCCCGGTCGTTCTTTCAACGAAGAACTGAATGGCTGGTGCTGTGGTCTGTGGACTACGTCCGTGTCCAACGTTAAGCAGATTTTCTTTTCTTCGCGCCTTTGTCCCCCCCTCCCTCCGCTCTCCCCCTCTCTGTATCGCGCTTATTGCCGAAGACGTTTCCGCGCCGCTGAATTCGGGAACCGCTGGGGATTTGTTCTTGGGTGTTAACTGCGCGCACACGTCTATCCAGGAACGCGACGTTCCTGGGTTCTCGTTACTTTCAATTATATGTACGTATGCTCGATTCAATATTCGTCGACTCTGTGTGGTTTTCATATTCGAAGCTTTACCGCGTCGATCATCGCGTCATAATTTACTCGATACGATACAACGCGAACGATGTTAAGCGTAACGACTCTCTCTGACGAGACGCTCACGTGACACCGAGTGGTGGGGATAATCGCTATGGTGGGGACAGTGACCTCGAGCGGCCAGTTCACTTCGCTTCTACGTACCGGTTCGTAAGTGTTTGCACATAATTGGAACGTTGACTAAATTGATACAGTTGAGTGAATAAATATAGTTCTCTCGGTCGAAATTATTGAATTTTCATACGTATGTAATACGAACTGAGAATTTTAACGAAGGAACTGTCTAACAAGTTTTCACTTTCCTTCGAATTTTTATCACAATTGTTTCAAATAACGATGAAACATTCTTTTGAGTAATTTTTCCAAGTTTTCTAGTGTTTTCAAAACGCTATTATTGTGAAATTTTAAATTGAATTTAAAATTTGTTCGTAAGTACAGAGATACGATCATTTTGAAGCTTGTTCACTTAAATAGAATCGTTACCAATTACCGTTGTAAACAGATAAACAAAATTTATATAAGATAATACAGAGAGTGTAATTTTGATCTTCTCTCAAGAAGTCGTCATACATTTTCGAAAAGGAATAAAGTTTAAGTGGAGACACTTACGAAAACCGGCACGGATTTTTTAACGGAGTACCAGTTTCCAAAAAACGTGTTGAATGTTGCAATTTGAAAATAAAATAACAAACGCACGTAGGTCTGACCTGGCTGTATCCCAGATCCCGACCAAGTGTCTCAGTAGAAAGAGTCGGTTCAACAATCGGTTCACGAGACCAGCTCTTGACGATCTTCGATCGTACCGACATGACGTCCCATTAGATGTTTCGTTCCCGTTTCGAGAGGGGAGCTCTCCTTTCCACGTACCATTACACGATTCCCGTATAATCGTACCTGCGAGAGGGATGTTCGATTTTTAAATCAATTCTTGTACATCCGATGTTTTCAATCAAGAATCGATCCTCGACTCGGCTAGCCTATAAAGTATAAACTTCGTATTTTTCGAATCTCGGATTTTTATAATTCTAAAAGAATTATTAAAAAATCTATAGGATTAGATATCCCTCGTTGAACGTCGTTGGCAGACAATACCTATAAATCGTAGAAAATATCCATTCCAGTAGATTACTTTTAAAAGTAGACAGTATTGTTCAACCACCTTCAAGATTTACTATTTTTAAACTCACTAGCATCGAATAGACACGTTAATTTACCACTTACCTTCATGAATAATTGTTTCTTTACCAAATGTCTTAAATATAAATACGCAGGTGTCACCTAAAAATTTCAAAGTACTCTGTAGAACTCGATTGTTTGATATGTCGACTACGGTAATTTTCATTCAGGATCGATTCCACAATCAATTTTCTCACACGAATCGATTCTCGATGTACCATCAGGACCCATCGTTCCACACGTATCGATTCTCGATGCATCTCAGAGTCGATTATTACGCACGAATCGATTCTCGATTCTCCACAGAACCGATTTCTTTCACACGCGTCGATTCTCGATTTTACACAGAACCGATTTCTTTCACACGTATCGATTCTCGCTGTATTTAAAAACCGATTTCTTTCACACGAATCGATTCTCGATGTATTTAAAAATCGATTAATTTCACACGTATCGATTCTCGATTTTCCACAGAACCGATTTCTTTCACACGTATCGATTCTCGATTTTACACAGAACCGATTTCTTTCACACGTATCGATTCTCGATTTTACACAGAACCGATTTCTTTCACACGTATCGATTCTCGATTTTACACAGAACCGATTTCTTTCACACGTATCGATTCTCGCTGTATTTAAAAACCGATTTCTTTCACACGAATCGATTCTCGATTTTTCCACAGAATCGATCCCCTTCGCGCGAATCCACTCTCGATTTCCCTCAGAACCCGTCGTTCGGGCTCTGTTCCGAAATCGATTTATTTTTTTCGTACGCATCTCGACTCTCGCTTCGTCTTGGTATCGATTCCAGAACCGGTTTCTGCGCACGAATCGAGCATCCCTACCTGCGATCGACGTCGCGCAACGAGACACGTGCCCGCGAGCGATACGCGAGAACGTCAGTGCGCCACGTCCGCCACATCGGTAGCTAACGATCGATAAGGCGTCGTCAGTCCACACCGCGTACGCGTTTAATAGACCACCGTGAATCGTCGTGTGGAGCGCACGTGTGCCCGCGGGTGATCCGGGCGCACCTGTACACACAAGACTCTCGTCGAGTAGTAGCGGTAGTAGCTAGTTAAAAGCACCAGCGCAAAAGCCAGCGGCCATGAACGGAAGTCTCGGGTATCTCCCGCGCCATTCGATCAATTATTACAACGGCTTCGAAGCCTGGAAATACCTACGATTTCGTTCAATGAATCGCTCTCACGAGCCCGGTGCCCGAGGCGTCTCCGACTCCATTCCAGTGGAATTGTTCTTTTTTTTTCTTTTTTCTCTCTTCTTTTTTCGCTTTCGAACGCAACGTTTCGAATAATAAATTATGACGCGCCTCTCGAAAAACTTATTTACCCTTGTGCGTCCCGAGGCGAAGTTCTCGACTCTACCACTCGCTGCGAGCAAGGCTACGTTTCGCAAACTTCTGTACGAGCGAAATACGCGAGACTCGTAAACATTGTTTTCACGAAACAACGAGTGTGGTGTAAATCCGATTTAAGGAACGGTGTAACGCGACGCAGGGTGCGTTCGGATACGTTTATTTCTATTTTCGACATTTTCGTCTCGTTTCCTTCGAATCGTCCGCAACACTCGAAAAGAACATCGTTTCACGATGAGAACAGAGCAATGAAGATACATTCGATGTAAATAAAAAAAAAAAGAAACGAGGGAACGTTTAAGATACAAATAGAAGTATTCGAACACCTTGAAAGTTCTCGAACTAATTTCCTTGATAATTGTATCCGTAAGTTTAAGTCGTCGATTCGTTACGATGGTACGCTGTAATGTGTCCTTCAGGTTGTCACCGATTCGTAAGCCCCGCTGCGCTTTTCGTCGATGTTTTTAATCCACGAGCTCGCCGCATTGCGCGAGACACGATACGTCGCATGAAAGTTGTATCCCTCCTCTGAAGCAGCGGAGACTGTATACTTTGTATATAAATGTACTAAACTGTTGAAGATTTATGAAAGAAGAATTACGAGTGTTGTGCCTATATATGTGCAAAGCGGTGATGGATTTTATGATGATCGTAGGATCGAGCTCCCTTTCGTGACTCGAACGATCGAACGGCGGCCATTTGTCTCACAGCTCATCATTTCCCGAACCACGGTTTTCGATCACGTGAAATCTACTTTACAATTTACTTGTACTTTACAATAACTACACAAATCTACTTATTATTTATCGTTTCGACCACGAACCGCGACTATTTAATAACGAATACTCGCGTTAGAATTTCCATCGCGGTGTATAAATAATATATATATACCATTAATTAGATAATGGTATTATATAGATTATTTATATATATATATATATATATATGTTAGGTGTAAAGGTTTAATTGATTAATTAAATTTTTAATAAGTCCATTATCCGGTCGTATTCCGATTGGAATATTTCGAACTCGACGCGAAGAAGCACGATAGAACGAAAATGAAAAATTTAATACGTTCCGTCTAACGATATTCTAATCGTGGCTCACCGGGTCAAGGGGCCCGATAAGAGGGGACACGTGACCGAACATAACCTATACTTTAGAACAAACAAATCGACCATCGGCCAGCCAGTAATTACCTGGCGGAGTTTCCTCACGGGGAATTCCCGTTTTTTTTTTTTTTTATTTTTTCTGTTCGAGTCGACGCAGGAAATTTATTCGATCCCGGATACCGAGCGAAGAAGACTCTCTCCCTCGCGG
Source organism: Ptiloglossa arizonensis (assembly GCF_051014685.1). Lineage (NCBI taxonomy): Eukaryota > Metazoa > Arthropoda > Insecta > Hymenoptera > Colletidae > Ptiloglossa > Ptiloglossa arizonensis. The sequence goes on from NC_135051.1 coordinate 19,879,165, forward strand.
AGTCTTATTTCCATTTTAATATGGCGCCCTGTTACGCTCATATCGGGCGCCAAGATTACGTTTTCCCCGTCGCCACGCCCCCTTCACTCCCCATCACTCCCCTCCTGTTGACAAAGGGCTGCCGAGGAGCGACGTCGTTCGAGTCGAGTGGAAATCCACCGGAGGGAGTGGAAATAGAACCGGAGAATCGAAGCCAGTGTTGCCACCTTGAATTTACGCGAAAATTCGTAACGACCAACTGGAAATTCCACGGTGCTCCGTGGATACCTCTCGAGTCGATCGTTTGTCCGTATTTCGACAACGTTAACGTGGTTAATTCGTTAATCTCGTAATTAGTGATCAAAGAAGAAATCAGTAGAATCTGGGCGGATTGAACGTAAATGGTAACCTTAAACCTTGTGATTTATACAATTGGTACAATTACGTAGATTTTTCGTAGACCTGCGTGAATTCTTAAATTTGTTTTTCCTCTGTTTCCTTTTTTTTAAAAGTATGAATCACAAGGTCGAAAGCTGGAGTTCACGGTTGTTACGAAATTACACACAAATTGTTATTGTTGTGCTCTGGGAATCCTACAACGGAGCATCGCGATCGTTCGATCTAATTGAAAAAGACGCGCGTCGACAGATGTCGCTGCAAGCAAACCATAACTTTCGACTCGAGATCCGTAGATTCGTGAGCGAGACAAAGAGTCCACGGATCGGCGAAAAATCACGTAGAGTTGGCAACATTGACCGAAGCGTTGAAATTGTCAGCGATTCGATCGAAGGAGGAACTGGAGATCGATTCTACGATCGCGGACGATTGTTCCTACGCCTATGGGTGACCGTTGGAACCGCATTGGCGCGTGCGCGCGTTTACCGCGACGCGACGAGAACAACAGCGAACGAACAAAAGAAAAGAAAAGAAAAAGAAAAAGAAACGAACTCTCGTGCGTGGCGCACGCACTTACCGCGTCCTTGAACGAAGATCTCCTTATCTTATCGCGCGTTTCTCTTGTACACAGGACCATCGCGTCGGCGTCGATACGTCCCTGAAACCGGTCAGGTCCACGCGTCTATGTACCGAGAGTACCGACTCCACTGACTCGGCTCCGATGATAACAGTGGCGTCATCGTGCGAGCAACGATTCCGAGAAACGAGTCGGTGGGTATCCATCGGCGGCGAGAACCGATCCGTGTCCAATGTCATTGTATCGTTGTGTAATTTGTCAGATTTTATCCATCGTGCTAGCGAAGAACGCGCGATTATTCACGTCCACCCTCAACCAAACATCACCACCCTCAAACCTATCCTCGTCCTTAGAGAGACCAAGAATCTCGGTGTTGACGCATCCCCGGTCCTCATGTCAGTCCAATTTCAGCCCGTTTCACGGGATCCACCATCCAGAATTTTCTACGCTCGCGACAGGCGAGTGACAGCAGCTCTGACAATCGCACCTAATCCGTTGGGGGTGAATATTTTAACGTCTGTCAGCGCAATACCGCGTTTAACGATTACGACAAGAGACTGTACTCGATCCGTTCCGATGTTGCACACCACCTGGAAGGTAGATTGCGTTTACGAAAGCGTGGCCAATTTTCAAGAAGGGGGAGGGGAAGGGCAGAGTTTAAGGGTTCGAGGAACGTGGAAATTCCTAAGGGCCAGGGGAATCGTTGAACGCGCGCGACACTTCGATACCGATAGCAATTTCAAATAGCTGGAAACTCGCGGTGGCTGGAATATTCGACGACAAGTACGTACGGGACGCATGGAACGTACGGTAACAAAATGTGTCTCGGTGTATCTGGAATTCCCGACATTCGAACGATTCGACGTCGCAAGTGGTGCGCGATGTCCGAGTCTCTCGGCATTCCGGACAGTTGGATGTGTTGCACGGTGTCCGATTGTTTCGGGTATCCGAGACATCCGACGTCCGAGTATACCGATCGTCACTAGTAGTATCGGATCGAAGCTTACGAGGCAACGGTACGTGGAAATCTTTCTTTCGGAGGGACGACCAACGCGAATTTTTAATTTACCCAAAGTGTACCGAAACAAAGTGAGAAGACTCGTCGAAATCCCTATGTAAATATAATTCTGATAAGCGAGATGAAAAATACTCGCCTCGTACACCGAAATAAAATTCAATCCTGGGATTTTTAACACACCCGACGAGGATGGAAACTTTCAATTCGAATTTCTCGAACAGGACCCATTTCGACGAATGCTTCGAGGAATTTTTGGAACACCGGGTGTACATTGAAATTCGCGCTTCTCCCGAAAGTGATTTCCACTGTCCACGATCCGTCGAAACTGAGGATGTAAATATAATTCTGATGAACGAGAAGGAAAATACTCGCCTCGTACACCGAAATAAAATTTAATTTTGGGATTTCTAATGCAATCGACAAGGATGGAAACTTTCAATTCGAATTTCTCGAATAGTCAGGACCTATTTCGACGAAATTTTTGCAATACCAAAGTGTACATTGAAATTCGTGTTTCTCGTTCATCCGAAAGTGATTTCCATAATTCACGATACCCCGAACCAAGGTATCACCGTGTTTCAAAGTTTTCTCAAACGCGTCGTACGCGTTCCAGGTTTACCTAGGTGGCTGAAACGTTCGATATACGTGGTGGTTCGCGGCGCCCAAAGTACCCAATAACCCGAATTTCCAAGTATAATTGAACATCCAAGGGGACTCGAGTTAAGAGGGGAACGAGAGCGTAGCGCGCGTGGCGCTCCGCAATAAATTCATAAACCACTTCGCGATCTTATCTTCCACGTGTTGTCGGCGTTAACGAGGTCGTAGGATTCGAGATCACCCGGTGCCCGTGATTCGGTTCGGCACTTCAGTCAATTAAATTCACTATCACGAGGGCCGAGCGCGGGCATACGTCGCCGAGGAACACGGAACGGAACCGGGCTGGCCACGGTCAGAATTCACCGGGACGTATCGGCCAAGTCGGTCGGGTCAAGGGGGACCCGTTTCTCTGATCTACCTCCTCGTCGTTCATTCTGTCTTTCGTTTGCTTATCTATCCCCCTAAGTGTACATGCGTACATACATACATACATACATTCATACATACCTACATACATACCTACATACCTACATACATACCTACATACCTACATACATACCTACATACATACCTACATATCTACATACATATCTACATACATACCTACATACATACCTACATACATACCTACATACATACCTACATACATACCTACATACATACCTACATACATACCTACATACATACCTACATACATACCTACATACATACCTACATACATACCTACATACATACCTACATACATACCTACATACATACCTACATACATACATGCATACACACGCTTAGACGTTTATCTTTCATTATTTGCACGCGTGAATTCCCGACGTTTCGCGATCGCAGTTCGAGCAACGAGAATCGTCCCCAAAGGTCCCGATCTCGTGCGTCAATCTGTATCGCGCCAATTGACCCACGATAGAGAATCGATCGACGATACGAGAGCAAAGCTGGACCCGGCTCGCGATCGATGGGAACGGACCGTCGTATACGGAAGCACCCGGTGCTCGAGGACGCTTTCAGCTTTCGTTACCGGCGGGATTGAATTATTCATCCACGGGTCGGTGTCACACGCTCCGAAACTTCTGGAGTCGAGAGTCTCGGGACGCCATAAAATACCCATTAGCCGCGACACGGGGATCATCCACGGAAGCAGACACGGACGTTTCAACTTTTCCGCGTCGGAAACGTTTCAAGCTGGACGTACGAGAACACCGAGTGCTTTTGTACCGGTTTCGCGAGGATCTAGCTACCGTACTCCGACCCTACGTACCTGATATTGCTGTCCCCCCTCACCCCTCTCGCTCCAGAATCGCATAATTAATTTTTCTCCATCGATATTCCGCGTCTATAACTACTTTCGGAAGAGCGAACGTTAATATCGTGCCCGGTTCCAGGTTATCGGTTTTTTTTTCTTTCTCCCTCCGAAAAACGAGACGCGAAATACGGAGGGCATAACTGTCGGCATATATTCATCGCCCTACAGAATTCATATCGCAAAGTGGGCGAAAACAGGACTGCAGAACCGGTGACCCGGTAGACACGCTCGGCTATCGCGTTTATTCCACTTCCTTCGTTCGTGGCTCATAATAGGCCCGTGTCAGCGGTGGGGATGGTTAGTGTGACTGGGCCAAGTTACACGGTTCTGGGCCAGTCGTTTGGGACCGTTCCGCAGGCTATTCTCGTTGTCCTTCTCGCGTTGCATTTTCAATCCTTACAATCTTCACGATTCTTTGTTTTCTGTAACAATGGAAAGTGTTCGGTTAATTTCTCTTGCATCTCGACTGAGATTCGTTTCACGTACTGAACAGAGATCGTAAGTTGCCAACGTATCGGATCGGTCGTCACGAATTATACGCGCGTTTTTTTCTTATCGAACGAGACGATTGTCTGTGGAAGCTTATCGCGCGACGAGTGTCGCGAGAGAGATCTACCCGAAACGGAGTGACACGAAACGATAACGAATGACAAGTAACGGTGAATAATTAGATAGGTTCACTGTTCCTTGAACCATGTGGAACAACGTCTCGTTAATATACCAGGTGACAGGTGATACTAAAAATTTGAATCACATTTTTTCACATGCTTCTTTGCAGCTTGCTGTATTTCTGCTCAAGATAATCTCGAGTTTGTAAATGTAGAGTTTCGATTTGCGCGAAGATCTACCTATCCACGGTTTTACAATCGATTCAACGCGACAGTTTAAGTGTCTATACACTCTACTCGAGTGTAGAGATTTCTATTACTGATCGAATAGAGCAATTGATCCACCTCTCTGTCGTTTGAGAACAACTTAAGATCTCTGAAAGGTACTTGCTCAACGAAAGTACACACAGTTACTCGAGTTTGAAAACGATACTCGCGTTTTCGATCGAGAAACGTTCCGTGATCCGACGAGTGGCCAACGATGATAAACGATCGCGAAAATTCCCGATCGAAAGTATCCTAACCGATCCATCATGGCCGTGTAAACGCTCTTATCGAAACGAACGTCGTGCGCGCTGACAGACGATAACGAAACAATAATGATTCCCCTAGTCATTTACGATAGTTCGCGAAACGATCGCCCGTGACGCGATTCACTAATCGAAAATAAGTTTCGCTCGCAGTAATTCAATCGTATGTTTTACGTGTCCGTTACGCCAATGGTGGCGTCACATTTTTCTTATCGACACGACTTCCTCTCTCGTCATTGTCGTCGTTCTCCCTGGTAACGTTTAAAAGTGAACGAGTCACATTGCGCGAAATTTCCTCGACGATTTTCAATACGAACAACGTTTCGAGTTACGTGTAACTGGTCGACGATCATCTGTACTCGCGCGAAATAATTTTTCGATTGAACAATGCGAAAAATATCTATTACACACACGCGCGTATCGTTCCACGAAACGTTATTACCGACGAAACGATCAGAGGAAGTCGAACGAACACGTTTCCTTTTTCAAGCTTCTAATATCCTCGTGACGACTCTTTTTTCGATTGATGTATGTTCGTACTTTTTACGCACGATGTAAACGCACCTCTAACGCAAAACAAGCCCTTTTTCATCCGTGTGATCTACTCAGAAATACGAACGCAACCGTAACACGTTTCTCAAAACATTTTGGGGATATATATATATATATACATATAAATATATACTAATGTACTTAAACCATCTGTGAGTCTGCCTCGTCTTTTATAAAATTCTTGCTATATTCAATCGATGGTGTTTGTTATTTCACATTACCTGTCCTTGTGTATACGTGCATAGCTAAACGATTCTAACCTCGACTAAGTACACGTTAACTGTTCACTAGGCGTTTAATGTCATTGGCGGCCATGTTCCCTATCGATTGATCCTTCTTATCGTATTCTTTTATGGAATGTGACGAATAAATAAACATATCGAATAGAACGGTTAGGAATGAAAATTGAAAGTAATATATATTGTTTAATTTATTCTGGGAATGATTTCATTATTTATAATGTTGATCGTTTTAAAGAATAGAGAATTGCGAGGTGATGAAATGCCAAGAGACTCAAAACTGAATGTACTTACTTTCCAATATACAAGTTTTGTTTATGTATGGATAAAAACTATGTTTTTAAACGATACATTCTTACGTATCAGTAACAGGGTTAATTGTAAAATGTTCGCGTTCGATTGTCTTTTACTTTCTTGCATTTACGTGGTCGTACACAATCAATACTTGTAACAACAATATGAAATATAATCGTAAAAGACATCGATCATTAGGATATTCTCAACTGTGATTATATCAAGGTGTTTGAACTCAGGAGGTCATTACTTCGCTGAATCCTGAATCGATCACAGATGTGTGAAAGTATTACTAACAAGTTCCTAGACCGGATAATAACGATTACGGTAATAATCTGCAAATATGGAATAATTAATTTACGACAGAAATTGCACAATTTGAAGGAAAGTGCGAACAACGTAAAGAAACGTAAAATACACATATTCCTAATATCAGGTTCGTAATATCCAAGTTAATGATTACGAATGAATATGTTACCCTTACGTCGAAAAGTATCAAAATAAAATGGTAAATAGAATCAACAAATTCCATTACCGCAAATAAATCCCATTGACGCAACATTTTTCTGAACTTTCTGTATTTATATATTATTATACGTGTTAATGATTTATTATATTTCACTAATGTTCCGCTGTGTATGTCAATAAATGGAAATGGGCAGTTGTCAATGTCTGCAAGACAACTAACGAGCTGTTCGAAGTTGCTCTCGAGATATCAAAACGATAAGTTTTATTCCTTGTCCATTAGGTAATTTGTATATCTAATAATGTCGCGCCTTACCGTGGCCGAAATAACCACGCGCTGTGTACATGCATATATGTAAAAGTATATCGATAACCTTGACAATAAATCGACAACAATGAAATATATTCGTCCGATAGTTAATTGTCGACAACAGTCGTAGTGCTGCAGTCGATTTGTACGTCGATTATCGTGCTGTAGCTTTACCTCGTTACACGTAACTCACCACCGACAATCTAGTGTACGCAGCCGCGAAGAGTGAATGTACATGCGCATCCGTGAAAAATTAAACCTATGAAGGCTCGTTTTATCGTGGCTGTGACGTTTCCGGTGATAGGTTATGTTTCCCGTGAAGAGAAATAAAATGTCTTGATACAGTGTTAAACGACCACAAAACGAAACGGCTAAACCTCTTCGAGACTGAAAAACAATCGTGAAAAGCATTTATGTGAAACAGGGACTAGTAATAACGCATACTCTATCGCAAAACCGAAACAGTATTAAATGACATTCGAGATTACTGAATCAAAGAAATTATTTATTTTCCTACAACTGACACATGTTCTTAATTAGTTGTTGCGTAAGACAGTTTAGGAAATACCAAGTATAGAAGAAGATAATTTCTCATACGCTGTACTGCCTGTATACTATTACGTGTCTTCGAATACAAAAGCCTACAGTCTTTCATAGAAAAAAACAAAAAAACAACGACGGAAGAATAGGAAAGAATACATCGAAACGTTCGACCGGCCTATGAAGATACACTGTTAATGAGTGACAAAAGAACAAAGATGTTGAGTCAACGATTAAGTAACAGAAGATTAATAGTTGATCTGCTTGCATTAATGTTTGGTCTTGGTGCATGGATTGGTGTAAATGGTATATATGTGCAATTGCCACTTCTGGTGAATAATTCTCCAGAAGGATGGAGTCTTCCAGCACATATGGTTATGCTAGTACAATTTGCCAACTTGGGACCAATACTTTACACAATGTATATCAAGTAAGTACAACATAAACAGTGTGGATAAACGTATGATATTAGAAAATGAAATTATATAAATATTATATTCTATTTCAGGTACAGTGCATGGGCATGTGATAAATACATTACGTACTTACTCTTAGCAGCAGCAGCGTTTACTACATTTTTATTAGCTTTTGTATACAAGGAAACCTCAATAGTGTTTGGCAACGAGCATTCAACTGCTCTTTTGTCCTTAATGTTTGTAATAGCCATTGTTGGATGTACGAGTTCAGTTCTTTTCATGCCTTACATGAGGAACTACAGAGAAATTTATATAGTGTCGTACCTTATAGGAGAAGGACTTAGCGGATTTGTGCCAAGTGTGGTAGCATTAATCCAAGGGGTTGGTGGAAATCCTGAGTGCTTAAATACTACGACACTCAACTCGAGTAAAGTAGAATTTAAGCCTTATTATCCGGAACCTCGATTTTCGTGTCAGACATTCTTTATTTTCATTGGTACTTTGTTGTTCCTGTCTTATTTGTCTTTCTTGGGACTAAATAATTTGTCTGTTTCTATCGGAGAACGTGTGAAACATCCAGGAAGTATGGAGACATTGCCAACAGACACAAGAGCACCACCAAGTTATAAAACTACCTCTGGTTGGACAATGTCTAAACAAATGTATTCATATTTATTAATTATGATGGGAATTGTTTGTTTCCTAGGTAATGGTACTTTACCAAGTATTCAATCATATTCCTGCTTACCTTATGGGAATATTGCGTATCATTTAACTGTTACTCTATCGTCAATGGCTGGGCCATTGGCAATGTGCTTAGGTTTTGTTATTAAAATGCCAAAAGTAAGTCTTCTCACTGTTCTCACAATAGCCCTTTTAGTACTTTCCAGTTTTATATGCGTTTTAGCTGCTATGTCACCTGCCCCACCTTTACAAAACTCATGGATAGGTGAAATGTTAGTAGTTTTATCTTGGACATTAATTAGTGGTCTAATAGGATTTATAAAATTAAGTATCACAACATTATTTAGACCTGATCCTGGCAGGGGCCTATATTATACTGGTGTTGCAACTCAAGTTGGGTCATTAATTGGAGCAATAGTTACATTTATATTGGTTAATCATGCAAAAATATTTCATTCATATTCTCCATGTTCAGTTCTTATAGGACATTGACAATATAGATATGTATAGATCTATTAGTAATAAGTATTTGAATGCATACAAAATATAGAGTGTAGATTTATATAATTAAAACTGATTTCTACTAGTGATTTATATATACAGATCAATTTAGTTTTTGAATTATATAAATAGTTAAAGATATATGTACATTACTAGTACTCAAATTATTTATATTGTGATACATCAGGGAAGAAGATAGATAATATATATCTTTGTAAATCCGGTATAGTGAAAACAAATATTTTATCAGACTCAAATAAGAAATATATAATGCATTTCTACTTAAATTTTGAATACATATATGAAGAATTTGAACTTGACTTAATGAATGTACTTAAAGAATAGCTTTACATATTTAGGCACAAATATATTGTATATAATTGTTAATTGCATATTCAAAACTCTTAATTCAAAAAAGTGAAATTTTATTGTTATTCATTGTAATACGTTTATGTACAATAAACATGGAAATATCAGTATTTCAATAAGTGCTATACAATTATCAGTTCAGTTATAGTGATAATTTCTTAAATACTTGGGAATCAGAATATTAAATCATATTTTATCAAAAATTGAATTAAAAAATTAAACTGTGTCTTAGCCAGTGCAAATATTTACAAAGTATCAATTTTGTTGTATTTTATCTGATAAATTTTATTGTTCAGATTAAAGAGGAGTTGAAGGTAAAAGCTGTATAATTTTATCACACCAGTTTCTCTGGCAGGAGTGTACTAAATACTGTAAAATTGTAATCAATAATTTTATATTTCTTTAAACTGTTACATATAACAGACATAGTATAAAGTGATACTATTAGTGGTATTTATTATCTTGTAAATAACATTTATAAACTTAACAAAAGAATTTAGGTGAGAATATTAATTATACCAAGATATATAAATTTCTAGTATCTATAGTATTTATTTAATAGTATCATTATCTTTTAAATTTGTTATTGATTATTATAATATTCAGGAATAAATACAAATTCTGACTTTTGTCCATAAATGACAAAATGAAAAATGTTTCACAACATTCAAATAAATGGAAGGGAAAAAGTTACATCTTTCTACATCTTCTTATAACTATATTTGGCACATCTACATGGATTGGTATCAATGGAATATATGCACAACTACCAGTACTTATTAATACTTCTCCTGAAGGCTGGACTTTACCAGTTTATCTAGTATTAATAATACAGGCTGCTAATATTGGACCTTTATTTTATATGCTTTTACAACGTTTGCAATGTAAAATAAATGAATCCTGGTGGATATTGTGTTTGTTAGTCTTAGGCACATGTGCAATGGGACTTTTAATATTTTTTTATTCTGAAAAGATTGTAAGTAATGGAGCAGATCATAGTGTGGTATTATTTATTTTAACATTCTTCAATGCTCTGGTAGGCTGTTCCAGTTCTGTATTATTTATGCCATACCTTCATAATTTTAATGAAAGTTATTTGGTATCATTCTTTATAGGTGAAGGATTAAGTGGCGTACTGCCAAGTATAGTTGCTTTAATACAAGGTGTCGAAAACAATTCAGAGTGTATAAATTTTAAAAACGATACAACAAATTCTTCTAACTTAGGTTTGAAATTTTCACCAAATAATTATTTTCTTTTCATTTTTATTATTCTACTTTTATCTCTAACTGCATTTATCATTTTGGAATATTCTCTGTTTGTGCAGAATATAAAAAATCTTGATAAATCTATTAATAATGAAACACAAATAAATTTTTCCAATTATACTAATGATGTACAAAATATAAAAACTTCTTCATTCAAAGAAAATAACAAAGAATGGGTTCTTTGTAATAATAGCAAGGGTCTATCTAAACAAATACAACATTATCTATTTATACTTCTTGCTATCTGTTACTTTTGTAGTAATGGGTTCTTTCCCAGTATACAGTCTTACTCTTGCTTACCATATGGAAATATAGCATATAAACTATCAGTTACATTTTCTCAGTTTGCAAATCCACTGGTATGTTTACTGGCATATAGGTTTAGAATATCAAGCATAAAAGTCATTAATTATTTATCTATAGTATGTTTAATAATTGGTACTTATGTCACATATTTAGCATTAATGTCTCCTACTCCGCCACTACAAAAAACTAAGCTTGGTATTTTTATGATTGTCATGTCATGGACAGGTTTAATAGGATTTATTTCTTATTTAAAATTTTCTATTGTATCAATATTTAGAAGTACAATGCTTCCTAAGATTCTTTTCAGTGTGGGTGCAGTTATACAAATGGCTTCTACGAGTGGTGCAATATTTTCATTCATAGCTATTAATTGTACCGATTATTTTAAAATGCACGATAATTGTGTTTTAGAAAGTAATTAATATTGTACATGAGCATACAAAAGTGAAGATAAGAATACATATATTTTTATATTTTGTTAAGTATAGCAACTGATAATTGATATAACACTTAGAATGAGTCTTGGATTCAATTTGTTTGTTTATGTACAAAAATGTAATGATAACAAATTATCAAAATGTTATTGAATCAAAAAAATGATAGACATAGAAATATATATTTTATGCATAAAGATATTTTTATAATTGTACATCTATGTCTAAATTTATGAAAATATTTATAATAAACACAGACAAACAAACAATAATACAAAGACAATTGTGCAAATGGTGAATGATTGTTACGAAAATATCTATAAAGATTTGAAGGTAATATTATACTGTCCAAGTTGGTATTATACAATTCTTGCTTTGTCATAAGTACTGCTTTTCAGTACAATGTACTTAGGATATACTAATTACGCAGTTCAATTGATTTTGTATTATTTCTTTATAATAGAAGATCTTATCTTCTTATAACTGTCTTTATATTACAACATTAACTACTGTGAACTGTATGAACAATATGGAGAATGATACTATTCCAATTAAATGTATAAGAGTTTTGAAAATTAATATTTCCTGCTTATTGAAAGCGTTTTTTTCAATAAACGTTTTATCAATGAGATAAAACTCCTGTATAAATGTAAAACGCGTGCGGTGTTTTGTAGACACCAAACAATGTTATAAAATGAGCTGTGCTTTAATTAAATGATTTATAGTTTAGAAGATTTTATCCCTTTATCCCTTCACTTACATTCTAATTAGAATAAAATGTAATTGTATTTATATTCAATCTAATATTAAGATATTTAAAGTACATACGTGCCCATTAATTTTTGCTGCTTCCAAGAAATACGGTGGTAAATCAAAAGTATCGTTTGAATGATTCAGTTGAGTATAGTTACCAGAATCTCCGTTTGGAACGAAGAGGTCGCTTCAAATCAGTAATATTTTATGAAGTCGGCGTTTCAAATCGAGGTTGAAGATTCGATGTGAGTATCAATTATTTAATTGATTGTTAATAAATTTGCCCTTATTAATTATCACAATTGCGTTTGTGTACATTTTTCTATTCAAATTTAAAATAATGCAAAAACTGCACAGTTTTAATGTACTACTATCTTAAAATATGAGTAAGTACGATCTTCGATTTATATCGATTTCAGAACATTATAAAAATCGAGACATACTTTAAAATTTGATTCAATAAACATAATCATGTTTACAACTTTAATATAAAAAATTTGTAATATAATATTTAAAAATTGAACAATTATCTTAAATAGAATAGAATTTATTTGAATATTTTGTCTTTGCGGTGAGTGTTCGCTGCGCAGTTGCTTGCGCCTTTCAGCATCCTGTGGCATCGACTCTCGATCACATTGTAGACGCGCGCGAAACAGAGTCAGTGTTTGCTGTGTATTATAAATTATTCCTAGAGCATCGTGGCTCTCTTCGCTTTATAAATCACTATTAGAAAAATATTGAGCGATGCTTCACGAACAAAGACTGTAAGTACCTCCGTATTTCAATATATAAACGTTTAGAAAAGAATACAGTTTCAAGTTTTCAAAATAATTAGGTGTCGTTAGTTTCGAATGTAGAGTTCTATACATCAAAACCAAAAACTGTATCATTTAAAAAGCTGATGATAGTATCTTCTATTTTTTTGTACAGATTCTCAACATTTTATCACTACAACTATGGATTCAGCAGAATTTCCTCGATGATTTTGCTGATGACTTTTACACTGTCCTCCACTCGGCAACACCAACGATCGGTAAGTTACATGTACGTTTTTATCTTCAACCATATTCAATATAAAAGATCCAAATTGACCCGGTTGACTCGTTGTATACTCACTTTGATGAGTATAGCGATCACGGATATAAATTAAACCCACGAGTAATAACATTTCGTTGATTAAGATAATTATAACCTACCTTGCATAACCTATCAATTTTAAAAATTATTCTACCTGTAATAACCGAAGAAAACATTCCACTGTATGTTTGGTTTTTGTCTAATGCAAAGATACAGATCGATTAAAATTTCGATTGATAATTGAGAGCAAAAAATATAAACCACATTTTACAAAAATATTGAAAGTCTATATTATATTTGCATACTTTTTTACAAGATTTCTATAAAAATCAAATATATATTTACTAGCTTCTTTACATTTGAACATTGTTTTTGAAAATTCGGCTTCTGTGAAACAACCTGCAGTGTGACAACATACAATATCCCTCTTTGTACTATCAAATCCGTATGTGAATTCTGCTCTAGCATCCTAAAAGAAAAGTATAATAAATTAGTAACTTGTTTTTAAATATATACAGAGATCTTTATCTATACCTGTAATTGAATGCTATCAGGATCTAGTATAATATTTCCAGTATTTCTCTCTATCATACAACTGACGGCTGCAATGGTAAATTTCATTGGAACTGCTGCATTAATGAGCGCTAAACAGGTGGCATTGATCGTGCAGGCTAGCAACTGAAACATTAAGTTATATTTGCCAACCAAGATTTCAAGCATTCTTGTGCTACAATATGGAAAAGTAAACCATACCCCACCAGAATCTTCCAATTCTTGTATATTGATGCATATAGCCGTCGCTGGATGAAATGTAACAATTATCGCCGCCTCGCATGTTTCTTTTATGTACATTTCTGTCAATCTGTCATCCACCTCTTATAAAGTAAATCAAAGAATTCCATTATCACACTATTAAAATATTAACATTAAAGTTTAGATGAAAATTTCATTCAACTTACTAGGTGGACCTCTTACAGGGACATATGATACTTCGACCGATGCTTTGTTGTAAATCATTTTCTGTGGTTTTGCCTCAACTGGTCCATAAATACCAGCGAGGACAGCAGTATCTCCTAAATTATAAGCATTACTTACAGATAATGATACAAACAATTACAATTAACCTACCTTGCATGAACATTGCTGATCCATCAGGCATAGACAGTTGATTCAATTCGCATTTCATTGGTCGTAAAATATGTTCGGTTTCAGTTACTTCTTCAGTCATGTTTTTTTCTTTTTAAATTACAAATATACTCTGCTTAATAACATTTAGCGGGAAACATCACATGTGCAACACCATAAACAATGGAGTACGTGTTTTACGAATTCGTAAAAATTACTAAACGACGGGAAAAAATTCCCTAGTACATATCGCACTGTTCTACCGACGGAAAATTAAAAATCGCACAATGAAACTTTAACAAGTGCCTAAATAATTATTTTTACAATGATAGACGAATTCGTTTAATATATTGAAACAAATGCTTACAAGTCGCTTATCGATCTCCATGGATTATATTCTTTAACGTCGAACATGAAACTCAATTACGAATATATCATCACAGTTGAACATTGGTACACATCTATGTTTAAATGGTATCTTTCTATAAAATCGAAGTAGTTTCAAACAATCATCAATGACTCGTTTTGCAAACTACAAACGATAGTATCATAGGAGTATCAATATTCGAGTACAATAAAAGTATCAATATCCGAACACCTCGATCTGTTTTACCAACAGTAAATATTAATTCTTCAGGTAAGGCAGCCATCTTGATCACTCGTCATCTTCTTCTTCTTCTTCTTCCTCCTCCTCTTCTTCCACAACTTCTTCTTCCTCCTCTCCTAAAGAAACAAATTCATTTATTATCCAAAACGTAGACCACAATTGTTAATCCTGTAAGTAAATATAGTTACCCATCGGTAAAGGTGGCGGAGGTGGTAAGTGTGCAATACGATAGGCCTCTTCCTGTTCGAAGGTGGGATCTTGGGTCTCCATGATCTCTGGACCTAATTTGTACTGGTCCTGCACAGGTGGCATGGTCGGTGGACTATAGTTGAACGCGTTGTATTTGTGGCCCCAGCCGATGTACAAGTTAGCAAAACGTCTACAATTCGACACCATTAAAGAAACATTAGCGTGGTGCTCCTCGAGCATTAATTTCCTCCCTTTGAACCGCCATAATTTCTCCATTCACGGTTGATTCGAGCCAAACGATAACGGGTTCCATGTGATCGTCCCGTTTCTTCGTCGTCTCGTGGAAATTGATATCGGTCGGTCGCATAAATAACACAGATAACCTAATAGAAAATCATTATCGAACACGGGCCGGGTTGCACGAACCTTTCACAAGCGAACGCGAATGCCCCTGGCCAAATGTTCGATCTCAACAACGCCACCGCCAAATCGGGTAGCACCTGAGACGATTGTCTAGCTGTCCAAGGTATTATCGTGTCGACGATGGCATCTTCCGACAGAGGGGTCAGAAGTGGTGGCCCGACCTCCCTCTGATCGTTATTCTTCTTCTCTTCCTCATCCCCCAATGCTTCTTCTTCTTCTCCGACCTCTTCCTAAACACACGGTTCTGTATCGACGCAACGTAGCGTGTACAGTGAAGGTGTTTTCCTCATCTGGACCACCTGGTGCCACATTGTTTGTGACTACACCATCCGTAATCTCGTCCATTTTCTTTTTTTTTTTATTTCGAAATTAACACGTTCCAAGCAACCGTTTCCATACATTTTTTTCGACTCGACGTATTGCAAGTCGTCATTCTCACAGCTTTCTTTTTTCAAAATCAACACGTTCCAAGCTAAGATTCTCATACTCCTTTTTTTCCAAAATTAATACGTTCCAAGCAACCATTTCCATACATTTTTTTCGACTCAACGTATTGCATTCTCACATCTTTTTCTTCTCAAAATAAACATATTCCAAGCAACCACTTCCATACACTTTCTTTCACTCAACATATCTCATTCTCACATCTTTTTCTTCTCAAACTCAACACGTTCCAAGCAACCATTCTCATACTCCCTTTTCCAAAATTAACACATCCCAAACAACCACTTCCATACACTTTCTTTCGCTCAACATACCGCAAATCAACATTCTCACACCTTTTTCTCTCTCAAAATCCACACGTTCCAAGCAACTATCCTCATACACCTTTTCTCAAACTCAACATGTCCCAGCAATCGTTCTCACAACATTCCTTTCCAAAATCAATCCATTCCAAGTGATCGTTCAAATCAAGATAATTTCTCATCAAGATCGAGATAATGAAAACACTTCAGTTTCCCTCGAAGTTCTTCCCAACCCTCGAACAGTAACGATCCGTGTGGACTCCATTTTAGATCCAGTGTATCAACCAACCTCTTCGTCCTCTTTCACCGGGTTCCACCAAACAGTACGACCCTGTTTCAGTATATAAGGCACGTGGTGACACCAGTTCGCCATTGAAGGGTCCACCAGGTTCTTAACGGACAACGGGTCGTAATGCACGTTCTCGGTTAACGTGACACCTACACCAACAATTCAACAAACCTAACTCTTCGAAGTTGCAAAATATATCGTACAAAAACCACTGTAACTCGCAAATAAAAAAACTGTTCGAACGTATTCGTGACTCGTCGCGTTTTTATTCGGTAATATACAATCTTTCTCCCTCGCTGGGAATTCGTTCTGGTATCGTTAAAAGGAACACGTGAGAATTACCTTCTTCCGGTTCCTCGCCAAGTTCCTCTTCCTCGTTCTCACCTTCGAAAGTGAAGAAACCAATCGGCGAGACCTGAGTGGTCGCGCTGATTCGGGCTATTTGCGCTCGTAGATAATTTTTCTCCGTGCCTGGGTACGGGGGGTACGTGTGAATCTATAAGGAAAAACGATCCCCCTTTGAAACACCCACGAACGATATATCCGGTCGCCACGTACCGGTGTTTCTAAATTTCCCGTGCAGTAACGAACAATCTGTCGCGCGATTAGTATCTGCTGCGGTGTAACTGACGGAAGTTCGATCCACGTGTCCGGGCCGGGCTTGTTGCATACAAAATACACCTGGAACAAAGCCGATCCCGTGAGATCGCGAAAAACTTGCAACGTGTTTCGCATAGTGAACGCTGAACGGGCAACTTCGTATCTAACGGAGCTGCAACGTGTGTAGGAGGGTTCATTCAACGGTACGAATTTTCCATCGGGTTGTTCGGAAAGTAATTTTGTTTTTTTTTTTTTGAAAATGTGAAAATGAAACACGAGTTTTTTCAGAGCTCACAAACGTTTCATCAGATTGTATATTCTCCATTTTGGTAAACGAAACGAGTTTCTACAGAACTTAAATATTTGATGAGTACTTATGTAAATAATTTTCGTTATCGATTCAACTCGAGCTGTGATTGTAATTTGAATCAATTCGTGGACGAGGGAATGTTTCTCGGTTGCTCGTGATTGGTAATTATTTCGATTTTGGAAACTTTGGTTCGATATTGAATTTTTTAAGGAATTAATTTTTTTTTTTAAGTTCGTATTGTAGGATCATAGGAACGATCGATTTGTAATCTAACGGGGCTGAAAAATAGTTTGTTATTTTTTTTAACGAATTTGATTTTATCAATTTCCTCGCTCTTGATTTTATTAAATTTTCTGGGTCGAGTTGCTTCCTATGATTCTTCGATCAGTTTTTTTGTTTTATCGAATTTTTATTAAAGTATGCGCTTTTTACTCGGTTAAAAATACTGTAGCGAATAAGACACGAATTCCATTCGACACAATTTGTAGAATGTTTAAAAGTATCGCTTTACAATTGTTACAATTTTCCATCGTCTTCCTGTAATATTACTTGCAAATATTTCCATTGAAATTCAACTCTCGTGCATAGATCGTTGTCGAATTAAGTTTTTAAATAATTTCACAACAATAGTATCTTCTGTGATAAGATTCTTATATATTTAGTTGTTCGTCAAGTGATTTCCTTTCCCAAAATGGAGAATATATAATTTAATAAAATGTTTGTACGCTCTAAAAAAAATCTAACAGAGCTGAAAAATATTCAAAAAAAAGACTTTCTGAACAACCCAATATTTATATTTTACCCAATAATATATTTTGATTTTGCACACTATAATTTTAGTTTCTTGTCTTTGAATCAGAGAAACCTCGAATGGAATACTATTCTCACGTGTGATTCTTTTTCACTGTAAAGTTACATCGATAAATTGTACGTTAGGAAGCACGAGCACGATTATACCTTGGAATTCAAGCCACTTCCGATCCTCTCGGCGGGCACTTCCGTTGCTGGTTTCCACGAATGTGTAGGCAGAGGTGGAAACACGAGCTTCAAACCCACTTTTTCCTTTTCTTCTTTCCCTTCTGCATCTTCTGTTCTATCCTCTTGATCGTCTCTTTCTAAAAGTGCATCTGTTTCGTCCGCAACTCCGGCCGCTGTTTCCGCTTTCGCCAGTTCCTCTTGACGCTTCCTCTCCTCCTCCAGCTCCTCCTCGGCTAATTTCTGCCGGCAGAGTAGTCGACGAGAATTGGGGAAAAATATTGTTTCGAAGAACAGACGGAACTTTAATAGCCCGTCGTTGTTGTAAGGTTATTAAAGAACTTTGGAAGTTCGTTAAGCACGAATCAAAAGTGAATTATTCTTGGCCGTGTTGCGTTCACCTCCAATCTCTTGTTCAGTTCCTCGGTTGTGAGATCAGCTTCCACTACGTAGTAATTTTTCGGGTTGCCGAGGATCTTGCCCCAAAATCTTCGTTAGAAAATGGTCCGTGTAATCGATCGATTTTAAGAGTGAAAGATTCAATGAGTAATATCTTTGGCACCAGGGTAATATTAATATTAAAGATATAAAAGATACAAAATATATAAAATATATAAAAGATATAAAATATATAAAATATATAAAATATATAAAATATATAAAATATATAAAATATATAAAATATATAAAAGATATAAAATATATAAAATATATAAAAGATATAAAATATATAAAATATATAAAAGATATAAAATATATAAAAGATATAAAAGATATAAAATATATAAAATATATAAAATATATAAATGATATAAAATATATAAAAGATATAAAATATATAAAAGATACAAAATATATAAAAGATATAAAAGATATAAAAGATACAAAAGATATGAAAGATATTACTTATTGTTGAACAACAAAGTATGCACAGTGAAGAAATTTCCCAATTATCGATAAGTAAAAGCTACGAGTGTTATTAGTCGATATATTTGGAAGTGGGAATTTAAATATTGAAATAAAACATTCGGAGGTGAAAATACGAATATTTGAATAAAATATTCGAAACCCGATATTTGAATATTTAAATAATTCATACGAGTGAAATATTTCCCCATTTGAAATTAACGTCGAATTATTCTATTAACGGTTAGTAATGTTGCGTACTTAACGTTGCCGATAGGAGCTTCAGCCATCAGTTTCCGTATAGATAAATTGAGCATCGCCATTTCGGTACGAGGCAATCCTACATTAGTTTGTTCGAAGTAAAACAACAGTTTCATCAAATCCAGTTTCTTCTTATCGTCTTCGTCTTCCTCTTCCAGTGTTTCACGTTCGGTTTCATCGATCCGTTGAACCTCCTGCAACAAATTGAGTTACATTTATAGACGTCGTTAAAATTGCAGAAGCAAATATGGATCCTCGATTCAACCATTTTTTCTCTTTCGATTATTTTTTTTAACGAAAGCAATTCAAAATTGTCTCGTTACTCGAATTTTTCATCATCATCGGATTCTTTCTGTTCTTATTTTACAAAATTTATCCCATTCTTGAAAGAGACACTCGTAAACCACTCTTCTCAACTTTTCATCATCATCAGATTCTTTCTGTTCCCATTTCTCAAAGTTTATTCCATTCTTGAAAAAGACACTCGTAAATATCCATTATTGCGTCGATCGATCAAAAACAGATGATTCTCTCCGGATTTACTTATCGGTGGGGCAAAAAATTATAATTATCATTCACGTCGCGAAGAAAGGTCGGGAGAGGAGGAACGAATGGGAGATTGAACTTTTATAATTAACTGTCCAAATATTCTACTTTAGTGATTGATCACCTCGAACAATTTCACGAATTTCTTCGCGTCTTCGTACTGTGACGGTGGTACGTACAGATCTCGAAGATGATCGGTCTGGGTTTTGAATCTTTCCTCCTTTACTTTTCTGCTGTACTCCTCGAAAATATCCACCACGTTTTTCGGTCTCTCCGCGAGTATCTTCGCTAATACTTCCGTCAAATGATCGTACCTGTAACGCGTGAATATTGTTCGAGAAGAACTGAATTTGAGAAAAAAAAAATAACGCGTAAAGGTTGTTCGAGAAGAATTGAATTTGAGAAAAAGAGAAAAAAAAATACAGGCGAAATTTCGTGAAATTTCCAATTCGAATGAATAAAAAAAATCTCGAAGGAGTGTCGTTAAATTAAATTTTTTCAACTTTAAAATTTTCTTATTTAAAATCAGATCTACAACCCAACTAAACAATATATATATAAGAAAATTTTAAAGCTAAAAAAATTTAATTTAACGACACTCCTTCGAGGTTTACTTATATATATATATTGTTTAGTTGGGTTGTAGATCTGATTTTAAATAAGAAAAATTTAATTTAACGACACTCCTTCGAGGTTTACTTTATTTATTCAAATTGGAAATTTGACGAAATTATATATATATAATTATATCGGTATTCTATTTTGTAATTAGGATAATTCTAATCTACCCTTCTCTTTCATTCAATTTCATTTGCTCCATTCTCTACCACAACCGAGGAAATATTTCTTACACTTCCCCCCGTGTGATAAATAAATAAATTTCCAAGTTGTACGAGAACGAAGACCCAACGTCGAACATCGAGCCGTCTCGTAACATTTCGATTAAAATTCTGAAAAGATCGTGCAAGTCTCCGTTTGATGGAATCCTGTTCATAATCCTGTCAGTCGAACAGAAACGCGACTCTGAGGAGTTTCTTTCTTATTTAGCCGTGTACGTTTGTCCTCCCTCGTGTTTAATTAAATCGAGTATCTGACGACAGAGGGACGTCCGCAACCGAAACCGTGTCTGCCTCGATAATCGCGTTAACGATACCTTGAAACTTGCTACGAACGATTTCCCAGCTCGCGAAGAGTTTCAAAGCGCGCGCAACCCTAGGAAAACGTAACCTTAAAACGATTACCCGATAATTAAATAACTATTTACTTCTCTCGGTAACGTACAAGAGTCGTTTCTCGATCGATAAAATTTCCTTAGTCATTTGTACGATTCCCTCGATCGATAAGAATTTTTCTCGACGATTACCGTACCCGTGTCGATTCATTTTCCAAAACTCACAAACTATTACCCGACTCTGGACTGTATTTCTGAAGAAACATTTTCGCGCGATGTAGATCGTGCTCCATGCACGGTACATCGTCCGGTGGCACTTCCTCGATGTTATAACTGTACGCCATTTTGTCGAACTATTCTCTTCGTTAAACGTTCCTTCCTATCGGTGGATGCAGCGCTCTTGGCGAAATTTCGAATATTTTTCCTTGTATCGACGTAACCAACACGCGTGTCGTAATCGTTTTGTAACGCCTATCGCTCGACACCCAGACCGGACAATAACGATTCTTTTTTTTTTTTTTTTTTTTCTTTCTTCCTTCCTCTTCTTTTCCAATTTCTCTTTGTTCAACGTATCGTGCACAATCAGCGGCGTTCGTCCGTTTCGGAGCCGACTTCGGTCTCGAAATTATTATCCAATGACCCAATTACATTAACGAACCGAAAACGGTTCTCTAATCGGGAGTAAATTAATTAAACCTGCGACAAAGATAGCGGCACTCGGCGGTGGTGTCTCGTTGATTTCTGCTTCCTCGAGCGACGAGTATATTTAACACTGGAGATAGCGAGCGTTCTGTATACGTTACAACGACGTTGAATTTATTTCGAGCACGGGGATTCGACGTTCGACGAATCGGGGGTTACAGGGTGGATAAACGAGTCGTTCGACCGGTATGAAAATCGAACGGGTATTTAAGATCCGCGGGGTGAATCGAATCGGTCGTTGATAACGTTTGGAAAGAGGCGAGACTAAACTGTGTCGTGGAACATGAATGGCCATCTATCTCAATGGAATTAAATCGCACGCGCCGCTTTCTATCAGGCAGCATCCTGGGGCACGGTTATCGTCTATCGAGTGTCCTAAATAGAAACGATGCTTCTCGAGGTCACTAGCTGCTTCCTTTGACGCCCACCCCTTTACGATGCGCAACAGGACACGTGTCCTTCCTTTGGAAAAAGTGACCTAACGGACTGATTAGAAACGAGCCGGCCACCACTCGACGTTTCCAGAAGATACTCGGTTACGGACGGGATTCGCGGTTATCGCCAGCGCTGGATGAATTTCTATTTATATCGTATTCGTTGCTCCGATGTATTTTTGACAGGCTGTTTCAACTCGGTACCGATTTAAATGTAATTCTAGTCGGCTGGAATTCGAGCTTAATTCCTCGAGGTGGTAACCTATTTTTTTTTTTCTTTTTTTTCCTTTTCTTTTCCTTTTTCTTTTTCTGTTACGCTCCCGGATCATTATCGAAATTTTGGGTCTTCGGGTTACCCCGATTTGACGATTTTATTGGAGTATTGGATATTGAAATATCTTACCCGGGAAACGGTACGGAGATTTTATTCGATTATTGGATATTGGAATATTTTATTCGTACATTGGGTATTAGAATGGTTTATTCGGAAGTTTTAGTTGGATGTTTTATTTGAATGTTTTAGTTGGATGTTTTATTTGAATGTTTTATTTGAATATTTTATTTGAATATCTTACTTGAATATTGAATATTTTATTTGAATATCTTATTTGAATATTGAATATTAGGATATTTGATTAAAATACCGGTTGGATATTTGAAATATTTTAATACATTCTTTATTATAATACACTCTTTATTTAATTTATTTAAAATATTCCATTGTGTAGAGATGTACAGTTGCGAAACCGAAAATTAAAATTGTAAAATTCGAAATAATCGAAGCTAATTTCGAAGATGGCTTTAAAACTGTTAAAGGGAGCAGAAATTAGACGGTTCAACAAAGTTACAAACGCTAAGAATGAAGCGAACACTCTACCGGCTATTTAAATAAATATAGTTCCACCGCTCCCACGGAATTCACGAAAAAGATCGCGTTTGTTTAGAGGTTCTCTTTTAGAAATGTTTTGTTTATTTGGCTACGACCAATTTCTCTCTCAATGTGTATACAATCTATCCGTACGACATCGCTGTTGTAAACAGATGGAACTTTGTTTCGTCGTACAAGCATCGTTACACGCGATGGAGAATCGAGGGAATTTTTAACCGGGACTTTACTCGACGAAGTCAATTGAAAATATTCACTCCCGTTTTCTCTTTTCATTTAACAAACACAGTTATTAAAATATACCTTACACACATTTCTCAAAGCAATTTTGTTTGCAAGGAATAGAAAAATAATGCATGGAAAATACGGAGTGTGTTCGACTTACCAGTTTAAATTAATTAAAAGATATCATTCATTTGAAACAATTTCGTCTATTTCGAACTAGACAATTTTCAAAAGTTCATAGAACACGTAAAAATAGACTGCATGCCTACAATTTTATGTAACGTTTAATAATAATATTATTTCTATTTACGAGAAATAGCAGAACAGTATACTTAGTATACAGAACAAATATTTTTACTTTTTTATAGATTAAGTTCATTACTCTTTTAGGATTTCCAATCGTTAGGTTTTCTCTTGATGTTTTATCAGAATGTGTAATATTTAGAAAATTTGTCACGTATGGAAGAAAGTGGTATGCCAATTGACGCGAATCACGATGAGATAAATAATGTTCAATCGTTTCGATATTATCGATAAAATTCTAGCAATAGTTTAGCAATCATCGTTGCACTGATCAACTGAAAGCAATCGCTGGAGCGTGCATCGTTTATACTAATCTACCACCGATGGCTTTGGAATTATAAATATGATGGAAAAAATCAGGCCACTATCAGTTTGTCGCACGTGCAATGTGATTTGTCATCGAACGAATTCGTCAATGGAATTGGCTGACGGGATTGGAACCACGGTATGTGTCGTATTTTCGACGACTGAATCGCTAATAATCCGGGATTCCGCAATATCGTGAGCCATATAACAGGTAGTATCATCAAGGACTTAACGTGTACGTGGTAGACATGTTACTGGTAACTATCTATTGGATTTTGATAAGTACGGATTTGTATCATATATATGGACTTATCGACAATATTGTCCTAATACATCTGTGCTCCGATATAACAACATCCTGATGTCTCGATAAGTCAGCATATTCCGATTCTAAATACCACTAATACATCGATACCTCCGCATTTCAATACCTCGGTGTCCCGATAACCAATATCCTAATACCTTAATACCCCGGTATCGCGATGTCATTACGTCTTAATACCTGATATCCTAATACCTTGGTGTTTGAATATCTCAACGTCCGTTGTGCCCTAATACCAAATACTTTAGTGCCCCAATACTAAATACCTTGGTGCCTCAACTTTTCGGTATACCCCCTTCTCGATATCTCCATTCCCTTTGCTGTGATACACAATGTTCTTATAATTTGGGGTCTAATGATTTCCATATCTCGATGTTTCAAAATCTTTTCTGATCTTCTCTGTCTCGACATCTCGTTACTTTAGTATTCAATATCTTAGTGCCTCGATACTTTAGTACCTAGTACACAAAACTCTTAATGGGGAATATTTTACTACCCAATATTTCAATACTCCAACATTTTAATATTCAATATCTCAGTGCTTCAGTATTTCGGTACCTCAATACTTTAGTACCCAATACACCTAGACCTTAGTTTCAAATACCTCAGTACTTAATAGTTTAATACTCCAGCTTAGTATTCAATATCTCAATGCTTCAGTATCTTGGTACCTTAATACTTTAGTACCCAATACACCTACACTTTAGTGCCAAATACCTCAGTACCCAATATTTTAATACTCCAGCTTAGTATTCAATATCTCAGTGCTTCAGTATTTTAGTACCTCGATACTTTAGTACCCAATACACCTACACTTTAGTGCCAAATACCTCAGTACCCAATATTTTAATACTCCAGCTTAGTATTCAATATTTCAGTGCTTCAGCATTTTAGTACCTCGATACTTTAGTACCCCATACACCTACACTTTAGTGCCAAATATCTCAGTACCCAATATTTTAATACTCCAGCTTAGTATTCAATATCTCAATGCTTCAGTATTTTAGTACCTCGATACTTTAGTACCCAATACACCTACAGTTTAGTGCCAAATACCTCAGTACCCAATATTTTAATACTCCAGCTTAGTATTCAATATCTCAGTGCTTCAGTATTTCGGTAATTCAATACTTTTGGTACCTCGATACTTTAGTACCCAATACACCTAGACCTTAGTACCAAATACCTCAGTACCCAATATTTTAGTACCCAATATCCAACATACCACTGCACCAGGACATTTGATACCTCCGATCACATAAATTTCTTAATAACAGAATTGAACTTAACCAAGTATTTGTAAATACCGATAGCTTCTAGTAAATATCTCTAATTATATGTGACGTTACCGTTACCAGCAAATCCGGTACGCGGTTCATGACGAAACAGGATCGTTCGTGGCGCACCTGTGCCCGACGTCACTCTAATTACTTCGATTGCCACGATTCAGTAACGAGGCGTAATTAACAAAACGGGACGTCGATTAATAAAAGGTGCGCGTTGGCACGGATCGAACGCGTCCGTCGATCTGCCCGGTCGCATTATCCAGCTTGTCGAAATCGAATCGCGCGTTTGACGCGTATTGTTCACGAGACCACGCTGCGCATTAATTAACAAACAGACGTTAACGGTCGTACGCTAATCAGGTCCACCGATTTTCATGGACGCCGGCGACGCGACGCTGCGAAGCCGGATTTACATCTAATAGCAGATTTTATGTTTTGTTTATAACCGTGATTTGGCTGTCCGCGTTTCATTAAATTCGTAACCACTCTCGTTGCAATTTGTACAGGTTTACGAATTGTTTCCATTATTTACCACTAAGCACTACTTAACAAATTTTATTACCACCGAAAGTATTCTCCGTGCAACAAATACATCAATGTATATACATCAATGTATATACATCAATGTATATACACGATCTTTGGAAAGAGATTAAAATCGGTAAAAAATTATGGGTATCGATGATTAAAAATACAAGACACTCACGCAACTTTTGCGAATATAATATAAAAACTACGAGGTTCAAAATTGTCTCGTTATCCGTTTTGTTCAAATATTATTCAAAATTTCCAAAAAGTACACCGTGCTCTGTTCGAGTTCATCGTTAACAAGCGTTTCGACACGAATTACAAAGAAGTGAAACTAAAATATTGTTAAAAAATTCTTTCTCTAATAATTCAATACTCGAAGTTAAAATACTGTGAGAAAATATCTACCAAATACTCTCTTCCAAACAGAGACGAAAAACGACTATTCCCAGTACTCAAGTACTCCAAAAAGTACACCGCACTCTGTTCGAGTTCATTATTAACAAGTGTTTCGACACGAATTACAAAGAAATGAAACTAAAATATCGTTAAAAAATTCTTTCCCGAATAATTCAACATCCAAAGTTAAAATACTGTGAAAAAATATCTACCAAATCCTCTCCACCTCACAATCGAAAAAACGACTATTCCCGACACTCTTTTCAAACCGTTTGAAAAAACGATTGTTTCCCAATTTCGGCGAAACCGAGGTTACCATGTACGATTCCCGTACGAATGTCCAAAGAAACATCGTGCCGTGAGTCGATTCGTCGTGAAAGCAGTCGAGATCGAACCGAGTGCGGGAAAATTAGTTAATCAAGCAGCATCGGAGGCAATTCGAGCGTAGCGGAGGAGCATCGGAGACGGTGCCTGCAATTTGCGGGGGCGTTTGAGTATGAATGAGTAACAAGTCCCCACCATTTCAGTCTCACTCTCCCCCCACCCCACTCCCAACTCTCGCTCCCTCCCCCTACCAGTATCTCGTTCTTCTCTTTCGGTTCTCCACCCTCTCGTTACTTTTCGTCCCTCTTTCCACCATCGGCCCTTCTCTTCTTTGCTCTTCCTTCTTCGCGTCGCTCCTCCCCCTCCCCCTCCTCCTCCTCCTTCTTCTCCACGTACTCCCCTTCTTTCTCTCTCTCCTTCTTTCTCACGCACACGCTCCCTCGTTCCCTCTCGACGACCGAAAGCGACTCGTATCGGGGGTCGGTTCTCTCTTCGTGTTCCGCGCTTCTTTCGGTCAGTTTTCTCTCGTGAGTTGCACGCGCGCGTCCTTTCGCGAGGACTTTCGAGAATCAGTGCCGGTCTCTCACACTCACTTCAGAGGACTTTTCGCCCGTGAATTACCGGGATACAGGAGACACTACACCACGAAGGATTGCCCGCTGGACGGGGTACCGTCAACCGCCACGATGCACCGTCGATGCACACGGTTAGTCCCCCCGTTTCGAATCTCGTTCGTTCTTCTTTGCAAATTCTTTTTTTTTTTTTTTGCATTCGAATTCGAACTATCGTCCACGATAAATATTTGAGAATTTTGGAAGCACAGGATGGGGTCAATTGTGACCGACTGTTTTTACAAAATTTGTAATTTTCTTTTTCTTTTTTTTTTGTTGATTATGGGGTAAATTGTGACCGACTGTTTTTACAAAATTTGTAATTTTCTTTTTCTTTTTTTTTTGATTGTGAGGAATTTTGGTTATAAAGTGTAGGAAGAAATTGTTGAATCATTTTTGAAGGTTGTATGTATTTTGTATCAGTCGATCCAATTTGGCACAACCTGTATAAGTTTCTTTATCGACGAATCTAGAGAACGGAGTATTAATTTATTAATATTGAAAGTATTAACCCTTCACGATCTCGATCTTCTGTATTTTTTTTTTTTTTTTGAAGAGTGTTTTGATAAATTTACGTTGTAGAAGATTGTACAATTTCGCGAGTATACTTACATGTATACGAAGTATGACATACATGTATAAATGTACATCAGGAAATTATAAGTATTTTATTAGGTTTGAAACGGTTGGAGAGTGTTTGTAGTAAGATTATGGTACGAAGTTAAAGTTTGCAGTTTCTGTTGAAAATTTAGAACAGATTGACAATGAACAATTATTACAAAGAATCGTAGTTTGGTAGGTATGTTTGTATATGTGACACACATGTGCAAATTTGTATCGTATGTTGTAAAATATACTACTGTCAGGTCCGAAAGGATCAAACGAGAGTTTATAACAATACTTAATTGCAAAATTAAAATTTGTGGTTTCTGGTCTGTTGGAAATTTAGAGTAGATTTGGAATTATTTGTTAATTTGTGAGTCGGTAAGTGTGACTATTACCCATGAAGTAAAAAATAATTGATATTCCGACGATTGGTTCCGAATTCACAATTATTGCGATCGAGATTAGTTTCGCTATCAAATAGAAATTAAACTCGAGTTTCTATTAGACCGTGCGGGTTCAACCGTGGAAATTTCGCGAGTCGAAATTCGCTTGCAATCGCGATACGTATTAATAAATTCGTTATTAATGAAAATGCACGTGTTATTCTGCGATAAATTGGGCAGACAGTAAATCGCGTAGAAATTTCGCTATAACGTGTACTGTCGAGGGTAGCGAAAATTTTGAATAATTAGAATCCGTTTAAACTAGTTGGTCGTTCTATCATTTGTTAATATTTGAGAATAGCCGTGGAGCAATGGGGCTCGACGTAACAATTAATTAACTTACGGTACTAAGTTATTGCTGCAAATCTTGTATAATTTACGATACAAGAACATTAATAATTTACAAGAGAAAAAGAAGAATACAGCAGTGACGATATCATTTTCGTATTATGTAATACGTCAGTATCGTCACAAGATTGATAGATGTCATAGGTCGACGTAAGTTGGAGTTTTTATTTAATTCGAATAAAATAATACAATTTTAAAGAGTTTAAGAGTTTATATCTCTGTTTCAGATCGTAAAGTAGCCAAGTAGTTCTTCGATTTCGTTTCGATTCAAGTTTCTCTGAATGTGCTAGAATTGTTCATAATTCAACATTAATTCGATAGATCATTTTAAATCGATATTTTCAAGCTTCGAGATTCCCCGAAAAATGAAGTTTGTGATTTTCATATACGAGTTACGTGGCTCTTTGCGCAAATTAAAGTCTAGATTTCGTTCACAAATGAATTACGTGGTAATTAACGTATCCATTCCGAATTTGTTCGTAATAAAAGAAAATTTCTATCGGATTCTCGAAGAACGAAATAAAATTATTCAATTTTCAACCGTACACGTTAATACCGTCTTTTTTAAAAAAATGTATTCCCGTTTAAATAATTTTTCACTCGTTGTACAAATTATCTCATTCGTTCGATACTATTCCATAGGAAATTAATTTTCTCCTATACGAAATATTTGAAAAATTTTATTCTTCTATATATATATTCATAGAACAGTCTATAGTCAATATAATAGTTTCGATTAAATATTTATCAATGTTGATAGATTTTATAGATTTGATAGATTCAAGGTTTGTTCACTTCTCGTCGCTCTTAGAAATAATATTTACACGAGTGTTAGCTTCCTACAATAGTTCTATATTTTCATTCACCAGAGTTGGATCCTCGAATGAATAAATTTTTTAATAAATTTTTCACGAGCTCGTCGATCCAAGATTCGAAGACACTTCGAACTTAAAGTGGTTACGACGAAGCGCGAAATCGAGTTCTTGGACGATGGAACACCCCCGGTGACTTCGTTGAAGGGGGAAAAGAACCGGCTGGAGAAAAGAACGGGGGAAGCTGGAGAATAGAGGGGAAGAATCGCGGGGAACAATTCGTCGGTGTGTTCATAGTTGTTAAAACGATTTACCGTCGGTCCGGAGAGTTCGCGGCTCCGTCGCCATTAAATCTTATCGTTAAAACTTCCAGCGGCCGCCGCCGCCGCTTCGAGATCCTCCGGAGCGTTCGAAGAACGTCCTCTCTCGCGCTCGAACTTTCTTCTACTCGTCACCGGTAATCGGGAAGAGGTTCCTCGTAATCGTGGAAAAGGTACCCGGTTTCGTAATCGAGAAAAGATTCCGCGTCTGGTGATCGAGAGAAGATTCCTTCTCGTGATCGTGGAAAGATCCCGTTTAGTGAAGTCTGGGTTAGGAATAAAAAAGTTACGAATAATCTCGAGGGGGTTGAGTGTGGGCCACCCGAACGCTTTTAAAAATACTCGTTGTATTTTTAAAGAGTATTAGTGATGCGTGAATATCTCACGGTGGGTAGGAATTATTGTTGATGTTTAAAATATTTAGAAAATATTTTTTAAATGGAGGAATGTATTTTACCTCGAGAAGAGGAAGGAAAAGGAGAGAATTTTTTTCACAGCCTTCATTTAGGAATATTGTTAACACGTGATTATATAACAGTCGTTAGGAATTATTATTGATATTTCAAATATTTCTTTAAGTGGAAGTATATGTTTTACCTTCATAAGAGGAAGGAAAAGTAGAAAATTTTGTTCACAGCCTTAATTTACAAATATTGTCAACACGTGATTATATAACGGTGGTTAGGAATTATTATTGATATTTCAAATATTTAGAAAATATTTTTTTTAATGGAGGAATATATTCTACCTCGAGAAGAAGAAGAAAAAGGGTAAAATTTTATTCACAGCCTTACCTTACGAATATTATTAACACGTAAATATATAACGGTGGTTAGGAATTATTATTAATATCTACAATATTTAGAAAATATTTTTTAAATTGGAAGATTATATTCTACTTCCACAAGAGGAAGAAAAAGAAGAAAATTTTGTTCACAGCCTTACCTTACGAATATTATTAACACATAAATATATAACGTAGGTTAGGAATTATTATTGATATCTACAATATTTAGAAAATATTTTTTCAAATGTAGGAATATACTCTACCTCGAGAAAAGGAAGAAAATTTTGTTCACAGCCTTAACTTACGAATATTGTTCACACGTGAACATGACAGTAGTAATAACACCAGAAACGAGGTGGACCTAACCTCAAAAAAGAAAGAGTGGTCGCGACGAAAAAGTATTCAACGCATAGAAAAATACAATACGAGTTAATCGTATCTATTAATTCATCGATCAGCTGCACTTCGTTAAAGGGTGTTCTATTGCCCCCACCCCCCACGTTACGAGTTTGAAAATGGCCGGTACTTTGGCACTTCACCGTTAATTAACCGTTCAACGGACGACTGTTTCGCCTCGCTCTTTCTTTCTCTGTTCTTTTTCTCGCGTATTTCGTCGCGCGGAATAATGTCCCTCGTTACTATTAAGAGGGAGGGGGAGGGGGAGGGGCCATCCACGGTGCGCGCTTTACATTATTCATCGGCCGTTTCCGACTGAATGAATTTCCAGAACCCATTGGTCTTCCTGTCGGGCTCGTCCTTGAACGCCGCATCGCGATGCACACTGGGTCAAGAAGCGTTTCGCGGTCGTTCGGCGGTCCGATCGGATCGCGCGCGTGCACAGACTCGGTGAAACGTTCGCAAACTACCACGTACTACCGTACGATCCGAAAAGAAGGTCCAGAGAATCAGGAGACACGAAGAGAATAGATCGAATACGGTACACCGATGTATTTATTTCTTACGATTGTCCCAATCGTCGCCGGTCGATTTCAATTTCCCGCCATTTTCGAATCGTCCAACCGATTCGGCTGAAACTTGGCGTGCGTTGTCTAGACGGATGGGGAATTAATCGTGGAAGAGTACACGGTGAATGAACGCTTGCAGATTGTTCAGACGTATCAAGAGAAATCGCGAGATTTCAACTCGCTTAATGTCAACGATTCGGGGAAGTAAATCGACCTGTGACTGATTGGGATGATCTGTATAGTTGATGATGGTTTGAAGATTTAATGAGAGTAGATGCAATTTGAATAATTTGAATTTGTTCGATTGTATCGATGGTTTGGAAGTGTTAGAAGAATAAAGAGAAAGGAAAGTATGAAAAATGTAAAGGAAAGTGAGAGTAGAAGGCAAAGCATAGTTGAGGTAATTGCACCCTCTTTGACGAGGTCGATAGTTAAGAGGCACACATAGTGTAAAGGAAAGCGAGAGTGGAACGCATAGTTGAGGCAATTGCACCCTCTTTGATCAGATCGATGGTCAAGAGATATAAAAAGTGTAAAGAAAAGTGAGAGTAGAACGCAAGCGTGGTTAAAATAATTGCACCCTCTTCGATGAGATCGATGGTCTGGAAGTATAAAAAGTGCAAGGAAGGATTAGAGTAGAACGCAAGCGTGGTTAAAATAATTGCACTCGCTTCGATAAGATCGACGTATTGAAAAATATAGAAAAAAGTGAGAGTAGAAAGCGAGCACGGTTTAAATAATTGTTCCCCATTAAGATAAAATTGAAAAGAAGTCGATGGAGCAAGGAGAATCCTAATTGTAAAAATACAAATTATCCATTTATCGAATTACTTATCGTAGAAAAACTCGAAACGTTAAAATACTGAAGTGTATTAATACGTAAAATAGAAAATTTCTTTCAAAGAAGATTGGTACTCAACAATGTATGATACGTTAAAATTTATTTACATTTAATAGATTGTATAAGTATTTCGATAATATTTTCGCAAAGGGGATAATTTACATTTTGCACGAATAATTCGTTCTCGAAAAATATTCCGGAAGTTAATGCCCGATTCGTTTTAAATTTGGTTATATCTTACTGCGAACGTTGTAATGTAAATTAGTGGTACAAAGTTTCGGGTTAGGGGGTGGGGGGGAGTGCAGTATCCTGGTTCCTGAGTGCTCGCTGCTGACTGAATGAATGGATGAATGAGTCTCCAGAATTTATGGCTGTTGTTCAGAATTCGTCCGTGAATGCTCGCCAAAGTGTGTCAACTGTTATATTCCTTCCGGTGTTTAGAATTGTTGCTTCGAAATTAATTTACTACTCGATTTAACCGTCCCTACGAGAAAATCGTGTTTCTTCGAGATAAAACAATCGAACGAGTTGCAATTTGCACCGATCTTTATTCCATAGGAGCGATAAACGATCGATTTAAGATAGGAGAGAAAAATTTGTATTTTTTAAAATTCTTCTTTGTTTTTTTTGTATTTTTTTTTTTACAGTTGTGCGTGTTTCTTCGAAGTAAGATTCTCTCGAAATCGAATTACATGGAGGAAAATCTACATGAAAGTTTCACTGGTTACATTTACATTTTCATCTCGTATCACATATTGTGCATCCAGTCACGCATTGGGTTGTGCTTTGCAAATATTCTACACGCGACACGGTGCATGTACGAATCGATGCTCGTTCAAATGAAATTGTATCTTACAGAACGTTCTCTGTACATCTGGTCTGCTTTCCTATCGATAAGCAGAATTGCAGTGAATGATAAAATATGATCCACCGCGGGATTAATTTCGTCAACTGACGGACGAACAAGTGTGGTAAGCGATTCAGCCAACGTTACCGAATCGATCTGAAAGATTTTTTGCGGTCGTAAAGTGTGAAAACTGTTAGTCACGACGTCATGACTGACGCGTGAAAACGTATCTTGAAAGTCGTGACATTGTAACGCGACAGTCTTGTCCTCACATCGGAACTGTCGTGTCTTTTATCACTGTCATGGTGGTAACCAGAAAATTTCGAATATCTACTAACAAACTTTATTGTTTTGAGAACGTCACGACCAGATTCTAGAATTAATTTATTAGGAAGCATTCTAAATGTAACAAAAATCGATTAACACGAAATTGTGTAAAAATAGTCAAAAAATTATTACAGAGTAGAAATATTTTCTTCCTTTTATCACTGTCATGATGGTAACTAGAAAATTTCGAATATCTATTAACAAAGTTTATTGTTTTGAGAACGTCACGACCAGATTCTAGAATTAATTTATTAGGAAGCGTTCTAAAGGTAACAAAAATCGATTAACACGAAATTGTGTAAAAATAGTCAAAAAATTATTACAGAGTAGAAATATTTTCCTCCTTTTTTTACTATCATGGCGGTAACCAGAAAATTTCGAATATCTATTAACAAACTTTATTGTTTTGAGAACGTCACGACCAGATTCTAGAATGAATTTATCACGAAACATTCTAAAGGCAACAAAAATCGATTAACACGAAATTGCGTAAAAATAGTCAAAAAAACCACTACAAAATAAAAATATTCCCCTCCTTTTATCACTGTGATGACAATAATCAGAAAATGTCGAACATCCACCAATAAACTTTATCCATTCGGAAACGTCACAATCAAAGTTCTAGAATCGCTCGTTTTAATCGTTCCAAAAGCAAGCATCTCGATAAACACGGAATTGCGTAAAAATGTTCGAAGAACCACTATAACGCGATAGTCACTCCCACGCGAGTACGTTCAACGATACGCGAAACGAACGAAGCTACGAGTTCCGCTCGCGTAGCTACTGTTCCCATCGCGAAAGAACGCCGATGTGACCGACCGGTCCCGAAAGCTTGGAAAACGAAAGGAACTCGCACCGAGTGGGTGTGGGGGGGTCTCGAAATCCCTGTAAAAGGTGGTGTCTGTTTATAAAGTTTGCAAAAAGAGTGCAAACGAAACGCAACAGCCAACGAAAGAGGAAGAGCGTTGTAAAGAGGGGTGGGGGAGAAATTGACGGTGACTTGAGTGTCAGAAGGCCGCAGGCTCGTGGTCCCTGACCGGTCGACGCAGCCTCCTCCCGGTTCCAGAGAATCAGAGTCACGTTCAGTCAGTGGCCGACTCCCGACCGCGGAGGTTGTGCGCGTTGTTTCTTCGGCCCTCAGTAGCAGTGTCGAGAGGGGTTTTCCGGTATCCGACGTCGTCCGGGGTCATCGTCAGCCGGTATGACGGCCACCAGGAGCACGTGGTTAGTGAAAGCAATTATTTATATTACGTATTTACTCGACTTTGGTACGAACCGCGAACGAAACCAGTCCTCGAAGGATATCGTTCGGGACTTGTTGCTGGTCGACGGTGTTCTATATCGTACACCTAATCGGGGATCTTGGTCGTTGAAATGTCTCTGTGAATCTCGTACGGGGTAAACTCGTACCGATCGTTGTGATGCCGATTACGATCGTTACGAAAAATGTTCACCAGAAGACGATCACGGGCCACCGATTCTACGCGCAAGAGCACGCGCGGCGCTCCATTAATGACGAAACTCGTTAAACCTCTAAAAATAACCGGGTCCACGCATTTTTATCGGCCTCGTTACTCCGCTATCTGACTATGGTTACGCCATGTACCAGCGCGGACAATTGTGACATAATTAACGGTGCCCCCGCTTCTTTCGGGTCTTCGACTTCGAGCCGAAGTCGAGACGAGCGAAACTACCGCGGAATAAATTATCCTAATTATTCCGTATATATCGTAATTATCTACGATTATTCCCGATTGATTCTCGATTCGTTTTGTGCCCTCGATCGCGACGATGGATCCTCGAATAGGGAAAATCGGTACTGTGCTACGTTGCTGCTGCCCCGTACGCGAAGAAATTAAAGCACTCGGATGCTGACAATGCGCGTTATCTAGGATACTCGTTATCGCGCACCGTATTTCAGATTCCAGATCTGGATAGAAGCAATCTCTCAATTACTCTAAATGGAACGTTTGATTTAACGTCAGGAATTGTCGCGAAACTTGTTCGTTGGTCGTCGCGATTAAAATAGGAAGGCCGTGATCGCGTTCCGTTCGACTGAAACATACTGATTTTAGATAAATTCGATTCAGAAGACGCGGGCGAATAACGATGGAATTTTAACGATTTTTAAGAAATATTATACGTGTCGAATCGATTGTTTCCTTATCGATAAACGAACCTTTGAAAGTGTCTAGGAAAATGAATTACAGAAGTGGAAAAAGTCGTATTAAGAATCTGAGTTTGTATCTAGTGTTTTTTTAAATTGGAGCACGTACTCCATGATTATGTTATCACGTTGTTTAAGGATCTTCTCGTTATTCGTTTGTACTCTAGCGCGAAAAGTAAAAGTATTCGATGGTTCGTCGGTGTGTTTAGTTCATAGTTGTCAATGATGGTAATGTTAATTGATATTTCACAAACATTAAGGTTCGTAAGCGCCTTGTAACTCGTTGTTCTATGATTCAAGTTTCGATAAACGTGTGTCATAACAAGACAATCGGTCACAACTCTCCCTGTTCTGTGAAAACTAATTTTCCATTCGAGAACATTGTGCAAGGCTTTCCTCCTAACCTTTTCAAGAAAATATATTCAATTGTTCGATATATTTAATCTGGTAAAATTTACAACCCTCTACCATCCAACTCACAGTGGACAAGTGAGTAATATTTTTCACGTCCTTAACAATTAGTTTGTTCGGAAAGTGATTTCATTTTCCAAAATGGAGAGTATATAATTTAATAAAATGTTTAAACACTCTAAAAAAATTGTGTTCCATTTTCACCAAAAAAGAAAACAAAACGATTTTCCGAACAACCCAATATTTACTTCTCACACACGTCTCAATTTTCTTCCTAGTCTCGTATAACATCACAAACAAAACGTTTAATTAAGAATTAACACCTTACAAAAATGCCTTACAACAAATTGCCACTTATTAGGAAAAGACAGCATCATCAATTTTATCAAAAACAATTAATAAAATAAAAAGCTTCATAGAAAATGAATTTCCATATACCATATACATCTATCTCCATTAAATAGATAAATGTCCGTACAACTGATACAAGAAAAATATCAATGGTTTCTTTAATTCCCCTCATCGTTTCAAAAGAACAAGTCTCGAGAACCCAGCATCAGAAAATTGATTCCTAAAAAATGTATCAAATGGGAGCGTCGGTCACCAGTGACCACCATTACGGTACCAAACTCACCGAGTCCCATATCAAGCGAGTTGGTATCGAACAAACG
Organism: Ptiloglossa arizonensis; assembly: GCF_051014685.1. Taxonomy (NCBI): domain Eukaryota; kingdom Metazoa; phylum Arthropoda; class Insecta; order Hymenoptera; family Colletidae; genus Ptiloglossa; species Ptiloglossa arizonensis. The sequence goes on from NC_135051.1 coordinate 19,916,412, forward strand.
AAACAATCGACTGCGTTCAACCTGAATCGGTCCAAGGAACCGTGATAACAAATTAGGAGCGAGTTGAACGGCCACGGTAGTTTTCCAGGGGAAAGTAGGTTCACGTGTCGACGTCGCTGAGATTTAATTGAACGTGTCCGTTTCCACGGGGTGCAGGCATCGGTGAAAATTCACCGAAAAATCCCTCGCGCTGTTAGGCACACTCTCTCTCACTCACTCTCACTCTCTCTTTGGATTTTTACGAGCCTCGTGACACACAATTCGCATACGTCGAAGAGGGTAGACCCTCTGGCGAGTTCCTCGAGACGACGCGGAGCCGAGACCACGCGGAGACATGTGTGGTGTCTCTCCCCCAAGAGCTGCTCGTCATTGGTCAAAACACTCCGGAGCGTTGCTCGTGTTGCGTCATGTGTCGACCGATTTCTCTTCGTTTTCCCTTCCTCTTTTTTTCCCTCTCTCTCTCTCTCTCTTCCTTCTCTACGTCCCGTTATATTTTTTTCCCGCTTTTTTCCTCTCTCTTCTTTCCTTTTTTCTCGTTCTTCTTTCGCTACGTCTCGTCGTTAAAAAGCTCGTCGCCTTTAATTAACGATACGGCCACCGGGGTGGAACAACGCACCGATGATAAAAGCTGCTGTTGCTTTCTCTTTCCGTTTGTGAATCACTCGGGGAATTACATCGCGCGTGTTCCGCGGAAACTTATGAAACGCGACAGGAAGTGCGTTTATGCGTTTTCCACGTATCGAACTGTACCGACGACGGATGATGACGACGATGATGAACAGAAATTGAATTCCCAGACAGAGGGAATTCCATGTTGCTGGTAGATCGTATTCGTTTTCCGGTTCCTGTCGCTCGAGGGGGAGATTGTTGATCGAGTTTGAAGATTGTGGATAATTTTTCAGAGAACGTATTTTTTTTAATGGAGTTTTAGTGGAATTTATTATTCGAATTTTCTTCGTTGTGTAATAGTTTTTTTTTCTTTTTTTTATCAATTGTGCCTATGATACTTCTGTCGATGGATCGATCAAACCTTCTGGTATCTAATCATGTGAAATTGATTATGTTATTGCAAAATTCTTGTGATCTTGGTACGCGAATTCTGGTGGAATTGTTTATTACCTCGATTTGTCCGATCTTGGAATAATTTCTTGTAAATTGTTGCTATGATATTCCCCTTGTGGATCGAACGACTCTTTCGATACTGATTAGTATAAGGAAATCATTGCATACCTAAAAGACATTAAGATATATACGAACATTTAGTAGCCTAGTTGTAGTAAGTTGTCGGGTCCATTGATCATTGTTCAATACTCGTTATAGTGTGTATTATAATGTATTAATTATAATGTGGTCGATAATGGCTAGTTACAATCCGGTGCAATGTTAAATAAATTAAGTTATGTAATGACACAACAGAGTAGATCAAATTAGCAAAATTGTAGAGCGTCAAAAGGATTCACACAGGGTCTGATTGTTGGTAAATATTTTGCACAAACTGTTAAGAGTGTCCTTAGAACTTTTCCAAAAATTATCACCAATTTTCCAAGTAACCCTCAGGACGTTTAATAACATAATAGAATAAAATAGATTAATAAAATTCATGGAGAGAATCGTAGTGTTTCAAAAGGATTCACACAGGATCTGAACATTGATAAATATTTTGCACAACGGAAAATTGATGACAATTTTCGGAAAAGTTCTAAGGACACTGTCGACAGTTTGTGCAAAATATTTACCAATGTCAGCAGTCCTTAGAACTTTTCCAAAAATTATCACCAATTTTCCAAGTAACCCTCAAAACGTTTGATAACATAATAGAATAAAATAGATTAACAAAATTCGTGGGTAGTATCGTAGTGTTTCTTGTGAATATTTTGCACAAACTGTCGAGATTGTTCAATCCTTAGAATTTGTCCGAAAATTGTCACCAATTTTCCAAGTAACCCTCAAAACGTTTGATAACATAATAGAATAAAATAGATTAACAAAATTCGTGGGTAGTATCGTAGCGTTTCTTGTGAATATTTTGCACAAACTGTTGAGATTGTTCAATCCTTCGAATTTGTCCGAAAATTGGCCCCGATTTTCCAAATACGTATATAACAATGGCTGCGGCGCTCGATTACGTAATTGCGTAAATCAGTTCCTGTCGTGGAACGATTATCGTGCTCAGAGCGTATTATCAAGACGTCCAGGTGTAATTGAAAGCCGGCAATATCTGGTCACCGATAATAATCGTTTAATTGGAAGGTCGTAATTTCAGGAATGGCCGAACGGAATCACGAAAGCGCGATACGTTTTCAATCCGATTTACGGTTATAACAGTACTCCACCTGCGGTTTATAAAGGGTTATTGTAGCGAGCTTTCAGATACCATTCTCCTGGCCAGTCGGCTGGCAGGACAATGGCTTATGCTAATTCCTGCCTCTATGTAGATGTCGTCCTTCCGACTCTGTACACCGACTACGCGTGTAATACGTCAGATTTAAAATTCAGACCGGGTCACGCTTGCAAGGGAACACAAGATTAACCATCGAGCTTGCGGACACGATATAAAACGAAAGGAGAGGAAAAAAGAAAAGAAGTAGAAGAAAAAAAAAAAAAGAAAAAAAAGAACTAAAAGGACCGGGGAAAAGGGCGCGACACGAGACGCGATTAATTTCACGTGCCTTATCGTGCGAGGCGGTTGAAAAGTGGTTCCACTCGAGTCGCAAGTGGATGATCCCTTGGTCCAATGTTGGCCGTGTTCAACATTTTTTTTAATGTATAATAAATGCACCGTGGTGATTAGTCATTTTCTTTTCGAAGTTGGAATTCTTTCTTTTTTTTTTTCAAAGTTGTACTTTGGATGGATTGTAACTCAAATATTGAATATTAAACGTAGGTTGTGAAAATAAATTTTGGAAGGAAATATTTTTTTAATTGCACAATAAATGCACCATGGTGATTAGTCATTTTCTTTTCGAAGTTGGAATTTTTTCTTTTTTTTCTTTTCAAAGTTGCACTTTGGATTGATTGTTGGGCAAATATTGAATATTAAACGTGTAGGTTGTAAACATCAATTTTGGAAAGAAATATTTTTTTAATTGCACAATAAATACACCGTGGTGATTAATCATTTTTTTTTTTTTTGTTTTTGGCCGCGTAAAAAATTTTAGAAGAGAAATTATCGCGAGTGTATCAAGATCGAACAATTTTGGGTGAAAATTTCCTTTTCAATATTCTTCGCGTGCTAAATTTTTAATCCACTTTCGTAAATATTCGTAACTGTTCCTCGAGATTGAAAACTTGATCGAAAACGTCCTTTGCTGTTACACTCGAGAGTCTGGGGAGCGATTCGGGCTTGAGAAATTTTCGTTTCTCGGGAGAAATTTCCCGGTAAACCCAATCGCGTTAACAGCGTAATCATTAATCATACACGAGTTTACGAAAGAAATTTCTGTCGAGAGTTGGATGATCCGTGCACGCGCGCGTCTCTCTGGTACCCTTTATGACACGAATATATCGCGAACAAGGACGAGAAATCGTTTTGTTCCGTAATATTCCGGTGAACTGTGTCCCATCTGTGCTCGATCTCGTACGAGACCACCGTCGTAACGAAATAAAAGAAAATTCTCGAGGTGCTCGGTTGAGGCTAAAGAGGAAAACCTCTGGATGCCCCGAGGTCTCGATGGAAACCGTAATTAACACTGGTGAAAATCGTGAAAACATTCCACGAACCGTTAATTCGATTTTCTTCCACCGTGTAAGATTTGGCGCAATTCCAAATACGGAGTAACATTTTACAGGGCTAGATAACATTGCGCGTTAAAAAGTTTCGCGGTTAAAATATTTCATACGATTGCAATCGAAATGGATATAATTATTTTAAATTATCTTCCTAGCTCGTTGCTCGACATTTTCTTCAAATTATGATGGTTATTCGTTTCGATTACAATGATATCGAAATTAAAATATCCGAGTATTGATCTTTCACCATACGTGGCACAGTATCTATTTTTGTGTACGATTTCTTTTATAAAAACAAAGTTGACCTCTATGCGTCCACTTAGGAAATATTTAGTGATAACTATTTTAAGTTTTCCTGTTGTAACTTAGTCCAGAATCGGTACACTGCAATCTTTAAAAATGTGATTTATATTGTAAATGGTACTTGAGAATACGAGAAGAATTTTAGGATTCGATTAACGAGAATTAATAATTCGTAAAAATGAAAATGTAATTCACAACGGTTGAAAAGTTTTCCTCTGGTAACGATTGGTTATTTACATATAAATAACACCTATAAGAAACAGTTACGGTAAACGTAGACTGGTATTATTTAAAATTTATTTTTACAAACACCACAAGTAAAACAATTCATATATTCGTAATTCATTCATTGTAATATATTCGTAATTCATTCGATTTTCACATTGGATACGTTACACCTAATCTTCGTTGAACAATTCCTTACACATTATACATTCAGTGAGTGTGCCTTATCCACTCTCTTCCTTCTTGTCTCGTCTAATTGTCCAATGAAGGAGGTAAAACTTACTTCTGTTTAGCACTAACAAACCCTTCTCTAGCTTACGTTATGTTCCCTCAAAACAATTTATTCATCTCATACATTTCTCACCATCTAAAATTTTGAAAATATTCACTTCGTTCTGTTCAGCACTAAGAAACTTTCCTCTACCTTATGTTCCCTAAAAACAATTTATTCGTCTCAAACATTTTCCACCATCTACAATTTTGAAAACATTCACCTCGTTCTGTTCTGCACTAGGAAACTTTCCTTTACACTTACGTTCCCTTAAAAACAATTTATTCACCTCAAACATTTTTTACCACCATCATCATCATCGTCTAAAATTTTGAAAACATTCATTTCGTTCTGTTCAGCACTAAGAAACTTTCCTTTACCTTATGTTCCCTCGAAACAATTTATTCGTCTCAAACATTTTCCACCATCTACAATTTTAAAAACATTCACCTCGTTCTGTTCAGCACTAAGAAACTTTCCTCTACCTCATGTTTCCTCAAAACAATTTATTCACCTCAAACATTTTTTACCACCATCATCATCGTCTAAAATTTTGAAAACATTCATTTCGTTCTGTTCAGCACTAAGAAACTTTCCTTTACCTTATGTTCCCTCGAAACAATTTATTCGTCTCAAACATTTTCCACCATCTACAATTTTGAAAACATTCACCTCGTTCTGTTCAGCACTAAGAAACTTTCCTCTACCTCATGTTCCCTCAAAACAATTTATTCGTCTCAAACACGAAACTTTCCTCTCCCTTATGTTCCCTCGAAACAATTTCTTCACCTCAAACATTTTTCACGATTACCTCCAATTTTGAAAACACTCCTCATCGTTCGATTCAAATCGTTCACCGTGTAGATCGCAAGGTGCAGTCTACCCTACCGCTACAATTATCGAGTTATTGCGTCTAATATTGAGCACGCAGTAACACGGACTACTGGTCCGGTTACTGGTAGATTACTGTACCATTCTGCGGATCTGGGTTAAAATCAGAGCTTGAGTGTTTCCCTTGTGAGAACCCCTTGATAGTCGGACCGACTCGGAGCCATTTAAAACGATTAGTCGTGGCCGCGTTTCCATCGTAGGAACCTTAACGTCTGTCAAGGTTAATCGCACTTCAAAGCGACCAAACCCGTTCGTCGTTCGGTTCCTTACCGGATTCAACGCGGACCGCTTCTCGAACGGTCCCTGTCGACTTCTGTTTCCGCTCGACAGGGTGCCCCGAGGATCGGAGAGGGTTAAACGTCCGTCGAAATAAATAACACCGCGACGTGTCGAGAAACAAATGGACGTCGCCGAATATACGCGCCCCGCTCGGAATTTCCATGTTGGGAAGTGTTCTCTCGAGTAACGGGGCCGTATGTCGTGGACAATTCTGTGTTCCATGGGTTATTTCGACTTTCTATAGGGGAGGGGGGTGGCAGAAAGCTCTGTTATTTCTGTTCCATGAGTTAATACGCTGCACGTTGGCCCTTGGACGGTTTTGTTTCGTGCTTTGTACACAGGTCTTTAGGAGCGGGTTATTCAGATTTTTCGAAAATCGAATTTGTGCTTTACTATACTTGTATACAAGGAAATTATGAAATGGAAATTTTAAACTATGTAGAAACGGGTTTTGAATCATTTTTTTTAAAGTAGGGATGAAAATCTCTGAAGGGATAGATGGTAAAATTTTTGAAAAAGAGACGAAAATTTAAAGTGTTCTAGAAATTATTTCTCAACCAGCTGTTTTTCAAATACACTCTAAAGAGAGTGCGAGTCTTTGTGTGATCGCGATGATCTACAAAATTGTAAAAAATATAAAAAAAAAGGAGTTAATTCAAAGTTCCTTAGTTTGGAATATACTTCGATAGTGAAAATATTCTCGAAGAATTGATTTTCTCGAAATATTAAATTTACGATACGATCTTCCGAGGGATCTAGCTTCGAGATCGAGAGATTTGTTATTAGAAATAACACGGACATGTTCGGTCCATTTTCGTACTTCTTTCGATGAATTATTTCATCGACAAGAAGACAAAGTATCAGGAGTTACACTTTTCTGAACGATTAATACTTTTTCCGTATCTGTACACACTTTCGTCGCGTTGAGTACATTTAAATATTCATAGACTTACGAAACGACATGATATTTCGGTTTACGTGTCTTTGCCCGGTCTTGGTTGTTTGCCGAAGTGAAATTACTGTTTTTCGAGCACGTTGAACTCTACATGGTGGAGAGTGGTATCGAAAATGGCAGCGAAACGCTTTGATGTCTGATCGAAAGGAATACGTTTGGCTTTGATACCGTTGCACAAATAAGATCCTTTTTTGTAGGCAGTGCTTGGTTTGCGCCTCGTTGGGAAAATGGAACGATACAGTGTTTGGTTTTCGAGATATATTACTTCGTGGAAACGGAAAACGACTGTTCGGTTACATCTGAGAAGCCTGGGCCCTATTTCTTAAACTGCAACGATGCATCGGGAGATTGCAGTTGCACTATTTTCTTAATCGACATCGTCGTGATTGTACACACATGTATATGTATATATATATATATATATATTTTTTTTTTCTTCTTTTACCACGTAAATCGAGTCTCTTGAATATTCTGTCCGCGAAAATACAAGGAGTCGCGAAAGCGAACCGCTTTGCGAGATATTTCGAATTTTTCAATTACGCGCGTCCTTTATTCAAAGAGACGCTCAAACGTTTCATCTTCGCGCAAGAAATTGTTTACCGACAACAGGTATAAAAGTATTCGTTTCCAGAGGACGTGAAAAAGCAATTTTCGAATACCTGTACCATCATACGCGGAATGTTTATTTAGGGGAATAAAAAAAATTTATCGTACGTTTCGAAACTGCACTTCCCGTATGCGTCGTTGCAGCGAAGAAAAAAAAAAAATGTAACAATAAACGTGGTCATTGGTCACGTTACTCGGTTCTTCCGTTGTACCGCAATTTTGCATAAAATTCTAACTGTTTGGATTCAAATTCGGAGACTTCCTCTTGAATTGAATTGAATTTTTCCACGGATTCAATTCTTCCTCCCATTCGTCATCATTAACTTATCTACCCATATATTTCGTAATTGAATTTATCTCTCCAATTAGTTCTATTAACTCAGTTCCTCATTTTTTTATCTTAGTTTTCCTGTCAGCCACGGATATACTCTCGTAACACAATTTTCCGTTTCTCCTGTAGTACGCTTTTTATAACAATTTCCCGTTTAACCAAGGACTATTAATACTTTTGTCGTTTTTCATTTACCAAAGAATATTGACACTTTTGTACCTTTTATTTAAGCAAAGAATGTTAACACTTTTGTAGCTTTCATTTAAGCAAAGAATATTAAAACTTTTGTATATTTTATTTAAGCAAAGAATATTAATACTTTAGTATAGTAGTTTTTCTTTAACCAAAGAATATTAACACTTCTGTATCTTTTATTTAAGTAAAAAATATTGAAAACTTTTGTATCCTTTATTTAAGTAAAAAATATTGAAAACTTTTGTATCTTTTATTTAAGCAAAGAGTATTAATACTTTTGTAGTTTTTCATTAACCAAAGAATATTAACACTTCTGTATCTTTTATTTAAGTAAAAAATATTGAAAACTTTTGTATCTTTTATTCAAGCAAAGAATATTAATACTTTTGTAGTTTTTCTTTAACAAAAGAATATTAACACTTCTGTATCTTTTATTTAAGTAAAAAGTATTGAAAACTTTTGTATCTTTTATTTAAGTAAAAAATATTGAAAACTTTTGTATCTTTTATTCAAGCAAAGAATATTAATACTTTTGTAGTTTTTCTTTAACTAAAGAATATTAACACTTCTGTATCTTTTATTTAAGTAAAAAATATTGAAAACTTTTGTATCTTTTATTTAAGCAAAATATATTAACACTTCTGTAGCTTTTATTGAAGCAAAGAATCTTAACACTCTTGTATCTTTTATATAAGCAAAGAATATTAATACTTTTGTAGTTTTTCTTTAACCAAAGAATATTAACACTTTCACGATTTTTCTTCAACCAACAAATATTAACACTTTTCTCGCTTTTCCGTGCAATATTCAAACAACGAGGGCCTGCATCCGATAGATGCACTTTGAACAGAGAAGTTTGCCTAAATGATTGAGAACCGCTTTTAGAGGGTAGGTGATTAGCATGAATTAATAAGAGACTGCGTGTTTCTTTGATGGAGCCGACTAAACGTCCTTTTACCAGTCACGTGTGCATTGCCTTTAATTGCCACCTATATTCCGCTCGCATTGTGAACGAAACGAGCGCAAAGTATTCATTATCATACTTCATCTTACTTCGTAATAAGATCTCCCTGAAACGACAAGGCCACTTACTTAAGCATCGTCGGAATTCACAGAAACGTCGTTTCCATTAATATTTGCCGAAGAATTTATCAAAATTAATTAATCGAAAGTTTCCCCGTGATATTCGTTATCGGTGAAAACTCGATCGAACCTCGAACTTCTTTCTTTCTCTTTTTTTTTCCCCCAGACAATATCGCGTCCACGTTATAAAATTACATGTACTTGGCTTCGTGCTTGTTAACCGAGAGAAGTTGATAAATTAACGAATTTCGATCTGGAAAGCATACAGGCTGCATACCGTAACATCGTTTCGAATTCCTGAATATAAATTACACACTGTTTTCAAAGAAACGTACATCTAACCTCGTGATGAAGGTGTGTAACCTCGAAGGTGAGTTTAATAACCAAGAACAACAAAAGAAAAGAAACGAGATAAATCACAGAAAGAAATTTACAAAAATTCGAAATAATCGAGAATGATGCTATCATCGAGAAGATGTAATTTAAATAACGATATATAATATAATACTTTGACTCTTCGATAAAAAATTATAAAAAAAAAATAACAAGTGCAAGTGCTCAACTATACAAAATCGAAATCAGCGAACTAAAAACCATAGATAAAAGAAACTTAGAACCACGTACAACACCCCCGGTATCGATAAGTCAATCCCACAAGCAACCCTCGTACGAATATTTATTTTAATTATTTTCGTGCTCGGAATTCACCCTTGAAGTTGAACCGTGAATCAATTATCCCGCTCACGATCGTCTCACAATTATAACCTAACGACCTGGAGCTTGATATTCCGCCTCCAGCAACCCCGTAACGAATGTCTCGCGATACAATTACCCGATCGCCCCACCCCGGTGTGAATTTCTTTACATCGAATCGGAATAAAATTCGCATCGTTCGAGGAAAAAGTCTCCGGAGGGTGTCACGGGGTTCCGTTTAATCGAATTAGAGGACACACGTCACGTGTAACCAAATTTCGCGGCGTGGGGTGTTGGGTGTCGCGAGTGACAAAGCAGTTCGTGAATTAAGTATCGCGCGCGTTTCGGAACCGGCGAGCCCTGAACTTCCGCCGTTCACGAAACAACTCCAATATCTCTGGGGGTCGGGCGTAGCCCCGGGGTCTTCTTCCTGAATAATTCGGGGAGCTCAGGTCAACGGTCGACGCTAAACTTTCCGCGGGTTCTCTCTCTCTCTCTCTCTCTCTTACTATCGCATTCTCTCTCTTTGGTAACATGTGTGTGTCTCGTCCCTGCGAGGCTTTTTCGCCGAAGAAGAAAGGTCAGCCGAAAAGGACGCCTGTGCTCGCGCGAGCACGTTAGTTTCTGGACTTTCCGGTACGACCTTTACAGAGGCGTCTCAGAGGCGGAGGGCCGACCAACGACTGTAAATTTACGGCGTCCTGGGAATACCATGACGTCCCGAGAGCGTCACGGCGAAACACTGGAAACACACTGCCGTTGAGGGGGCTGTCTGCTATTATTTCGAATGGAAAAATATTTTTTTCTTTTTTTTTTTTACTTTTCTTTTTCGTTTTGCGTTTGCCTTGGAAATATTGTTGTCGAATGATTGCAGGGGAAGTAAATATGGAAACTTGGGGGTTGCAATGGGTTGAAGTTAAGGGGGCGTTTTGGTAATTTTAGGTGGAAAAGTTTCCTTTTGTTGCATTTTCTCGAAGGATTGCAGGGGAAGTAAACATGGAAACTTAGGGGTTGCAATGGACTGAAGTTAAAGGGGCTTTTTGGTAATTTTTGGTGGAAAAGTTTCCTTTTGTTGCATTTTCTTGGGATCTTTCTTTTCTCGAAAGATTGTAGGGAAATTTAAAGTGGAAACTTAGGGGTTGCGATGAATTGGCGTTTAGGGGCATTTTGGTAATTTTGGATGGAAAAATATTTTTTTTTTGTTGCGTTTGCTTTGGAAATATTATTGTCGAATGATTGCAAGGGGAAGTAAATATGGAAACTTGGGGGTTGCAATGGGTTGAAGTTAAGGGGGCGTTTTGGTAATTTTAGGTGGAAAAGTTTCCTTTTGTTGCATTTTCTCGAAGGATTGCAGGGGAAGTAAACATGGAAACTTAGGGGTTGCAATGGACTGAAGTTAAAGGGGCTTTTTGGTAATTTTTGGTGGAAAAGTTTCCTTTTGTTGCATTTTCTTGGGATCTTTCTTTTCTCGAAAGATTGTAGGGAAATTTAAAGTGGAAACTTAGGGGTTGCGATGAATTGGCGTTTAGGGGCATTTTGGTAATTTTGGATGGAAAAATATTTTTTTTTTGTTGCGTTTGCTTTGGAAATATTATTGTCGAATGATTGCAAGGGGAAGTAAATATGGAAACTTGGGGGTTGCAATGGGTTGAAGTTAAGGGGGCGTTTTGGTAATTTTAGGTGGAAAAGTTTCCTTTTGTTGCATTTTCTCGAAGGATTGCAGGGGAAGTAAACATGGAAACTTAGGGGTTGCAATGGACTGAAGTTGAGGGGGCTTTTTGGTAATTTGTAGGTGGAAAAGTTTCCTTTTGTTGCATTTTCTTGGGATCTTTCTTTTCTCGAAAGATTGTAGGGAAATTTAAAATGGAAACGTAGGGGTTGCGATGAATTGGTCTTAAGGGGGCATTTTGGTAATTTTGGATGGAAAAATATTTTTTTTTTGTTGCGTTTGCTTTGGAAATATTATTCTCGAATAATTGCAGGGAAATTTGGAGTGGAAACTTAGGGGTTGCGATGAATTGGTGTTAAGGGGGCATTTTGGTAATTTTGGGTGGAAAAATAATTTTCTTTTTTGCGCTTGCTTTGGAAATATTATTCTCGAACGATTGCAGGGAAATTTGGAGGGGAATCTTAGGGGTTACAATAAATTGATGTTGAGGGGACGTTTTGGTAATTTGTAGGTGGAAAAGTTCCTTTTGTTGCATTTTCTTGGGAATTGTCTCTGAGATACAATTCTCGAAGGATTGTAGGGAAATTTGAAGTGGAAACTTAGGGGCTGCGATGAATTGGCGTTAAGAGGAATTTTGGTAATTTTGGATGGAAAAATATTTTTCTTTTTTGTGCTTGCTTTGGATATTATTCTTAAACAATTCTAAGGAAATTTGAAGTGCAAACTTCAGGGTTGCAATGAACTGAAGTTAAGTGGGCATTTTGGTAATTTTTAATGGAAAAATATTTCTTTTTTGCGCTTGCTTTGGAAATATTATTCTCAAACAATTCTAGGGAATGTAAAAATGGAAACTTAGGGGTTGTAATGAAGTTAAGGGGGCATTTTGGTGATTTTGGATCCAGAAATATTTTTTTTTTGCATTTGCTTTGGAAATATTATTCTCAAACGTTTGTAGAAAAATTTGTATTGAAAACTTAGGGGTTGGAACATACTGGTATTAATTCCATCAAATTCGAATAAAAAAACATTTTTTTCGTATGTATTTTCTTAATAACTACCTCTAAAATATAATTCTTGAATAATTATGAAAAAATTTGGAATAGAAACTTCAGGGTTGCAATGAACCGAAGTTAAGGGGGCATTTAGGTAATTCCGAATAGAAAACTATTTTTTTTTGCGTTTGCCTTGGAAATATTATTCTCGAACGATTTTATAAAGAAATTTAAAGTAGAAACTTAGGGGTTGGTACAAATTGACAAATAAAAAAAAATATTTTTCCTTAATTACGATCTCGTGATCACAGCCACAGAAATATTTCCCCCGTTACAAAAACCATATCCAAATTTCCTCAGAAATCAGTATAAATCATCGTGGAAGGTTAATCAATTCCTCATCCAACCACTCGATGATCGAAACTCGCGCATAGAGATGTTAGCCTACGACTTGTCACTTATCATCATTTCCGTTCGCAAATTCGAAAAATCCTCCGAGAGTTTACCAAGTTCTCACATGTGCACACTGTACACGATTTTTCGTCCACGGTGGAAAATAATTCTCCAAGTAATTACGCATTCGTCGAAGCTCGAAGGTTTCGTCGTGCCGTGAATAGTCTCGACACGTGTCTCGTAAGTACGTGGGAGAATTCGAACGAAACACTCGGCGAAATTTGGTGGAAAAATTCGTGCCGCGATTTAGAATCCCAGCAGAGAAGCAGAATCGACAACCGCCCTTAAAATTGCAACTCGCGAGATGATTTTTCTTTCGAGTGGAATTCGATTTCTCCTTTCGGGGTCGGAATAAATAAACTAGGTACCCGCGTACCCTCGCATTAAAAATACATACGTGGGAGTGTTCATCGGGATCAATGTTACTCCTCTACGTGGAATAATACCGGCCGGTTGCATCTTCGAATTCGCGAAAGGAGCAGTGGGCAGTCAATTCTTGTCAGTGGCAATACCCCGAGTACGATTCCATTATTTATGAACTCGATGGACGGAACTCCATTATTTATAGAACTGGATTGATATGGGCTGTGGGAAAACGGGACGGTGGTATTTTCGCGTGTCCTTGAACGTCTACGGATACGTCTGCAACATTAATCGCACGAATATATCAATTACAGATGAGGTTGCCCGCCACGATTTCCAGGTTTCCCCTTTAAGCTACGAAAAAAGTGGAAAAATTTCGCGAACAGTGGTAAATATTTCGACGATCGTTGAACGGTTGGATTTTGGTCATTTTTTCGTTCAATTGACAGATCAATTTCACGGAATCGAGTGATTAAGGATTTTGTAAACTATTCGTGTATACGAGAAGGGTTTTTAAACTTTTTCAATCGAATTCGTTGTATAGTTATCGATACGGATCAAAGTTCAGATTAAATTGGAATTTCGGAACTAGGGTAAGAAAATCGTGGAGCAATATCTTTTTCAATATCTTTGATTCTTTTCTTTTTATCAGATCTTGTTCGTCAAGATAAAAATTCGGTAATAGGAAATTTGACGACAATTTTCCGAACGGTAAAAATTGACTCCATTATTTATAGAACTTATTTCGTAACATTAGCAGGGAAATCAAATCTTGGGGCGCCTTGCAGATTTATAGAACATTATTTATAGAACATTATTTATAGAACATTATTTACAGTTATCGTTATTATAGTTATACTTATAGTTATTTATAGTTATCGAACGGTAACACCAATGTATTCGATCTTGAAAACCCCGTTTCGCCGTATTTATTTTAAATAAAATTCTATCGTTCTACAAAGACAATACCGAATACCCCTTGCGAGCTCTCCACGTGCAAGAATTTACCATTTTCCAGATATTTATCCCGGTTTAATATTCCTCGATGCGCTCCCACAGTGTATCATCGCGATTATTCTAATTACAGAATTGGAAGGCTGATTATTAACGGACCGAGCATTTTAATATTCCAATTCAGGCTTCATTAACAGGAAGAAGGAGGACAAACAATATCGTAATAAAAAGTTCGAATCACAACTAACGAGTAATATCCTGTCCCCGATTCCTTCCAACAATGGCTCTTTCGATTGCGCTCGTTTGGTTCGTGCCCTCTCGTCAAGGGTTGCGGTGTCGTGGAGTTCTCCTTTCTTTCTTTCTTTTTTTCTCTCTCTCTCTCTCTATTCCTTTCCACTAACCTTCAGACCTTCCGTTCGATTTCGTGCGTTCCACGTCGTGCGGGTCGTGGAACTGGCGCAACTGGTTCCTGTCTTTCTGGGGGAGGGAGGTGGAGGTGTCGTCTGGATAAAGTTCCAGGCAGACATCGCGCCTAAATATTTTGTCTGGTTTATATTAGCCGACGCGAAACCGATAAGGTGGTTCGGAAAAGGGTTGCAACGTCGAAGTGTCTTTTCTTCGTCTCGTCGAGTCTCTGCTTGCGTATCGTCAAAAAGATCTGTGAAACTCGAAGAATTTGAAAAATTCGAAAGTGTCTTCGAACGATCGTTGAACAATTCTCGCAGATCGAATTGTACCTCCAGCTTTGCACAATCGGTGAAACATGTTTCGTTTCCCCTCTTGACGAGGAGTCACTTCTAAATCGCATCGGTGATTAATTTCTAACCCTCGGTCCCTTCAATGTCAAACCTGACGAGAGCTGTAATTAATTCCTGGAAGTTTTGACCGGATGATCGTTCGAATTAATTGAATTGTTCTCTACGGTCAGTGAAGTCAATGCACCGGCGAAAGCGCATCGTTTGATTCGTAATAACGAAACCGGTTGCAATTTGTGCACTCGTCGATGAAAGAAATTAATTAAATAGTTGGAAAGTGGTGCTCACAGTTTGGAAAATACCTCGTGGAACGGTACGCGAAGTAAGCCCCGTGTAAGCCTTGTTTCCTCGGGAACTATACTTAGACCTATAATTACATAAAGTGTTTCAAACTATCATACTTCCATCGTGGACACTTCGGAGTGATATTCACGGACGCGCGAATTCCGTATTTCCAAGGTTGTCGGCCTTAGAGTTCAGACCCTTTGCTAGTTAAACTTGGCGAAAGTTTCCAAGCGAGATTGTGCGAAGTTTAAAGTTCTACGGAGCGCTTCAACTCATTTCCATATTTTTAGGGGATGCGGGAAACTTTCCCTCTGATATATTAACTCGTTCGTGAATTATATCCGGTATTCCCGTGACCGGTACGCCATTTTTCTGTCAATTACGCTCTCAAAGACGATGAGAATATAATGGAATCGAACAACTGTTTCTCTCGGTCGATTAAAGATTTCTTTTCCCACGAAAACTAATTTTGAAGATTTACATCTTTGATTGAAATTTGAAACATGGAAGTGGGAGTCGATTAAACGTTTCTTTTGTGGCAATTTTGTAGATTTAAATCTTTGAGAATTCGTTCCAAAACCATCGTTCCAAATTTCCAGAGTGTAATTTGGAACATGGAAGTGGGAATACAATGGGATCGAACGACTCTTTCTCTTGGTCGATCAAATGTTTCTTTTGAGGCAATTTTGTAGATTTAAATCTTTGAGAATTCGTTCCAAAACCATCGTTCCAAATTTCCAGAGTGTAATTTGGAACATGGAAGTGGGAATACGATGGAATCGAACGATTCTTTCTCTTGGTCGATTAAACGTTTCTTTTGTGGCAATTTTGTAGATTTACAACTTTGAGAATTCGTTCCAAAACCATCGTTCCAAATTTCCAGAGTGTAATTTGGAACATGGGAGTGGGAATACAATGGAATCGAACGACTCTTTCTCTTGGTCGATCAAATGTTTCTTTTGAGGCAATTTTGTAGATTTAAATCTTTGAGAATTCGTTCCAAAACCTTCGTTCCAAATTTCCAGATTGAAATTTGGAACATGGAAATGGGAATACGATGGAATCGACCAACTCTTGCTCTTAGTGATTAAACGTTTCTTTTGTGGCAAATTTTGTAGATTTACACCTTTGAGAATTCGTTCCAAAACCATCGTTCCAAATTTCCAAAGTGTAATTTAGAACATTGAAGTGGAAATACAATGGAATCAAACGACTCTTTCTCTTGGTCAATCAAATGTTTCTTTTGTGGTAATTTTGTAAATTTACACCTTTGAGAATTTGTTCCAAAACCATCGTTCCAAATTTCCAGATTGAAATTGTGAAAATACAATGGAATCAAACGACTCTTTCTCTTGGTCGACCAAACGTTTCTTTTGTGGCAATTTTGTAGATTTAAATTTGAAACCACGATGAATCGATGGATTAATTACAACTGGCGAGAAATGTCCAACCATACGTGTTCCAATAAGGTGATACGCCTATTCCACGACCCCACGTTTGCGAATTACAATCTTGCGTTCAAAGAGCGCTATGCAACCACAATCAATCCAAAGCCCCTACGGTGGTCGGCCCTGGAATGTCTCTTCGAGCCCTTAGAACCATCATAACCCACCCTCCGATGTCAATAACACTAGAGAAACGGCAACAGAGGCATGTATACAAGCATATCGACGCCACGAGTACGAACATACGATTCCATGTTGCATTGTTTGATCACGGTAATTACGAGACTCTCGAGGTGCTCTCCAAAGGGAGCAAAAGAGGAATGGTCCGACATGAAAGCGGAGAGAAAACGGACATGATCACGTGTTCCCCTACAGCCTTCTGTGTAAGCATTCGTGAACTTTCAGCGAGGAGGACGATGATACTTTGAAGGGGAAAAAGCGAGGAACCGTGTACGTATACTGGATAGTTTCAAAGACCAGCGAAATTCTTAGCCGGATGAAAATGGGGTACATGGAAATAACACGTGCAACATTTTCGATGCGTTATTTGGTCGATAGAATTTCCAAATTAAATCGTGCGCCACGTTGTGACAAAATAGAGCTTTCTCGTTCGTCGTTTATCACTCGAATACGAGTTTGTCCATGTTTGATTGGAGATATCCTTGACATTCAAATTTAAGGATTAGAATTTTTGCAAACAATTATCTTATTATTGAAAAAACGTTCCAATATCAGGAATATTACACTCGGATAGTTAGTTTATAGTCGGATAGTCGGATGATTAGTTTTTATAGTTCCTTATTGTACATATGGCAAGTAATAACCATAAGGAGGTACAAGGAAGTAGATACTCGCTCTCCTAAGAAAAAAGTTAAGAAAATTTATTTAAACATTCATCGTGCACAAATAGAATGTTGAAGAACGTTCGTAGAAATAAATAAAAAGAACCCCTCTCCTTTGGAACAAAAAAAAAAAAAAAAACACTTGATCTCCCCGTTTGAGATTTCCAGGTACGCCATTGCGTATAATGACTCTTTATTTCCCCGTGGCAGCTCCGAGAAAATATCACGGTGCAACCCTCAGAGGGTGAAAAGTAGTCGCGAATAAAATTCGAGAAATCCACGTGAACGACGAGTTGTATTACAAATATGGAATTTTTTCAATTTTCACTCGCGCCGAGTATCAACAATCATAAGTATCGAAATCGTGAAACGTGTTCGATGATCATCGTTAAGTTACCAACGTAGAGTCCGTTGAGGTGACTCAACGTGTTCAAAGTTGCCACGGATAGTATAAAGACCACTCGAAGGGACTTAGGATGATCCCCTTTGGGTTACAAGCGAGTAAGTCGGTAAAGCTTGCGAGAGTCGTTGGAGGAGCAGTTATAGTTCTTCGTTCCTTGTTCAGCGAGGGACTTGGGGTTCCACTGATCAGCAACGAACGGCCAGATGACCGTGGAGAATTGTGTGCTCCGCGTGTTCCGCTGGGAGGGGGAGGGACGGGGAGGAAACAAAAAATTCACGGTGCGTTGCCGGCCACCGCGGCGCAGGGAGGTTTACGATCGCTTCTGATGCTCGCCGCCGTTGTTGCATTAAATATGATTCACGTGGCGGCTGGCCGCGATTCGTGGTGCCGAGGCAGACGGTCTGTCTGCAGTCTGATTGCGTCCATGTTGTCTGATCCGATCGCAATTAGATCAAGGGGAAATTTTTTCGTTTTGAAATGATCTTTTTCCGGGGGACGTCTCTAGGATGTCACTGTGCAGCTCATGGAATATATTCTAGAAAAACGAGGGTTAAATTAAAAGGAAATTGTGTCGTTTTAAAATTATTCTTTTAGGTTAAGTCTCTAGGATGTCACTGTTATAGAGTATCTTCTAGAAAAACGAGGGGAAAATTGTGTTGTTTAGAATTATGCTTTTAGGTTAAGTCTCTGGGATGTCACTGTTATAGAATGTCCACTATAAACGAGGGTTAAATTAAAAGGATATTGTTTCGCTTTAAAATATTTTTTAGGTTAAGTCTCTAGGATGTCACTGTTATATCTGTTATTTTTCTTTTAGAAAAACGAGGGGTAAATTAAAAGGAAATTGTGTCGTTTTTAAATTATTCTTTTAGGTTAAGTCTCTGGGATGTCACTGTTATAGAATATCTTCTAGGAAAATGAGAGGTAAATTGAAGGAAAATTGTTTCGTTTTAAATTATTCTTTTAGGTTAAGTCTCTGGGATGTCACTGTTATAGAATATCTTCTAGGAAAATGAGAGGTAAATTGAAGGAAAATTGTTTCGTTTTAAATTATTCTTTTAGGTTAAGTCTCTGGGATGTCACTGTTATAGAGTATCTTCTAGGAAAACAAGGGGTTAATTAAAAGGAAATTGTTTCGTTTCAAAATGATTTTTCCCAGGGTCTCTAGGATGTCACTGTACAGCTAATAGAAAATTTTCTAGGACAACGAGGGGTAAATTGAGGGGAAATTGTTTCGTTTTAAAATGATGTTTTTCAGGTTAAGTTTGTAGAACGTCATTGTACAGGTCACAGAGATAATTGAGTAAAAATATTATTACAAAGTCGTTTCAAGGGTCGTCTCAACGTTTCAACTATTTTATTCTGACCCTCTTCAGAGACAATACGGTAAACAGTCCAAGAGAATGAGCTTGGAATAACGTCTTCGTATTTATTTTTAGTCCTCTTTAGGAATACACAAAGAATGAAAATATATTAATGTAAATGTTCGGTAGGTTATAAGAATTAATCACTATTACAAAGTAAACTTTATTTGCCTCGTTTCCTCGTTGTCTAGGTAATTGTATATTTTCTTCCCTTAACCAAACTATATATATCCTTTTTCTTATTGTCTAGGCAATTATATATATTTCTCCCTTGCCTAGACAATTACATTTTCCTTTTTCTTCCAATCCATCCCATTACACACCGTGTTTCAACTTTTAACGTTTCCTCTTCTCTCTGAACTCACCATCGTATCCTCCAAAACAATGATCAAAGAGTCCCCCAAAAAACACACGTTCGGACCATCTAGAACGTTCTTTAATTTCGCGTTCGGTCCCCCCTCTAGGAAAACGTACACCTCCGTCGAATCGCGTATCGTTCGCCAATCAGTTTGGAATTTCTCCGAAACACGGGGTCGCATCCCCGTGGTCGGGGTGGCTCCGTACCCGGGCAACCTGTTGCTCCGCGAGTTCTTCTCGTTTCCGCTACGAATCGAGCGACCGTCTCTGTCTCGCTCACGTCACCGCGGCGTACGGTTCGGTCACGTCCTTCCCCGCGTCACCGTTGCTCTCTTTCCCGCTGTTAGGGTTCTTTCTTCCGCCACGTCGTTCGGTTCCCTCGTCTTTTTCCCTCTTTCCAGGAACGATGGAACGCCCTTTGTCCGACGTGACGCGTCCACGTTCATGTTCTCCTGGTAGCACGGAGGCCTGACACGTCGCACTCTGTTGCTCCGTTCGCTCGCCGTGTCCTCGTCGCACCGTCGGCGACGCCTATGCCGCTTTCTCGCCGGGAATCCTCCGCGCTCGTCCCCAGTTGCATCTCTGTCGCGCGCGCGCCGCGCTTTTCTCGTCTCTCAGTGGCGGCGGCAGCGGCGGCGGCGGCGGTGGCGGCGGGCGGCGTGTGCGCGCGCATTTCCTCCTTCTCTAGTCCCTCGCCACTTTCCTCGTTCTTCTTGCAACGCGTGCCACGGCACGACGTTCCGGCGAACGTCGCGGCGGCACCGCAACACTTTCTCGAGCGGCGTGCGTGCGCGCCTCTGCCTCCTCTACCGACTACTGATGCCTTGATCCGACGTTCCCGCTCGTAGAAGAGCGCGGTCCGAGTTGCTTCTCTTTCTTCCAGCTAGCGGGGAATTCGGGGACGCGTTCCGTTGACCCAGAAATCGGTATTTTCGTATCCCCGCGCGACGTTCGTCGATTGTCACACGTTTCTCGCGTACATTTCGCGATCTCGTGGATTTCCTCGAACCGGAGTATCATACGTTTACGTGGGGTTCCTTCCAAGACGAACGAAATCAAAATTATTACTCTCCATTGATATACGTATTTTGGAACGAAGGTACACCGTAATCGCGTCGTAGCTCCGTCGATCTTCCGCGTTCGTCTCTTTCGGTCGTCATCCTCTTTTTTTCGGGGTGTAACCCGACGCTCTGATACCAATCCGTCAATTTTCTTAACCAGCTCGCTGTTGTGTCGCACACGTGTAACACGCGCTCGATCCTGAGTGGCGGGCATCGCGCACTCGTGACAGACACGATTTTTTGCCCCGCGATCGCGCCAACGAATCAAATTTTTTACACTACGTTCTATTCTCGGTGTTGTATATTTTTCGACAGCACTCGTACCCCGTTGGTTGCGTTGTTTTTTCACAGACCCGTTTGTCGATAAATGTTACTTTTTTTTTTGTTTCTTTTTTTCTTTTTTTTAGAATATTTCACGTTCTATACCCGATAGGTGGTATCTGCAGGATTAACGAAACTGCGGTATTGAACACGGTGTTGCGATACACGGGCGTGGAATTTTGCCGCTGACTGTACCTGACAAATATTTCATCCTGCCAATGAAATGTTTGAGTGGAGTTTACGATCTTTTAAAAACCGCGCGATATAAAAGTCCGTTATGGTCGCTTTATAGACGCTGCGCAATCACGCGAAACGTTATGCTTTGTTCGCGGTTATGTCACTGTTCGTAGATTGCATCATTGCTTGTGTTGGTTGGACGTTAATGAGTTGTTGAATTTCTACGGTATGTGGACGGGCGAGAAGCCAACGATTTATCGCGGACAGTTCGTGATTCATTTCTTTGGTATCGATCGAACGATCAATTTATTAAGTTAACCGATCCGCGGACAATTTTCAATGCACGCGAGGTGTTACAACATAATACGGAACAGGTGGTGCTGGTTCCTCGATGTTGCGATACGTAGAGAAACTGGTTTCGCTTCATTTTTCCTATTTGTGCCAGTTATGCTCGCGCTTATCAATTAAAATACACGATGCGTATCGTTTTATGACACTGACATATGTAATTTACCAAGTTCTAATTACCAGACACGTGAAAACGTAATTACCCTTCACTTTACGTTCCGTTCTAACGCTCGTTACACTTTGAGAAGTATTGAATACATTTTTTTTTTTTTTGCAAAAATTAAACGGTATCTGTGAGATCGATTTGTTTGTTTGTTTTTAATATTGACAGATTTCAATTGAAATCGAAGAGTGGGTAGAGAAAAGTGTGTAAAGAAGTTATTATAGCGCCTTTAATGGATAGAATTAAGCAAGATCGGTGAACATTGTTTAAAAATTGCTGAAAATTTATTCTGATCTTAAAAATGTGTTTTAAAATTATTTCGTAAAGATTTTCGTCGATATATATTTCTTTGCTTGAGCAATTCTGGGCATTTTTTTGATTAATTTTTCGATCCTGTCTTGGATAATATTCTTCTAACATTCGTTTAACAGCTTCCCACGAGTGTTCTTTCGACGTTGGTGTTTCTCAATCGTCGAATATACCCTTTGGGAGGATTAATTGCTTACTCTGACATTTATAAACAAACTAGAGAGTACGTGGAAGAGGAACGGTACTAAAGTAATCCGTAATGCCCATTCCTAGACGCGGAGCAAAACAACATAAGTGTTAGAATAGTCTTCCAGTAACTATGCCATAAAATATAATAAAGAATAAAATAGTCCCAAACTTGTAAATATGAAACAGGTGTTAATATTGACTTCCACTGAAGTGGACCAAAGTATGTAGATCGAAAGCTATGGGCTACGTAAAATCATGTGTTTGTTATATCAAATTTGGTAATACTAAGATTTATCAGTTGCTATGTACCAATGAGTATAACACTAGTTATAAGTACAGTATAACGATACGTATGAAGGTTTTATTATTGATTTGAATTCGGTTGATTCCACCTAAATTAAGAGCTAAATAAAAAGCATGTTTCTTTGGATAAAATTCTCAAACTCTCGAACTTTCAAATTTTCAAATTCTCTAATTCTCTAATTTTGAAATTCTTAAATTTTCAAATTTTCAAATTCTTAAATTTTCAAATTCTTAAATTTTCAAATTTTCAAATTCCCAAACTCTCGAACTCTCAAACTTTTAAATTTTCAAATTCTCTAATTCTCAAATTCCTAAATTTTCAAATTCTTTAATTCTCAAATTTTTAAATTTTCAAATTCTCAAATTCTTAAATTTCCAAATTTTCAAATTCTTAAATTTGAACTCTAAATCTTAAAGTTTTCAAGTTCTCAAATTCTCAAATTTGAACTTTAAATCTTAAAGTTTTCAAGTTCTTAAATTCTCAAATTCTCAAATTTCCAAATCTTAAAATTTTCAAATTCTCAAATTCTTAAATTTCCAACTTTTCAAATTTTTAAATTTTACAATCTTAAAGTTTTCAAATTCTCAAGTTCTTAAATTTTCAAATTCTCAAATTCTCAAATTCTCCAATTTTCAAATCTTAAAATTTTGAAATTCTCAAATTCTTAAATTACCATATTTTCAAATTCTTAAATTTTTAAATCTTAAAATTCTCAAATTCTCAAATTTATCAGATGCTCCGCACTAAGAACTGTAATACCATTCCCAAGTACAAGAGTAGTTGTACCTATAACGCGCCACCATTAACATCCACCAAGCTAAACAAAGGCAATCACTTTGTTCGTCGACCATGCGTCTCGATATTCTGAAAATTGCACGTAATTTAGAGAATAGAAGAAAAAAGAACAGTGTCGAGTCGCGCAGCGTCGTCGTTTCACCCGTGAAACTGCACAGCTGCCACGGTCCATTGTCTCGAATCGTTTTTCCCGCTCGCGCGTTGTACGCATCCTGTCAGTCATAACTGTCGCTCAAAAATTATTATCGTCGCCGGACAACGAATCGAGCCGAGCGTTTCGAGCGTCGAGACGCGTCCACGTGACGGATAACGAGCGCACGAGACGCGCGAGTTTCTTCTTTTTCTCGTATTTTATTTTATTTTTTTTCTTCTTCTCTCTCTCTCTCTCTCTCTTTTTTATCGTCGCGAACCAGACCGCTCGTACGGGGCGACTAATAACAGAGCAGACAGTTCGGAGCGATTTGCGGCGCGGCGAAACCTCTTCTTGTTTTGCGGTCGAAAAACCGCAGGACGCCCAGCCCTTGGACGAGACCCAGGTTTCACTGGTCCACCATGGAACAAATTTCGCCGTCTTTGGTAATTATTTTTCGGAACCAGAACCCCTTACTCCCCCGTCACGAGCCTTGGAAACGAATTTCCTTAAAGGGGTAAATGGTAATCATTGCGGTTCAAGTTTGCAAAGGTAGTCACTGTGACCGCAGTTCCTCCATCTTGGGTCGCCATACGATGTAGGGTTCAGAGCTTCCAGAATAGCAATTTGTCGAATTCTTGCCCCCCTTCTGTCTTGTTTCCTTCGTTGTAGATACCTCGTGTCTCTTTGTTTCGCTCGAACTTGTATATTTTTGTGTCTCGTTCGTTGGCGAGTATAATGAACAAGGAAACGATGAATAGGTCAAGGATATAGTTTTGGGCGAAAGTTTTAGTCAAATGGGGAATTTTTTGTATATTTTTCAGAGGATAAAGGGAACAAAGTCGTTGAACGAAGAAACAAATGAATGAAATAAAAGTACAAAGTTTGTAAGTTTTAGTTAAAGGGGGAAATTTTTTATATTTCTTGAAAAATGGTAAATAGGAGTGGGGCTGGAACTATTCGAATGATTTAATATTCCAGTCTGTTGTAAGTATTCGAGTGTTGGAAGGAAACCCCAAATATTCTAATATTTCAGTATAATTCTTTCTCATTCATTGGATAAAAGTATAGTAATTAGAAAAAAAAACTGAGAAACGTAAGTAAACGTTAACAAAAATCTAAATATCGTACAGAACGTCGTTAATAATATATCTTGAATGGAAGTAAAATTTTTAAAAACGACAACGAACCTATAGAACTCGACTTCTAGTGTTTCATTCGCTGTTCGAGTAGTCTCGATCCTGATCGACAGATTTTTCGCGATCAAAACGATCACCCATCGTGGAGAAATATTTAAGAAAAATTGCTCGTTGTATATTTTCTTCTTTTTTTTATTTTTACGCGTGTTTAACGTTGCGTCGATTGCAATAACGTTTACGTGCGTGTGCTTCTGACCGAGGACAATCAGTTCCGTCGCGTCACGAGTGAATTCTGACCCGGCGTGTTGCACGTACGAAATAATTTCGCACGAAACTCTTTAAAACCGGTACGGCGTTTGGCTTCACGCTGTATTAATGGTACGCCTCGTTCTCTTGAAGCCCGACACTCATTACGCGGAACTTCCGGTGCATAGATCGCAATTGCAGCTACCGCGCAGACTCTTACGTTGTAAGATGAGAACGCACTAGACTGGAACTTTCATCCACGAACACGGCATGGCTCTCCTCGAGCATCGAACCAAATTGTTTTCGCTTGACGGGGTACGTGCAATGTGGCGATTTAGCCGAACATCGTTCAATTATTTTTTTTTCTTTTTTTTTCTTCAACGGCGAGCGGCCATTTTGTTTGGAAAAAAATTCTGAGAACGGAAGGACTCGATGGTCGTTCCAGTGAAATTCTTCCAATGTAGTTACCGCGCCTTTTCGTGCTTTAATCTTCTGAGCATGATCGATGGGAGATTAGTGAAAATATTCGTGCAAGTTTGGTCGTTGTTAATATTCTTATTTCTTGGGAAAGATCAGAAGAATTATTTAGGAATAGGAAAAATGGAAATGAATCAATGAATAGAAAAAATTATCTAGAAAGAATGTTATAGGAGCTTGTCGTATCGTGGAATGTTTTTTTAGAGTTTATCAATTTGTTTCTTTTTTCATTGTTAGTTTATTAGAAGGGTAACCGTTGTTTTGGAAATAGAAATGAATTTTGAATAGAAAAAATTATCTAGAAAGATGTGATACGAGCTTGTCATATCGTGGAATGTTTTTTAAGAGTTTATCAATTTGTTTCTTTTTTCATTGTTAGTTTATTAAAAGGGTAACAGTTGTTCTGGAAATAGAAATGAATTTTAAATAGAAACAATTATTTAGAAAGAATATTATACGAGCTTGTCATATCGTGGAATGTTTTTTAAGAATTTATCAATTTGTTACTTTTTTCACTGTTAGTTTATTAAAAGGGTAACAGTTGTTCTGGGAATAGAAATGAATCGTAAATAGAAAAAATAGTTTAGGAAGAATACGAGCACAGTGTACTTACGATTAATTTTCATTTATCAATTTACTTATTCTTTTTCTTTCAATTGTTAATTAATTGGAAGGGCAACAGTTGTCCTGGGAATTATCAATTAGAGCGAAGGACTCTTTTTCCATCTCGCTTGCTTCGATTCAATTAACCTGAAACTTGCTCTCGAAATAGAAAATAATACCGATCCATTTTTTTTTACTCGAGTGAACTCTTCGAAAGAAACTAATTCGATTATTATATCGTGGCGGTGTAACTGCTTTAACCTCGATCGTTTATTGTTGACGGTAGGCTCGTAGCACCGACATCGACGTGTGAGTGGTTTCTTTTATCAGAAATCGTCTCTGTATCGTCTCGAGGATAGTAATCTCGAACTTCGTCTACAATTCGGGAAAGAGTTTCCAAAGCGGTCGATTCTTCCATGAATTACGAGGTAACAATCAATTCCGTGGGACAACATTGAATGATAAATGAGATCGTATTTGTGGAACTGGAGGACGACCACGGTTTGAAAAACGATTTATCCCCCTCGCGATCGGGATACTCATCCTTGAAGAGAGTAAAGGCGATGATCCGTAAGCAGATGATACGACGAAGTTGTTCTCAGTGGTTCTCGCCGTGAGAGGAGATTCACGTGGAAGTCTGAAACTCGTTCACAAATATCGTTCCGCATTTACATATTTAGATAAGGATACTTCGAATCGTGTTCCGAAAGCTTAAAGGACGAAACACGAAAAGCTTGTCGAAATGGAAAGTAAGAGTGTTCCACTCAGTCGTGTATTTTAATTATACGTTACACACGTGTTCTCCAATTCTCTCGATCGGTTAGAACGTTCAGAATCTACTTGACAAACGAAATAAAAAAAATAGAAGCGAAATAGAAAAATTCTCACGCTGAAAAAAATTCCAATTGAGAATAGACGAACGAAAGTTCCTGGAACTAAAATTTTTCTCTCGAACGGTATTTATAAAATACAAAAAAAAAAATAAAATACATTGTATTTCGAAGAGAATCTGTAAAACACGAAAATACAAATTGTATTTTGTTTAAAATTTCTATAACTTAAATAATTGTACTTCGAATAGAATTAACAAGACATCGAAATCAAGATTTGATTTCGAGTACAATTTACAAAATATCAAAATCGAAATTCTCGACAGCGATGATCCTCACTGACGTATCGAATAATCTCACGTCATTGAAAAACACCTGGAAAAATTAAACCGGAGAAACAATTGCAACGTGTACCTTTAGAAACTAAACGAACCACTGGACGAAAAACCGATCAACTTTGTCCGTTCGACGGGCAATATTTATTCTTATCGTTGATAAATTTTCTCGTTCGGTGCTCGACTTTCACCGTAGTGTCCACCTACCTATAATTTAGAAAATTTCATTTATCCGCGAGTATGCGAGTATGCAATCGAGTGCCGGTGCCGCGCGCACCGAAAGCGAAATACTTTCCAAATATTTCGCGTGAATCGGATCGATTCGCGGCACGCGATCGAAAATGTTCAATTAAGTATTAAATTGGTGAAATACCGTGGCACAGGTCCCACCGATAACCAGCCCCGGAAACATTCGAACCTTTCGAAGCCCGTGGTGGTGGTGGTGGTCGTTTAAAGGTGGCGATCGAGAACGCCTCGATTTTGTAACCCAGAAGCCCCGGGATGTAGGACAGTAGGACCTGTTTGTCGAAAGAATTCTAAAGACCCTATTATAATAACCCCTCGCGTGCCCACGGCGCATCCCCCTCGAATACCCTCCCCCGTAGAGGACGTTGACTGCCTCTATAACGGGTGATCGGTGAAATTCTCTTCGAAATACAATATATTTTATTTTTTTATTTTTTTTTGGATTTTACAAGTACCGTTCGAGAGAAAAATTTTAATTTCCAGGAACTTTCGAATTTCGTCTATTCTCAATTGGAATTTTTCTCAACGTGAGAATTTTTGTATTTTGATTTTATTTTTTTGTTTCGTTTTTTAAGTAGATTCTGGACATTCGAACCGATGGAAATTTTTCTCAACGTGAGAATTTTTGTACTTTGATTCTATTTTTTTGTTTCGTTTTTTAAGTAGATTCTGGGCATTCGAACCGATGGAAATAATTGGAGAACAGGTGTGTATCGTAAAATTAATGATACACGATAGAATTGAACTCTCTTGCTTTCCATTTTTGTATCGGTGTTCTCGAATGAATTCTGAAGAGTTTCGGATCTTGAGTTTTTAGCCAGCATGGATTTATAGTTCGACTCGCGAATCGTGAATTTGTATGCGAATAAACGGGGAACACCGCTGTCAGGAGGGTGTTTAAATTTAACCTTCGAATAGGAACGCGTGGACATTTATTCGGGACATTTGTTTGTCGAGTCGTAAGTGTCACGCCCTTCGTTGATTCTCCCTTTTAATTTTACTCGAGAATTTTCTGCTTGTTGTTATTTCTTTGCCGGTTGAAATTGTTTCTTCGCGATTGTAGCGTGATTTACTGAGTCAGACGTTCGAGATCATTTGTAACGAAGAAAGAGAGAAAGAAAGAGAGAGAGAAATGAGAAGTATAGTCTTTTTGTATGTAACTTTGGACAAATGCGATCGAATGTAGGCAAAAAACTAATTTAATCGATACACCACTTGGGACAACCAAGATGGATTGTTTTCAGTATCGAAGTAACATTAGTGATTATTCTTTTATTCCCAAGCTGACTATAAATATATTAAATCATTCGGAAAATCGTATCTCCATTTTCCAAATTGGAGAATATATAATTGAATAAAATATTCGTACGCTTGAAAAAAATCATGTTTCGTATTCACAAGAAAAAAGAAAAAACGAAACGACTTTCCAAACAAGCCAATTATCAATATTGGCCACCAATATTATCAGCTCTTATTCTTAGAATTCCAAAAGACTATTTTCAAGAATCTATCAACCCTTGCAATAGTTCTTTTCTAATCCTAAATATATTACAACTGCACAGTACACAAACGAGTATCGCAAGCTTCGTTTCAAATAATTTACAATTTCCGCGAATATCCGTGCGATAACGAGAAATAACGAAACACTATTTTCCACCTCGTGGAGCGTTCGTGTTTACCAAGGGAGCGAGTTCCGCACCGTGTGATTTTCCATCGCGTTAGGGGAGAAGTTTCCCGAGTCAAAAGTCTGCCGATTTCACGGTCCAGATCCCCGTGTTTTTGCTCAACTTGTCCTTGACCATACAGTTCCCGTACCGCGAAACGTGGCGCGGTAGAATCCGTCCGCTCCTTGTATTTCGCAGGTGCCATTACAATGATCCCTCGCGTGCCCAAGGTGAGTACCTTCCGCACGAAACGTCCCCGCCAGGTCGCGGTGTTGCACGAGCGAGTGGTCCCGCACAAACGAGTGCCACCGAGCACTCGACCGACGACTCTTTGGAACCACCCCCGCTCGCATTGTGACGCGACACACTCGCACGGCTATACCCTTTCGAACAAAGCCGAAGATATCCTTTCGGCATTCCTCGAATAACTGGGCACCGAGCGAGCCTCGTTTCGAGACGCGGTCACCCGATACACGGCTCACGTGCACCTCTGCTCGACGATCAGGGCCCGGTTGAATTGTTCAACGTCGGGGTGGAACGATTAACGCACCGGTTCCCGGTGGAATTCACGCTATTTGGCGCAAAACTCGAATAAACGGTTTTTATACGGCCGGGTTACGTGGAACGTTCGAGATCACGGGCAATTTCCAGTCGAATTTTCGAACGGTTTGTGTCATCGAAGTTTGGGTATTCTCGAGTGAGTAACTCGAGTTGAGTGTGGAGAAGTTTGGGAGTAATTTAAGTTGAGAGTTGAGTGGTTTTAGAGGAACTCGAGTTGAGTATAGAGTACTTTGGGAGTAATTTAAGTTGAGAGTTGAGTGGTTTGAGAGGAACTTGAGTTGAGTATAGAGTACTTTGGGAGTAATTTAAGTTGAGTGTGGAGTACCTTGAGAGGAACTTGAGTTGAGTGTCGAGTGCCTTGAGAGTAACTTGAGTTGAATATAGAGTACTTCAGGAGTAATTTAAGTTGAGAGTTGACTGGTTTGAGAGGAACTTGAGTTGAGTATAGAGTACTTTGGGAGTAATTTAAGTTGAGTGTGGAGTACCTTGAGAGGAACTTGAGTTGAGTGTCGAGTGCCTTGAGAGTAACTTGAGTTGAGTATAGAGTACTTTGGGAGTAATTTCAGTTGAGTGTGGAGTACCTTGAGAGGAACTTGAGTTGAGTGTCGAGTACCTTGGGAATAATTTAAGTTGAGTGTGGAGTACCTTGGGAGTAATTTAAGTTGAGCGTCGAGTGCCTTGAGAGGAACTCGATTTGAGTATAGAGTACTTTGTGAGTAATTTAAATTGCTGTGTCGAGTGCCTTGAGAACAACTTGAATTGGGTATCGAGTACTTTGAGAGTAATTTAAGTTAAGCGTCGAGAACCTTGACAATAACTTGAGTTGAGTATCTAGTACTTTGAGAGTAATTTAAGTTGGGTGTCGAGAACCTTGAGTAACTCGAGTTGAGTATCGAGTACTTTCAGAGTAATTTAAGTTGGGTAATTAAGTGTAGAGTATTTTGGAAGTAATTTAAGTTGATTGTCGAGTACCTCAAGAGGAAATCGAATTGGGCAGGGAGTATTTTAGAAATAGTTCAAGTTGAGTAACGAATACCTTAAGAGTGCCTCGAGTTGAGTATTTAGTACTTCAAAAGTAACTCAAGTTGAGTATTTAATACCTCGATTTTAACTCAAGTCGAGTGTCGAGTACCTCGAGTCTAACTCAACTCAAATTTCGAGTACTTTGAGTATAACTCAAGTTGAACACCGAGTCTAACTCAAACTGAATATTCGGTCTGTTTCGAGTTGAATTTTTTAACTGGTTAACGTAACGCGAACGTACCGTGAAAGATGTTTCATTTTATCCTGTCCATCCGTCATTCCGTAAAAGTTGAATGGTTAATTCTTCGACTATAAAATACTGGAAACGGCTGGAACTTAAATTCGATGCAGAAATACTCTCTTCTCGTGACAATGGCGATCGTCCTCCCCCCAAGATCGCGTAGGATATAAAGAATCTTTTGTCTCCGTTTCAGAAATGGCACTGCCGTGTTCGAGAGTGAAAAAAATTGAACGAAAAAAAAATCACCATTTTCGTTTCGTCGTCCCTGACTGAGAACCCATAAAACTGTTCACCATGACACGGCATAATATATGTTTCCCGACGACTGCCTTATTCGTACGTGTCTGTAACGCGTTGATATACTTTGGATCGACTCAGGGATTACGAGGTCCCTGCGGAGGATCGATATATCCTCCGGAGGGTTGAATCGTCTGGAAATGGAAACGTGTAGGTGTACCGAACAGTTTCAAACGGTGCCACGATCATCTACAGATTTTATCTTTATGACATTGCTCGCTAGGAAGTAGCTTTATCGCGAGCTCTCTCCGCATTCAACGAACGTGTTCCAACATCGAGAGAACTTCAATTGCCTCGGAATATACATATTTGCTTGGCACCAAAGAAAAAGAAAACAGAACAATATTTAAGTTCGTAACAACAAACATTCAATTTTAACACCAAGCTGTATCATCTTCACTCTACCAATTTCACAATCAAAATTACAATATCATCCATATAAAACACTCCTTGCAATTTAGATAAATTTAAATAAACTTTTAAATAAACTATTCTTCCAATAACCAAAAATAATTCTTCTCCAAATAACCAAAGAACACGATTGCACACGGTGCAATGGTATCTCTACTACCCCATATAATTCTTCAGACACTTTCAGGCAATTTAAACAAAAAATGATCAATTTATTACTAAATCGGATAAATTGATTTTTCAACGATAAGAATATTCCCTGATGTTTGTATTTCCTACAATACAATTCCCTGGTCCCCTACCTCGTTCGTGAGAATAAATATTTTAATACTTCACTGAGATATCTCGATCGTATTCCCACATAAAAAAAAGTACCAAGTAACGGATAATCTGCCGGTAGATAAAAGAAAGGAAATCGAGGTACCGTTTCGCAGTCAATGATTCCAAGAAGTACCATTTAGACGAGAGATGAAAATTACGAGGAAAAAAGTTAGCCACGTTCCATGTAAAAATGAAGGGGAGCTCGAATTACGAGAGGTACCATTATCGCGTAACAGATCGCCGATCGAGCTACGCGGCGAAATGCACGTGCGATGCACCGTGGATCGAAGTTGCAACGGCGGTCCACGAATACCACTGATCGCGCGTAGATTCCAGTGTCGATTGCGCTCTAATCTGTAATAGAATCAGCCCGGGTCTTGCTCGCGAATCAAATATAGGGACGAACGATCGGAGTGTCGCGGAACCGGGCGTTTATTGGCGGAATATCCGGGTTTTCTGGGGGAGGGGGGAAGGGGAGGGGAGCTCGTGGTTTTCGTTCTGACGTCAATACGAATTCCCGAATTTTATGAGACCGTTGACATGCCGGCGTTTCGCACTCGAGCTTTTCGAAATCACGGCCGACTCGTTATTGGTCCCTGCAACCGTCCCGATAGCTCGTTGATCCCCACCGTGCGAAATGCTCGCGTTTCTTTTAATTGGAATACCGCTCGCTACGAGTGAATAATTCCCGGATTGGATTACGGAATTATACCGTGAATCGAATACCGTGGCAAATACGGGATAAACGGGAAATTAATGCACTTTTCGGGAATTCTTTTACGACGGTTTCTATGCTCGCTGAATCGAACGGGGGATGAACATTGATGTGTTTTTTTTTTTTTGAGGGAGAGAAATTGTTTCACGATTTTTATTTTCGACGAGTCGAAACGGGGGATAACAATCGGTGCGTTTCTTTTTGAGAAATTGTTTTGTGATTTTTATTCTTGGCGAGGCTGTCGGTGGAGATTGGGGAATCAAAATTGGTGTGTTTTTTGAGAAATTGTTTTCGATTTTTTAGTTTTGACGAATCGAGCGGTGGTAAATTAAATTGGGGTGTTTTTTGAGAAATTGTTTTACGACTTTTCATTTTTTACGAATCGATTGATGGTGTATGTGGGATAAATATGAAATTATTGTATTTTTGGGGGATTTATTTGGGAGACTTCTCATTCGTGTTGATCTGGTATTTGGAATATTGTTTAGCATGTGTACACTGTTGTTCCAAAGTTTGGAGCACGCTCAATAACGAAAGTCAGTTATCGCGTTTCTACAAAATTCGCCATAACCTCAAAAGCAATCTTCTCGCGTATGTACTGTACACGAAGACTGAAATCTTAATACTATCGTTCTATATTTTATCTTCACCTAAACGTGGATATTTATTATACAAATTGCGAGCTAAATAAAAAGTGTTGCTTCTCGAACATTCGTTTAAATTTTACGAATATTTATTTACAAATATATGTATTATACAAATGGTCATTCACCTAAAAGGGTGCTTCTTACACACCAATCTAAAATCTACAAACAAATATACTATATACAAGTACTCACTATGCAAATAATCAGTCTCTTAAAGGGGTGGTTCATAAACTTATATTGAGGTTGAAAAATATTTATATACAAATACACCTATTATACAAACAGTCACTCACCTAAAGGGGTGTTTCTCACACATCAATTTAAAATCTACAAACAAATATATACAAGCACTCATTATACAAATAATCAGTCTCTTAAAGGGGTGGTTCATAAACTTATATTGAGGTTCAAAAATATTTATATACAAATACACCTATTATACAAACAGTCAGTCACCTAAAGGTGAGTTTCTCACCCACCTATTTAAAATCAACAAATATTACTTCACAAATCTTACATTTACCATGGAAACGGTCACCTAAAGGGGTCGCTACTGAAACACCAATTTGAAATTCAGAACGCACGATACGCCTCGTTAAAAAGAAATCCAGATTCCCACCAGTGGTCCCCTTTTCGCGCGACACGATAATACAATCCACAGTATAAGATTCAGCCGGGACTTTACGATCATATCCCCGGTGCCCTTTATTAAACCCTAATCTTCCCCAACGTTCTCCCCATTGCCTCTCAACGATCTTAAAACCCCCATTGCCCTTTCGCCGTGAGCTCTACCCCTCCCGATTACGTTTAACATCGTGCTCGCGTTGTCCTTTGGTCGACGCCAGCATCGACCTATATTCCTCGTGGATCCCTCGGAGCGTCGCGATAGGTCGCATTAACGAGCGTCTCGGCAAATGCCACGACGCCCTCGTTACTTTATCCCATTTCTTTTTCTTCTTTTTTTTTTTTATCTTTCTTTTTCCTTTTTCTTCTTTTTTTCATCCACGTGAACACCAAAGCGACGCGCCCCGAAGACAAATTCTTGTGTGCACGGTGCATTAGCGAAGACGCGTCGGAGTACACGCTTCCGCCATAACCTCCTTAGACAAAGCAGCCTTCGTTGCAGCTGCAACGCGAGAGAGTCCGCGTTTCTGTAAATTTCACGCTGCGGACGGCTTTCAGCGGATCGTAACCGCGATCATTTGCATCTACCCGCCTCGAAGTATACATCCGGTGTGCTTTTCACCGCGAAGTGTGTCCTCACCGATCGCGTGATCCCTTATCGCCGCGATTGCGAATTAAGGATTTCGATTTCTTTTCTTTTTTTTATATTTTTTCTTCATAGAGAGAAACGATTCGATTCGAGTGAAAATCGATACCCGTGCAGTTCGCGCGACGCTGTAACCGAGGTGGGTATTGTTTTCTCGAAACAATCTTTTTTTGTTTTTTTTTTCTTTTTATTTTCAATTTTAGAGAAGGTATAATGTGTATCATTTTGAAGGGTAAAATATGTTGCACGTTCTGGTATCGTCGCGGAGAGACAATAGTTGCGAAAAGGAGAAAATTAAGAATTTTAATGTTTTTTTGTCCCGGTATCGTTTTCACGAAACAATACTTTTACGTATTCTTACTTTTTTTATATTTCTAGAGAAAGCGAGAGAAGGAAATCTGTCTCAAATGATTTCCGGTAAATCGATTATTGATTTAGATTGTCGAGTGAACTTCGATCGGGATTATTCACTTTCTTGGCCTTTTTTATATTTCTTGGGTCTGGTTAAAAAAATTGATACATGGATGATTATTCTTCTCCAATGAAAGGTATGCAAACTTAAACGATCTATGGATTTCGAAATTGTATAAAATCAGCAATTTTTCAAATTCCACCGGGAATTTTAGAATACCCGAAAGTTTCGGGATTATTCAGTTTCTTGGCCTTTTTTATATATCTTGGGTCCGGTTAAAAAAATTGATACATGGATGATTATTCTTCTCCAATGAAAAGTATGCAATCTTAAACGATCTATGGATTTCGAAATTGTATAAAATCAGCAATTTGTCAAATTCCACCGAGAATTTTAGAATACCCCAAAGTTTCGGGATTATTCACTTTCTTGGCCTTTTTTATATATCTTGGGTCCGGTTAAAAAACTAGTTACATAGATGATTATTCTTCTTCAATAAAAAGTATGCAATCTTAAACGATCTATGGATTTCGAAATTGTATAAAATCAGCAATTTTTCAAATTCCACCGAGAATTTTAGAATACCCGAAAGTTTCGGAATAATTTCGTCAACACCTTCGAGATAGATCGATTCTTTTAATCCGAAATTACTAGATTGCCCCTTTAAGATAAATTTACGGAAGAGTCGGTAGACGGGATTAATCCGCCTCGACGTTTAATTCTAAAATCCGCTCCGGGAAAGTTTTCACTCGGGAGGGGCACAGGATTATCCCATTACGTATAGGGGGACAAGTTATACTAATTCGAGTGATAACTCGCACGCTGAGATTCCTACGCTGACGATGGACTCGGTTCTCGAACCGTGGGATTCGATTCACCAAAAAAAAAAAAACAAAATGACGATCGTTTGGTTTCGAGATTCGGTTTCTTCTTCTTCAGTTGTCTCGTACCGTCAACAGTTGTACCGTGTAGCACTGTTACAGTGTTACTTGTAACACTGTTATCGAGTCAACAGCACCTGTCGACAAGAAGCTCCCATTCGTTTCGTTCTTGTAATAACATGTGCGCAGGAAATTAGCACATATCTGATAATACAGCTGTACACACTGTTCGGTTCTGGAGGAATTGTGAGCAAAGATGACGGTGTACTTCCGCATATTGGAAGCTGGTTTCGAGCACTAAGAATCTCTCTGAAACAAAACCACAGGAAGACAGGAGATAATTGTGAATTACGTGCAACGAATTGAAAATTGAAATTAGTCGAGTGTAAGTATCGTTGATACTTGTCTTGTAGCGCGTGGGTCTCCTCTGACCCATAGAGACTTCTGTATCGATAAGTTTTGCCCTTAGTACAGCTTTCCTTAGAAATTAAGTTTCCTCTAGGTCGAGTGAGACGGAATAATTATTTTTCTTAGGAAAAATTAAAACTAGTCGAGCCCGTGTAAATTGTCTTGATCATTATTTAAAAAATATGAGATTAGTTTCATTTTCATTGTTCCTATTTGGGTTATTTTTTCTCAAATATTAACTCGTTGGTTCCTTGATGTTACGTTAAAGTTTCCTCGATCCAACTTCCATCCAACACTCCCCTCTCCAGTAGTATAAATTACATTTTTACAACGATACTGTCGATTCTTGCTTCTGATAGTAATACTAAATTCTATTACTATTGAAACACAGAATCTTCTCTCTCAAATATTAATTTGTTTCCTTGATGTTACGTTAAAGTTTCCTCGATCCAACTTCCATCCAACACTCCCCTCTCCAGTGGTATAAATTACATTTTTACAACGATACTGTCGATTCTTGCTTCTAATACTAATACCAAATTCTATTACCATTGAAACACAGAATCTTCACCGATACTTTCCCAAAATATTCCGATCCCTGAATCCAACTTCCAACCAAATGTATTCCCTCCAGTACTCCACAGCACGTACCGTAGAGAAATTACAAACACTGGTAATATGTTAATTAAACACTAATAATATATTCTCGCGATACCACCGAGTGTTCAGTTCCCGCGGTATCGAGTTCTCGCCGACGTCATTTTCAAACGTCTAACTTCCATCCGGACGCGTTCCCTCCAGCGCGCCATGGTTCTCCATCACCGTTACCGGCGTTACCGGAGAGCAATTACGAGCACAATGCAAGAAGGCACTGGACCAGCGGTCGGGACGGGACACTTCGCTCGGACTTATTTTTCATTTCCGCTTTCGAAACGCTTCGCGAAGGGAGAAAAGAAAAAAAAAAAGAAAACACCAACGAGAGGAGAGAAAAAAGGGTACACACGTACACGTGCACACCGGCGCCACACTATCGTCGCGCGATGTAACGCGCGGGGAGGAACTATTATTAAAAACTACAATCCCGGCGATTGCACCGGGCGTCCACGAGCGAGCGGGTCGTAGGCTTCGCTAGCCTCGGCGCGGATTCGCGGATGGAGTGGTCGTGCGACGCGTGTCGCATTGTCGACGATTCATCGTTCTTTCGAATACCCGCGAGTCTCCGCGACGCGGGGACTCGCATGAATGAAGCACCCTCCACGGCGGGCAGAAAGCTTTCGACACCGGTGGAAAATATTTGCCTCGCGAGAGTTCATCTATAGCTCGTCCCTGCGCCAACCTCTTGCCGCCCCGACTCAACCCCCACCACGGTCCCGTCCACGGTCTCTCCCCCGGGGCGGAGAAGGTGGGTGGGTGGGGGGCAAACAAAGCAACCCGTTCCCGTGAATGAAAATCTTGCCGGCGTTGTATCGTAAACGCGGAAGGCACTCCTGTGGGGTCGTTGCACCCCGAAGCGAGACAATGGAGGTGGCTCCGGCTTCTTCGTGAATGGCGCGATTCGTCAGGCTCGATGACATTATTGGTTTTTCTGCCAATATTTGCGCGGGGATTTATGCCCATCCTCCACTTTCCAGCCGCGACCTCCTCCGTCGTTCCGCGCGCGTACCGTGTTTCGTCTTTTCGTTTTTTTTTCTTTTTTTTTTTCTTTCTCCCGCGCGACGTTTTCCACGGATTTTCCAACCGGGAATGGAAATTTCGAAGGCTGAATTCGTACGCGGGCTGTACCCGGTCCGCGGTTCCGCGTTCCCCGAACCGGGCGAGCTGGAAGGAATAATTCAAAGTGGTTTGGTGTGTGGATAGTTTCTCGATGTTTGTTTTGTAGCGCGTGGGTCTCTTATGACCCGGAGAAACTTCTGCATCGTCCAATTTTGCTCTCGGTACAGCTTTCTTTAGAAATTAAATTTTCTCTAGGTCGTGTGAGACGGAACGATTGTTTTTCTTGGGAAAATTGAAATTAGTCGAGTGTCTTGTAGCGCGTGGGTCCCCTCTGACCCATAGAGACTTCTGTATCGATAAGTTTTGCCCTTAGTACAGCTTTCCTTAGAAATTATGTTTTCTCTAGGTCGAGTGAAACGAAATAATTATTTTTCTTAGGAAAATTGAAACTTGTCGGGCCTGGGTAAATTGTCTTGATCCTTGTCGTGTAGCGCGTGGGTCCCTTCTGACCCACAGAGACTTCCGCATCGTTCAATTTTACCTCTAGTACAATTCTCCTTAGAAATGAAGTTTTCCATAGGTGGAGTGAAACGAAACAATTGTTTTTCTTGGGAAAATTGAAATTAGTCGAGCGCGCACGAGGTTCGTTCGTTCTTCTCGTGGAACGCGTGGGTTTCTTCTGACCCAGTGAGACTTTTACATTGTTCAATTTTTACCCTTACTACTACCGGTTTATTTTCCTTAGAAATTAAGTTTCTTTAGACGGTGCGAGCAAGAACGGTTTCATGTTTCTCTTGAAAAAAAAATTGAAATACGTAGGTGTATGAAAAATTACTTAAGCTTCGCTCGGGTCTTTTCAGACCCAGAGAAACATGTTCGCGATTATACCGTTAGGATAACTTTCCGTGGAAATAAAGAAAAGTATGATAAAACAATGGATAATAAATATGACGACCATTCGAATTGTTCGACGATTAAAATTACGAAAATAGTCAACAAAATTCTTCCACTTTCCAGTCACCGATCCGTTCGAACTGAAATATGAGATATTCGAAAGTCCCGCGCGCCATAAAATGAAAAGGGGGTGGGGGTGGGGCACGCAATGAAAAAGCTGCATCTCTTCAACGCGCGGCGATTAATTAAATTCATCCGGAATTAATTCCTCCTCGCGTCTCGTCGCCCGTTAATTATTCCCCGAACC
Organism: Ptiloglossa arizonensis; assembly: GCF_051014685.1. Classification (NCBI taxonomy): domain Eukaryota; kingdom Metazoa; phylum Arthropoda; class Insecta; order Hymenoptera; family Colletidae; genus Ptiloglossa; species Ptiloglossa arizonensis. The sequence continues at coordinate 19,955,293 of NC_135051.1, forward strand.
GGTGAGAAGAAGATTTACGTCCGAAATTTTCTTCGCCCGCTTTTCTGGCCGAGTCTGGAACAATTGCTGACCGAGTTTTCCGAGACTTTCTTCAATTTGTCGTCGTTCTGGTAGCAGGTGCACTCCGGACAGGGTAGCCATTCAGCCCGACACGTTCCACGATTATTTTGTCACGCTATCTTCGACGTTGTTCCGGTATTCGTTTCAGGCGACCACCGTTGCGGTCTCGGCTCGTTTCAGGTAGAAGAGTCCTTTCCCTTTCGTCGCGTCTTACCTACAAATTAGTTACCTCGACGGATCTGCCCGTAAGAAATCTCAACCTAGCGAAAGATGAACGGATAATCTTCCGGAAATTATTTGCTTTAGATACGTTGGAAGATAGGACGTTGCCGGTGTTACCTCGACACGAGGGTCTAGCGAACATTTTCCATGGAATAATACATATATATACGTGTTGTAGCTTATCTTTTAAATAAAAGTTTAGAAATTTTTTTTTTTTGGCAAGTTTACAAATATTTATTTTCTCGATGTTTCGAGCACGGTTGGGTCTTCTCATGAGATGGAATGAAAATTGTAACAATTTTGTAGAACGTCTCGGTAAATAATTGAAACAAACATTGCAAGTATTGCGAGATAAATATTAACCTTTCTTGTTTGTGAAATGCAGGGATAATTGTAACAATTTTGTGGTACAAGTTTTGGACGAAAGGTCGCTGCAAATAATTGCAAATATCGTTAGATAAATACTTAACCTTCCCTCTTTACGAAACGTGGTAAAAATTGTAATAATTTTACGTTATGGTGTAATTATCGTCCAAAAAATTAGAAATATATGGGATGAACGATAGCCCTCTTTTCGATGAAACAGACTAAAATTTGTAATAATTTTACGGTACAATAACCGTGATAGAATTTGTAGAATTCTCGGCGAACAGTGGTAGCGAGACACGAGCAAAAGATTGTAACATTTAACGCGTACCAAACGAATCGATGTTACCTTTGGGATATAATTGGGTAAAAAGGGAGAGGAGTTCCCGGAATCGAAGCGAAAATAAATAATTCTAATACGGCGGAGCGTTTGCGTTATACTGATGAATAATGAATCACCGAATCTGAAATTTAAATACACGGTTCCGCGAGCAACAATAGTTCGATGACTATTCCAGCCTCGATCCCCGGAATAACCGCGGCGGAGATCTCCGCCGGTGAGTAGTAGGCAAACAAATCTTTCGCTGATGACTATTGATTTAGGATGAACGTCTGTGTGTTCAGTGTTTTGCATTTTGCGACGTACACGTTCACCCGGAGTCTTTCTTTGGTCGCTTTGGGAGCCGCCGTGACGACGATTAAGCGACAATGCCTTTCGCGATAGGTTTCACGAACGACGAGAAAGCTTCTCGTGATTTTAACATCGCTGAAAAATCCAACGTTCGTCGACGACTCGATAGAAAATGAAATATTTACACGAAATTGCACGTAGTATTTCCCCGTTCGAAATATTGATCGTTAGTTTTTTTTTTTTCCCCCTCCCCACGCGCGTTTCACCGACAGAGTACTTCTCTTCCACGAAGTGACGCTCCAACTGTTGGCAAACTCCGATTTCTTCGTTCGTATATTATTTACTATATTCATCGACCACTGTATTGCTGTGCTGTGTTCCCATTACTCTCCCAAAAGACACTAAGGCATTAATTACGAATTTTAAACAATTTACAAGAATTCTCTCTTAGAAATCTTGCTTATCAAAGCAGATGATCGGTTCTAAAGTAGAGGTGCTTGGCCTGTGAAGTATAGAATTGTTTCTCAGTATTGGTAAAAATCAAAGTTTGTATGATTTTTTGTATCTGTGAACAATTCTCTTCCAAATGTACTAGAAATGATGCCATTGTGGATTAATTTGGCTTTGATGAACCGTTTTGAATTGAATTTTGATCAATTGAATTCGATCCCAATTGAATTTTGTGAATCGAACGAAACGATATATGTGAAAATTGTCTTGGAAACTATCAACTGTGCTTAGATATAATTACCTGAATATTACACAACGATGAAGTAATTGATACTCGAGTAGAACGTTAAATTATACCTTGGATTATTGTTTCATAATATGTATTCTTTAACACTTTAATATATACACAATTCTTTTTCTTACAATTCATTGATTCTTTGCAAAGCAACAAACATTACTCTACGGATCTTCCTATCGACGAGATTAGTATGCAGTCTAGTTTTCTCATAATAGAATGCATTCTATAGACCTAAATCTCGTTAAAAAAAAATGTGCAAAATTACAGGTTTAATTATAGGTAAAAGAAGGTTTATTTTTAATATTCTTGAAGTTTCACTGCCAGTATACACTCGAGCCTAAATTCAATTCCTAATCTCGGATTAACAACCCTCGGCTGTGAACCGATGTAGTGCACAGGTAGGTGGCCAAGTAGGGTCGTAATTCCCCCTCTTTGGGGGCTCGACAACGACAGTACCGGGTGTTTAAAGAAAATACCGGCGTAACGACGCTCGCAGATGATTAATTGGCCGGTTAAGTACGTACACGGTGGCCAGGGCAAACGTCGGGACGCGTTTCGACCAACGGTGAATCCAAATGGCTGTGGCACGCGTGATTAATCTAATTGATGTGGCATCTCGTGTCCCGCGCGGCGGTAGACGTGAAACACGCGTGCGCAGCTGCGCTCGACATTCGTGCATGAGTTGTCGCTCCACTGTCTTCATTAATTAGTGTTTTGGCACGGTCTAATGTGCCGAACAGGCGTTCACGTGCCCGAGCTGGATGGGATTTTCGGTGTACTGCCCGCGCGACGCGTCATGGCGACGATTGTTTCGCGAACGAGGTTAGAGGTTAGGTACCGTTTCCATCGTGGACACACACGACGACCGAGAAGTCATTCTACGTTCATGTGTCCGAATTTGAGCCGACCGGTAGCTTTGGTTCGAACGATACGAATACAATTTAACTCCTTACACTAGATGGTTTTTTTTTCTAGCAGAGGGAAGTGGAACATTTCGTAACCAAAGTGAAAATAAATGGTACTGTTAATTTGGTTACTTTTTTATTTTTATTTTTTATCAGGTTCTTTAAGTTCTGGTAAAATTGAATTAAATTTCTACCCCGGTAGCTTTGGCTTGAACGATACGAACACAATTTAACCCATTGCACTCGATGCTTTTTTTTTAGCAAAGGAAAGTGGAACATTTCGTAACGAAAGTGAAAATAAATGGTACTGTTAATTTGGTTACTCTTTTGCTTTCACAAATTGTGTATCTTTATATTTTTTGTTAAGTTTCTAAAACTCTGCTAAAATTGAATTAAATTTGTACCCCAGTAGCTTTGTCTCGTACGTACGAATACAATTTAATTCCTTACACTAGATGGTTTTTTTTTTTAGCAGAGGGAAGTGGAACATTTCGTAACGAAAGTGAAAATAAATGGTACTATTAACTTGGTTACTTTTTTATTTTTATTTTCTATCATTATTTTAAACTCTGGTAAAATTGAATTAAATTTCTACCCTGGTAGCTTTGTCTCGTACGTACGAATACAATTTAATTCCTTGCACTAGATGGTTTTTTCTTAGCAGAGGGAAGTTGAACATTTCGTAACAAAAGTGAAAATAAATGGTACTGTTAATTTGGTTACTCTTTTATATTTATTTTCTATCAGGTTTTTTAAACTCTGGTAAAATTGAATTAAATTTGTACCCTTGTAGCTTTGTCTCGTACGTACGAATACAATTTAACCCATTGCACTCGATGGTTTTTTTTTTTAGCACAGGGAAGTGGAACATTTCGTAACAAAAGTGAAAATAAATGGAACTGTTACTGTGGTTACTCTTTTGCTTCCAGAAATTATGTATCTTTATATTTTATCAAGTTTTTAAAACTCTGGTAAAATTAAATTAAATTTATACCAGTGGTTACTCTTTCATTTCGATGGATTGTGCATTTTTATATTTGATTAAAACACGATTTGTTGAGTCGTAGAAGACAAAACATTGGAAAAGTATAAAATCAATGTTGGTGATTTTCAAAGCCGAGTAACTAGTATTTCAAATCTAAAACTATAAATTTACAAAAAATTGTAAAATTTACAAAAAATTGTAAAATTTACAAAAAAATTGTAAAATTTACAAAGAATTGTAAAATTTACAAAAAATTGTAAAAGTTACAAAAAAAAAAAAAAAAAAAAAAAACAAACTCGTTACTCTGACAACATAAAAAGTGTATCGTTCCAAACCTGATCCATCCTAAATCCCCAGCTCTAGCTCTCGTAATCAGCAAAAAGAAAAAGAAAAAAAAGAAAATTACAAAGCAGAAAAATAACCAAACACTTCTTCCATCAATAACGAATCTCCGTAACAATTGTTCCTCCTATTTGCAAACAGCGAAATTAAATCAAGATAAAAAGTATCCGAGCGATTTTTCTATTTCGCTCCCCGAGAACCGCGCGAGAGATACTTTTCCCACAACCTGTACGATCGCGTTCGAAAGTTTAACGAATACAAGCCTACTCGAGAAACACGGTCCGCGAAAGGGATAGCAATCTTACGGTGGCGTAATTGACTTATTCCCGATGAAAATTCGGCGTCTGGACGCCGCGTCGCTCCAGCGGTTGATTTCGACCTCTTCATTACGAAACGCGCCACTCGAGAACACGTTTCGCGGTAGAACCACCGAAAGAGGATTGGACGAGGGGTAGAGACGAGGAGTGAGCCACGGTTCCAGCAAAAATCGCTCGTTAGCGAGCGAACTTGAAATTAACCGCGAACTTTTTGTCCTCGCGCATCACCGGCTTTCGGAGAAGCGGCGCTGGGACTTTTACGCGCCGGGGTAGCGCGCCAATTTTTTGCCACGGGTTATTATAATGTTTATTAACTCTCCTCCCCGCAAAAGGATCTCCTTTCGCGGGGATCTTGTCGGCCGTGTGTTCATTTCGCGAAGAAATACAGCCTACGGGAATTTTTCATTCGTTTATTTCGCTCGTGATACTTTCACGAGATTCAATTTGTTCGTTACCCGGGTAACAACGCACTCGGGGATTTTTAATATTTCTTACGGGGACAATTCATTTTACGTCGAACAATTCCCGATCGTTGTGTCACCGAGAGACATATTTTTATATATAATATAAAACTTGTACTGAAAAATTGTTACGATTTTCCCTGCGTTTCATAAACGAGGAAGGTTAATATTTATCAATACTTGCAATGTTTGTTTCTACTATTCACTGAGATGTTATAATATATTTTATTCACGATAGTTGTTCACTAGATTTCGAAGAAATAGGTTATTCTATTGTTATTGTGTTTCATAGTCACGATCGAATCGCCATCTATTATATTTTGATCGTTCGTAAATTGCAAACCTCGATAATTGTACATTTCGATCGTTTAGAATGAACAAACTGGATAAGTAACCTAATATCAAAATTGAATAGTCTGAACAATTTTTCTATTCCTTCGTTGAATTATAATTTGCTAAAATTTCAATCAAAAATAATAACTTCTCTCTGATACAGTGCGTCGACGTAGCCTGTAGAGGTTATGTTTCCATTGTTACGATGAGATACTCTCCTCGTTGTACAAAAAAGAAACAAACAAATCTGTGCGATATCGTCGCGTCACGTACCTCGATTATTTACACGATAGTCGACCCACTATGCACGTCTGCATACATTATGCACGAGTAAATATTTCGCTCCGTAATAACTAGTTCATAAATTACACTCTTCGTATTATTATTATTATTTTATCTCTATACTCGAACCAACCGAAAATACAACAAAAAGTCTACACGAAAGATAATAAAAATATAAAGAAAACTGTCCCCTTTTTATTCCGAAAAAATCAGTACGTACCCGATGCACTCATGGGTTAACACAAATTGCACTTTGGTGCACGTGTAAATATTTCGTTCTGTAATAAGTAGTTCATAAATTACACTCTTTCGTATTATTATTATTACTATTATTTTATCTCTATACTCGAACCAACCGAACATACAAGAAAAAGTCTATACAAAAGATAATAAAAATATAAAGAAAACTGTCCCCTTTTTATTCCGAAAAAATCAGTACGTACCCGATGCACTCATGGGTTAACACAAATTGCACTTTGGTGCACGTGTAAATATTTCGCTCCGTAATAACTAGTTCATAAATTACACTCTTCGTATTATTATTATTATTTTACCTCTATACTCGAACCAACCGAAAATACAAGAAAAAGTCTATACGAAAGATAATAAAAATATAAAAAAAACTGTCCCCTTTTTATCCCCAAAAAATGAACAAAAATGAACAGTACGTACCCGATGCACTAATGGGTTAACACGAATTGCACTTTGGTGCACGACGAGTCTCGAATTCGTCCGGTAAATAAGTACGATACGAGGAGAATCGATTTCCTTGTGGAAACCGTGTCGCGTGAGAGAGAGAGAGAGAGAGAGAGAGAGAGAGAGAGAGAGAGAGAGAGAGAGAGAGAGAGAGAGAGAGAGTCTTTCTTTTCGGGTAGACTTTGTCTTGGCGAAGGAAAGGCGTGGTAAACCACGCGACGAGATCAAAAAGTCTTGAGCAACCGTTGTCGCTAGGAACTCGAACGAGCCTTCCACGGATCCTGAAACACGTTGTCGTGTTTACTCGGTTCGCTCGTAGTCGCGCGAAACGTTGACCCTACCGTGCTCGGTGCTCTTTGGCGTCAGAAACAACCGGAAGTCACGACGAAGCGAGATTCGGTGAATAAGGTGGCTGGCTGATGACGTCTCTTTGTCGAGGCTGCCGCGTCGCTGGAGAACGGTGTCAAAGTGAACGCCGAGACGGAATCTTACGTTTGCGTTAAAATAGAATTTCCTTTGAAAGGAGCACAGACAGGCGTGCGATACAAAAGGGGTAATAAATTCTTCTAGGCGCTACGGAATTTAACTACTACGTAACGTCGAATCGCCGTGAAGACGGATTGACTCGTATTATTCAGGGTGTCTCGGGAATCGGTCCCGTATCCTAATTAGAGCCTCAAGGATGCTTTGTTATTTCAGTGTTCCGGAGTAGACACGTGGGAGATTTTGCGAGGAATTTGAGTTTTTTTTTTTTTTAATTTCGGTATCGATTCATACGTTCTCCAGATTAATTATAGCGTGAGATTATTTGAATATTCTATACTCGAGTCTAGTATCTAAATAGTCTTCAAATATTCCACTCGTAACTAGAGTAGAGTATTTAGGTCTAGTATTAGGTCAGGACTAGTATTTAAATGGTCTTTAAATATTCTACTTAAGTCTAGTATGTAAGTAGTCTTTAAATATTCTACTCAAGTCTAATATCTAAGTAGTCTTTAAATATTCTACTCAGGTCTAATATTTAAATAGCCTTCAAGTATTCTACTCAAGTCTAGTATTTAAATAGCCTTTAAATATTCTACTCGTAACCAGAGTAGAGTATTTAGGTATAGTATTAGGTCAGGTCTAATATTTAAATGGTCTTTAAATATTCTACTCAAGTCTAGTATTTAAATAGTCTTTAAATATTACATCCAAGTCTAGTGTACAAGTAGTCTCTAAATATTCTGCTCAAGCATAGTATCTAAGTAGTCTTTAAGTGTTCTACTCAAGTCTAGTATTTGAATAGTCTTTAAATATCCTACTCGTAAGCAGAGTAGAGTATTTAGGTCTAGTGTTAGGTCGGGTCTAGTATTTAAATGGTCTTTAAATATTCTACTCAAGTCTAGTATTTAAACAGTCTTTAAATATTACATCCAAGTCTAGTATCCAAGTAGTTTCTAAATATTCTGCTCAAGCCTAGTCTCTAAGTGTTCTACTCAAGTCTAGTATTCGAATAGTTTTTAAATATTCTACTCAAGCCCAGTATTTAAATATTCTACTCAAGTCTAGTATTCAAACGGTCTTTAAATATTCTACCCAAGCCCAGTATTTAAATATTCTACTCAAGTCTGGTATTTAAACGGTCTTCAAACAGTCTACTTAAAGTTGAAAGAAAACAACAATTTAACACCCCTCCAAAAAGTTTTACACTCGGTTTGACCCACTTCTGAGCGTGTAAACGTGTCCAGGGAATATTGTTACGTGAATTAGAAACCATATTCACGAACGACACTCGCAACGCGTAACAACTTAACTTGTTCGTACGAGCGGATCATGTTCTTCCATTCCATAGGAGATAAAGACCCATGAATAACATTTTTGTCTTCCGAGCGAGCCATTTCATGAAAATCCGGCCACTGTTATCTCAACACCGTTATCATAGACGGTGGTTTGCGGGTTACACGATAAAGGGTAACCTGCTCCTATGTTTAACCAAATATTATGAGAGGGAGGCGTAACTTCGAAGTCCACGATAGTCTGTTCTCTGTGAAACGAGGAAGATAGTCGTGCGGATTCATTCGTTCCGCGTTGTTGCTCACGGTTCATTCTAGCGTGAATGTTCTACCAGTAATTTGACGAATTAGCGGGATCGTTCGGAACGTTTCAGATAAGATAATTCCCGCTTTATCCGTAATCCCTCGCTTTTTTCTTCCATGTTTGCGCGAAACCGGTGAATACATTAACGTTTACGGATTCACTTCGCTTATCCGTGTTACGTATATTTCGAAAGTGGGTGTACCATCTATGCAACTTTGTACATAAGGTCACCGTCTTCGATCGTTGACATTATCGCAATTGGAGAACAAATTTTCATATAAAAGAAGAAAAATTCATATAAAAGAAGAAAAATTCATATAAAAGAAGAAATTAAATTCTTCTTTCATACATTCTCTCACACTTTTCGTATATTTGCATCAATTTTGAAATACAAGTAGTAAAATACTTCTATATAAGAATACTTACACGTCTGAGTAAAAATACTTCCATTTTGAAATAAAAGTGAAGAGAAATATACAAACAATATTTCACGATACAATTGATCTAGAAAATACACAAATTGAACAATATAAGTAATAGATATATATTTATTTATATTAATATTTATACATATATATATTAAAATTAAAATATCCAATTCCTCGGAAAATACAATTTAGAATTCAAGTTCGCAACAAAAAGTGGGATCACACTTCACAATTTCAATTCAACTTCGAAAATATAATATAAAATTCGTGTGTTTGTCTCCCAACGTACAAAATTTGAATCTCGTTCGAAAAATGCCGCCGAAAATTTCAGTCCCGTTGACAAAATTCCTTATCGAAATTTAAGTTTCTCAAACATTTGTGTACACCTATTCTAAAAGTCGCGATTCGATCCGGATCGTTGTTACGTTCATACGTAAGACGATATCCAGCTACCATGGACCACAGGTGATTAGGCGCGGGTAATGGTTCCCTTATCGTCGAGAAGAATCGATGAGATCTCTTATCGAGAAGGAGATCACGGTCACGGTAGTCCCTTCGATGGACCCCACCGCCTTCCACCGAAAACGATGCTGGATACACACCACACGTGTGACACACATTGTCCTCTCGGTGAACTTTCCCGTACGGTGTGCCTCACCAATATCAATAATCGGTTTCGCGTCACGAATTCTTCCCCGTTAGCTTCCGTTTCTTTTGCTCGATGCAATAAATTCTCATTTTCCAGTTACGTTCGATCCACCAGCTGTCGTTCTCTCTAACCGATAACCGAACTGTACTCACCATTAGTTTATAACGCGTCACAATTGCGAATCGTGTCCGGGCCGGATGAGTATCTCTAGGGATGCAATTGCAGCCCCGGTAAGACAATGGATCCCCGGACGACATTGATGCATAGAGCAGGGATAATCATCGACGAATCGTCGGGTATTCCGTGTATTCCGGGAACCGAAGGTATTCGAGGGTTCGGGAGTAGGCCAATAGAATAGAGGGCACGCACACAAATACGCGTGTGAATAATTATACACCCGGTCCGATCGAATAAGCAATCATAGGCGATAAAATATTAACCGGCGGGCTTGGTTACGATGAGTTATCGTCCGTGGATTGAATCACGACACGTGGAAAACTGTTGACCCCGAATCGTTTGAATAATGCTACCTGTCCCCCGGTCACGAATTATTCTGGTACGAGTGAGCTCGATAATTGGGGAATTAGTCACCTAAGTGATTTATTTCGAGACACTCTTGGCGGTGTTTAATATTGAACTTTGTAATTTCGAACGGATGGAGGACAGTGCGGAGCAAACGTCAGAGAATGGACAGATGTCACATAATGGTGTTAGGAGGAAGGTGTTAACGTGTATGGGTGTATAATGCTTCTCTTACCGGGACAGAATCGGTTTAAACGCTCGTGCTGCTCGACCAATGGAATTTGAATAAACGGAGATATATATTTGTTCGAGGATATTGAATCATCGATTGGAATTGTTGCATTTTTCACTTGAACTGTTACAGTTTAGATTAACATCGACGTAGTTGTCTTAGGAGTGACTTAAATGTTTCATTGTTATATATTGGAAAATATACAAGTAATGTATAGAGAATATTCCTTTGGAATACCCTGAATTTTTCCAAGTATAAACAAAAATTTATTGTCATTGGAACAATTCTAGGTCTGTTGTCGGACGAGTTCGTGATGGTTAACCAAACTTTATCACAGATCCAAGAATTCGTTTATATCAGAAACCTCTCTCTCGATGTTCTCTAATAATTTTTCACTGAAAATTTAACACCATTTATCACTTACCGTCCAATCTATGCGTCACTTGGAATAAACACGGTTATGATCTCCTCGTCATTTATAAATGCGCGAAATCTGTCCATTTTCCACCGAGCTCGTCGTTCATCCCGGTAATTGAAACATCCTAAGCCGGCCACGTGTTAGAGCACAGGTTGCTATCTGGATGGATGTTGCTCCATTACTTTTGTATCAAGGAATCCGTCTCAAGATGGTTTCGGTCCAACGGTACACACACGGAACGCGTCCCTGGAAACCGTCATTTATCACGATCAAAATACCATTCTCGTCCACTTATTTTCACACGCCGAGAAATCGTTGCTCCGATGACTTCTGTGATTATCCCCGCAGAAAATTTATTCAATACAGTGGAAAGGATACAGGTCGTTCCGAGACATTGCCTACCTGTATCTACCTATCGTATCGTTTTCCGTGTCGAACGTGTTACTTTGCGCGCCGATGGTGCATGACAGGCTCCCGCGGCACTTTCTACGCGTTTATTAAACCGCTTCGGTGAAAGGAGTCGCGCGAAAGGCTTTTCAAACGTTTCAAAGGTCGACGTCGACGACGACTAACGACCACCACCGGGGCTGATTGAAATACCGAAAGGCCTGTAACGGTCGTTTAATTAATCTTAATTAACCGCGGTGAAAAAGTCACCGGGCTGTGTTTGCTCGCCGGGCGCAATAATTATGCGAGTGAGCTCTACTTTCTACCAAATCTGGTAGCTGTCCGACTCGCTCGCGTGTGCGTTTCAACCGCTACAACTTGGCAACCGCGTAGCAATTTTACGCGCCAATTATACGATAAGATACGATCACTTGGGGTCTTATTTGTGACCAAGAGTTATCGGGAAAAATGGAATGGAAACTGAAATTGACAAAAATTAATTACGAATAAAGGAGTTCCCAATTAACGAGGGGGATATAGTCAAGGATTCTCTCTTGGCAAAGAATTTTCTCGATAGAGGCTCATTAACAGAGGATTCTCTCGACAGAGGATCCCTCAATAGCAAATCTCTTAATAGAGGAACCCTTGGTAGAGGATCTCTCAACAGAGAGTCTCACAACAGAGGATTTCTCAACAGAGGATCTCACAACAGAGGATTTCTCAACAGAGGAACCCTCAATAGAAGATCTCTCAATACAGGAACACTTAGTAGAGGATCTCTCAACAGAGGAATCCTTAGTAGAGCATCTCTTAGTGGAGGATCTCTAATATAGAATCTCTCAACAGAGGAACTCTTAATAGAGGATCTCTTAGTAAAAGATCTCACAATAGAGGATCTCTCAACAAAGGAACCCTCAATAGAAGATCTCTCAATAGAGGAATACTTAGTAGAGGATCTTTCAATAGAGAATCATACAACAGAGGATCTCTCAACAGAGGATCTCACAATAGAGGATCTCACAACAGAGGATTTCTCAACAGAGGAACCCTCAATAGAAGATCTCTCAATAGAGGAATACTTAGTAGAGGATCTCTCAACAGACGAATCCTCAATAGAAGATCTCTCAGTAGACGAATACTTAGTAGAGGATCTCTCAACAGAAGAACCCTCAATAGAAGATCTCTCAATTCAGGAATACTTAGTAGAGGATCTCTCAACAGAGAATCGTACAACAGAGGATATCTCAACAGAGGATCTCACAATAGAGGATCTCTCAATAGAGGATCTCTAATATAGGATCTCTTAACAGAGGAACTGTTACCAGAGAATCTCTCAGTAAAAGAGGATCTCTCAACAGAGGAACTCTTAACAGAGAATCTCTCAGTAGAAGATCTCGCAACAGAGGATCACGTAGCAGAGGATCCCTCAGTAGAGTATTCCTCGTCAGAGTATGCTCTCAACAGAGGACTCTCTCGACAAAGTACTCTTTCGACGAAAGCTTCTCTCAGCAAAGGATCTTTTAACGAAGGATTCTCTCAACAAAGTATTCTCTTAACGGAGAATTCTCTTAAGAAGGGACTCCCCGGGTAGAAAAAGAGGACGAAGTGAAGCGATGGGTCTGAACAAATTAATTTCGGTGGTTAACGCCACCCTAAACCTCAAAGACGCGTAACGAGAGTTCGACAAGAAAATTAAACGCGGATTGAATTCATTATATGGGTTTGCCCCGAGCGGTCGCGCAAAGCCGATAATTATAATATTCGCAGGTGAAACGCGGACGAGCACATGACTTATGGGTGCCCGTAAAGCTATACTGTACCGTGATGATTTCACACCGTACGATCGTGCGATTATGCTAACGTTAATAACAAGTCGGCACCTCCGGCACAGTTTGCTGCCCGAGGCGCGTCGCGCAGCCCTGCAAAGGAGGGTGTGGGGGGAGGGAGGGGGGTTGGTTGGATCTGCCCATTACGAAAATCCCGAAGATTAGGGAGGGAGTAATTCCCCAGGCTGAGCCGACACACCGTGATATCCGCTCGAGGGACTCCGAACACCTCCTCGATTCAACGAAAATGCCAATAACCTGAATCCTTTGGTTCGTTCATTTTTCTTCCGTTAGTGCAACCTGGACAGAAAACTTTTGTCGTATTGGTAACTATAATATTTATTTAAATTTATTTATTCGTACACGTAGAACGAACGTTCATTTACCGGGAGAGATGAGATACAGGAGAAGCAAACGTGCACGGAGACGAGGTGTTCTGAACCTAACCTCGAAAAAATAAGTACGAAGAGTAATTAATGTAACGATAATAGAAACATCGACTTGGTTCTACCAATTTGTCGATTGTAAACTTAACCTCGAAGAAATAATACCTGCGTGAAATAACCTAACCTCGGTTCTGAACCTAACCTCGAAAAAATAAATACGTACGAAGAGTAATTAATATGGCGATAATAGAAACATCGACTTGGTTCTACCAATTTGTCGATTGCAAACTTAACCTCGAAGAAATAAATACCTGCGTGAAAGAACCTAACCTCGAAAAAATAAATACGTACGAAGAGTAATTAATATGGCGATAATAGAAACATCGACTTGGTTCTACCAATTTGTCGATTGCAAACTTAACCTCAAAGAAATAAATACCTGCGTGAAATAACCTAACCTCGGTTCTGAACCTAACCTTGAAAAAATAAATACGTACGAAGAGTAATTAATATGGCGATAATAGAAACATCGACTTCGTTCTACCAATTTGTCGATTGCAAACTTAACCTCGAAAAAATAAATACCTGCGTGAAATAATTAATATAGTATAAATATGTAATAACAATACGTAAACGATCGTCTATAACGAAGAAACATCGACTTGTTGGTTCTGCTAACGTGTTGGTTCTAAAGCTAACCTCAAAAAAGTAAATACGCGCGTAAAATAATTAATATAGCGTAATAGTGACAATAGTGTATAAGTGATCCTTAATAACAAAGAAAGAAACATCCACGTCGCGTGCTTTGCGTGACAAGCGCGATAGGAATGCTCATGAGAGATCCACGAAGTTGATATTCGCCATTCGAACGTGCCCGTGGCACACATGTTTTGATAATCGATTTCCTCGAAAATGGAAAAATTTCATTCCACGTTTTCGATCCAGTTTCCCACGTGGAATCGTTATCCTATCCGCACGGTGCCATATACCCGGTGTAACGATCCGATTTTTAATCACGATGTCCTCCCTGAATTTTTATCCTCACACTTACCGGGATTATCGAGGTAATTTTTCACGATTGAAAATCGCGTCACGATTCCTTTCCCCCAGCACCTGGAACAGTCGCGGGATTTTCAAATTTCCCAACGATCGATTTCGTGCAACGCGAGTGCACGGAATGCATCGTCGATTAAAATTCTCTTCGCGAAGAAAAGGAAAAAAAAAGAAAAAAAAATGATTGAAAAAAGCACACGACGAAAGTTTCGCGGTCGTGGCTCGTTCGTTGGCGACTTTGTGAGAAATTGCACGAGCAGCGTAACGCGATACGGATTTTTTTTTAATCCGCTCGCTCAGAAACGATGCAAATCAAGCGTGCGTGTGCGCGCGCGCGCGCGCGTGCCGGTTAATTAGCGGGGAACGCGGCAATCGGAAACGCGGCGCGAAAAATATGTACCGGCGGTCGTGTTACTGAAACATAAAGCTCGTAAGTAGGGTTACGGGTTCCGCTAATTAATGAGACGGTGTACATACATCAAAGTCGACGTTCGAGGTAACGTTAATGGAAAAGTCAAACACTCGCGAAAAGAGGTGCCACCTTTCATGACCGGGGAAAGCGGCGTTAATGCGATTCGACCGTTCTGGTAAAGTATCTTTCACAAAGATGTTCCGAGAACACCGCGGAACCAGTTAGGGAAAGCAAACGGAAGCGTTTCGAGGGAGGCAGGAAATCGGGGGAGCGTCGTTCGAGTTCCATTTTGATGCCAACTTAGAGTATCGGTTATTGGCTTAGGGTATTGGCTCGCTCCACGATCGAGACTATTAAATAGTGTTATTCGTACGGTAAATGGTCCTCGAGAAGTGCATCTACTTGCCACGAAATTAATTCTTTGTTTAAACTTATCTTACATTGCTTTTTTTAACTTTGAAATAATTGTGGTAGGATTTTGGGGGTTTCTTCTTGCCTTACATTTTTTTCTTTAACTTTTAAATAATTGTGGGGGTTTCTTCTTACCTTACATTTTTTTCTTCAACTTTGAAATAATTGTGGTAGGATTTTAGGGATTTATTCGTTTTTTCTTATCTTAGATTTCTTTTTTTAATTTTGAAATAATTGTGGTAGGTTTTTGGGGGTTTCTTCGTTTTTTCTTATCTTAGATTTCTTTTTTTAACTTTGAAATAATTGTGGTAGGATTTTGGGGGTTTCTTCTTATCTTACATTATTTTCTTTAACTTTGAAATAATTGTGGTAGGATTTTGGGGGTTTCTTCATACCTTACATTATTTTCTTTAATTTTCAAATAATTGTGGTAGGATTTTGGGGGTTTCTTCTTACCTTACATTTTTTTCTTTAACTTTGAAATAATTGTGGTAGGATTTTGGGGGTTTCTTCTTACCTTACATTTTTTTCTTTAACTTTGAAATAATTGTGGTAGAATGTTGGGGGTTTCTTCGTTTAGATTTATAATACTTAAACAATCTACCGAATTGTGTATTTTTTATATTTCGAGTTTCGTAGAAAATGAAGTTATTCAATACGATGATAATAAACGAATAAGTTCCCTTGGGTGTATTCGGTAAATTTCGAGTTGGGTCAAGGTTAGAAAGCATAGACAGATCCTTGATTCGGTAGTTTGTGAAATTTGTTGTAAAGTAATCTGCGTCCTCGGTGTTATTACACCGAGTAATATCACACCACACCTCTCTTAATTCCTCTAATTTCAAAATAGCCTAGAAAACAAACGACCAGGTCTGTTAAACGACGAGTCAATCCACATTGACTCTCGTGTATATACAGAGCATTCACCACCAGCTCTTTTAAAATAAAAGAACCTCTGTATCGAGAACATTTACCATTCTCTTCAAATTGAAGATCGACCGTTTAATACGCTTGTTAAAAAAACAAATTCTATCGATCTATATTAACCTCTGTATCGAAAACATTTACCATTCTCTTAAAATTGAAACTCGTTTAATACGCTTATTAAAAAAAACCAAATCCTGTCAATCTACATTAATTTCTATATCGATCGTCACAGACTCTCTCAAAATTGACCAGATCTGTTCAATACTCACCCAAAAGAAAATTAAAAAGAACTTTCATAATTCCAAGTTGGTATACCCGAGCGAATTTAACGAATTCATACGAAAGGAAATAAAGAACACTTGGAAGCTTCCGTTGTCACATATTAGGACATAAACATCTGGATCTCGGACAATGGTCCCCTTCATGAGATATCGTACGGTGGGTGGAGGGCTCTAAAGTGCGACAGGCCTTCGAGATATTTTAATAAAGACCGTTCGCAGCCGAGAATCGACGTATTCGACAGTACAACGGAGGAATCATCGTCGCTGGAGCCAATCGGGCATATCCAGCCGACTGGATCTTATATCTTGGTGCAGCCGCTGCTTCTGACGCTCCTTGTTCGCCGAATACCGTAAGGAAGAGGATGTGCTCGTGA
Organism: Ptiloglossa arizonensis; assembly: GCF_051014685.1. Taxonomy (NCBI): domain Eukaryota; kingdom Metazoa; phylum Arthropoda; class Insecta; order Hymenoptera; family Colletidae; genus Ptiloglossa; species Ptiloglossa arizonensis. The sequence goes on from NC_135051.1 coordinate 19,972,026, forward strand.
TCCATTTATCACTGACCCGGCCAGGAGGAGCCGGCCGGAAGTACAAAGCCGCGAATAGCGAGCCCGTCAGTGTTCTGGTACGGTCTGAATGACTTAATTACTAACCGAATACCATGACGGCCACTCGCACGACAGAATAGAAATTCGCTAATTAATCGAGATCATGGGGGTAATGGAAGGATACTTGGCTGTATCACATCGTGGAAGGGCTCTGGGTGATCAACTTTGATTATAATGCGCTTTCACGGGACGATGGAACGTGTGGGTCTTTGATGGTACGGTACTAGTATCGATCATTTTTAAAGATACAAACGATTAATGTTAATTCTTTACGCTTTGGAAGAACTATTCTCGGTGGACATTTTGTCTAACTCGAGCGATGTGAAAGATTGCTTTTCTGAAAGCTTTTTGCGAAAGATTGCGAGAGTTTTGAAATGTTTTCGAGCTTGTGAGATGGAAGAGGGTACGAAATGTTGAGTCGAGAGAGTTACAATTGAGATGTGTGATTTTTGGTTTGAGAAATTTTTTAGAGTTCGTCGTAGAAGGATTCTTAAGGGTTAAGTAATGTGTTGTATACTCGAGGCAGTGTGTATAGCAGCGTGATGAATTATAAAAGAAATTTCTACGATGCTGAAGCAGGTTTGATGACACTCTTTTGAGAGTTTTTAGTGTGTTTCAAAATTATGCAACTTACGTATTCAATATTATCGAGCAATTCTAAGATTGTATGCGTGATTTTTGGTTTGAGAAATTTTTTAGAGTTCTTCGTCGTAGAAGGATTTTTAAGGGAGAAGGGTTAAGTAATGTGTTGTACACTCGAGGTAGTGTGTATAGCAGTTTGATGAATTATAAAAGAAATTTTTCCTGAAGCAGGTTTGATGACACTGTCTTGAAAGTTTTCAGTGTGTTTCAAAATTATGCAACTTACGTATTCAATATTATCGAGCAATCGTACCTAATGTTTTCCACGTTTTGTTGGAGACCTATCTGTGAGCCATCATTCCGCAAAAGCACATTGTAATCGTAGTTAACCACGCGGTTTCCTTCCATTGTTACCTTCGATTCAATGAAAATATCGATTCTCGAGGCGTTCTATCGCTTCAGGTGGATGCCATTTTAGCGAACACTACGATATTTCCTGTCGAAATAGGATTATTATTAACCTTTATCGACCTTTTTCACTAATTTTCGGGAAAGCCTTCGATCCGATTCGATTTTACAATTTATTTTTCAGTAACACGTGCCCAGAGATATATACAAAAATTGAACGAAGAAGTGACCAATTTTACGGAATTGTTCACGAAAGACAGTCTCGAGCATTTAGAATAACATTGGTCCAGTTGCAAAAATTGGAAAATGAACACCAGTCCGAGTATGTTTATTCCGTTTTAAATAATTGTGATTGGAATTGTTCACGAGAGACATTCTCAGGCATTTAGAATAACATTAATCCAGTTGCAAAAATTCGAAAATGAACACCAGTCCGAGTATTTTTATTCCGTTTTAAATAATTGTGATTGGAATTGTTCATGAAAGACATTCTCGAGCATTTAGAATAACATTGGTCCAGTTGCAAAAATTCGAAAATGAACACCAATTCGAGTATTTTTATTCAGTATTGTGGAAGAACAGTGTCTTTTCGTTACACCTTTCAAATATTCCAAGACAGTTTATACAAAATGATCAAGATTGGGCACACAACCTTACTACGTATCGCGGTCAATGAAAACTACACACGTGTACAATTGTCACGAGCGAGTATATTAAAAAAATTCCCTCTCGATATCTCTCATCGCACCTTTCTTTCATTTCGCTCTCTATTATCTCAGTCAACATACTCTCGTTTGTCTATCCGGTGACTATACCGCCCCAGGCAACACCTCCGCTACAGACCACACTGTAAAATCCCTTTTTCAATTATTCGATTCTTCGTATCCGCCCAACATTACAAAACGATTCGAGAAAACTCGTTGAAACTTTCGCTGGCCACATTGTTCATCACGTGACCATTTATCGAACATTTTCCAAACAAACCTGCCACATTGTACCTTTATAATATACACAATCGTTAACTTGTAGCTTTATAATACACATAATCGTTAACTTATATCTTTACAATATACATAATCGTTAATTTGTATCTTTACAATATACATAATCGTTAATTTGTATCTTTACAATATACATAGTCGTTAACTTACACCTTTACAATATACATAATCGTTAACTTATACCTTTGTAATATACATAATCGTTAACTTATATCTTTATAATATACATAATCGTTAATTTATACCTTTATAAGATACATAATCAATAATATAATATTCATATATATAATCAAATTATAATATACATAATATATATATATATATATATATATATATATATATATATATATAAATATATAAATATATATTTATATATATACTTAACTTATACCTTTATAATATACATACTCGTTAACTTATACCTTTACAATATAGATAATCGTTAACTTTGCTCTGTTTCTTCACAGTACTTAAAATCCACGAACGTAAGATCACGTGCCATTTTCCATCATCGCGCACTCTTCGAACAAACCCATTAGTACATTCAAGAGACTCACACGAAACACAACCTTACGCTTCTGCAATACACTAAATCGTTCACTCTTCTTTGCAATTTCTCCTCGAGTAAAAAATTCACAAATATGAAATTATACAAGCACCACGTGGTCATCCATAGTCCCAATATAAGTGTCGCGTGCGTCCCATTCGCGTAATCGTAGCGCCGGCCCGATAGATGGCGTTACGGTAACTCGCTACGAAACCTAACCTACGCGCGTTACGATCCTCGCGTCGATCCGGAATCAATTATCCCGAACGAAGCTGTTCAACGTGGCGAGGAATCTCTCGTGAATCGTTCACGATCGTCACGCGGTTCGTTTTCTCAAACGATCGCGGAATACCGAAGCGGACGATCCGCAGAGCGCGTCCAAATTTAGCGGCTCGTAACACTCGCTCTTCCAGAAACACGGTTTATTTCTTCTTTACCACCATCCCCCACCGAGCGAGGGATCTCCGTTCTGTCGTCGTGGTCGACACGAAACACGTTGCCTGGAACGAACGGCGCGCGCGTCCCGCCGATAATCCCGATTATTTTCCTTCAAAGTGCGCCATAAATTTCTCGGGCGTCGCAAACCGTTGAAATCCGCCAATGGCGGGCTTCTTTTCGTGGCTCGGGCTCCTACCGATCGGCCGGTGCTAACCGATGGACCAGAAATTTATTTTCCCAGGGGTTCCTTGCAGCGGGAGACGGCTTCCGGTCGAGGCGGAACCGGCGCGTCTTACCGGCTCGATTTATTACGAAACTTCCTCTTATTATTTTCCAGGTCCCTCTCGTTTTCCCTCCGAACGTTGCCTCGAGGGGGTTAGGGACACGGGAGATGTGTGTATGTGTGTGTGTGTGTGGAAAGGGGTGATAAGAGGGGGCACACGTCGGTTGCACGAGTTCACGCTCAATTGCGATCGGTAGTTATGGCTCGTTATCGCGTTCATGACACTCTTTGCCCACGAGATACGTACCTTGGAATGGGTCACTGTCGAACTGGACCGGACGAGTCTTGAAAATTGGATCGCTGGCGAATTGCGTGGATTATGCGATAACCAGGGGCTATCGATTGTTTCGTCGAGAGGTCTCTGATGAAATTTTGTCACAGTTCGGGAGGAAATATGGCCTTGGAGAAAAGTTGCTTGCAATCGCTGGGGAATATCAAGTCTTTTAGGGTCTTTACCCGGGCTCGGTGATTTGAATATCAAGGGAGGGCTAAGTGGTCTGAGTCGCATCTGGTAGCGGTGTCTTCTATAGTCTGTGGTATTTGATTTATGGGGTTATAGGTGGAAACCTCGGTACTTGTGGGGATTAGGGCACGGAACTTAACATATATGTTTGTTTTGTCAATGTGTCCCATCCCTGATGAAGTTGTGATTATTATTACAGTAAGAATGATTTAAGAGTAATCAGTCTGGTGGTAGTAACCTTTCTAGGTCAAAGTCTTTGGAGGAGGGTATCCATTCTTGTGTATTAAATTTTGTATAACATTGCAGTGAACGTCTTTTTGTTATCCATCTAATAGACCATCAAACAGAGTAATTTCGATCTACTGATCATCGACCTCGTCAACGATACACAGGATGCATATCATAATTTGATAAGCACGGTTTTGCAATTACCTCCAAAGGTGCTAGTCACGAAGTGAGTATATTCCAGAGACGGGAGGAACTCTATTCGAACAATAGATACCGTATAAAAACGCTGTGCAGCAATTTATTTGCAACGTGTGCCCGATCGAACAGTTATCCGGATCCGGTATTACTCGTTCGACCGTGAAACAATTTTATTTTATAATTAAAATGGCAATGTTTATCGAACGAATAACAAATCAAAATTTTGCTCTTACCCGTCATTCGTATCTATTTCCATTATTTTCGTATGAAATTTTATTTTATTACTAATTTCATTACGTGTACGCGGATACGTGGAAAAAATAAACTGTTACTATATAAACATGAAGAACAGTAAACTACTACTACTACTACTACTGTTAGTACTATTACTATATACATAGAAAAATAAACTATTACTATAAAAAAACAGAAAACAATAAACTAGTATTACCACTACTATTGCTACTACTATATACGTGGGAAACAATAAGCTACTACTACTACTACTACTACTGCTACTACTATATACGTGGGAAACAATAAACTACTACTACTACTGCTACTACTATATACGTGGAAAACAATAAACTACTACTACTACTACTACTACTATTGCTATTATTATATACGTGGAAAACAATAAACTACTACTACTACTACTACTATTACTGCTACTACTATGTACGTGGACAACAATGAACTACTACTACTACTACTACTGCTACTACTATATACGTAGGAAACAATAAACTACTACTACTATATACGTAGAAAACAATAAACTACTACTACTACTACTACTATATACGTGGAAAACAATAAACTACTACTACTACTATATACGTGGAAAACAATAAACTACTACTACTACTATATACGTGGAAAACAATAAACTACTACTACTACTATATACGTGGAAAACAATAAACTACTACTATTACTACTACTACTACTATTACTACTATTACTACTACTACTACTATTACTACTATTACTACTACTACTACTATATACATGGAAAATAATAATACACCACTACTACCACTATATATACATGGATAGAATTTTGCAATTAATTTCGAACAAAGGAAGGTTCATCCGCGTCGCGAAAACGTTTTGGAACAATTACGCCTTTAGCTTAACGAGCGATCGCACGATCTAAATGAAAGTGATCGTAATGAAGCACCAACGGGGGAATAATTAACCGTAGCCGTTACGGTAATCGGTTTACAGGCGAGCCGATCGGAAACGAGGTCCGACGGCAATGCTGTTCACGTTGCTTTCACGGATGTCACATCTCGACAGCATCGGTCGAAGCCACGCGGAATTCTATATTTGTCCGTGAAACTATTTTTATCATGGCGCTTGACGTGATCCGTAATATGTATTCATGGCCGCGAAAGTAAAACAGCGGGGTCAAATGTTACTCTAGTCGCGGAGAAAAATGATCCACGAGTGGTATCGCGTTACTCGGTCCCGCAGTTTTCCAAAATGGCCACCCGCTATCCCATCCGACGAAGTTTAACGAAGAACGAACGACCAAGTATATTTAGAATATGACCGAATTCGTAACAATTTTTGTTTCTCGGTATTATTTATATTTGCACTCGCGTCAACCCCTAACGGTTATTCACGGTTCGTAATTTTTAATTTTCTCGCAAAAAGCAACCATTTCTCTTCAAGTTTGAACGAACTCCGTATCCACAATACCAGAAGTTAACTATAACGAGATTATTCAATTTTTCAAAAGTAAAATTTAATTTCAATCGATATGAAAAAATTGGTTGTGTAAAAAAACGATTATCTTTCAAGGCAGAAATAGTTAACATGTATTAGTCAAGAGCAAGAGAAAATTTCCATAAATGAACTATATCGAAGGTCACGGAAGGTCATGTAATCGATCGATGCGATACTTTCGGAACAAGTACTCGTGTGACTGCGATCAGTGACGTCGAATGACCTCCGTTCTAACTCCCTGCGGTCAGACTGTTCTTTCTCTACGAGCTACTGTGTCAGCTACAAAGAACTTACGACTTTCCATTTATACAAAGATGAAAAGAAACATTCTCCAGACATTGACTATAACGAGATTATTCATTTTTTAAAAGTAAAATTTAATTTCAATCGACATGAAAAAATTCGTTAATAAAAAAAGAACGATTACCTTTCAAGGCAAAAATAGTTAACAAGTATTAGTCAGGGACAAGAGAAAATTTCCATAAATGAACTATATCGAAGGTCACGCAAGGTCATCTAATCGATCGATGCGATACTTTCGGAACGAGTACTCGTGTGACTGCGATCAGTGACGTCCAATGACCTCCGTTCTAACTCCCTACGGTCAGACTGTTCTTTCTCTACGAGCTACTGTGTCAGCTACAAAGAACTTACGATTTTCCATTTATACAAAAATGAAAAGAAACATTCTCCAGACATCGACTATTTCGAGGAATATTACCACCGGTCCGTACTTTATTTTTTTAAAAATAAACGCCACTTGTGACGGCATCGATAACTCCGAAAGTATCTGAGAATTTATAGCGCCGGTTAGGTTCGCCAGTGGAGCGCAATCGAATTTCCACTTGGCCCGGCCCGAATCTGCGTGGATCGAATATTCCAACGGGCTCTGTTGACGTAGCAGGTGGTAATACGTCGAGCAATAATTTGAACAGTCGATTTAATCACCGCACGAATCGGGAGGGTGGCAAGGTGGGGGGAGGGACGGGCGGGGCCCGAGGTTCGCTGATTAAAATATAAATCGCGGTGTCCACCGAATCAGATTAAAACGGTTGACAGCGTGGTTCAGTTCGGCCGGCACGATGGTGATTTAGAGTCAAACAACGATGTTACATGATTTACCGACGTACCGGCGCGAACGAGAAACAAAAAGGAAAGAAACACAAAAGCACCGGCGGTTATTTATTTACGCGCGACACCCCTCCGGTAACGTTGAGAAGTGTGACCGCCAATTAAATCATGAGTGGCGAACGCGATTAATTAAACGCGGTTAAATAATGCGACGCCGACGTAAACGATCGTACAGGTCGGTCCTAAAACGAAACGTCGGAATATTTCTGGTATATGGTACAACAATTACGGAATTCTCGAGCCTCGAGACGAAATTTTCTACGTTCTCGTTACTTTCCGATTGCGTCGAATTGTCGATTAAATTTCGAGCGTGAAAAACTTGGAGAGAATTATATATTTTCGAACGTAATCATTCAGAGATCGTAAGTTGTCCAGTTTCTACAAATTGAACGACAGAGGAGCAAGGAGGAGCAATATTTCTATATTTTTAGGTGCAAGTGGTCACATTGCATAGGCGTAGAATCTCTATATTCTTGGGAAGTATACGAAACAACGATATAGCAATCTTATCGCAAATATTACCAAAATATTAATAAGGTACTGTTCCATGGGTTCCAAGGAATTATAAATTCATGATTATTTATCGTAAATACAATGAGAAAGTTAATAAAAAAAAACGAATGGTATATGTGTATATTAAATGTCTAAAGCAAGTAATCGTGAAAATTTTACCTAATCGTAATACTTGTTCCGCTAATAATTGTTACTACGTAGAATTTGTTCCATTGATATTCACTATTTCGTGATTGTGTCTACGCCAATGCGTTCCAATCGTCGCGAGGTATAATTTTCCCTCGCTCCGTTTCGATACCACCCTTTTACGACCTTGTCGCACGACAGATTCGCATACGCGAACCCATTGGCCAATAAGAAAAATGCGTGTAATTGTAGGCGTGGCGACTTAATCCGATTCGTCGACAACTTACGATCCCTGAACAGTACGTACATACGTGCAACTCACAATCGGGACGTGCACTCTTCTCTCAGACTAAACATTCGCTCTCGAAATCCGTGTCAGCGTGTATTTTCTGTCGAAATGTTATCTGTTTTGATTTTGACCACTACTCGAAAAACATACCAGCGTTGCACGAAGTGAATGCACGCAATAGAAGCCTTGTTATTTGGCAAGGTCGCGGGAACGAGGTCCAAAGTTTACGCTTCGAGAGCGAGGTAATATCACGGTATGCCACGACCGTCGAGTAGCGATCGTTAACGTCGTTTCGAGATAACAACGATGCCGCGTATTGCCCGGTCACTTGTATAAATTACCCAAATAATCATCGGATACGTTCCGAGCACGATCGTGCGCGTTATCTGCGGTCACGTGGGCCAGCCACCAGCACCACCCCACCACTCCATCTCATTTTTAGCGATTTTATTGAAATTGCGGTGCACGTCAGCTGGACCACAGGCAACGACGTCCTCGCTATCCCCCCGCCGATCGTCCATCGGGGAACACGACCCGGTCGGGGGCTCATTAGTCGGCGAATTATGTTTTCCGATTGCCACGAATCGATATCGGCGACCTCCAGCCGCGTTCTCCATCGCGGCACAAGGTGAACGCTAACTATTTATCTCGGTATGCGGTAATTACGAGCAATTAAACGCCGAGACGTCAATATGTGTGTGTGTGTGTGTGTGTGTGTACCCCGTCGATTAACGAAACTCGTCGATCCAAGCTGCGCCCGACGAACGATCGAAAACTTTCTTCCGATTCCGTACTCCCGTCAGACGAATGCCCTCTCTGACGAGGAGAGCGAAACTGCCATCGTGTCACACCGGTCAACGAGACTCGATTCGCGAAACTTTCGGTGAAACTCGCGCCCCCGAGTTCCCGGTGGCTTTGGGATTGCGGTTTCGTCCAAGCTTTCAGTCTCTTGTTCTCGCAAACCGAGAACCGAGCTGACGCGCGGGGGTACTTGACCGGTGGAAAGAGACAACAGAACTTGAACGCGGGGTGAATGTTACAAGTTCGCGAGTGGGTGGAATTCAGTGTTCTTTAAAGAGGGGTTTTCATTGATTTTTTTTTTTTGTTTTCGTTTGAAAATGTACTTTTGAACCGGCAGAATTAAGGAGAATGTTTGTTACAAGTTCGAGAGCGTGTAGGGACAAGAGAACTTGAACACGGGGTGAATGTTACAAGTTCGAAAGTGGATGGAATCAAGTGTTCTTTAAAGAGGGGTTTTGTGGTTGAAAGTTTACTTTTGAAGGTTTGTAAGATTAGGATAGAATTAAGGAGAATGTTTGTTACAAGTTCGAGAACGTGAGGAGACAACAGAACTTGAACACGGGGTGAATGTTACAAGTTCGAAAGTGGATGGAAGCAAGTGTTCTTTAAAGAGGGGTTTTGTGGTTGAAAATTTACTTTTGAAGGTTTGTAAGATTAGGATAGAATTAAGGAGAATGTTTGTTACAAGTTCGAGAACGTGAGGAGACAACAGAACTTGAACACGGGGTGAATGTTACAAGTTCGAAAGTGGATGGAAGCAAGTGTTCTTTAAAGAGGAGTTTTGTGGTTGAAAATTTACTTTTGAAGGTTTGTAAAATTAGGATAGAACTAAGAAGAATGTTTGTTATAAGTTCAAGAGCATGAGGGGACAACAGAACTTGAACACGGGGTGAATGCTACAAGTTTACGAGTGTATAGAATCCAGTGTTCTTTAAAGCGGGGTTTTCATTGATTTTTTTTATTTTCGTTTGAAAATCTACTTTTGTAGCGAGGTCTCGAAAATATACATTCGAAGTTTTGCAAGACGAGTGGAAAATTAAGAAAAACGTTTTGTGGAAATTGCATGCAGTAGAAATTAATCATGAAATGAGCAAATTTGTGAAATTATACTTAATAAAATTACCATTGCAACAATTGAGACATCCTCCCTATTAGAGAACCCCCAAAGTTTTCTATTTATATCTTCGTTCACTTATCCTAAAAAAATTCTTTCTTATTTTCACATTCACATTGCCACATTTCGATAAGTATTCTTTTTAACAATTCATCGTTTCGGACAAACCATTCAATAATTACATTTTCGATTCTACAAAGCGACAAAGACTACAGCTTGACAACTTTCTAAATCAATGTTCCTCGAACGAAGCATCCACGAGCGTACTCGCCTAGGACAAAATCTCGTTCCTTGCAGAAGTCTTAAATTCGTATCCGAAGTTTGGTCATTTAACCGAGAAACAACCTGTATGTTGTCCCCTGTTCTACCGCGAAACAATTTCAACAAAAATATTTCCCTCGCGGAGACGCCGCGCGAAAAAGTTACCCAGCGTACTTTTCTCGTTAGATTTCTCTTGTAGCGAATATTCTCCGCGCTGGCGTGGATCGAGTAAGAATATAAAGGGGCTCGAGAGTAGCTAAAATGAGAAGCGTCGTGGAATCATGGCGACTAGCAGCTCGCCCTCTTTTTCTCGCGAAAAATTCGCCCCGCCGCGGGATTTTACCTACGTAATCCGGCATTTTGCTGCACACGCGCAGATCTCGAGATGCACACGGGGATTCCCGCATCGCGAAGAATACCACCGAATGGAATTCCCGGCCGTACGTGTGTAACCCTTCACTACCACCCCCGCCTCCCTCCCCTTTATACCCGCGGAACCAGAAAACGTAAGAAATCGTCTGCGGGACGCTGAGCGTGCACCGGAGATCCGCGAGGCAGCGCGGAAGAAGGAACTCGCGACGCTTTAAAGGAGGAAATAATAAAAATGGCGCGCCGTCTATAAGTGGGCGAAGGGATAAAATCCACGAAGAAAAGAATTTTACCCGCGTCGCGACGCCGTGCTGGTGACGAAACGACGAGTCGTAAACTCGAGGACGAAGTCGTTGAAAATTGACGCGGGAATTCGTTTTTCGTGGATAGACACCATTGGAATAAATAAATCTGACGAATAGATTAATTATACTTAAAAGTAACTACGTTTAGTTTCTTAGCCTGGAGAATGATCGAAAGGTAGTGTTATTAATTTAGAGTTTATACAGACTTATTAATAAATAAGTATATATACAGACTTATTAATAAATAAGTATATATACAGACTTATTAATAAATAAGTCTGACGAATAGATTAATTATACTTAAAACTAACTACGTTTAGTTTCTTAGCCTGGAAGAATGATCAAAAGGTAGTGTTATCGTTGAAACATTCTTTTCTTTTAAGTATTTTATATCTTGGTTGTCGAGGCTTTTCTATCGTCTTTTTTTTATCATTGATCGAAGAAACAGTTGGGAATTCAATGAGGGAACTATCTCTGTTAATAGGTTTAGCTCAGAAGGGACTGTTCGAAGCATCGAGGACTCTAAACACGTCTTGTGTGTTCTTGGCTCGAGTTTGTTACTGTACAGATCATCGAAAAGCGAGCCAAAGTTTAACAGAAACCGATATAATACAAACCAAGTATTTCTGCATTCATTCAACCCTTTGTAATTCTTCTTCCAAATTCAAAGCTTCCAGAACTAAATTGAAAAAATAACGTAACAGAGAACACTTAAAGTTCGTGAAATCTTTCCCAATTCGTTCAAGCTACACGGTATCTTCCAGTCGATCTACAGAGCGCTCCAAACAATCCGATTCGAATCTCTCCAGACAAGCCGTGAACTTGAAAAGAACGAACCAACATCTCTCTGAAACTCGAACAGATTCGTGAGAATACCTCTTGGATCTCTCGCGAAGAAAATTTCGCGAGCGTCGAGCAATCTTTAATTCGTCGAATTGTCGTTCCGTTCTCGTTTTCGAGGTTATGGAAGACAGGAGTGGTTCACCGCGGTCGAATTACCGATAACAGGGTATATTTATAACGTCGAGCCGGCGTTACGGAGGCGGAAAACGCGGGTTTCCTATCGATCGATGTGTGTTCCCTTCCGGGAGTTCCCGACGACAACGGCGTACCCATAAACCTGCATCCGCGCGAGGTTTTACGTGACGGTAGCTCCCTGAATGGAAACGTCGTCTATGCTCTGTCCTACGGAAGAAGCGAGAACCCGGCGGCTAGAGTGCTGAAAATGTTCGCGCGATGCCTTGGGAGCCGACCAACGCCGTGGATGCTGGAAACGGGCGGCAAAAATGCAAGTGACAAGGAAAAAGGGGCAGTTCGAGCGAGGAAAGTACGAACGGCGCGCATGCAGATAAGGGGTGCACGTTGGTGAACGAGGGCGAATAAAAGAGCGAGACGGTGAGAGCTAGGAGAGGGGAGTCAATGGACAGTTTGCGCTCGCTGTGGTTCAAATTGAGAAAGGAAACAGCAACGGTGAAATAACAGCGAGATACCGTTCAACGTGCAACTTTCGTTACGAACTTTTTCATTTAGGAAATAGTTGAGAGCGGTGCGTACGGGTGAGATGCAATAGGTTACCTCGATAAGTGTTTCGTCGTTCGATAAGAGATCGAGTTATCGGGCTCGTTTTATTTTTATTACGGTAATAACGGTTCGGTGTGCGAAATTTCTTGTGTAGGTAGACTCGTTATTTCACAGTTCGAAGTCGAAGTGTCGTGGTGGTTTTTCTTTTTTTTTTTACGATGGAAAGAACAAGAAACTTAACGAACGATCCATGTGTGGTGGATGTTCAGGGACGATGGATTCGAGAAGAGAGTCGAAATTTGTGTGTACGGACTTTATTGATTTTTCGGAGAGAACATTTCCAATGGGATTTTCTCGTTTTTGGGGAAACTCGAGAGTACGGTGACTGTTTTTTGTACGTTGGATTTTGCAAAGGTTCCTCGCGATTGCCACAGAGAATTCAACGATTGTTGAGACGAGAGAACTTCTGGAGTGTGAAATCAGTATTTAATTTCTATATTGAAAATAATGTGAGTAGTAAGTACGATCTGTGTAAATTACGTTCAGTTAGAATTTGAATTAATACCTCGATAATTCTGAATTCGTAATACAGAGCTAAGAGTACCCGTTTTGAAAGAATCTGATAAAAACTAAACAGTGAAATTACACTCTGCAATTTTCTCTTATACGTTACATTCGACTATTTACCAGTACCAGGCAAAATACACAAAAAATCTAGAAAACTCGAACTTAAATCGATATCAAAGAAGAATACGAGACATAAAAGAATCTAGAAATATTTTTTCCACGAATGGAATAGATAGTTGTTCAGTGGAGGGTCGTTCTCGTCGAGTCACCAGGTATATTCCAGAGAGAGGGGAACTATAATTGCGCTCAGTGATCTATACTGTTTTTGCACTTTCATAGGAGCCAAGGATGTCACGATTTTTCGTACAGTCATTTGTCCAACAGTTGACACGACTGTTTCGATGATAATTGTGAAATGTGCAGCCACGTAGTGTCCGTTGTACGGTTGTGTCGGGATGACAGCAACCGACGCGAACTCATCGTATAATAAATTGTTATGCCTGTGGCCTCTATCAAGGTTCTCGTGCGTACACGGTGCGTTAACACTGCGTGTCAGCACGCGCCAAAAACACCGAGTGTATTCTCAGAATCCGTTCACTCTTCGTTATTCGTTCGAAACCGATAGCCAAACCTAAACATTCACTCGATCCGCTGTTGCAATACATCAAACACGTGTTGTTTGCACCTACAATCGCTCGATCTGTTCGCTGGAGGAGTTCCTTCACCCCTCGTATTCACAATGCATAAATATCTCTCGCATCTACGGTACGATGAGTCGTACATCGAGTCGCGACGATAGTTGTACGGCGATGCTGTAACTGTCGTTCAACATGGCCGAGACGATGAAAGTCTCGAGAAGACACGGTACGCGATAATCCAAGGAAAGAAATCTCTAACTAAAACACACACGTGTTTATAGTAGAGTAATGTAACGATTGGGTATAATATATCAGTGGTCGCAAAGCGTTTCAATTTTTTAGGATTGATAATTAAATGACAGGAATCTTTAACCAAGGTACACGTGATTGTGGTAGACTAATGTGATAAGTGGAAAGACATCAATATAAGTGCACGTATATAAATTAGCGATATGTTGATCCCTTTGGAGGTTACTTAAAAACAAAATACGATTCCAATTTTCAAGACATCCTATAATAAACCACCAAAGAGTATCAAAGATCTCGAGAAGATCCTGTAAATAATAACTGAACAAAATTCAACAATTAAAATACACATCCTTCGATTGGAACAGAGGTCGAGGACGCTATCAAAGACACAGGAAGGTAAAAAATAATAACTGAACAAAATGCCCCAAATTGAAATACACATCCTTCGACCAGAACGAGCTATCAAAGACACAGAAAGGTAAAAAATAATAACTGAACAAAATGCCCCAAATTGAAATACACATCCTTCGACCAGAACAAACTATGAAAGATACCTAAGAAAGGTAAAAAATAATAACTGAACAAAATGCCCCAAATTGAAATACACATCCTTCGACCAGAACAAACTATGAAAGATACCTAAGAAAGGTAAAAAATAATAACTGAACAAAATGCCCCAAATTGAAATACACATCCTTCGACCAGAACGAATTATCAAAGACACAGAAAGGTAAAAAATAATAACTGAACAAAATCCGCCAAATAAAATACACATCCTTCGACCACAACAAGCTATCAAAGACACCCAAGGAAGGTAAAAAGTAATACGAAGAAAGTACACCGAACGCAACAATGATAGGATAATAGTACTCTTGCAAATGATACGCAAGTAACGCGACAACGATGTCTGGAACATACGACGAACGTAGAGAACGTCTATAACATAACCCGTACGTCCGCGTTAATGACCATTTCCGTGATCCCGTCGTTACCTACTATGCGCCAGACATAACCTAGCTACGATACAGTCCCCAGCGTCTACCTCCCCTAACTCCGTGAAACGACGTGGGATCGCGAACAAGACGATCGAAAGAAGCTCGAGAAGAAAACTGCCAAAGACTCGATCGCGGTGTCCTGTCGTAGACGACGCGCGACATCGTGAAAGGGTCACAAGGGCGAGGAAAAGTTCGCGGGAACAAGGAAGAGCACTATCGTTAAGGCTACGGCTGGGATCACAATAGAAGAGGGGCAGATCGGTACGCTTATATAGGTGCGCGCGTGTCTCTGACAAGTAGCAAGAAGGGTGACGCGAGTATACTCGGGTTCAGCGGGCCAGGGGGGTGTTGAGGGGGGTCGCGAGGAGTTCACTGCTCCTATAAACACCTCGCTGCACATAATCGTTGCACTAGACGCTGTAACGATCCTACCCAAGTGGATCGTCAGGCTCCGCTGGCGCACTCGGCAACGCGTACATTGTCGCGATTGTTTGCCGCGTGTGGAATTTCGCGTGTTGACGGAGGGGGTAACGGATGGGGTGGCGTGGGTGCGGAGGTGTGTGTTCACGAAGGGTGAACTGGAACGGTGACTGATTTTACGATGCAGACTGTTTGCGAATCGTTTCTGTGCATTTCGCGTGCGCGGGCGCGAAATAAGAGTGCACGGGGTGTTGGCTGTTTGATCTTGTTGTTAAGGGACCAGACTGCTGGAACGGGGACTGGAATCGAACACTTTGGGGCAATGTGATCGGAGAGACGAAAAAACGGTCCAGTAGACACGGTGATAGTAACGGGTGTTATTTTTTCGGTAGTTCGATCCGGATCTTGACAGTCAAAGGGTATGAGGTTCGAGGAGGAAACGAGTCTGACTCTTTGGGAGGGCTTTTGCCTCAATTCTGACAGAGACTACCTTTAGACTCTATAAAGATTCATAGGAGATCAGATTCGATGTAATAAATCCAAAGGATCTGGCACCTCCAGAATACTGGAGTTCTAGTTTAGGTTCCTTTCCCTCGACTACTGCAAAGATCATCTTTATGATCAACCATAGGAGGCAAAGGATTTCTAAATACTTCAAAGTCCCATTTTTTTCAGTAAATACCAATTGGAACTATAAACAGAAAGTTTATTAGTCCTGAGGTCTCAAGTTCCCCTGACTCGTGATCTTTTTCCCGAACCCCTACAAAGACCACCTATAGACTCTCTGAGATCAACTATAGGAAACTAGAGATCTCGAGGTACTTCGCAGCCTTATTTTGTCAGTAAACACCAATTGGTATACTAGATACAAAGTACGTAAATCTCGAAGAATCGAATTCCCGTGGTTCGAGCTCCTTTTTCTCGACTCCCCCAAAGACCACCTACACTCTACAATCAACCATAGACGAGGGATCTCGAGATACTATAAAGCCCCATTTTCTCAACGAACATCGAGATAATATAACAAATAGATACTACCTAAATCCTGTGATCTAAAATTCGATTTCCCTCGCACCTTTCTACGAAAATATTCCCATCGTTCCTACGATCGACCATAAACAATTGACAGTACCCAAACTCTCGTGCTCTAGAGGTACCCAAAAGCAATGCTTCCCCGGTAATCAGAATTGATTACTGTCCTCGCGAGTCTTCTTCCACGGCTCGCGTAAACTTGGAAACAAGTCTATCGTTTCCCCGAGACTCGAGCCACTCGAAAGTATTCCCTGGCGCCACGCCAAGCGTTCACGCGATCGTTGGAATCGATCTGCCCTCGTCAACGTATCCTCCACCCGCGTCGATACGTTTTTCCCACAGAACGGAGAGTATCTCTCGCGTGTCACCTTGCACACCGCTTAACCCTAATCCACGAAACAGAACTCGCGTGCTTCTTGGGCCACCGCTCGAGGTGAAACGTTCTCACGATCTTCCGCGAGCCGTGTGGATGCGCGCGCACACGTCTCGCCGATGGCCAGATGCCGATCTCCGCGCGCACGCGCACGCGTACCGTACGCACGTACGCGCACGCGCACACCGCCACGGGTAGAAGCCAAGGCTGGTTTCGCGCACGAGGTCGGTTCGCTCCGCTCGTGAATCACACTGGTGCACTTATCCGCCCGGCGGATAAGCCGTGGCACATTGTTGCAACAAGTGCACCGCCGGTGCCGCCTTGCAGTCTCGTCGGTGCAGACGGCGCGGCGCTCTTGCACACGAGCGTGCCCTCGATCGTGTGTTACGCAACACGGAATTACCCGTGGCACGGCGTGCCCTTTTGCGTGCTCGGGATCAAGCGTCGAGGTATCTCGAGGTTGGTTTCGCGCCACGACACGGTGAGATCCTGACGGGACAAATTCGCGAAATGATAGATCGGGTCGGAATGCACGGTATCGTCGCGAATATTTTGATAAGGAGTCGCGAGATTCCGGATCGAAGTCGAGGTTCTCGAACGCTTAGGTTCCACGCGGATTGTGCCTCGATACTTGCACGTATTTGCACCGTTCGAGCGCAAGTATCGAGGCTTTCGTCGCACTGGGAATTACGCACAATGTAAAAGGTGTTTTGTCGCGGGAAGAAGGTTTTAGAAACGTGAACAATTATTTTGCAATCCCTCTGCACGGTAAATAAAGTTTGTAAAAATATTGTTTCGATAGCTTCGATTTTTCGTGAGACATTTCGTTCTGTCGAGAGCGTGTACAACGAGGAAATAAATATTAATACCGTTCACGTTCTACGAGAAACGAGTTGCACGTAAAGTGGTCTTGGAATACGTTGCGAATGTACTTAATCTAACGTATTTTAAAACACTGCGAGGTAGAAGTAATCTTCATCCTTGAAATTCGATCCATTCTCTTCGGTTACGTAGAAATACGATGCTCTACAATCATTTTCAATTTTTAATTTCGGTTCCCACTGTCTAGGCATATTGCATCGAAAACTAATATGAAAAGAATATCGCTGAAAAGATAGAAACGAAACACACTTTTCAAATACATTTTCAATTTTCGATAGTTTTTAATTTGAAACCAGTCGATCGACTTTTGGATTTTTCAATACTTCGGATCTCCATTCGCTGATATTTCCAAATTCTCGCGTAAAAAAGTTTCCTTCAAAGTTGCTCAATTTTATCAATTTTTATCCCGTACAATCAACACTATAAAATTGAAAAATATTCCCTCCCATTTTCATATCGAACGAATCGTACAGACGATACGAAATTTAATTCCTCGACCACAATTACCAGACAATTTCGTACAATTTTCTCAAATGGTCCACAAATACATCCCCTTTCTGATAAAAAAAAAAAATAATGAAACCGATTCGTCGAGTAGTTCTCCTGGTGTGAATTCTCGAAGAAATCCCTGCCTTTCACGCCTTGTCAACGGTGTACGTGTACCCTTAATTCTGAAATAATGGTAACAGAATTACCGGAGGGATCGCGATACGGTGTTCGTGTTTGTCGCGTGTAAGTCACTTGCAGCTGGTCTCGAACATGGCGGAGACACGGAGGCCTGAAGTGTCACCGACAGGGAACACTGAAATGAGTAAACAGAACTCGTGACCGGTGCCACATCGATTCGCGGTATCGTCGAAGGAGAGCGAAACGAATTTTATCATCGCCATTACATCATTCACCGTGGCACGACCATCGAGTTACGGGTCCCGTATGGCGGAACGATGAATTTCCGTGGAGCACTTACGGCCGCTTTTAGCGCGTCGCCGTCGACGTTTACCTCCACGTACGACTTTATCGTAGGTTTCAGACCGACGCCGGGACACGTTCCCGACCATTTGGCCCCACTCGTTTTCTGCGATGCTGGTCTTGCGAGGGTTCGCCTGTGCAACGTTCGCTACAAAAAAAAACTAAAGAATTCCGTCGAACAATTTGCGCGAACCCGTAGCCATCGAGTTGGTTACATTGAACGATACAGCCGGTTAATCGGAGAATTTTCACTGTTGTTTTATTCGGTACGCTGTACGTGACTTGTACCCGGTTTCAGGTTTAAATTCGAGGGACGAAGATAGCCGAAGAAAATATCACCTTTCGTTTGATCGTTTGAGTCAAGGTGTTGGAACACGTTTGGAGAAGTTTTTACTGATTAAAATCGTACCAATTTTTGCAATACTTGAGATTTCACGTTGTTCTGTTAATCATTCGATGAGAGTTTCATAGGATGTTCGATAAGAGCACCATGTGTCGAGGAGACTGTTATAGAGTGATTGGAAAATATCACGTTTCGTTTGATTATTTTAGTCAAGGTGTTGGAACACGTTTGGAGAAGTTTTTGTTGATCAAAATTGTACCAATTTTTGCAATACTTGAGATCTCACATTATTCGATGAGAGTTACATAGGGTGTTCGATAAGAGCACCATGTGTCGAGGAGACTGTTATAGAGTGATTGGAAAATATCACGTTTCGTTTGATTATTTTAGTCAAGGTTGGAACACGTTTGGATAATTTTCTACTAATTAAAATGGTACTAATTTTTACAATACTTGAAATTTTTACAATCTCACATTGTTTTGTCAATTATTCGATGAGAGTTCCACCGGGTGTTCGATAAGAGGAGACTGTTGACCGATAAAAACTTAAGAAATAATTGAGAGTTTTCAGTATCTAGGGATATCTGAAAATAAAAAATGGCACGATTATTAATATTTCTTAATTTTCAAAATAATAGTCGAAACGAATAACATCGAATGATGGAATAAAATAGTTTCACACGATGTCTCGTGAATAAAATTTGTAAATTGTACAACGTTCACGCAGTAATTTTCCAGTCACTTGCCAGTTCCCCCTCCACTTTTCAATTTACAGGGTTCGCCTCTAACGCCACGATTTTCACGGAAGCGATGATCGAGAGTCTCCCGTAGATCACCGCGATCGATAAAACTAGTCCCGCCTGTGATCGCGTTCGCTCGAGTTCACGAAAACGTGAGGCACGTGTGCAACACTGTCCACGGGTCGACGACAGCGGCCCGATTTTTCAGCGAACGTTCGTGTAACCGAGATTTATCTCCCACTTCCGTGCGATGTGGCAATTTCGTCGACCGTGTGCTACGTGTCCGAAAGACACCTTTTTTTTTCACTCCGATTAATTAAAATCCGCTTCGAAAGTTGCACGATCACGATTTCTACGAATTGACTGGACCCTTTTTTGCAGTTCTGCCGATCAATTTCAACAGTCCCCGATACATTCTTTTCGATTCAACGGACAATGATCAATACTTGGTTCAATTTTTTCCTCGACACCGTTTCGCAACGACGAAACTACAACATCGTATCCTAACCTATTTCTCGCTTCGAATATCAATTCTAATAAATATTTTCGCGAATACCATTAGCACTTCAATATAAACCCTTTCCAAAGAATATTTCCCAAAGCTCTCGATACAATTTTCGACTAATTTGATCTCCACGACGCGGAAAATGAGATAACCAAACCACGTAACGATCATTATCCTTCCCTTGGGGGCCCGTAGCCACGCTCTGCGAACTCTTCATTGCACAGTTTCTTAAAAAAGGGAGAAAAAACGAAAAAGAATCTCCTCCAAACGACCGAACAGAAAGCTTCTTTGTTAAATACGGTCGGTGAAAAAAAAATGGCGTCGCGAATCTTTGCACGGCTCCGCGCGAGCGCCATCTCGCGGCACGGTGACAAACCTTTCAATACCTACTCCCGCCATTTTTGTTTATCCGTCTCTCGCGATCCATCCGCCCCCGACCCACGTTTGTATACCCATTTTTGACGTAATCGCGGAACCACGTCGACAATCTCCACCGAGAGTGCTCTTCAAACGATTTCCGTGCCCGTGGTAGGGTGGGGGGCGGGCAGGAGGGGGAGTTAGCTCGAGTTTTCAATCGGACGAGACCGTGAACGCCACCTTATTTCGCTGAAATGAGCCAACCGAGACGGAGAATTCGTTTCCGGTGTCGCGGTGGCGTCTCGATTTGCGGGGTCGGTGTATTGTGCGATCAGGGTGGGGGGAGAGGGGCATCCGTCATTTATCGCGGCGGAGCTTGAAAAGCTACGGAGGCCTTTTAGTCGGCTACAAAAGCCCCATGGAATTCCTCGGGCGGTCGCCTCGACCGCCTCGCAATAAATGACGTCGTCCCAATTAAAACCGCCAGCCCCCGCTCTAACGTATACCTTTTTATCTGTTTCAGGTAAGTCCCTCCAGCTCACCTCACGCAGCCCCCAGCCCCCCCTCGGTCCCCCAGCCCTTCTTCGTGAGTCGTTCTGCCGTGATTCGACGCTTAAAGACGCGTCTCTAAAAGGGTGGCCAGAAACAAACGCATCTCCTGGCGTTATCGTCGGTTTTAAAGGACGAGCCGAGATGTCTACCGGTGGAATTTCAACGCCTCTCCAGATGGGGAACTTTGGTTGAAATGACTCGCGACGAACGCTCGCGAGTACGCCGCTCCTATTATCGCGCGTTTCATCGTGTGGGATTCCTATGGATGTTTGGATACGATGATAATTATTTTCTTTCAATCGTGGGGGGTAATTGAAACTTGTTTTTGATTTTTCTTTTCTTTTTTTTTTTTTTTTTCGTTCCAAGAGCGTGAAAGTTCGATTTCGATTCGACTCGAGTCAGTTTCGTCGCGTGAGATTCCCGTGGATGTTCAGGTACGAAGATAATTATGTTCTTTCAATCGTGGGGAGAGATTGAAATTTGTTTTTGATTTTTCTTTTCTTTTTTTTTCGATTTCGATTTAAGTCGAGTCAGTTTCGTCGCGTGAGATTCTCGTGGATGTTCAGGTACGAAGATAATTATGTTCTTTCAATCGTGGGGAGAGATTGAAATTTGTTTTTGATTTTTCTTTTCTTTTTTTTTCGATTTCGATTTAAGTCGAGTCAGTTTCGTCGCGTGAGATTCCCGTGGATGTTCAGGTACGAAGATAATTATGTTCTTTTAATCGTGGGGAGAGATTTAAATTTGTTTTTGATTTTTTTTTTTCGGTGATAAATCAGTGATAATTCAGAGTACAATTTCGAAACTGTAAGTTTACTTCGTATTTAACTCTAGGGACTTCTAACCGGATGTAAGCATCGTAAGTATTCAAGTTTTAATTTTACGATAACCGACAAGTGCAAATTTCTACAATCTAGATAATTTTTGTAATCGCACTTAAATAATTCTCTATTTACAACTGGGAGAATTGTAACATACAAAACGCTATAAGTACGACCTTGAACGCCCTTAAAATAAGCTACAGACCTATCAAAACAAAAACAGTTCCACTTAAAAGAAACTTACGGTTCTTTGAATCCAAAGGTCACCTTGAAATCACCCGAACACTGTAACCAAACATTTCTAACCACCGTAAAAAATACACCCCCTCGAAACGATACAAGTTCCTTTCGAAAAATTGTCCAAACCGAACTCATAACTTGGTAAGAACAAACAACGTCCGACGTATAAAAACGGAACACCCTGTATTCGATTTTAGAATAGCCGATCGATGGGTCCTCGAGACGCCACCGAAAAAGGAACGAGTCGAGAGCGTTTAATTAAATCGGCTCCTTAAGTACTATTCCGAGCGTGTCTTTCTTTTCTAGAACGCGAGCGCGCGTGATCGTATTATTATTTAATTCGGAATTCGGTTGCCCGGGTGACCGTGAAACGGTCGTCCGCCTTTAATTAAAAGTCCAACGAGAGATATCGTCGTAAAAAGAAGGTAAGGGAATCGTTCGTTTCTTTTTCGTTATAATCGTCGATACACCGTAAAGCCACGGAGGAAATTGCTTCCGGTCAGCACGGCCGCGACGTCACCGAACCTACGGATAAAATGGTTACCCTCTTCTATCTCGCGATCCACGTTTTCACGTCCCCCTTTTCCGTGGCTGAGGATCCGTAGCAAGAACTGAAATCGATCGCCCGGTGTCCACGGTCTGGGTTAATTAGTAACCATTATCTCGATATCGATTGTGCAATTAATTACCGCTCGAGAGATCCTCGAAGCAATCCCCCTACCCTCGGTTCTTCCGCTCTGCGTTTATTCTATTCGACTCTCTTTCTCTTTCTCTCTTTCTTAGCTCGTCTTATTTCCTCGACTTAATCCGGTTGGTCTGTCGCAGGGGTTGAAATATCGTTTCCCCGTTAGGGCGGCATATGCTTTCCTTTTGTCGAAGATTAGAGTCTCGATTGTTCTTTTCCCGTGGAGCTTTTCCGGGACCCTCCTCGCGACCGACCCAATCGTCAAGAGGGAGAAAATCGATGAGGTGGTCACAAGGGGAGACAACCGATTCGACTAATTGCGTCTGAAGAGGGTCCACGGAGATACGGGTTACGGTGACGCTCGAAGCTACGTTTGATCGAATTTCCGACACTCCTCCGGGTACTACCGGAGACCTTTTCACCCATTTTGTGCCCCATTGCCGGAGGAACGCGACTCGACGACGAATGTTCGCGGTCAGACTCGGTGGGGGCTCGAATCCCAGTGGAAAGTACGAGATGAAGCTGAGTTTTACTTGGGAAGTTTTTGTGGAATATATTTTGGATCGGTGTGGTAAAAATCTGGTGTACTAAATGGTGTTTTTAGGGGGGATTTTGAAATCTACAAGGAGGAGTATTTGAGAACAGAATATCTGGAGGTCTTGTGTTTCATAGGAAGAAATAAAACGTGCAGGGAATAATTTAGATGGTAACGAGCGGTCTCAGGTTTCTTGGAGTTATCAAAGTTGATTGATGATTCTGAAAAGTATGGTCTTGAGAGATCACCATCGTCAGGTAACTTGTACTCTAGTCTATCACCCTCTTAAATTCCCCAGAGACGATTAAATCTACGCCAATTCCACCGAGTAGCTTCTGACCTCGAAAGAACACATCCACGACAAGTCACCTGCTAACTCGTATTCTATTCATCCGTTCGAATCCCCCCAAACTATTCAGTTATCTCTGAAATCACGATCTCGACAGATCACCATCGTCATCCAACTTGTACCCTACTCTATCACCCTTTCAAATTCCCCAGAGACGATCAAATCTACGCCAATTCCACCGAGTAGCTTCTGACCTCGAGAGAACGCATCCACGACAAGTCACCTGCTAACTCGTATTCTATTCACTTCATTACCCCTTCGAATCCTCCCAAAACTATTAACTCAGCCCCGAAAAACACGACCTTGACAGACCACCGTCACCATCATCGAACCACCGTTCCAGCCTCCCCCCCTCCCCCCCCCCCCACACTTCATCGTACCTTTCGAATTCACAGCAAGACAGGTGTTTCTTCCTCTCTTCCTCTAACCAGTCTCGAATCTCGTTACAAAGTCCATCGAACGTTAACCTCGACGAAGCACCCCCTGGCCCGAACTTTCCCTCGTAGTTGGAGAAACCCAAGCAGGTGAAAGTCTCCAGTGAAATGACGCCGATTTCGGCGACCCTACGGCGACGAGTAACACAGCATCGTCGAAAGCCGATCGTGCAACTTCCATAAAAATGGCCCCGTACGTGTCCGCAGGTGCGCTCTTGCATATTGTACCTGTACAAATAAGAGTTGGAGTGAGTTGGAGCTACCGAGTTCACGGGCGGAGTCCTGCATTCATACACGGCGGTTACGAGGGACGACGAAAACGACGACGCGGCAGCCACGGCGAACGCGAATGCAATATTCAGCGCTGCCGGCGTTACTCTTTGTTGCTTGATTTTTCTGTCTCCTCTGACGCCGCTTCTTCGTTCTCTCACCCCGTTCCCTTCACCCCTTGCCGCGCCACGACCGGTCCTCGACTTCACATCGCCCGCTTCGTGGTCCAGCGCGCTTCTTCCTCCTCTGATTCTGCCCGCTTTTTAAACGGACCTCCGCCGCTTCTTCTCTCTATTGTGTTCCATCCCCCTCCACGGCTCACAATTTCTTTTTTTTCCTCCCTTTTTTTCTTTTTACCCGGATTTCTGGCCGGTTCTGGATCCCTGCGTTCCAGGGGCCCACCTTTTGTTTGTGTTTGTGTGTTTGCGTATGTGTGTGTGTGTGTGTGTGTGTGTGTGTGTCTTTCGTGCGATCCGTTTTCTGTCGTTTTCGTGCCGACCTTGGTCGAAAGCAACCCGGGTTCGTTTTCCTCATTAATACTCGAGCGGGCTCGAGTTTGTCGCGAGTCGATTTCACCACGATTCGGCGAGGATCTCGGTGGGTCGGTGGTTAGGGTAACCGTGCGAGGTATAATCTGGATAGAGAGAGGAGAGAATTTGTAAGTGGAGTGCTGTTGCACTGTTGTGGAGTGGTCGATTTTAATTAATTTGGGATCGATTTGAACGCGAAAAAAAGTATTGTGCAAGTAGTATTTGTTGCTCCAAAGAGTAGTCAGAGAGTTGTTTTGGCATGGGGTGTAATGTCACGAGGAGAACACAAACTGGTAGAATTATTAAGGGAAATTTTTTTGTTATAATCAGATCGCGTAAAAGTACTCTAATTTTTCATTTGCTTCGGAGAAGGGTGTATTCATCTTTGGAAGAAACTCTACTGGTTGATTTATGGTCACGTGTACAGAAATTTGAGTACACCAACTTGCATTTGGAGTACTTAAATCTGAACCATAAGGGTGAATATTTAATCGTATCTTAATCCTTGTAGATTTTTTCTATGATCTTACCATTATTATTGCCAGGAGGAAATAATAATAATAATAATAATTCTCACCCAAAAATAAACTATTTTGTTAACCACTATCGTTTATGGTATCGCACGTCTACACTTGTTTATTTATTTGGAAAACACATGCAAACATAAATACTATAAACATTAATATCGAGAATGCCAAAATTACGTAAAATATTAATCAAGAAAAAAGTAATTATTTCGAATGTTCATTAACATATAACATTTACATAGAAGATAGATTCCAACTATCATAATTCACTTTTGCAATTTTTAAAATTAGAAAATATTTCACGTATCAATACCTACACACACACATACACTAGTCCACACACAGGTCCAAACAATTTTACAAATACGTAACAGAAGGAGCGGACAAAAATACCAACCGAGCTCGCCAGTCAGAATCTTCGCCTTCTCATTTTCCATCGTTTTTAAATCGTCGTTTACGCTTGGGAATTTTTTAAAAATTTCCACGGTCCACTTACCTCCCTCCTCGCTGCCCTCCCCTCCCCCACCCCTTCACCCGTTCAGTTCTAATCCCTCTGGACTCTCCTTCAATATTTTTCCTTTGGAGCGTTCACTTCGAGGCACCTATCGCGATCGGGCAAAGTGGTACCGATGTTTACTGTTTGTTGTCCGGCGTAAGGCTCCCACGAGTGTGTACAGCGCTGCAATTACAGGAAATTGCCGCTGCAGCGTGAAAGGGTGTTCCTCATAAATTTCATTCGTCCGCGCCACTCGATCAGCCTCTCGTCCGACGTACACGTTTCCACAAAGGGTTGCTGCGATCGTCGATGATCACGCGAGGTAGAGAAAAAAAAAAACGAGAGAAATGAAAAAATAAAAATAAACGTAAAAAATGTAAAAAAAATGTCGGGAATCCCTTTGACGAGGTATCTTTAAGGGTGGTTCGTGGCACTGCACCGGAATCGAGTTGTTCGCGAGAATATGGATTACTGTGATCGCTTTGGGAGTGTTGTCGGAATGTCTTTGTCACGTCGCGCACGTTACGTCGTTCTTTGACGTCCTGCGCGTTAAAGGGAGGCTTGAAAAAGGAATATATCGTTCTCTGGTACAACGTCCCCGCTTGCACACGTTTTTAAAGTCGTTTGCTTTGACGTTGCTGGAACATATTTGTCGGTAACCGTGCCTCCATCGATGTGTAATTGCATTTTATTAACGTCTCCGTTTCTCGATGTGTCATCTACGGGATGAGAAAGTGGTCTGAATTTAAGGAGTCGGTTTAAATGGAACGTTTATGAACGTAGGGAAAGATTTCAGTGAAAGTATTGTGTAAGTAGTATTTGTTGCTCCAAAAACTAGTAATAATTTAGTTTCTTCGAAGTGTACGATAATGGTAGCAAATTTTGATTTGTGAGTCTTGGAATTGAGAAAGTGGTCGAAACTTAATTCTGTTTAAGTGATTAAATATTTATACTAAATTTCTCTGCACCTGACAACCATAAAATAGAAGTGAACATAATTAAAATATTTTCTTGAACATACTTTTCGCGTATGAAAATTGAATTAAATGTCTAAAAAAGAGACAAACAATATTATTCCTTTCAATACGCCAATTTATTAATTTTCAAAGCCACAGAAAATCATTAAACATTTGTACTAAATTTCTCTCTACCTGACAACCACAAAATAGAAGTGAACGTAATTAAAAGATCTTCGTCACCATACTTTTCGCGTATTAAAATCGAATTCAATGTCTACAAAATAAATAAACAATATTATTCCTTTCAATATGCCAATTTATTAACTTTCAAAGCCACAGAAAATTATTAAACATTTGTACTGAATTTCTCTCTACCTGACAACCACAAAATAGAAGTGAACGTAATTAAAAGATCTTCGTCATCATACTCTTCGCATATTAAAATTGAATTCAATGTCTAAAAAAGAGACAAACAATATTATTCCTTTCAATATTCCAATTTATTAATTTTCGAAGCCACAGAAAATCATTAAACATTTGTACTGAATTTCTCTCTACCTGACAACCACGAAATTGAAGTGAACGTAATTAAAAGATCTCCGTGACCGTACAATTCCGCGTATTAAGGTAAAAGACATTTAAACAAAGTGTAACGATAATTAACCTTCCGTTTAAGGTGGATTCGGTACGTAAAATCGCAAATTGCTTCGTGCTAAGCAATATCGGGCCGGAAATGCACGTGACAGCCTTGAAACGACCGCTGTTGTTCGAAGGTCTCGTAAATTCGAAGGGGCTGCAATCAGGAAATACTTAGGTTGACCCTCGGAACGAATGTGCAACGTAATCTGTTGCACGCGTGTGCGTGCATCTTGACGCGGATCGCAGCGAGATGGCAAACGAGATGACGAGAAATCCTTTAAGAGGATATACGCTGTCGTTCGAAACAATCCGGTTCATTTCCCGCGATCCTGCGCGGTCGAGGGTCAAGAAGATAATGAATCATAATTGGAACCACGGTTGAAATGAGTTCCTCTGACGGCCAGAATTGCGTAATGAAATTCTAATTGCGCGGTGTATACCAACGATGGGTACGCGTGCCACGTAGTCTTCGTTGCGTTAAGCATACGAATCTCGCGAGTGTACAATACTAATTGAAAGTACAACGACGTTGAAATAGTCTTTGTTCGAACATCGAGGGTGTTATCGTAGATGGATCGTAACGTGTCGATTTTGAAAACTTTCTCAATGAAATGAAAAATATTGGGTCTTTTCGAAATAGTGATTTGGTTTTCCAAAATTGGAGAATATGTAATTTGGTAAAATGTTTGTACATTCTGAAAAAATTGTGTTTTATTCTCACCGAAAAAAAAAACGAAATGACTTTCCGAATGATCTAATAGTATACTGGAGAATTTATAGACAAGATTTTTCGATGTTCGTAGTTCTTTTGTAATATTTTCTACTTTTGGAAATAATTTTACAGTTATTTATACAGTTGGTATAATTTTAGAGTAATGTTTGCATACCATTTCGTGGCACTGCGAATAATTTTCCAATTATGAAAGTTGTGTGTGATTTTTTTTTATATTATTTCGTGCTTTCGTAAATAATTTCCCAATCGTTGCAAAACTACGTCTTATTGTAAATAATTTTCCAATCATTACGAAAGTTGTGTGTAATTTTTTTATATAATCTCGTGCTTTCGTAAATAATTTCCCAATCGTTGCAAAACTACGTCTTATTGTAAATAATTGTACACTCATTACGAAAGTTGTGTGTAATATTTTTATATAATCTCGTGCTTTCGTAAATAATTTCCTAATCGTTGCAAGAGTACGTCTTATTGTAAATAATTTTCCAATCATTACGAAAGTTGTGTGTCATTTTTTGTTTATATAATTTCTTGCTTTCGTAAATAATTCTCCAGTCGTTGCAAGAGTACATTCCTTCATTGTATGATTTATTGTTAATGTAAGTTAAAAGTTCAATGCACGTTTCGTTGGAAAAGTGTCCAATAATGTTTCCTTCCACTCGAAAATATCTATATCGTAGACATTAAATTTTAACAAGTTCCCGATGCACATCGAACAACAATTACAACGATCGTCCGAAAAATAACATAAAACGATTGTTTAATTATCGCGGGATCAAGTTCCGAGTCCCTTAAGAAACGAAAGCAATTAAAGTGCAATTACGAGTCATCGAACGACAGTTACAACCTTAATCCACAAATGGCGTCGTAACTATTTTACATCGATAAATGCCGCTGCGGGATAAAAAAAAAGAAAACAAAACTGACAATATAGAAACATGAAAAGTACACGGGCGCAAAAGAAAAAAGGAAATAAATATTAATCCACCCGAAATGGTAAAACACGAGTGATATTTTAAATTCTCTAATCAGATAAAAAAACAACCCTTCCCCTGAAGTAAGTACACTTTAGTATACAGAACTTTAAACTCAATAATAATCAAAAAGAAAAAGAAAAAGAAAAAGAAAAAGAAAAAGAAAAAGAGAAAGAAAAAGAAAAAGAAAAAGAAAAAGAAAAAGAAAAATTAAAGGAAACACCTCGAAGCTATTTCA
This sequence comes from Ptiloglossa arizonensis, assembly GCF_051014685.1. NCBI lineage: Eukaryota > Metazoa > Arthropoda > Insecta > Hymenoptera > Colletidae > Ptiloglossa > Ptiloglossa arizonensis. Next base: position 20,001,453 of record NC_135051.1, read on the forward strand.
CGGTTTAATATTCCGTAAAAGTCTTGTTGCGCGAAACGAATCTGGATTTGTAAAATACGCTTCGTCGACCGGTTTCATTTCCGTCGTCCCGCGGCACGAAAATCCCACCAGAAAAAGAAGAAGCGATCAGGTTTTCCTATCAGATCCACGGTGCCGCGTATCTCGTTATAAGCCAGCCAGTTTCAGAAGCAAAAAGTAGGACAAATCCACGTAAGAGGATAAGAGCCACCGTTTCAAACAATCCGACTAATTTTTCCGAGCCTCCGCAATCAGCCGAAGAATCAAGAGGAGGGCCCGAGACGCGCTCGCTCGCGCGCTCGCGCGAGCGAGAGAGTATCCTCGCCGAGAAGATAATCCCGCGGCACACTCGAGATGCCATCGTTGTTTCTCCAACCCCGTTCCCTCGTCCCTACTCCCCTCGTGGTCCCCTTAACGCGGAGAGACCCTCGTGAACGACGACGACGACGACGAGGAGGACCGCAAGTCGCCGCAGAAACGTGTCCTGCGAGTTACAATGTTGCCGCAATCCGAAACGTACGATATTACCCCGACAAACGCGCGAGGTCGCCCACTGACACGTGAATGTAATTAACGTTGATTCCCGTGTGTTCGGCTCGATTGAGAATCGTGAACGCGAGCGAGTAAGCGAGAGAGAGAGAGAGAGAGAGAGAAACGTTCCGCTCCGGAAGTTCGGGCAAGTTCGCGTGTTCCGGCGCGGTTGTAACGGAAACTATAATTGCAATTACGGAACTTGGCGAACGTTTTTGTCCCGCAACGACCGAGGAACTGCGCGTTTTCCTTTCGTTTCGATTCCAAACGGTATCGAATCATTTTTTTATGGAAACGTGTAGAAATGTGGGAAACGTACGATGGCTTTCGAAGAGGTGTGATTGATCGAGGAGTATGAACACGGTTGGGATTGGAAGTGGAGGGAATTAAAATATTGTATGTTTGTTGTTTAGTACGGTAGGAAAGATTGAACAGTTTTTTTTTAGAGATATGTGTAAGTGGGAAAGAGCTTTGGTAGTCTGATCCAGGTGGAAAGTGAAAAAATTGTATCTGGATAGTTGGCAGAGTGACGAGAATTAAAACTTTGTATATATTTGTCCGTTGTATCTTCTCGAGAGTGTTGTCAAAGGATCGGCGATGCTCTCCCGATGAAAACGAGCCCAAACACGACCACATTCGGACGATTTATAATTTTCCGTTGTACACTCGCTTTTGAAAATTTTGAATTTCTCGAAATCAAAAACAGTTCGAATATAGTCGTGTTTGGATTCGTTTTCATCGGGAGGAGATCGTCGATTCGTTGACAGTATTCTCGCGCAGTGTTGACGAGGAATATGAAAATTCAAATTCGAAAATTTGTTAAGTAACAATGTTCGTTAAGGGATCGCGCGTTCGTTGAAGGACTGCACGTTGAAATATTACTGTTACGAGAACACTGTATCTATTCCCATTCGTGTTATTTCGTTTATCATCCGGAATTTTTCGAAATCGTCGTTTTCGAATCATTTCGAGCACTGCATTTGAATCTTTCAACGTCGTCGCTCTGCGTTCCAATTTTTCATCGAATTTTCGTTCCCCGCGCGTTGGAATTCCGTGTGTGTGTGAACGTATAAAGATGTCGGGAAGTGACGTGACCATTTATTTCACAAGGAGCGCCGCGGTCCACGTCTTCGCGTCGAGAATTAACAGTTACGGTATCGTCGGTTTTAATCAGAAACGTTCGCTCGGCAGAACTCGAGACGAGCGAACAGGTAAGAATGGAAGGGAGCGGTAGATACTATCGCTCGTAGATGCCGCGTGACGATTATTGTCAAACATTTCATCGACTAAGTCCTTTGGGTGGGCCTGCGGGCTTCCAGAAATCCGTACTCAAGGATTCGATGGTCTCACGTTGCCCAGATCTATATTTCTTTTAGAAATCTACCGCTGCATCAACGCGACGATGGAAAACCTGAAATTAATACCTTTTATTGTGGCTACCTGCTGAAACCCCGGCGCCAATTTGTAGGTTAGGTTGACACCTCCTAAAACGAGACCCGGCGTTCTGGAACTAAATCTTTTCGTGAAGTGAAGTCTATATTTAATGGACACTATAACTCGAAGTTAAATAAAAACATTCAAGTTACAATATTATTTAAAAATGTAAACAAGTATCTGATACACTTACGATATAGTCGTTCTCGAGACATTTTGTTAAAAATGGAAGCTTAAATGGAAATTTAAAGAACGAGTCTTTTAAATATTGAGAATTTTACTTTCGTAGATATATTCCAGTTATCCAAATTTGACAAATTTATTCATCGGTGTACAGATAATTCCGCGTAAACGGTACCAACAACCGAATCTAAAAAACTCTCATTTATTATTATTTTCCACCGACACACGCTTTCAATTCTCCCTATCGTTTACGAAAATTATTCAACCGAACCGGTTACCGCTACCCGAAACAACCGAAAAATGAAATTCATCGTTTCTGGGAGAATAATTTCGAATTTGAAAAATCGTTTCTATTTTTCGCACTATCGTGCGATATATTTTCGCGAGAAATTACATCCAAGTGGAATCACCCGTGAGAATAAATCCATAGGATTAATCCATCACCGGTTCGCGCGAGCTTTCCTTTCGCGATGTTTGAGGTTAGGTTGGAAACCCCCGCCGTAGGTATCTCGTCCTCGCGCAATTATGTAAATATTCCAGGACCCGTATACTTTCTTCCAATTTATGTAACGTAATTTACGTAATGTTAGAATTACCGGTAAAGCGATTTTTATTCCCGCGAAACGACGCGCTCGGCGAAAATCTCACGCAGCGGATTAGAGGTACGTCTACTCGCCGCTAGAGGGGCGGCCGGTTTCACGTTGATCTCGCGATTTCGACGGAACGATAACGACTACCTCGCCACTCGGGGTCAATCCTCCGACGGGTTCTTGCATACAATTCGCGGGATATTACGCGGACGCGTCCACGGAATTGTATTCATTGAGTTTTACGTAATTCCTCGAGCGGTGGTCAAGAACGATCTCGAATTGAATTTCCGCCGCGATGGAATTAGCAGTGGCTTTGACCGCCCTTCAATTGCAATGGGAACTAGCGACTCGTATGACGCTTGTAAACGAGTTGCGTCCGTTTCGCGGAACGCTCGAAACCGGAACGGACCAGACGACTGACAAAAAAAAAAAAAAAAAAGAAAAAAGGACAGGGAAAAAAAGACGGAACGCGTAGGGAAGGGGGCGGCGGCTCACCGATGCAAATGAAAATTTTACGCGTCCGAATTGACGCCGAGCGACGCGGATCGCGCGCCCGCGCGACAGCGCAGCCGGAAAATCGTCGTTCGAGGCGTGAAGGGCTACGTTTCGATGCAGTCTCGTTGTGGTAGCGTTGGGCGGCATTGGTAGTCGGGTGTTTCGAAACCGAGATATGTATTTCGGAGACAGAGGACTCGGGTTTTTAATCGACCGTGTACGTAATTTGTCGAGACGATATTTGATCGAGAAATTTTTGGTTTTTTCTTTCGGAGTAATTCAAGGTGAGGTCGATACGGATTTATTTGTCGAGATGGAGAGTTTGAAGTTGATTTTTTGGTGAAGAAAGACTCCAAAGATTGGGACGAATTATAATTTATGAAGGGTTTAAAATTTTTTATGGGGAAGACGAAGGATAATCTCTAGGGTTAGTCACAGACCGTGTATCTAATTTGTGGATGATATTTAATTGAGAAAGTTTTGGTTTTTTCTTTTGGAGAACTTCAAGGTGAGGTCGAATTTTTTATGGAGAAAACGAAGGATAATCTCTCGAGTTAGTCACAGACCGTGTATCTAATTTGTCGACGATATTTAATTGAGAAATTTTTGATTTTTTCTTTTGGAGAACTTCAAGGTGAAGCCAATACGAATTTATTTGTCAAGATGGAGTTTAAAATTGATTTTTGGTGAATAAATGCTCCTAAGATTGGGACGAATTATGATTTGTTTAAAATTGAGCAAGAGTTTAATTTAAACAAGAATTTAAAATTATTTCTGGAGAAAACGGAGGATAATTTCTCGAGTTAGTCACAGACCGTGTATATAATTTCTCAATGATATTTAATTGAGAAATTTTTGGTGTTTTCTTTTGGAGTACTTCAAAGTAAAGTCAATACGAATTTATTTCTCAAGATAGACAGTTTAAAATTGATTTTTGGCGAATAAATACTCCAAAGATTGAAACAAATCGTAATTAGAAAAATTAAAAATTGTGTCTAGACAAAAGGAAGAACAATCTCTCAATTTAGTAACATTACTCTTTTCGAACCTCCCCTACCCCTCCAATTTTAACAATCTTCTGCAAAATAATAAAAAACAAGTCCCTCGTTTCAACATCTAAAGAACTAAATGTAAATACCCGACAATTGTAAAGATATAAATAATAAATATCGTATCCGTTTCCAAAGAAACATTTTTCCTTTTTCAAAATTCTGCCCCTTCGTTACACAATAACTACCCCTAAACCTAAATATCCAAACCCCCTGAAAGAATGTTTCAACTTCCGAATCGCACTATCCCTTTAAGGAAATCAAGTTTATGGTGGTCGTTTCGCGATATTTTTCACGTTTATTCCATTGAAATAGTCAGTTCCTTTTTACAACGAACGTCGTCGGTCGCTGATACCGGTGCCCCGTTATTAAAAGGCCCGAGGAAGAATTCAGCAATGTTTCTGTCGGTTTGGTCGCTATTTTCACGTGGAATCCGGCTCGCGTATGTTAATACCGAATCTCCCGTGTCTCGTTTCTCACGCGGTCGGCTCTCTCGTACTTTTTCGGAGCTTAAAATGCATCCGCGGCCCTCTTCCTACCCTGTTTCTCACCGGAATGGCGTTCTTCCGGGAACCTTCCTCGGAATCCTCACCTTGGAAGATCCCCGCAGCTCTTTATCGCGGAAAGAAGAGGACGGGGTAAGTGTATCGCGTGATCCTGGTACACCAGGACTCTCCGCCAGTTTTCTTCTTGTTCTCGTGTCTGCGCTCGCGCCCTTAATACCGTACGTTCTCTTATTCAAAGAGATAAAAGTCCAGAGCAGCTTGTTTGTCCATTGTTACCGGTATCAGGCTTCGTGCATTTTTTTTTCTTTTTCTTTTTTCAAAGTTACTCGGACAATTTCACCTCACGACGCTTCAACGCATCGCGAACATTTTCGAATATCATTTTTCTCCGTAATTCGATTTATTAGACTTTGGTGCAAATTCTTTTGGATAGAATTCTACGATCGTTTCTCTCGAGTTACAGATCAGTGAATATTTATCTCGATTAGGTAATTCAGACATACATATATTTCTGCGCGAGCGTCTAATTACGAGTTTAAGGAACGAAATCGTTTCTCGAATATTAAAAATTCTTGTATCGAATATAAGAATTTATATTGAAAACTCTTGTATCGAATATAAGAGTTTATATTGAAAACTCTTGTATCGAATATAAGAATTTACATTGAAAACTCTGGACGCGTGGATAGTAAGTATCCAGTTTACGAGTTCAATCGACAGAATAATAAACAAAACCTGTCGATTCCTTGGAAATATAAAATTTGTATCACGTAAAGCCTTGTGAACAATTATTGCTCGTACAGGTGGAAGAAACTTAAGGAAAAAGATTATTCGTTCCTTTAAAACTTCCCCTAATAAAATTTTTCTACCCTCTTCCCATTCGTTTCGAAATCGAGTTAAAAAGATTCAACGATTCAACGTCTAGGAACAATTACACACTGAACAAAAAGTTTGCGCTTTACCCCTTTGTAAAATCGTTCGATACCCTCTCGAGGGACCCAACGTTGCGCGAATTTGCCCCGATTTGAGTAAAAGAAAAAAAAAAAAAAAAAAAAAAATTGAAATTCGCCCTCGAGATGTTCCCTCGTTAGATGCGTCTCGATAACACGCAACAGGGGTTCGCGTTTCGTAGCCCTTGTCGATGCCATCGAGGGAAAACGTACACAGACGTTCGCGGTACGGTGGTCCCGATGCAGGTGTATCCTCGAAAAGCGTATACCAACACGTGTAAATCCTTATGCGGAGTGAAAGATAACCCTATGGTGGAGTGCACTCGAGCCACCGTTGGTTAGGGGCAGGAGGTAGCCGGTGAGTTCCTCGGTGCCGCGCGAGTAAGGAAAAAGAGGAGGACCGGGTAGATTACGTAAGAGGGAAATGAGTGGATACCTCTAAAGTGTTGTTGACGTTACCACGGAAGATAGGACTCTTACCTCCCCGTGCATTCGCGGGCGCTCGATAACGCTGAAATTTCGAGCGCCACTTTCACCAACAGAGACTAGTCACCGGAATGCGAAAATTCGTATTCAAGATTGGTATTTCGAATACCGAGTTCGCACACATGGAAACACTGTGAAAGATCTGTTTCTTAGAGCCAGTGTGCTTTTTTGATGACGTCGAAATCGCTTTGTTGCTTTTAAACGACTTTCAATCGCGCTAACTCCTCTTCGTTCGATCGTAAACACCTTGCGAGCGGAACTCGGAGAAAAGACACGTTTTTATTTAACGTAGCGACGTCGAGTGAACAAAATGGAAAAATTATCGAATCTTTCGCTTTGTTTCTTCGTTCGTATCGCGTAATCGATAAGTGTCAGGGAACGGTGGAAACGTTGGAACGAAAGAAAATATCATCTCGAATGGTGTGCTCTTATCGAAGAAAACTTGTACGCACTTGAAACAAAGCACTTTCGAATGAATTAGAGACATCTTTGTTTCAATGCTTTCGTTCTTTCTTTCCCTGAAGGAACATCGACTTTTTGACTGAATGGCTGACGAATGGGTGACGAATTAGATTCAGTTTGCGAGCTCTTAGAGTGAAGCTGGAATCGAGACACATGGACCGAGTTTGAGACACCGAGTGATCTCGTACGTGTTCCTTCCTGATATTCCTGGACCGATCCATCACTTGTCAATGAGCCACTGGTATTAGGAATACTTGATCCATCATTGGTTAACTATGGTGACACGTGTAGGGGACTTTGTTTGACGTCAGGGTATACATCCTAGGACAAACTTGTCGGAATAGAACGGATCGGTGTTTCACAACGAAGAGAACGTAAAATTGAATTTTTCCTTTTCTTTTAGTATCCGACTTTCTCCGGTAAGGACCTCTTCTAAGCGTTCGGACTGTTTGGAAGAAACGATCTTCTTAATAAACCAAAGGGAGCTCGAAAGCTTCGCTCAGACACACGAGACACACTTTTCAAATTCCCGTCCGTGGTGGTTCGCGTGGGTAGTCGAAGAGCAGAGCACACAAATTCGTCCCTATTACAGTTATGGGCACCCAGCAGCTCTACTACGCCTTCGAGTGTCGTTCTTAAAGCGTGCTTTACGTGCACTCGCGTACAGTAACCTTACCCAAGACCCCACGAGTGATGCTCACCCCTGAATCCTTCAGACCCACTTATGCAGTCCTAGCTTCGGTTACTTTCATGGAAACAAGACCAAGGCTCTGTCAGTGGTCTCCGACTCGCACCAAGTGTTACCTAAAGCTGGGAACAATAACTTTCATTGTGTCCAGATGTATCTTGAAAGTCACGAGCTGGTGATTTCGACGTAATTTTGATCAATGATCTTGCGATAAGGACGAGTCGCTGGTCTAGATTGTGGTTCGATTGTTCGTGGAGGATAATTCTCAATGCAATTTTTCGTGGATTGGAAAATGTTCTTTTGTAAAATTCTTTCCCTTTTCTTTTGTCGACGAATCGATTTCTACGGTCACACAGTGCAATAAGTGCACTAGGTGATGCACTGTGGTGCAGTGCAATAAGTGCACTAGGTGATGCACTGTGGTGCAGTGCATAAGGGCACAACTGAAAATAAATGAAAAGTCAGGATGATTTTTAGCGAAGTTTAACGTTTAATTTTCGTCTAAGAAGAAAATTCGACCTGGATTTTATTATAATTTTGCAGAACGAGAAGACTTTCGTAAATATACAAATAATCAGACTTGAAATTCGCCCCAATTGTATAATTATAAGATACATTAAGTTTAATATACGTAACTGGACCTTGAATTCCCTCCGAATGTAATTACTCAGTATCGTATATTAAAAGTGTGTAACCGAGCAAGTAATATTATATATTATTCTTTATTTTCAACCTTCCGTGGGCACGATCAAATTCAAAGAATTGCATTGTACACGTGCAGCCCAAGATGTATGCAGATCTTCGTTTATTTACATCTCTAAAATTATCAACTATCTACATCCAATATCCCACGCGTTTTCCACGAGGAACCTACACCTTACCACCATCCTGCCAAAGCGCGATAAAATCGAAGGGGGACACATCGTGCCCCCTCCCTCACCGGCGAAATCCACCGTGGAAATAAATCCTCGAACGTCCCGTCGCCAACTTCGAATAACGTTTTATTTCCACGGACGTGTTACACGCGCGACGCTTCGCGAATTTTAGAAATTTCTCAAGAAACTTCCAGCAACTAGTTCCAATTTCCACACCCACGAAGCTTCAATTTTCTCCGATTGCCTTACAACATTGGAACCACCGACAGTGAATATATCACTATCTGTTTCGCATCGCATAAGTATTAGGTTGTTCGGAAAATCACTTCGTTTTTCAAAATGAAGAATATATAAATTAATAAAATGTTTATACGCTGTAAAAAAATCAGTGGTGTGTTTCATTTCCACCAAAAAAAAAAAAAAAACGAAATGACTCTCCGAACGACCCAATAATTTAGAGGATAGATAGGGAGAAAGCGAATTAATTTACGAGTGTCATTACTTGTCTATTCTGACAATTGTTCGTGAATATTGTAAGCAAAGACACCGTTAATAATTGAGTAATTTTCAAAAGAAGTTCGAAACAAGTGAAATCGATCACTTTTGATAGTTCTAGTGTTTCATTTTCACCAAAAAAATACGCAATGACTTTCCGAACGACCCAATATTCTAGAAAATATTTAGGGAAAACGCAAATTAATTTACAAGTACCATTAGTTATCTATTCTGATAATTGTAGTTGTATCCATGAATATTGTAAGCAAAGACACTGTTAATAATCGAGTAATTTTTAAATCACTTTCTATGGTTCCGATGTTGAATTATTCCGCCTGTAGAAATTCGGATAACAATCGTTGATTTGAAAAAATCCCGCGACAGAGGGGAGTTCGAACGAGCGTCAATTACGCGCGGAATCGGCACGGTAAAGCGCGGAGGAGTAATCTGCGAATTTCGGTCGTGAAATTTCCAACGTTCGTAAAACGTTCGAGCGACTGTCTCGCGCGATATATCCGAGCGTATGGAAGTCAATTTCGTTCCGCGGGGGGCAAGATCGGGGATCGCCACAGGGGCTGCTTATTGTTTCCATGGGCTTCGAGCGTCGCGGAGCTTTCCAACGAAGAAAGGGAGCTCGTTAAGAGCGCTGTAAAAGCGCTGCCGGTGCAAACGAAAGCCTCTCGACGGTATCAAAAAGCTCCCGACGACTTTCAAATGTCTACGGCGCGGCACGCGTGGAAAGTAAACGCTCCTGAATGCGGAGAGCCGCTCCGCCCACCGCGGACCAAGAAGTCGTTCACCTGCTGGCGAGCTAAAAACCGACTATCTGACGTGCACGTGCGCGAGCGCCATCGCGTGGTCGTAATTAAAGAAATTGAAAGTTCCGTCGGTCGGTTACCTTTGCGAATCCTTTTTTCATCGCCTCGCGGAACTCGAATTTTAATCAACCCTCGGCGGGATGACGTATACATACACGCCGTGAACTCTGTTCATGACCGCGTCACTCTTTATGATCGCGTGACTGTTTATGATCTTGTGACTCTTCATGATCGCGTGACTCTTTATGATCGTGCGAATGTTTATGATCTTGTGACCGTTTATGATCGTGTGACTGTTTATGACCGCGTGACTGTTTATGATCATGTAACTATTTATGATCGTGTAACTATATATGATCGCGTGACCCTTTATGATCGCGTGACTGTTTTATGATCGTGTGACTATATATGATCGTGTGACTTTTTATGATCGTGTAACTATTTATGATCGTGTAACTCTTTATGATCGCATGACTGAAGATGATCGTGTAACTGTTTATGATCGTGTGACTTTTTATGACCACATGACTCTTTTTGATCGCGTGACTCTTTATGATCGCGTGGCTATATATGATCGTGTAACTCTTTATGATCTTGTGACCGTTTATGATCGTGTGCCTATTTATGATCGTGTAACTCTGTATGATCGCATGACTGTTTATGATCGTGTAACTGTTTATGATCGTGTGACTTTTTATGACCGCATGACTCTTTATGATCGCGTGACTCTTTATGATCGCGTGGCTATATATGATCGTGTAACTCTTTATGATCGCGTGACTGTTTATGATCGTGTAACTGTTTATAATCGTGTAACTTTTTATGACCGCGTGACTCTTTATGATCGCATGACTATATATGATAGCGTGACTGTTTATGACCGCGTGACTCTTTACGATCGCGTGACTCTTTATGATCGTGTAACTATATATTATCGCGTGACTGTTTATGACCGCATGACTCTTTACAATCGCGTGACTGTTTACGATCGTGTGACTTTCTATGACCGCGTGACCCGAGTTTGAATTTCATTACTCAATATTTGAATACATATTACCCTGTAATTCGCCCTATGAACATACATATCGTAAGTGGGGCGATCCAATCTCCAGTTAAATCACCTAATTTTACACTCTCCCTGTTCCACGGGAAATCTTCGCGAGAGAACGAACCCGGAGACCAAAAAATCCGAAGCGTGTCGAAGTTCTGAAACGTGTAACGAAAAAAAAAAAATCCTCAAGGAACACCCTCCGCTTCTTCCGTACGTTTCATCTCGGCCAGGATGTAAACTCGTTCCCGAAACGTTGAACCCATCAAGTCGAAGACCTTTCCACGAACACTTTTTCCAACGTGGAACTTTTAACGCCACCTGGTCCACCCTTTTTTTTACGTCCACCGACTCCGAGGCTCCGAGTCTCTTCTTGGATAATGCATTCAAGAAGAGTTTTATCTGTCGACCAAAAATAACGCACCGGGGGGCAAATGGCGAGCGGTAAAAGCCCCGGAAGCAGCCCGACGAACCGAAAACGTTTTTTCTGATTATTGAACTCTTTGATTCCCCCCTCCTGTCACCCCCCACCCTCACCCATACTCTGATAAAGACTTCACGGGCCCACCGGTTTAAACGGGAAGCTGACGCAAGCGAGGTGTCGTCACTGGCGCGAATTCGGCAACGTGAACGATGTGGGTTCGCCTTGTTCGAGACACGAATTGTTCAGTCGGATGATATAAAGCCGGTTTTTATGGTGCGGGACGCGTGTTTCGCAAACCGAGAGACTCGTAAATTAATAACTCAGCGTCTCGGTGGCGAATGGCCCGCGCTCAGCGTCTCGGTGGCGCTTAGGCACGTTTCGAACGTTTTCGAGTGGGCAGGGGAATCAAGGGGACCATTGAGTAATTTGTAAACGACGGGACGACGTTTCGCGTTCTAGAGCCGGTATTATAATTTCTGTTTCGTCTGGACGTTGTAAAAGACTCGTGAAATGTCCATTAATCGAAACTGATATACCCTGTCGGTGGAAATGTATACAGTATGTGTTTCGAATAGGTGGGACGGGGATCTCGGGACATTTATGGGACCATGATTTCGATGATTTTATTACTCGATATCTGTTCTCTACTTTGTGGTTTCGAATTGTGGAGGGGGAGGGGGGAAGGACAAGACTCACTGGGGAATAAATTAAGTTCGTTTAGGTGGACTCGAGGGCAATCGTATTTCACGGAAATATAATATTTCAGTGTTATTTTATTAAGACGGTTGTATTAACATTTTTCATTTACTCGTTAATGCCGAGCAATGGTTTCTGATATCGTGTTACTCTTAGTGGTACGTTATTAGATCGACGTGATTCTCGATTTGATATTAACGTTTAAATATGGTACTGAGATTTTTGAGGTTATGCGTTGATTTACGCACAACGCGTGCAATGATTCAGGTACTTGTATCGAGGATATTGATGCAACGTATATTTATCAAATGTATGAACGTATTATATATGGTATTGTATAGGTCTGTTAATTGTCGTTCTTAATTATCTCGATTAACGAATCGTACTGCGAGTTCTTAAGATCCTCTGAAAATTTAAAAATGAAAAATTGACCCTTGCTTGGATGACTCAATGACTGATAATGTTTTTTTGTGAATTATAGTATTTGGAAATATATATTAAGAAACTTCTGGAATCACGAATAAAGTAATAATGAAAATAGTGCAAGCGTGTGTGTGTATAATATACAGTTCATAAAATAAGAGATATTAGTTACGAACAAGAACGGGAATTCAACAACTCCTTAATGGTCTTGGGAGCAAATTTAACCAAAGTTTAGTACTTTATCTCGACGCTTCGGTACGCCTTGAGAGTCTTCTTCGGGAACATATTTCTCAGTCTAAATATTTAATTTACTTAACTATAAAAATTATATGAAGGATCAATTTACTGTAATAGTTCCGAGAACGAAACACGGTGTATCTTAACAACGTAACTCTAAAGTACGAGTAATCTCATCCATTTTGGATTTCCACTGCTATACACGAACTTAAAAATTTCTTTATTTCAAGCTTCCAATGTTGCGTACAAATTTGAAGTACTTTTCCATGTTTTTTCAATCTTAGATATGTATAAATTTAAAATCCCCATTTTGGATTTCCACTGTTATATATAAACTTAAAAATTTCTCTATTTCAGATTTCCAATGTTGTGTACAAATTTAAAGTACTTCATTGTTTCTTAATCTTAGATACGTACAAATTTAAAATCCCCATTTTGAATTTCCACTGTTATATACAAACTTAAAAATTTCTCTATTTCAAATTTAAAATCCCCATTTTGGATTTCCACTGTTATATACAAACTTAAAAATTTCTCTATTTCCAATTTAAAATCTCCATTTTGGATTTCCACTGTTATATACAAACTTAAAAATTTCTCTATATCAAGCTTCCAATGTTGCCTACAAATTTAAAGTACTCAATTATTTCTTAATCTCAGATAGGTACAAATTTAAAATCCCCATTTTGCACTTCCACCGTCGTTCACAAGCTTCAAAAATGTCTCTAATCCACACTTCCGGCGTCGCCCGTGAAAAACGCGCTTCGTTTCATCCCCCCTACATTCCACGCAAATTCGAGAATCGGCGAACGTTGAAAATTTCCGTACGATCGTTTCCCATCGAGGCCGATGATTTCACTCGGCCCGATCTCGTAAAAGTGGGTCGAGTTACGCTCTCGTCGTCGGAAGCGATCCCGTAAACATCGTAAACCGTTGGTATTACCCTCTTAAACGGTGTCGTAAAGGAACAAAAATTGTACGAAAGGTTCCACCGCTACGTAGGCCACGTGTCATTAGTCCCGTTGAATGCGCGTGCCGAAGGGGAAAAATTGGATGAACGGTGCAATTGCTCGGTAGACGGAGTTAGCGGAGCATCAACTCCATCAGCATACCATTAGGAGGATCAAAGCTCGTTGGTCGTCTATCGTGTCGTCTATCCGGGGCGCCGGCTCTATTATAGACGCCTAGAATTGTTTATCGGGTGTTCTAAAAGTATCAGCACCGGAGACACGGGAAACCGGAAGCGCGGCGATTTCCTCGGTAGCCCCGCGTGCTGTCCAACGCGAGATTGCGCGCGCACGCGCCACTATTTATCGGCCCTTCTTCGTCCATGGAGCGACTCCTTCCCCCACCACTCCTCCCTCCGCCGCGCCACGTTCGAATCGTCTGTTACTCAACAGGCGGCCCGGGCTGTTTTATTAATCACAGTTTCGTACGAAACCGACTCGTTCCGTTGATATCAGCAAACCGGGGAGTTTACGTCGGTTACTATCGGCGTCGAAGCGACGTCACTCGATAGGAATGAGAGAAACAACCTTGCGTCTATTTTCGACGTTTGAATGGGTGTCGAATACGAACGCGATCGGTTTCGGTATTCATCCGACAACCGTCGAGAATATTTTCGATGGCGCTTGCATAGCAAACGGAGCGTTATGTGCAATATTCTTCTCGGCTGGGAGATCGAACGAGTTTGAAAGGGTAATGAATTTATAATGGCACAGTGGCGTGGAAAAATGATTAGAACGGTGGCTCGCTCTTGACTCGTTTCGAGTTCGTTAATCACTGTGGAAGGAAAATTTTTATTTGTCGTTTGATTTTCTATAGGAATTTATTTTGAGAAAATCGATTTTTTTTATTTATTCGACGCAATTGGGTTATATTTCTCGATTGTTGCATCTATGGTGTTAATATTAGACTTAGATTTTTCAAGATCGTTGCTTCTCGAGCACAGGAATGAATTCTTTCGTTCGATTCAGAAATTATTGATTTTTATCCGATTTGTAAATGGTTGATTTTTTTATCCAATTTGTAAACGATTGATTTTTTCATTCGAACGACTATTTTTTTTTCACTCGATTCGTGACTTTTTAGGAACATTATTTACTATCGTAAACGGTGCTTCAAACGACAGTTATTTATATATATATATATATATATATATATATATATATATATATATATATATATATATATATAAATACATACCTCGTTGATAATATAAATTCTTTTTTCCCTCGATCAGTGGAGACATCCGAGTAATTATTGATCAATGTCTGACATATTTATTTTTATTATTTATGAAGGAAACACTTTTACGTTTCAAGCTATCGAAGTCTCTCGATGTTCTACCGATGTCGCGTTGCACAAGCTACGAACGAGATTATATTCACAGCGGAAACCGCGCGTCTCGGCTACTTACCTTCGCTAATATTGTCATTGAAATGCCTGGTGACTGATTGAAACGCCCATCACGCCTAATCCGGCCTGTAACTAATTCCGAAAGTGCGCGCGTATTGCTTTGCCCTCGAGGCTACGTAATTGGAAATTGAATTGGAACGGTGCTGGCTTGATGAAAGGATTCGATCGCGTTATCGTTCACGGACATAAACATTACGCAAATTTGAGGTCGGAAAATACAAAACAGATCGAACTGAGTCCCTCATTTCGGAACAAACGATCAATGGAGAAACGACACGATGGAAAAAAAAATTATTGTAATAATCCTAGGTGAAGAAGAATATTGTAACAAGTCCCATCGTAATAAATATTATTTACCATTAAAAAGGTACTCTTAAATAATTTTAAAACCGATTGACTGTTCGTCAAAAGAAATTGAAAAAGTACAATTGAGTTCGATTAAAAAAACATTCCTCGATAAAATAGTGAAATTGTAATTCATAAAATTGCAGTACCACGAACAGTATAAAAATGATTGGACGTGAAGGAAATTGCATAAAATATTTTCGAAACCGGAATCAGTTTCAGTCGTTGTTCCAAAGTACTTTAACGATTAGAAATTAATATTTAGATAATTTTTTAATCAATATTTAATTTTAATTAATGATTAATTTTACTGTTGTTTTTTTACTGTACAGCTTCGTTCAAGATCACGTTCCAAATATTTAAAGGATTTATGATCGCGTAATTAATTGCACACCAGTGCACGTACCAACGATTAACGAGTAACGTAATCCAGAAGTTGGCTCGAAATTTGCTTGGAATCGATCAACGTTGAACGCGCGCGACCTTGGGAATTTTAGCGACGTCGCGGTGTTTGCCGATAGCATAATCGAATAGGCGTAAAAATTCGCACCGAACGGTTGCAAACAGCCTTCTCGTAGTTCTCGTTTACGAGAGACACGGTTCGATGTCAATTTATTTGCACGCGTGCTTCACCGATGTGACGAAGCGAGCGCAAACAAACTACTTGTCGGCCACGGATTGTTTACTCTTCCGTTTGTTCCGATTGTTTCGTTTCGTTCTCTCCTCCCGTTTGCACCGCGTAATAATAATATCGCATCGTTACGCGATACCATGAAGTGATCCCCGTTTGGGAATTCCCGCCATTTTGAGGTTATGAGGCCAACACGTGGCTTTTAATCTTCGTGTTACAGTTCTCGAGCAAACTTCTCGAACGCTGTGATTTACAATCGCTTACCTAGTTCAACCTAGGAAAGATTAATAATATTCTTTGTTACGTAAACTATCGATTTTTAAATTATCTTTGTTCAAAAAATTAAATTTCATTTATACGAAACTTTCTATTACAAATGCTTCTCCACCGGTTCGAATAGAAGAGGTTTCGTCGTATTTTGTAAATTATTTTTTTTCTTCTTTCATTTAAGAACGCAGTTAGGCGAAATTAACGAAATAGAAAATTTGGGAGGGGTGGTAAGTGCAACCTAATTTCGACGTCCAGTCGTAGACGCGTTAATTGCGTCTAATTATAGATGTAACGCACCATAGACGCATTAATTTACAGATGTAAGCGTTGCATGAAAACCAGACGCTATTTTGTAACTGTATTGAGGATGGCGTCAGAAATGTCGCGAAAAAAAATTTGCCAGAGAGAACAAGGGGACGTTCCCCTCGTTAGCCTGAACTCGACCACGGTTGAGTCGATGATGACATCGCTCGAGTCATCTGTATACATTAAAAGGCGTGACATAACGCACGCGGTCAGTATGCAACGCACGGTAATCACACCCACCGGGGTGTAATCAATAATTCATTCAGCTCGCGATCGAGACGCGTTAAAACACCGAATATAAACGGTATCGTGTACTGGAGGAAGACGAGATGTTGTTGGCACACTGTCCAGAAACTGAAACACGGGGAATCGTTCGCTCGCTCCACCCAATCACTTCCGAGAAATCATATTTTTAGGTTATACGAGATCGCAATCAATGATGGCGATTCTCGTTGAAAAAGTCGAGCATTCGAATCGTTGCGGATCGAATGTTAACGTAGAAAATCGATTTGTTAAAGAATCCTTGCGTAAAAAAATATTTATTTAAAAGGATCGATATACTTGTTTAAAAAAATCGATATAAAGATCGATCTACTTTTGTAGAAAAATCGATATAAAGATCGATCTACTTTTGTAGAAAAATCGATATAAAGATCGATCCACTTGTGTAAAAAAAAATTGTTATAAAAATCGTACTACTTGTGTAAAAAAAAATCGATATACAAATCGATCTACCTGTGTAAAAAAATCGATATAAAAATCTATCTACTTGTTTAAAGAAATCGATACGAAAATCGATCTATCTGTGCAAAAAAATCGATCCATTTGTGTGAAAAAATCGATATAACAATCGATCCACTTGTGTAAAAAAAAAATCGATATAACAATCGATCTACTTGTGTAAAAAATCATTTAACCGTAACGTAAGACGATGTCTCATAGATGTTACGCAGTCATTGCATTAAAAGATTATACAATATCTTATTAGATACAATGAAAATGAAATTTTTTTTTTAATTTGAGATATCGTTACTTGAAATGATATACTGTTTTCTATCGACACAATATATGATTGCTCGTCACCCTACACTCTTAAAGATAAAGGATCTTTCTTATTAAGAGTTCGAAGAATGATTAAGATAAGTTTCTAGTTGTGATCGATTTAGCCAATGTCTTCTATCAGTTTCTAGATTGCGTGCCAACATTCCATCCCTCTACAATACTATAGGTACGTGTGTGTAGCGATTAAATAGCGCGGGTTTCGTGTGGCTGGAGAAATGTACGAGTAATGGAGACTTTGTTGAAGAAATAGATCACTAGAGGTGTGCACGGGAGTCTAGAGAGCTAATGGTCGAATATTGTTGTCAATGTTTGTGGCAAATATGTCTATTATTGTATGCTTGATTCCGTGGAGCGACTAAAGGGAATAAATAAATGTTATTCAAAAGTCCGACGTACAATTGAACTCTGCAGTACAATGTGTAATTAGTATTACTCTCTCACGTTCTTGAGAGTAAGTAGGGAAGAGTAACTGTAAACAAACGATATTTACTATCCATTGAAAGCTGAAAATATAGTAAATAATGAAAAGCAACACAAGAATACGCACATACTGGATAAAGTTTTATATATATATATTTTTTTTCACGATAGTAAATATCTAAAATTAGTATCGAAAGAAATTCTTTTTCTTTTTAAACAACAATACGTAGGTGTCTAGAAGAGTTTACGAAACCGTAAAGTAAAATATATAATAATTGATAGGCTGAGAAGTTATTTGAAAATTAGTGAAATATTAAATTTATTTATCAATCCAGCATCTTCGAGATTGAACAAATTTTTGTTCGTAATAACTGAATAGACCGAATAATCGTGGCGATATTGCTAAATAAGAACTGCAAGGTTTCGAGAAATAGTTGTACAATATGTACGGATAAACGTGTGAAAATAAAGTAGGCAGAATGTTGAATGTAGGTTGAGGATTCGCCTAATTAGCGACAGAAACGTTACTTCATCCGTTAATGTTTCTATAATCGGCTGTGAATTGAGTTCTAGCAGATAGAAAACAAATAAAGAACCGTGGCCTGCCGTTTGGATATATTCGACTCGGTTTGACTTTCGTTTGTTTATCCGTAAAAAATAAACGGGCCTCCAAATCCGATCTGTGTATTTTCGTTCTTTTATTAAATTTTCATTGTCGTTCTCGACAATTCATCTCGGATTTTCTATTCTTGCGATCGTAAATAAACGAGGATCACTTCCGGGTAAATATACTCGAGCTGGCCAACAGTGCCAAAACAAATCATTCGAATTCCGCAAAAAATTGTATGTCAATGTTGTTTAAAGATTGTCAAGCTTCTGTGATCATACGCGAATAAACAGCGAATAAACAAACATACGTTCGAATTCGGTGTGAACGAAATCGTAATATCAAATTAGAATAAAAACGTGCGAATACGAGCTTGCGAAAAAAAGAGAGATCGAGAGATTCATCCAGGGACAACCGAGCGATAATAATTTAACAGCATTCGCGGAATCGCGCGCGAATTTTGGCAAAATGCTTTCGTCACCGCGTGGCACCAGTACGTTCACTTAGGGACGAAAGTTACGAAACTTTGGACTCGTACCAGTTGTCATAAGCAGTGGAGACCAAAATAAGAAAGAGAAAATTTTTCTACTGATTTATAAGCATCCAGAAATGGTACGAGTTTCGTTCGAGATATTTCTCAATGTCGTTTGTAATTCGTGTGTTGGGAACAAAATTGAGGGGCTTGGTGCAAGGGCTGGTTTCTCCCTTAAACTTGAGTTTTCTGGTTTTCGTGATAAATGTATGAACATACTTAACAACATTTGTTAAGTTAACGAATATTGTTGAATATGTATACTTAATATTGTAATATTGTCGAATAGTGTGATCTTTAAAGACATATTAGGTAAATATTTTCTAAAGTGGGGGTGTAATGTCTAGAGGGGTTGTGTTAGGATCTAAATTTACAATATGAGAAAGTATGGAGAATTAAAAATCTTTTGTAAAAGTATTTTTTTTTTATCATTGTAAATCTATCACTTGGACTCAGAAATTTTCTCTTTCTTCCAGGAACGCTTGTTGTATTACACTTTTTATCAATTTCTTATCATCTTAAGTTACTTGTATTATAATTACTTGAATTACTTATATTTCTGAACATTAATATATTAATTATGATACTGGACTGATGTTTTCGGATGAAATTTACTTTCTGTGTCTTATTGCAAAAACTATCTTTCGATTGAAATCTACCAGGTCAATGTAATTATTTATTCCCTTCTCTGTGCGTAATTTTATCGATTCGATACCAGTCGAATATCAATTCGGAATATCATTTGTCCGAATACATTTGTCTGGTATTGTACATTCATGAGTCTTCTTTGGTGGATGTTTGAATAATTCATTCAGTATTGGAAAACTGATATTTCTATTAAACTTAGTACATGCAAACTTTTACAATGGAATAAAAAGTCACGCTATAATCATAAATATGCACTTGTAAAACTTGGTCCTCAACTTTTCCCCCTAAATGCAAACTGGGTAAAAAATCAAGGGGAGGTCCAACATTCCAACGTGCACAATTATATAATTAATTTATTCGGAATGAAAAAATAAATTTCATTATTCAATCAGAAGGAATAAATTTTCAGAATATTCTATATCGGAAAAAAAAAACACCACAAACCATAATTTGTTCCCTAACTTTTGTCCTTAAATGTAAATCGAACATAAAATAAAAGGGGGTTCCAACATTCACTTCCCAACATGCACAACAATACAAATAATTCATTCGGAACGAAAAAATAAATTTCATCATTCAATCACAAGAGATAAATTTTACCTTAGAAAAAAAAATGACACTAGTAGATTTCAACCATAATTCGTTCCTTAACTTTTGTCCCTAAATGTAAATCGAACAAAAAATAAAATTTCAACATTCACTTCCCAACGTGTACAATAATATAAATAATTCATTCTGAACGAAAAAATAAATTTCATTATTCAATCAGAAGGGATAAATTTTTAGAATATTCTATATCGGAAAAAAAAAACACCACAAACCATAATTTGTTCCCTGACTTTTGTCCCTAAATGTAAATCGAACAAAAAATAAAATTTCAACATTCACTTCCCAACGTGCACAATACAAATAATTAATTCGGAACGAAGAAATAAATTTCATCATTCAATCACAAGAGATAAATTTTACGTTAGAAAAAAAAATGACACTAGTAGATTTCAACTATAATTCCTTAACTTTTGTCCCTAAATGTAAATCGAACAAAAAATAAAATTTCAACATTCACTTCCCAACGTGTACAATAATATAAATAATTCATTCTGAACGAAAAAATAAATTTCATTATTCAATCAGAAGGGATAAATTTTTAGAATATTCTATATCGGAAAAAAAAAACACCACAAACCATAATTTGTTCCCTGACTTTTGTCCCTAAATGTAAATCGAACAAAAAATAAAATTTCAACATTCACTTCCCAACGTGCACAATACAAATAATTAATTCGGAACGAAGAAATAAATTTCATCATTCAATCACAAGAGATAAATTTTACGTTAGAAAAAAAAATGACACTAGTAGATTTCAACCATAATTCCTTAACTTTTGTCCCTAAGTGTACACCGAGGTAAAAAATAAAAAGAAAAAAAAAAAAAAAAGAAGAAGAAAGAAACGGGGGGTTCACCGCGCGGCGTTACTTTTCAACGGGACGCCGAATTTCGCCATCCCACGCGCCACGTGTTGCCACGGCGTAAAAATAGTCAGGAAAGTCTTGCAGGATTACGTCACTCGATCTCGTTGCCGTTTCGCGGTATCAAAAATTCTCGAGCCGGCCCCACGTGTCAGCCACGGTCGTCGTCCAACGTCTGGTGGTGTGTTCGCGTTTTGCGCGGGTGGTCCACCGCGCCCCTCACCGACGAGGGCGTTCCTCGTAAATCGTTATAATTGCCGTGGTGACCAGCACTACTGCGACCAAACGTTAAAAACGATAGAAATCGTTCGGGCAAGATGGTTCCGACGGTTCTAGGAAAGATTCCACGAAGTACGACACGAACACAGGACACTGTTTGCGGACTTACGTAAGGGAACGAGGATTCGCGTTTGCGAGCTTACGTAATCGGATTTCGTAAGATTCTCGACCGTTTCCGCGCTGATGGTGAAATTGATAACAGATTAGACGCGCCCCGGTGTGTACCATGGTAACTTCGATCTATCGACGATATTGTTACCGACAATCATGTTTTGTTATGACAAAACCGGGTACGTCGGTTGCAATGGATGAATTCTTAACGGGGGTTGGATTGATTCGAGCGATCATTGGAATTTATTCTGCGTGGAAATTTTCGTGAATACTTACTGTAAATACTTGCAAATGTATAACAGTGCTCGTGAGAATTCTATTATTTCGAAATTGTCAATATTTTTAGTTTCATGCCTGGTTTGTAATATAATACTTGTACTCGACAAACTGTATTCTTACGAGGGGAACTTCTACCAAATATTAATCGAACTCTGACCGTTAATGTTTAATTCCTCCTGTTATTGAATCATCGGTGGCTAGTTAGAAAAGTGTGCAATAATTTGAGAAAAAACCAAAGACCCTTTTCGTTATTAACGTTTCCAGACACGAATTCAGAGTACCTCGAGATCGACGAGATTCCATCCTCGTAACTTCTCCTAATCCCAAACACCTAAACTCGAGTTCACCCAATTCGGTTAATATTTCTTCCATCGGTTGAACGAGTAATCGTGTTCGTGTAAAATTGACGAAAAAATTGCGACGTGAGAACGACCAGCGAGAATGAATCGAACAACGACCGTTTGTTAAGGTTTAATTTCTTTTATTATTGAATGACAAAGAGGCTCATTAGGGAAACACGTCCCGTGTCTCCCGAAAAGTTTTCCAAGGGTTTCATTCGCATTGCGTCCACGTCGTGTCGCAATTATAATTAAAGCTCGCTTCGTTTCGTAGCGCCATTAACATAATAACAACGGTATTAGTACGCGAATCGTGGCCGTCGTTACACAACCTTCGTTCGTCTGTCGTCGGAACATTGTTCCGGGTAAACAACGAATTATACCAACGGACACCGGCACACCCGATGTTTGCGATCGCTCAGTGACCGGCTGCCGAATGAAATTGTTTAACGATTTAATTACTAGCCGCAACGTTCGCGCGCACTCGACAATCGGTCGGTGTAACGTTCGCGCTTTCGTCTCTGTTCCAAATGTTTCGAATTGTTGATACCGACGAGCTTTAACGCTTCCTAGCCGCGGAACTTTCCAGCTGCGAGTTGTCGACTCGAAAATCTGCCCAATCTCTGTCTCGTGTTTCACAAACTAGTCGGAGGGGGATAAATTATGAAGGTCCTGAAAGTAATTACTTTATGTCGAGACCTTGGAGAGCTTGACAAAATTCTGCTCACACTCGAGGGAGATATTCGTTATGCTTTAGAGGCTCTATAAAAGGAGCTCTCTTTGGGAATTTAAGGAGGAGAAATTAGTGGATCGATTGTTTCTAAATTATTCAAGTGTGTTTACTGATTATCAAAGAATTTTAAAAAATTTTTTTGTCTGCTTGAAAAAATTCTGGTCACAGTTGAGGGAGATATTTGTTCTACTTTAGAGGCTCTACAAAAGGAGCTCTCTTTGATAATTTAAGGAGGAAAAATTAGTGGATTGATTGTTTTGAAATTTTTCAAGTGTGATTACTGATTATCAAAGAATTTAAAAAAATTTTTTTGTCCACTTCGAAAAAATTTTGGTCACACTCGAGGGAGATATTTGTTCTACTTCAGAGGCTCTATGGAAGAAGCTCTCTTCGGGAATTTAGGGAGGAGAAACTAGTGGATCGATTGTTTCGAAATTTTTCAAGTGTGTTTACTGATTATCAAACAATTTAAAAAAATTTTTTTGTCTGCTTGAAAAAATTCTGGTCATACTCGAGAGAGATATTTATTCTACTTCAAAGGCTCTACGAAAGAAGCTCTCTTTGGGAATTTAGGAAGAAGAAACTAATGGATTGATTGTTTTGAAATTTTTCATGTGTGTTTACTAATTTTCCAGGAATTTTGTAGAATTTTGTTGTCCACTTCGAAAAAATTTTGGTCATACTCGAGAGAGATATTCGTTCTACTTCAAAGGCTCTACGAAAGAAGCTCTCTTTGGGAATTTAGGAAGAAGAAACTAATGGATTGATTGTTTTGAAATTTTTCATGTGTGTTTACTAATTTTCCAGGAATTTTGTAGAATTTTGTTGTCCACTTCGAAAAAATTTTGGTCATACTCGAGAGAGATATTCGTTCTACTTCAAAGGCTCTATGAAAGAAGCTCTCTTCGGGAATTTAGGGAGGAGAAACTAGTGGATCGATTGTTTTGAAATTATTCAAGTGTGTTTACTGATTATCGAAGAATTTAAAAAAATTTTGTTGCGTTAATATAATCTATATTAAACTTGAGAGACTCTCGAATATTCCCTGCAAATACATGACTCTCCAACCCCTTCTTAGTCCTCCTTGGAGTAATTACTGTATTGCAAGAAAAAATTCTGATTACCCTCGAGAAAAATATTTCTTCCACATGGGAGAAGTGTCTTTGAAAATTCTTTGGTAAACTCGTCAATGCAAACCTCCTCCAAATACAAAAAAAAAATACAATTTTCCATCTCTGTCCATCCACGATATCATTTCCCTCCGACGATGGTTCCAAATTGTTTTTAAGACACTTCAGTGTCCCAAGTGTCTTGCACGAAACGTACACGTCGAGTAAAAGTTTCGGAAACTGGTCTCGAGTCCGCTATCCGCGATCCCAAGTGGAATTTTCCCCGTAGATCAGGATTTCAGGGGTGGATGCACCCTTGTTAGCGGGGGCTGGTTCCATCGAGCGCGCAGAAAGGTTAATAACGTAACGAAATCGTCGATTCATTGAGCAGTTATTCGCCTGGGCATCGCGTGGGTCGCGATACCGGCCTCTCTGTCCGTTCAGATAGCAAGCAACATCCCGGATGTTGGAACGATAGCAACCTCTTCCCCCGCATTTCCTCGCGCTCAATACGCATCATCCTCTAAAAACGGCGGAATTTCGCGGCCTTCGCGGCGCGCGTTTTTCCAAACGGGTCACGTGCACGCTGATTGCTCGTCACTTAGGAAGATCGCTACAGAGAATCATTTTTACGCTGGTAGCTTCGTTTCGACGTGTATTGGGTCTTCCACGGGCCCCTAGGTACCAGGAAAGTGGGCCTGGATGTGCATCGTGTTTCCATTTTGAGAAGAAGACTTGGAGATTACCTTACTCCCAATTTGATGGAAATTTTTCAAATTTTAGCATTTGTGATAAATTGTGGAAGAAATGGACCCTGAATGGTACATTCAGGGTTGTGAAAGTAATTTTACCTCTGAAGAAACATTCTAATCTATTCGAATACACTAGTCCCAATTTATGTAAGTTTGGTTCAAACATAATAGAGAAGTATCTCGCTAGAATTTTGTAAATTTCAATATTTGTGATAAATTATGGAAAAAATGGACCTAGAATGGTACTTACTCAGTATATTCCTCGTGAAAGTAATTTCACCTCTGAAGAAACATTCTAACCTACTCGAATACACTAGTCCCAACTTATGTAAATTTGGTCCAACCACAATAGAAAAGTATCTCGCTAGAATTTTTAAAATTTCAATATTTGTGATAAATTATGGAAAAAATGGACCTAGAATGGTACCTACTCGGTACACTCCTCGTGAAAGTAATTTCACCTCTGAAGGAACATTCTAACCTACTCGAATACACTACTCCCAACTTATGTAAATTTGGTCCAACCACAATAGAAAAGTATCTCGCTAGAATTTTTAAAATTTCAATATTTGTGATAAATTATGGAAAAAATGGACCTAGAATGGTACCTACTCGGTATATTCCTCGTGAAAGTAATTTCACCTCTGAAGAAACATTCTAACCTACTCGAATACACTAGTCCCAACTTATGTAAATTTGGTCCAACCACAATAGAAAAGTATCTCGCTAGAATTTTTAAAATTTCAATATTTGTGATAAATTATGGAAAAAATGGACCTAGAATGGTACTTACTCGGTACACTCCTCGTGAAAGTAATTTCACCTCTGAAGAAACATTCTAACCTACTCGAATACACTAGTCCCAACTTATGTAAATTTGGTCCAACCACAATAGAAAAGTATCTCGCTAGAATTTTTAAAATTTCAATATTTGTAATAAATTATGGAAAAAATTGACCTCCCTCTCGATACGCATTATTCTCTGAAAATGGTGGAATTTCGTTTCCTTTGCGACGCGAGTATTTCCAAACGGATCATGTGGACGCGGGTTTCTCGTCGTGGGAGATCTCTATCGGGAAATATTTTCAACCTTGTAGCATCGTATTGGCGAGTATTCGGACTTCCGCGGGCCCTCGGGAACCAGGAAATTGGAGCTGGATGTGTATCGATTGCGTGGATCGGGGAAAAAGATTTTCCGTACCACGGACCGGGCGATGTTACGGCTAGTTTCGCTTTGGTTTTCATCGCGTTCGTTCTACACTGATTGGAGGAAGGTATTGGAACTACTCGCGAGCACGACGAACAATTTTCTCGAGATCTTGCGCACGTGGTCGAACGAATGGGTTAAGAACGTGTTTCGGTTAATTGTCTTGATAGATTTGGTCAATTTTGACGGAAATATGAATTTTTTTAATGGCACGAGAAAATGAGAGCAAATGGTAGGGAGAGATAGTTTTTTGGTAAATTTTGACAAAAATGTGGGTTCTTTGTGGTATGGGAATATGAGAGCGATTATAGCAAGAGGAGATGGCTTTTTGGTAAATTTTGATGGAAATATGAATTTTTTTTAATGGTACGAAAAAATGAGAGCAAATGGTAGGGAGAGATAGTGTTTTGGTAAATTTTGACAAAAATGTGGTTTTTTTATGGTATTGAAATATGAGAGGGATTATAGCGAGAGGAGATGGATTTTTGGTAAATTTTGATGGAAATATAGATTTCTTAATAATGGAAAATTTGAGTGATTGAAACGAGAGAAACAGATATGAGTATTTAGGTGAAGAGAACAAATGTTAGTATATATTGAGAGAATCGATAGTTGAATAAATTTTGTACGACCGAATTGAGAACTTAACGACACGTGACGTGTTACCGAGAAAACGTAATTGTGTCAAAAATTTGTCGATCAATTTGAAGTTTAAAAGTAACCGTGTAGCTACATCTTTCCTCGCAATTACAAAAATCCACAAAGATTAAAAGCTCGTGTCTCTTCCTAATTTACAACACGATTTTTACGACTATTTAACACGGAATAAAATTTAGACACGGTATAAAGTACAAACAACAACCTAGGACGCTATTACGTAAATCTTTTTTAATAGGTTTTAGCGGGACAGATTTAACTTTTTCGAATGTTTACACAATCAGTTTGCATCAACGTCTTATGCAACCTATTCGATCATTGTATTCGTCTACGTGAATTTTTGCATCGACAATAACAATAAACAGTACCATTGTTTCTTACAATGTTAGTGAAACTTAACAATTATACTTTTATTACCATTTTTAACCGTAGTTCTCTTTAACAATAATTGAAAAGTCATGATACTATAAAAAAAAATATTTTTTATTATATCCATACTAAGAAAATTATTGTACAGACATGTTAATTCATAGGATATCCTACTTGCCTTATATGAAAAGTGTCACGACGAATTGTCAACAATTTTTCTAATTTTTCAATTCAAATTTTTCAATTCTATTTTATTTTCAAATTCTTCGGAATCTTGAATAATTCAAGTATCTCGAAGTCTTGTCGTGAGATCACTTCGCATATTTCAACCATACTATTCAATTGATAGAAAATTTCGCCACTCGTGATAAATTATGAAAAAAAAAAATGGACTTCGAATGGCACTTAATGGTACTTCTCGTAAAAATAATTTCACCTCTTCTGAAAGAGTGTCGTACCCTCCTCGAAGACACTAGTACCAACTTATGTTCGGTTCGACTACAATAGACAATGTATCCAATTAAAATTCTTCAAATTTCTACACTCGTGAGAAATTATGCAAAAATATCAAAAATGGTCCTCGAATGGTACCTGCTCTATACTACGTTTCTCGTAAAAATAATTCCACCTACTCCAAAGAAACGTTCCGATCTACTCGAGCCAAGTAGCAAACACACTTTCTACACTCGTGAGAAATTATGCAAAAATAACAAAAATGGACCTCGAATGGTACCTGCTCTATACTAAGTTTCTCGTAAAAATAATTCCACCTACTCCAAAGAAACGTTCCGATCTACTCGAGCCAAGTAGCAAACACACTTTCTACACTCGTGAGAAATTATGCAAAAATAACAAAAATGGACCTCGAATGGTACCTGCTCTATACTAAGTTTCTCGTAAAAATAATTCCACCTACTCCAAAGAAACGTTCCGATCTACTCGAGCCAAGTAGCAAACACACTTTCTACACTCGTGAGAAATTATAAAAAAATAACAAAAATGGACCTCGAATGGTACCTGCTCTGTACTAAGTTCCTCGTAAAAATAATTCCTCCTCTGGAGAAACGTTTCGATCTACTCGAGCCAAATAACAAATTCTCGATCCCGATAGAGGCCCCCTCGGGGATCCTGGGGGCCCTTTTTCGACAGCGAAGGAATTCCAAAAGGGCGAGCGAAAAAACGGGCAGCGGTTTAGGGACCAGAGAGGACGATGCGGGGATCGATTGAAACTAAACCCAGCTATACCTATTCCTAGCTTGGGTTCCGCTCAATTAGCTCGTAGTAGAGACAAAGGGGCTACCGACGATTTTGGTAGTCGACGATGGGCCTAAATTTTTCTTTTTCTTCGTTCTCTGCCGACTTTTAGGGACAACGGTCCCTTCCCGATAGGGAGACGCCGTTTACGCAAGCTGTAATTTTTTTTTTGCGAGTATTCGCACAATACACGCTAGTCCAGAGTAAAATGAAACTAGATACGTTATACCGGAGCTTGAAATAACGAAGGGTGGAGCAAGAACGTTGAAAATTATCCTACTTGGAATTTCTTATTTCTTTAATTTTTGATCCCGGTACGTACTTCATTGCAAGCACTTCCTATCTTTTTTTTTATTTCTTTTTTCCTTGCGTACTTCGTAACGATAAAAATTGAAGAGAAACCAACGCTCGGTTTGAAGTACAATTTATTGGACATTGAAGAGATTAAACAAGGATGTGTTCCTCTCGGAGAATTCCGCAGGAGAATCACGGAGAGAGGGACTGTATAATTCTGGAATTAATTATTTCGAAGCGTACGTGGGTGAATTTAAATACGCGAGTTGTGTCCGCGAATAAAATTAACAAACTTTACGGTCCGACGCTTCTCTGTGTCGAGACACTCGACGGATACCCCACACAGGGAAAAGTGTTTACAGATAAACACACTTTCTACCAAATCTATTCAAACACGTTTCTTTCAAACACGAGCAAACCTCCGCGCAACATTTTTCATTTATGGTAGAATTGATAAAGAAACTCTCGGACCAATCGCTGGAAAATTTATTACAATCGTTACCCTTGAAAATTTACCAAAATTAATGGAAACATTAGGGTCCAATAATTTCGATTCACTCGTTCCAAAAATGTCGATTTTCTCGTTCAAAAAATGTCGATTCTCTCGTTACAAATAATATACAATCTCAGGTACATTTAGTGCAAGAATCCCTTCGATTCGGTATTTTTTTCCCGCGGTGTTTAAAATAATAAACAAAGTTTGATCTCGGGAGTGAAACGCGACAGGAAGAATGCAGTTTTCGCGTTCGTCGGTTCGTGATCGTTGAATATTTCGAAATCGTGGCACGTTGTCCCTTTCACCAATGGATCCGATTCCTCCTCCCATATTTTAACGACGAACGGGCCATTCGACCGGTCGTAGAAAATAAAACTGACCGTGGTCGATATCTTGCGAAGCTATTCACCGCGGCCTAGAATTTCCGCGAGCGTCCCTTTGTTTTTCCCGTCCTTTTCACGTGCCGTGGCCGGGACACTTGTTTTTGCGGCAACCGAGCGTGAAACTGGACGTGCTTTCGAAGTCGGTGAGTAATGTTACCCGCAATCCCGCGTGCCCTCCCCCTCCCCCCCTCCCCCTCCCTTTTACCGTACGCGTTACGAAGCGCTATAACAGAAACACCCATAACCTCTCAACGAACCGCACCGCGTGCTTCGATTTTATCGTCATTAAGCCTTCATTCTATCACGGATCGATCAAATGTACCCGATCGTCCCTTGAGAACGATCGAAGAAAGCACAATTGGAAATCAAGATGAATTCGCGCTCGCCAATCCGCCATTTTCTAGAATCGAAGTGACGCGAATCGTGATCTGTGTCAGGTCTACGTCTACGATGAAAATTTACTTATTTTGGAGAATATTCGGTCGCTTTAACGACGAAATTTGACAAGGAATGATAATTTTTTTTTTTTTAATATTTTTGTTAGTTTCTTCGGTTCGTTTAATTGTTCAAAAGTAGAGGAGATTTTTATCGATCAGTTTCGAGTATGACATGATTTGGACTTTTCCAGGAGGGTACAGTAGCTTCTTTTTCCATGTATGTATCCTTTCGAGTCCTAAGTCGAAAATAACGAGTTCGTTGTATCGATTTTAGGAAGACAGACGATACTCAGGACAGTGAAAGGAGAGATTATTTTAAATATTTTAAATTTTCAGTACACGAGTATTTTCGATTTATTTTCTAATGCTGTGGCAACTCTGGATGCTTCTTTTAGGGAAAATAATAATAATAATAATAATATTGGGAAAGTGATTTCGTTTTTCAAAATGGAGAATATATAATTTAATGAAATGTTTATACGCTCTAAAAAAATCGTGTTCCATTTTCACTAAAAAAAAAAGAAATGATTTTCCGAACAATCTAACATTAGCGAAATGGAAATGTGAAAAAAAGTAATTTGATATCGAATAGGTTAATTACAGATTAATTAACCTATTCGATACCCTATTAGATAACCTATTCTGTATAGAAATAAAAGAGACGTTGATCAATGTTGTTTATTACCGATGGCTAAGAGTATCCCTGGAATAACCGACGAATTTCAGCTGGAAGATAGTTCATTCCACGACGCCATGTTTTCTCGTTTGAGAATCAGAATCCTCGACAGCAGCGGGCTTCCGACGATACTGAAACC
Organism: Ptiloglossa arizonensis; assembly: GCF_051014685.1. Lineage (NCBI taxonomy): Eukaryota > Metazoa > Arthropoda > Insecta > Hymenoptera > Colletidae > Ptiloglossa > Ptiloglossa arizonensis. The sequence goes on from NC_135051.1 coordinate 20,032,082, forward strand.
TTAGAAGCTGTCGGCGTCCTTGGCAATCTCGAGCTCATCCTCACTGTTGCTTCTAACAGTCCAGAGAAACCAGCAGTGGAGTCGGAATGTGGATATCGAACGAAACGAAATTATTATTATTATTATTATTCCAACCTTTTTATTACACTCACACACGAGTATCGGGACACTATACCCTTTGTAATAGAAAAAGGTGAATACCATTTCGATAGCTACTAAGTTCTCTCTCTACACTTTTTCGATGTAACTTTTCGATATTATTTTCAACAATTCGAACTATGGTTCTGTACAAAAAAAAAGAAAAATTTCAATTTCTGTTCCAAGATGGCATAACTCCTCACTAATTTAAACAGATTCACCTGTACAAAATATCAGAGGGAACATTTCCTCGAGTTTTCCGATAAGTTTACAATATATTTAAATTTTCTCTCGATTGACAAGTAACGTTATCAATCATGGATCAAAGATAAATTTCAAGATCCTGAAATTTATTTGTACAACAGAATATGAAGCTCGATGTAATTACCTATTGTATTCCTTCGTACTCGGGAAAGTTAGGTTATGTTCGACGCAGTTCTGTCGCTCGACGCATCGAACTCTTATTTCCGGTGTACACTCGTGCACTGTAAGTGTTCGCGTACGATCTCGATACACCGTGTACACTGTGCACGATTTAAAAAAAAAAGTCACGGTTCTGAACTCTTGGATTCCGCGAAGAGTCAGCAACCCGTGAAATAAGTCAATTTACCTCCGCAACAATTCTTTCCGCGAATACAGGGACCAGCGGTCCCCGGGGTAACGTATTGGCCGAATCGTTCGCAATTAAAACTTTCCTTCTGCTTCTTCGAACCCTTAGCCTGGAAATCCAAACTCCAGAAAGATCCTCGAAACGGCCGAGAACATCGCGCGGATGATTCCTTAAGGACTTGGCGAACTAGACTTGGTACACTTGACTCGAGTATCGGGCATTGGTGGAAATAATGCTAGAAAACGAAAGGGCGGGCTAAATTTCTCGGAAACGTGGCCTTTGTCGGATTCGAAAGAAGGAGAATGATTCTTGCACCACCTGCGAAAGGCTAGTCTCTCAGGAGCAACGAAGTCCTCTCGCTAACGATACTATTCAAGGGCTTGCCCTACGGTGCTCGTCCAGCCGTGCTTAAGCATATTTGACGGGTGAACTGCTCGCTTGAGAACCTTTGGTGTCACTTTTATTGCCGGACTGGCCATATAGAGGGTAACGTTATCGTACACCAGAAATTGAACATGGTTGAAATTATTAATTAATGTCTCTCGTTTAGGGTAGTCCGGGATCGATCGTACACGGAGCGAACATTCTTTGAATATTGATGTTAAAATGTGTCCATACTGATCATTTGGACATCTGTCCAACTGATTTCTTTTTGGATAGAGTATATTGAGTTTAAAAAATTATTAATTAATGTCGGCCGTTTTTGATAGTTTAGGAACGCTCACGCATGGAGTGAAAATTGTTTGAATATTGATGTTAAAATATATTCGTATTAGCTGCAAAAATTCTGTTTAATTGATTTTTTTTAGGGGGGTAAAGTTCGTATTTAAAAAAAATATACACATCGCAAATAACCGACGAAGGATCTTGTAGTCTTTTTAGGACTAGGTAATTGTCATACGAGAGATAAGTGAAATAATGAGACCCCAAGTAACGCCTTCTGCTTTTTTTCAACCGAGCGGTAAAATTACCTACGGATATTAAAATAAGACATACCTAACCTATTTTCGATACTATCCTCTACTTTCCCTTCTATCGTCATTTCCATTAAATAATATTTACAGAAGAATATTTGCTATAAATGTCCTCCATAGAATTCGAAGAACAAAGATACAGGTGCGACACCTGGTAAGACAAGTGCAAATTAATTTAAATGAGTCCATACCTAACCTATTTTCGATACTATACTCTACTTTCCTTTCGATCGTCGTTTCCATTAAATAATATTCAAAATTACAATTTCGATTCTTTGTTAACAAGGCTTGACCCGAGAATTCGATCCCAGTTGTTCGTTCCGGTCATTTGTAGGAGCCACTGGTAAATAACCCTAATTCGAACGTAAGCCTCGCGAAACGTCCCTGGCACCGAGAGGCAGCGAGCATTACCGACGTTGAAGGAACTCGTTTCCGAGAGCAACCGATTGATTATTAAATTACCGGTCCCGGGTACGTGCAAACAATAAATCATCGATACTAAACGAACCATCAACAGCCATCGATCATCCGGCGCGCAAGGTTGCCGCGTATATTTCTTCCCCGTCGGGACGAAAAACTTAAAACGAACGTACGCGGTGTTCCGATTTCATTAACTTCAAAACGATGACTGGTAACGAGCGCGCGCAGGCTATTACCATAAATCAAAACGGTAGATACAACGGAGCACCGCGTCTGGCCCGTCTATTTTGTTCGTCTTTAATATACCCAGGCCACGGTGTACCGGAAGATTATTTCCCTGGCGACTATTATTCTCGATTATTCCCGGAGCGGAGCTATCCATCCCCACCACCGTCCGCTCTGTCTCCCCCTGACGCCGCCAGAGTGCGCGAAACGTCTTCGCGGTCTTCGGCTATCTTCACGTTGAACGAACGAGACATAACGAAACCCGAGCGCCGACTATGGCCGCGTTTCAAAGAAGCGTCAGGGATAAGGCCGGACGGATGGAAATGGAAAGTTTCATCAGCCGTAGTGGGATTGGATGGCGGTGACAGGAGTCTGGAAACGGTGGACCGGGGGAGGGGAGGACACGAACGACGCGCGACACTGGAAAAGGAGAGAGATCTAACCACCCCACCCCCACTCCCCCTTCTCACCGTGCCTTCGCTAAAAAAACCCTTGGAAGCGGTTTCTTTGTCTCGGTCAGCAGACAACAATGTACCTCCGTCGGTCCCGGGATACCTTTTCTGCTGGTTTTTTTTTTTTATGTTTCTTTTCTTTTTTTTTGAGGATTTTTTATCGCAAGAAAAAATATATATGTATGTATGTGTGTGTGTGTGTATATATCGTCAACCGACGTGACGATTCTCTCTCTGTTTCTCTGTGTGGATCTTCTTGCAATCGAAGGGTTGATTCTCCAACCCTACCCAGAACTGATCACCCCCTCCGGGCGAGGAGAGCGCTGCGGGGGAAGTTCTTGAATTCGACGTTCCTGGATTATCGAAGTTGGATAAGTTTCGCGGGCTGAAGTTGTCCGGGGATTGAAATGGCATTACGGGTGAAGTTAATATCAAGGGAAGATTCTTTGGACACGTTGGGATCAGAATTTTATCGATTGCTACACCGATGGTGTTAGGAGTGGGTTTAGCGTTCGCAGAGTCGTTGTTGATTGTACGTTTGGTAATTTGGAAAGTCTACTCGTAGAGAAAGTTGGACTTGTATTTTTGGCAGTGTTCAGGAGGCTTTGTTTAGCTTCTGTTTAGAGCGTATCTTACTAATTGTTTATCCAGGTTATGGTATTTGTTTTCTCGTTGTACTTTGAAGCTAAAAACACGAGTTCTAGACATTAGGGGCACTTTGTTAGCTAAAGACTTCTCTAGTTAGGATTTAATTCCTTTTGTTTGATAAAAGAGACTACACGAAGTCAGTAGGCCATATTGTATTCCATGGAGCTGTACCAGACCTAAACCCCCTCATCTACCTAACCTAGATAAACTAGAACGTTTATCGAATATTCTTTGACTCGATACGAAACCTTAAGAATGCTTCGAAGTTAACTTTAACACACTCATCCACTTTCAATAGATACCATTTCCTCCTCATCCTTCTCCAGTAGTCCATTTCATTTTTATTACCCATTCTTTTTTTTTTACATACGTATTTTCGAGGTTAGATCAGCAAAGGGCAAATTAATTTACGAGTAGTTGTCCATTCTGACAATTCTCCATGAATATTCTAGGCAAAAGGCAAATTAATTTACTAGTAATTGTCCATTCTGACAATTCTCCATGAATATTCTAGGCAAAGGGCAAATTACTTTACGAGTAGTCCATTCTGACAATTCTCCACGAATATTCTATTCAAAGGGCAAATTACTTTACAAGTAATTGTCCATTCTGACAATTCTCCGTCAATATTCTAGGCAAACAAACCTCTGATGATCCAGCAATTGTAAAAAGAAGTCCTAAAAGAAGTAAAAATCGCCCCCTTTGGCAGCGTTGGAATCTTCTACTCGAAGATTTCGAGCGTGGTCTTTCACGGTGTATTCACCGTCGCGAGGCGTGTTCCTTTGTCGCGCATCGAGGACCATTCCGGGAAGAAAAGGAAACTGCGCGTGACGCGGCGTCGCTAATTGGCGCGTGGTTCCGTGGCCAGTGTGGTGGTGGTAGTGGTGGTGGTGGTGGTGGGGGCTACTCGCTTCCGTCGAGTCGCCGATAAGTCACGTGGTTTATGTTCACCGGTCCTCCGCGTCGTCCGCGGCCGCGACAGCTTTACGAGGATCTCGGCGTGGAAATCTGCGATCAGGTTCTCGGCTAGTGGTGGGGATGAGCGCGGGAATTCCTCTCGTCTCTCACGGTTAATGACAGTACCTCGCGCGGTCTACGGGGCCTCACTCGCTATCGCCGGTGAATTAGGCACGCGGTTCTTCGGCGTATGATTAATCGCGTTGGTCGGGTCGTAAGTCACCACTGTTTTCCCATTGCGATAAACTCTCGCCTTCGAAGGCCGGTTTTTCACGTTGCTCGCATTAAGCCTTACCATTACGCTGGGATAATAATGTTGGAATCTGGTTTTTCAGGACGGGTAAATCTTTATCCGGCGGACGACAAATTGACTTTGTATTCCACGAGAGTCACACTTGGACATTCTTACGGTCTTGTCCTTCGTCCTTCGTCGGAGAAACTCGCTTTACTCTTCGCTGTGAAGTTGTTACTTTTTTCGTCGAGATTCGTGCGTGTTCTCGTACAAGGTGTTTACGCGGAGAGTCGACGTATTTGGACAATTTCAAATATAGTCGTCGCGGTTGTGTACAGTTATTCCACTTTCTTTGAGACGACTATTATCTTATTTTACTCCTTTTATCATCGTAGATCTCGTTCGTCAAAAGACAAAATTCTCTAAATGAAACTCGTGCTTCGAGCTTTTATATATTATTCTTGTGTCTTTTTTTGTTCTGTTTGGACTTGAAAGAAATCTTGTATTCAGGACTGTTCATCGATACAATACAATACGTATTCTCTGTAAATAATATATAATCTCATATCGATTTAGATTTTTCTTTCTTTTCACATAAGATAGTTTAATTTAAACGAAAATCTCTCTTGAAAAATGTACGTACACTTTTCGATCTTGGATATGTATGATACATAAATCTATGCACAAGAATCTGGAAAATCGGTGGTATTATTTTGTTTCTCATTGGGTGAAAAATGACTCGAGACACCCTGTATACACTGTGTACACACCCTGTACACACTCTGGTGGCCTCCAATAATTCGATTAGGTCGAAAGTAAAATACTTAAAGCAAACATTAATGCGTGGGGGGTGGACTGGGGATATTTAGTTATGCAGCTGAACGAGCATTGTACGAGGGAGAGTCTCGAAGATAGGGAGTTCTTTCCGAGAAGCATCTAGAAGCCAGATCTTCATTGGGTCTGATTGGTTCGATGAATGGAGTTTATCCCCAAGGCGTTCACTTTCGATGGCGTGCCTTGCTACGAGCCACCCACAGCGCCTTGGAGATTTTCTCTCGAGCCTTATTACCATCGCTTTTTGCGCTTTGATGTCGGTCTCCTAATTATTTCGTCGCTGCTATACAGGGTGATTCGATCAACAACGAACGAAAATTTACGGCTTAGTTCTTGTGTTCCACGGAACAGAGAAAAAACTCCTGGAAAATATTGAGCCAAGTTTACCCTCTCGGAGGACACACATGCAAGCGTGTGTGTGTGTGTATTGCAACAAATGTGTTCAGGTGCAGAAATATTTTAAAGTGGGTAATTTTCCACAACTCTGCAATTTTCCACTGTATTTTAAAACGTGATTGTATAATTCATCAGCAGCTACCCGATGAAAACGCTCCTCAAGGATGTTACTTTTAATTTCAGCACTGTTCGCAATAAAAGAGGTTCTTTAAAATTCTACGGTAATATTTAATTAAGGAATTAATTGGATAGAAACTACTCCTTTGTAATTTACGCTACCATTAAATATTAACGACCAGGACCATCCGGAGGCATCTATTGTGTTATGATACTCTTAATGGACAATATATTCTGCGGACAGGAGGGGTCAGAAAGGACCCCACCAACGGATACCAGGGTTAAGTGGATCAAGGGGCATACCCCTTGATATACATTGCCCAATGTAGCTCGATCGTGCACTGATGAAATAAAAACATTAAAGTACTCTAGGGATATCTACCGACACAGGATCAACGTAATATTCAACAATCTTAAAACGTTAAAACATTCTTCTCTAAACTGTACACTCATAGTCTTGGACGTCAAGTCCCGTAACGCGAAGAACTCGTGCTTTTAAATCTACGATACGACGAGAGGGCCAAGGAAATGCAAAAGCAACTAGAGTATCCATCGTGACAACTATGGTAGCTTAGATCGTAGCAAAACAATACACGATGACACGATTGGGACACTGAAAAATGCCTGTTGAAGATCGAGTGGAATACACGGTTCACACGGCACCGAAATATTTCAACGAACGATTAAAGAAACCGTAGAGCAATTACGGATGCAGGTGGGGTCCACGAGGTTTAATCAGTGTCGTTTCGTTTCGTCGAGAAAAGTCGCGCGTGCCACTCGGACGCGTATCTCGGGCTTTCAATTAACTCGAGTCGTCGTAACGAAGCTCGTTTATTACCCTCCTCGAGATTCGACCCGAGGCTCCTCGCCGCGGCTAGAGTACGAACCCATTTTCGATCCTGACCCCGGTCGTTGCGTGGCGTAGGTGGGGAGGGGCTTGAGAGGTGAACAAAGATAGGTGGGGGAGGGATCGTTGCTGGAATCCTAATGCAATTGCGTCACGAGAGAGGATTAAGTCGCATCGGTCGGCCGGCCGTGGTCTATTGTTTCTTGAAAGGATACCGGTCGGCGATCTTAAGATTAATAGTAATTGCGGAATTCGAGTACGATCGGTCTCCGATAGGGGCGCGCGTAAACCGCGAGCACGGTGCCTCGCGGGTTCATTTTCGTAATAGGACGTGTCATGGCGGTGTAGATCGCAACGATAATGACGCACTCGGCCCCGTCCATTGTTCCATGAACGTTGATCGTGCGTGTTTTCATATCGAATTAGCTAGTCCATGGGAGTGGACGAACGCGGATAACATGCGAGGATGCACGGTGATTCTCATAAACACGGGGTAGCTTCGAGAGTTGAAGTCAATTTTGGGATCGGATTGATTCGTTAACGAGTCATGGGAAATTGCAATAGGGTAGGAAATTTGAAAGATTGTGAGCGGCTCTGGAATGGGTGAGTCAAGGTGTTGGGGAATTCTTCAGTGTTGATTTTGGTAAACTCTTATCGAGTAGGAGATCTTGAGTCGATTTTCTTTGTTACTTCTTCAGTGATGGGTCATAGCATAGCTTTCTTCGATTGTGAGGATCTCTAGAATGTGAGAGTCAATATATTAGGGAATACTTCAGTGTTGATTTTGGTAAACTCTTATCGAGTAGGAGATCTTGAGTCGATTTTCTTTGTTATTTCTTCAGTGATGGGTCTTAGCATAGCTTTCTTCGATGGTGAGGATCTCTAGAATGTGAGAGTCAATATATTAGGGAATACTTCAGTGTTGATTTTGGTAGACTCTTATCGAGTAGGAGATCTTGAGTCGATCTTCTTTCTCTCAAGATAGCTTTCTTTGTTGAATAAGCAGGCTTTTCTCTGTTGGGAATTGGTTTAATTTTTAATCCGGTGATGAATTTTTTATTTGCTCTGGGTAGATCGCCTCTGGTCATATTTTATCGGTAGGTCTTGAGTCGATTTCCTGTGCTATTCCTATGGTGACTGGTCCCAAAGTAGCTTTCCTCGATATTGTATAGTCAATCTTTCCCCCTTTGCGAATCACTTAATACAAGGAGAAAATTTCTTTCGGTTCTGACTAGCAAGAGAGACACTCAACGAAAAATATTTGTTTCCTTATTTTCTCTTAACGAGTATCGCGTCTCTTCTTATGAAAATCAATCTTAACTCGTAATTAGTCTTTCTTATTTACAGTATCTGCAAACATACCTTTTGGTGTTCTCACAATACAGAGTCGGGTACATAAATAATTTTAGAACGTGTAGTTACAGCCTCTTGACGAGGTGCACGATACGTCATAACAGGATGCTTCGACGTTTCGCGGAGGAAAAGTCCTAACCGCGGCTTTACGAGGTACTATAATTCTGACCATCGGTGCTGGCACGTTCCCAAGAATCGGCCAGCGGCTAGATGCTCATTCGGATAACCGGCTAATGCCAAGGTTTACGCTCTTTTTCGTCGACGAATAGGATAGCAATCATCGCGGCGGGCCAGCTCGAAGACGCCTCGACCCCGAATCGAGTAATTGGATATCCGAAGTCGAGCCGTATAATGAAGAGATTATGCGTGCTTATGAAAGATAAGAATCCGTTTGGATCATCGCGCGAAAGGTATCCAGGGATCGCGATTCGGCCTTAAATTTTCGCGAATCGGTGTTACTTCGATGTATCCCTCCCCCTTTACCCCCTCCAGTTTTTTTCTTTTTTTTTTTTTTTTTTTTTTACTTTGCTCGGAACTCGCAGCGTGAAATTGGTCCGATAGCGGGTCAGACCTGAGTCGACCTCGTAAGTCGAAGTTTCTCGTAAAAGGAGGACTGTAAACCACCGTCGTAAAGGAACTAACGGGAAGATTCCGAGTCGGTAATAAATTTGGGGAACGTTGCGTGACGACGATGTTGCGCAGCCGACGAATTGCGTCGAAACATCGGTAATTGTAAAATTGTAACGTAAACAACGCGCCAAGACGAGGAAACTTGAGGTAAACGAACTTCTCACGTGTCTGGAACAGCGAGTTCGAGATCGTTAAAGTCGAAGGAAGCTGAAGTATAATATTTGGGATCGTTAAAACGAGATGCTACAGTACGCGAGTGAAAAGATTGCATTTAGAGTCCCGGCGGGTTCTAGCCATTAAGGGGCGCCGTTTCGGCGCACAGGTGATAAATATATGTATATACTTTTCGCACGTGAGATGGTTCTTGAAGGAATGAAACTCGCTACAAGTTCAAAATGCAATCTTCTCAGGCGCGTACTGTAGAAGTGCACGTGACTGAACGAAACATAGAAAAATTCTTGTGCAATAGAACAAGTTCATCTTTCAGAAACTAATAAGCAGACTTCAAGATGGCCTGTGAAGGAATAGAACTCTCCAGATGCAATCTTCTCGGGCGCGTACTGTAGAAGTACACGTGGTGAAATAAAATATAGAAAAATTCTTGTTCAATAGAACAAGTTTGTCTTTCTGAAACTAACAAACACACTCCAAGATGGCCTCTTCAGAGGATTCTCCACGAGTCCAAATGCAATTTTCTCGAACGCGTACTGTACAAATGCACGTGATCGATTAAAACGTAGGAGGATTGACGTTGAAACGACGTCTAGGGGGATAATCTTTTAGAAACTAACGAGTAGATCTCAAGTCGGTTTGATAAATTGGAGAAGGGTTGCGTGACTCCGTAGAAACATCGCTAATTGTGAAATTATAACATAGACGCGATAAATCAAGGGGACATGAAAGTGAATGAACTCCTCGCGTGTCGGGGGCGAACGACACGTGTTTGAGACAGCGCTGAGGAGGATCATCTGCTTGGGGATTCATCCAACACGTTCGGAAGATAGTAATCTTGCTACGACAAATTTCATCAGCATATTTCGCACACGAATTGAAACCGTGCCGGTGTTAGTTACACGTAGGTGTGAATGAAATACTCGAACGTTTGGCATGAATGAACTTCTCGCGCGTCAGGTGCGAGTGACACGTGTTTGAGACAGCGCCAGAAAAGATCGAGTGGCTGTTTGGGATTCAGGTTCGGTTTCAGGTGCTCGAACAGTTTTCGGAAATGTAGATGGGGTTTTTTTAGCGCGTGGTGGCACGCGGTATGTGTGTGGCGTGCACGCGATGTGATTTAGAAGCGAGTTAATTTCTTACTTGGAATTCAACGATTCACCAGAGAATCGATAAATAAGGAATGCAAGAGTACTAGACACTTGGGAATTGGCACGAGTTCGTTAAAGAATTTCAGTTTACAGAATTTCATCGATTTTAATTTCTTTTCCTCCTTGATAAGCGGGATGATTGATCCAATGTATTTCTTTGAGATCTGAGGAAGAAGATTGCAGGTGTTTGAAAATTACTATAAAATACCAGAATCAAATTTACAAGGGTTTAAAAAATATTTATTTCTCCACTTGCAATACAATTAATTACTCCTATTCTATAATAAATCCTATTCTATTCTTTCGAAATTCTTTTAATATAATGATTCCCATATAGTTTCAAGCTTCGATTGGCAAATAGATACAGCTATTATTATACAGAGTGTCTCGGTTGAAAGACACCACCTACACCAAAAATATACATTTTCCTAGTAAAAAAATATGAATAATCTCGAAGAAAACTTGAAAAAAATGAGAAGAAAAAATTTCTCTGTTTCAAAATCGTTCAAATTACATTACAAATATGTTTCGAATATTTGAAAACGTAGATGATTTATTCTACTAGGTGATCCACCAATATTCTACCAGATACTAGGTTGAGGCATCCTGTATAAATAGAAACAAATTCCTAATACTTGACCTAATCTATAAATCCTAAAAGAATAGTTCTATAGTTCTATAGTTGCATTAATTCATAGTTGTATTAGATTTTTAAATCGTTGTCAGGTGTTGTTCTTTTCATCGATTTAAATGAAACGTTCACGCACGAACGTCGATAAAATTTCACCGAAGTGAAATTCATTGTCGCGCCGGGGTTGCGTTTTATCAGCGAAAAACGGAGAAAAACTCTACGCACATTTAATATTTACACCAAGAGGCGCCGTGGCGCGGCAGAAAGTGCTCCATAAAATATTAAACTTGCCACGTTCCCCGGGTCCCGTCTGTCCGGTTAAGAGTTCGAAGTTAACACCACGTCTCGACCCATTTACCAAGCCGAGAGTGGTCGCGCTCGTTTATATTCTCGGCGAATTCTAACGAACTCGGAGCGAACATTCAAAGAAATTGACGTAGAAATCGTAACCGTTTTCGCGTTACAACACAGTGGTAACGCTTGAATTAACTGTAACGGCCTAAAACCAACCGGTTCGTGGCAATCCGTTCTAATAACCCGAATTGCTCAAATTTACGAGTCCCAATTCGTCCGCGAGACGTTGTCAACAGGGGTGCGTGTGCAATCTTCGATTCACTCGAGGTGGAAAACTCTTCACTTTTACGGAGTATTACGGAGTAACGGAAATTTCTTAAGGGCAAACATTTTTGCAAGTGTTTGAAAACAATCTCCAGGGTTTCGTGTGTCTATATGATGTCTAGTTATTCCAAGTAGAATACCTTTTGTAGAGGTTTCTGGTAGAGGGTGGATCTGGTATTTGGTTGTGATGTAGTGGAGTGATATTGAAGAAAACTTAAAAAATGAGAAAATATTTAAAAGAAAGAAATATTCAATATTTGATATTGAACTATAGCAATGCAAACGAGCTACAATTAAAAATCTTTGTAGATGCTGTAAAATGGAGTTTAGGGTTCTTTGTATTCGTGTGGTACTTACTTGTTTTAGGTGAAACATCTTTTGTAGAGATGGTTAGTTTATTTAGTGAGATATGGTGGAGTGATGTTGAACTCTAGGGATAGAAATGATCCACGATAGAAAATTTTTGCACGATTTGGATTTGAAAATGTATTCTAGAATCTTTTGTATCTATATGGTGTCTAGTTCCAAGTCGAACACCCTTGCTGGAGGTGACTGGTAAACGTATTTAGTTCGTGATCTTGGAATAACGAGGTTAGGGGCTAAGTAGTCTAGGTACTCGTGAGCATTATACGCGGGACTCTTCCTTCGTGTCACTAATATATTTAGCAAATAAGCTGAGACTTTGAAGTTCTTGAGCTTTACGCAAGAAGTTTCCCTTTGTTATTCAACCTTGCAAAGTGCGTCTGTCGGATATTACAGTAAGTTCGTAAGTTACGCGAATTTGTACTGTTCGTGGCTCGAGAGAATGCATTCGACGGTTAACCACGCGAGATCACGGAAACATTGCCCATTGGTGGGCGCAGCTTATCTAATTGCACATATTTTGCATGTGTGTACTTATGTATATATATATATATACTGAATAAAATTCCCGATTTTTCAATTTTCTTTTTTCGAAAGAGGTACGTATAAATTTGTTCAATATTAGTAACAAATATCCACGTACTTGTTCACTGTTCATAGCGTCAAGAACAGAAAATAGATCAGAGCAGAAAGTATTCAACGATACTTTCTACAGTTTACCTCGATATAAGTCCTCTTTAGAGATTCATTAATAATTTTACAAATAAAGAAAGAAAAAATGGAAAAAGTGTATCACAAAAGTACAGGTCTCTCCCAGTTCGCATCGAAATTTCCACCTCTGCTTAACACACAGACTTTCGTTGATATTTATTGTTTCAAATTATATGATACACAAATTGAAAATAATGGCACCGAATGAATTACGTACGATTATTTCCCTCCTGTTGCCAATAAATTCGTCACCCAGTTTCGACACCGCATTAACAATTGCAAAATCCGCGAACAAAGTATTTGTATTCTCCCACCCCTACCCCGTACCACCCCGCATAAATCACGAAATGTGTACATATCTTGCGCGGCCGTGTACGTACAGCGAACACGCCTCATAACTCTCATTCCGGGCTGTTCGCGCCCGGCTACATTGTTCATGGCAATTACACTCGATCAAGCAACGCGAGGGGCGCGCTGTAAAAACGGATCAATTTCTCCTGGGCGCAATCGCGAAAATTACACGTCTCCAGTCGTACGGCTCGAATTACGCTCAGCGTGCACGTGTACACCGAGCTACGAAAATCATACGCCTTCGATTCGTTCGCCCGTGGAAACGAAATACCATAACACCCATACCGCGAACAGAGAACAAGAAAAGCGTCGGGGCTCTTAATCGTGCCAACAGGTAACGAGCTGAAATTCGCCCCGGAAGTTAATTAAAGAGCTTGCCGCGGGAACGTTCGACCTACATCCGACCGAGAAAAATTACAAGTCGTCAGGTGACATAATTGAACACGCCCAGGTCGGGATTCAGGAAACGTAAAAGTGCAAGGAGGAGAGCGAGGGCAACAATACGGGTGAACGATCGGAACGGTGGCAGCCGTTTGTCAATTTTCCATCGTTTAACAAAATAATACTGATTTTGGTAAATCGACAATTTTTTACGGATCGTTAACCGACATCCAGTGAGGAGATACGGATCGTTCTTTGAAGTATTATGTATGTTTACACGTACACACGTTAGGAAAAGTTTTTTTTTCTCATGGTTGTGTATCGATTTTCCAGGTATAAAAATTCCACAGCATTGGCGCGTGATCGTCAAAACTGTGTGCAAAATTTGAAGAAATTTCGGTTTGTACTTGCTCGAGAAAAAATTCTCAAAGTTGAACGGTTTTCCTACAGTACGCGCTCGAAGAGATTGCATCTGGAGTTCAGGCGCATCCTATTCGTTCGAAGGGTTCCTCAGCAAATACGACACAACGAAATTACTAGAGCTGTTGTGTTAAATTCCCCAAAGTATATTTCTCTAGAACTCCAAATGCAATCTTCTCGTTCGCGTATTATACATCTGCACGTAATCGTCCGAAACGTAGCAAATTCACCGCAACGAAATTACTAACTTTCCTGTGTTAAATTCCCCCAAGTATATTTCTCTAAAACATCAAATGCAATCTTCTCGTTCGCGGATTATACATCTGCACGTAATCGTCCGAAACGTAGCAAATTCAGCGCAACGAAATTACTAACTTTCCTGTGTTAAATTCCCCCAAGTATATTTCTCTAAAACATCAAATGCAATCTTCTCGTTCGCGTATTATACAACTGCACCGCAACGAAATTACTATCGCTCCCGTGGTAAACTCCGCCGGGTATATTTCTCGAAAAATATCCCGTTTCGTTCATCCGGTCGGCGGACCCACGATTCTCGATGTCCTAACAAACGTAATAAGCTCACGAAGGTACCGTTACAGGGCGTCGTGGCACGATAATCGTCGCGAAATATTTCATCGCGAGCCGACCGCTCGAAACGAGACGACGACTCCGGAGAACCCGATCACCGTGTCGTTAATTATCGAAACGGGGCCATTTGTTTTTCAGACGATCGTAATTGAGCGGAGCCGCCGACAGGGCGCACCTATCCATTGTACGGGGGACGCGGCTACATCGGAAAGGTGGTGCACCGCCCGTTGCATCAACCGGGATGCAGCCAGGGGTCCCCCCTTCGATCGTAGCGAGAGCGAATCGAATGCACGCCGGGTCGATAATATCCACGTTCGCGCGATCGATCGAACTCATGCCCCGTCCTCGAAAAACGACACGTTAATTGTCGATTATTAGGGGTAGTTTATAACGCGGACGATTAAGTCGGCGATGAACGGCCCTAACTCGCGTGGGGTCGGCTTTGGATCCTCGGCTGGCTTGTGATTAGCGTACTGTTCAACGAATAGGGGGATCCGTGGTCTTCTACTTTATAGATAAACTTCCTGGGTACGTTTCTCGAAATAATTAGGAGATCGTTTGATTTAACCGTATACGGTATTTAATAGCGACGGAGATTTATTGAATTTGATATCGATGGTACTCGAACGAGACGATATTACTTAACCTCGTTGAATTATTGCATAATTAGTTTTTTCTCTACTTTGAATACGAAAGTACTGAACTGTCGGTCCCCGTTTTGAATTATCGAATTTGTAATTTTCTGGGTGGCGATGAGATCGTGTAATTTTGTGAAATAATTATCTTATATTTTATCTTTGATTATTCACGCGAAATAAAATTTACTTTTTTCGTTAAAGTTACAATATGGGTGTGTGCAATCTCAATAATAGTGTGTTTTATTACGAAGTATGAAGTAAATTGACATCGAGGTCTTCTGGTCTGATAGTTTCCTGGGTATACTTCTGGTAAATAATTAGGGGTTCGTTTGCTTTAATAACTGTGCGATTGGATACTGTGTTTAATAGTGACGGGGTTATGAGACCGGCAGGGTTAGGTATCGACGATGCACGTGCAGCTCGATGTTACCTGACCCTGTTAATTACCAAATTACTTTTCTCTGTACATCGAATTCGAAAGTATTCAATTTGTGCTCACTGGGAACGAAATTATACAATTTTCTAAAACAGGGAATTATTTTACATTTTACTTTCTTTTTTATCGTTTTAATTATGTTCCTCACGAAGCGTAATCTTAACTAGATTGCGCTTCATCACCGATGAAATATCAACGCTGAGACCGAGGTCTTCTAGTTTACGGGTAAACTTCTTGGGTACACTCCTGAAAATAATTAAGGGATCGTTTACTTTAATGACCATGTGACAGGACACGATACTTAACAGTGATGAGGTTAATACGAACTCTGTCGATACTCGAGCAGTGTGACACCAAAATTCTTAGGCCATTGACCCTTCGACGAGGAAGTTCTTTTTCTGACAATGTTCTCAATCTTTTGTTAGATACAGTAATATCTGTAAATAGTACCGTATATATATTAAATAAATACGTACATATATAATATAATTAATTAAAAAATATAATATAAATATATATATAGAAAGATATATATGTAAATATATATAATCACACATAAAATCATAAAATGATCTTCTCGTTAGTGATCTCAATGGGACAGTTTCGAAACCCTGAAAGAAAGATAGAAAACTATTTTATTATATTTATTGTATCATAAATCGCACGTTACGTGACACTGTACGATCCGTGCTCGTCAAATTTTACAAATGATCAATTACCAAATTTTTTGCACATCGTTCTCAAAAGCAATTTTTGTCAAAAAAAAAAAAAAACTGAAAGAAAATGGTTTCTCACGACGCGCAACTAATATACGATCTTAATCAAACTGCATTTCGTAGTATCGAGGAAGATACTACCCTTTCTTTTTCCCCAGCGTTGCTTTAATATCCAACGAGTATAAATTTGAAGAAATTACCATTAGACTGGGTTTTATTACCGATGATGTATTAACGGTGCACAGTCTTGGTGAATAATTCGTGCGATAAAACATGTCGCGAGTACGCGGGAGATACCGGGAACGCAAACTTTACACGCGAGGGTCCAGCGGGCGCGAGCCACGATATTAAAACCGAAGTTCACCGGTGAGGATCGCCAGCGCACGTTGTTAATAGGTCATTACGCAAGCGTAATGGAAATCGATAATTAATTGATCCGGGGAGAGTGCACGACCCTTCGCACCGCTGGTAATTGACTCTTGAATATTTATGATTAACGAATTAGCAGCGTTGCAGATCGTATAATCTGATGCTCGAACGTCGCCCGCGCGGAATTTCACTTTTAAAATGGACTCTCGGTTTCTTAATCCGACACTTCGCGCACCTCGATTATCGCTCAATTTACCACCTCGTTGCAACAAAAACCAAACACACGTCCGTTGTAATTTATCTCTGAAACTTGTTTCGTTTAAAACGTATTATTTTCTCACGTAATTTGTACACTGAATTTACAAAACGTACACCCTCTTCGATCGCACGATTCCGAATTATCGTGTGCGTGATATTTCACACGGGGACCAGGTCTCGAGATCAAGTTTTTAAGAAAGATTAGAATTTTTTAAAACTTTTTAACGAATGGTGAACTGAACGCTGCTTTCGAGTTCGGTGACGTGTTCGGGAATGAAATAGAATCGTAAAAGTGTATCTCGTTGAGAATTTTCTTTCCAAATGCCACCATTTTCGGTGCGTGAGTTTTGGAAAGTTTCGTGCGATGCAACGCGTGCGTTGAACGCCTGTAGCGCGTTCGGCGAATACGGTCGATAGAAACTACAGTTGAAATTCCGCACGCGCGGTGAGTGCTGAAATTTTACTACCGGAAAGGTTAAAGAAGGGAAGGAGAACGAGCTTAGAAGTTTCTTTAATCTTTTATCACGTAACTCAGGGTGCACAATGACCCTCCGAAGCAGTGACGTACAAACGGTCGAAAGAAAAAAAGGAAGGGTGAAAAAAAAGGGAAGAACCTTAATATTTTCTTCGAGCTTTTATTATGCAAGTGTGCAGATTGATCTTTCGAAGCGGTGATATGCATTCGCGAATCATCTTCGTACCTTGTATTTGAGACAGATTCAAAATGGGCTGTGCAACATTCCAAGTGTATAGAAAACCTCATAGGGTACCTCAGAGGGTACCAGTTTAAAGAAAAGCTCTTATCGAATAGAGTTCTAGGTACCATGATTGCTTATATCGAATAGAGGATATATTTAGTTCCTATTGGTAATTTACTCGATAAAAATCCAATCTGGTGTTCGACAACATTGTTTGACCATGTATTATTGGTATTGAGTTTCGTTCTTCTTACATCATTATTTCGTTTTCTCTAATAAACAAGAAACAAAAGGAAAAAGAAAAATACACTATTCATAGGTCCAAGTAAGATGAATATAAGTATAAAATCCTCATAAATGTTTCCTACACAGAGAATCATTTAATGCACTTAGCAAACCTGTTAAATTTGTCAATTGAAAAGCACCAAGAAGAAAGGAATCCCTCTCTCGTACTCTACTCGGACTACCAGCTCGATTCATCGGATTGGAGAGAAACACGAGTCGGACTAAAGCGTTCCTAACCTCCAAACCACGCGTTAGTTGTCGGAACAAAGCTCACGGTGACCCTATTCATCGCGAAAACGAAACATCCCCGTACCTTCCGACATTCCACAACCTGATTTTTATTTACATTGAACAGTTCATTCCGTTAAAGAGAAACACCAATCGTGCCAAAAACACACCTAACCTCGAAACCGTGTTGTTCAAATCGGAACAAAGCTCACGGTGACCCTATTCGTCGCGAAAATGAAACATCCCTGTACCTTCCTCCAGAACCTGATTTTTATTTACATCGAGCAGTTTATTCCGAAATTTTACCAAAAATGTCTCAAACTTATACCGAAACGAAAGAATCTATGCAACGCCAAGATTCTAAAATCCTCGTCAATGTTTCCAACGCAAAGAGTCATTCGATGCACACGCTGAACCCGTTAAAGAGAAACACCAATCGTGCCAAAAGCACACCTAACCTCGAAACCGTGGTGTCCAAGTCGCAACAAAGCTCAAGATGACCCTATTCATCGCGCAAATAAAACATCCCTGTACCTTCCAACATTCCACAACCTGATTTTTATTTACATCGAGCAGTTCATATCAAAATTTTACCAAAAATTTCTCACACTTATACCGAAAGGAAAGAATCTATGCAACGCCAAGATTCTAAAATCCTCGTCAATGTTTCCAACATAAAGAGTCATTCGATGCACACGGCGAACCCGTTAAACAGAAACACCAACCGTGCCGAAAGCACACCTAACCTCGAAACCGTGTTGTCCAAGTCGTAAGAAAGCTCACGGTGACTCGGTTCGCGGTGGCGTAGAAACGCGTTCGGCTTCCACGAATCGTCGACATTTCGATTTCCACGTTTCCGCGCCCACGCGAAAGGTCCCGCGCCAACGTAGCCTGTAGCGCAAACCGCGCGCGCTCCGAATAGAATAGAATCTCGATAACGAGAGGCACAGCCGCGATGCAATCTACGCCGAAGGGGCATCCCGGCGCGGACAAGGGGCTCATTAGTAGCGCGGCGATATGCAGAATACCGAAAGTTGCAAAAACTCGACGGTATGCACATGCGAAAGTGGTCCCGTATCTGATTGCAGCCGGTAAACTGCACGTGCCTTCGTGAATGCCTGAGCTGGAGATAACGCCCGTTCGATAATACTTTAAATGGTTTATCGGTTATTAATAACGCTTATTAATAAATACCGACGCGGTTCGTCGACTGAAACGCTACGGTATGCTCGGTTGCTCGGTTTTCGAGGGGGGGACCGCGTGGAATAGTCGCTGGCTGGTTTCTTTTTTTTTTGGCGGGAGAATTTTTTCACCAGCGGCAGTTTCGAATCGTTCGCGGTGCTGGATTTATCGCGAAAGTGGGGACGCTTTGTGAAAGAGGGTGCTCGGTGTTGCGATTGTTCGACTCGAATGTTGTTAGTGGAGAATCGGGTTACTAGAAGGGGCAATTTTTGTTTTAGAAGAAGTTGTATATATTTCTTTTTTTTTGGGGAGAATAATATTTGCATTTTATGAAATATTTAAGGAGAGAGGGATCCACGTGTAGAGGAGTCTGTGCATAGAAGGGTATATGCGTAGATGGGTCCTTATACGGAAAGGGACCCACTTAAATGAAAGTCCCAACAAGGGGCCCCAAGAGGTATTTATTTTGTGATTATTTGATCGCGAAATATTATTCGAAAGAGGGGAAAACCAGATTGCGAGATGTGCAATTGTTCACCGTCTAGGGGAGAGAACCAATAAGAGGATAAATATATATATTGATAATAAATAACATTTACCTTTCACGAAACATTAATAAATCGCTCAAAGTAATTAACCCCGAAAGTTTAAATCCGCCATTCCTTATCGATAGCACTGCCAGTAAATAGTTTACCGACAATTACTTATTATTAATTTCCACTTCCTTGTTAGCACTTTCTCTTTTTATTTATCCGCTACATTATTCTCAAGTTATGTAAGATCAAACGGAAAGTCTTTGGAGAATTTTATTTACGTTAATTTTTTTAAACGAAAATACAATATTCGTTGTTTATACTTACTGAAAATATCGATCGATGAGAATCACAAATATTGAACAAATTTGGAAGAAGACTTTCACTTCCTTTTCACTTATATTTTTAATCATTCGAATATAACAAAACTATGTTTACTCTACAATCTACACTCGTTACCTCGAGCCTCGGCACACCCTATTTGCGAATCACCGTGCTTATTGAAGTGTTTGCGCGGCAAACTAAATTATGTTCAATAACGGTTGCGAAATTTCATTAGGCGTCGTTTATTTTACACTGATTGCGCCACGCCTGTCTCGTTTCCGCGCGAAGACAGCGGATTCACGTTGACCAAGAGCGATTCAAGAAATTGCAGAGTAGGCACGCTTCATTACGTCGTTCGTAACGCCTCAATTCTCCCACTCCGTTTACTCCAATTTACCTTCTTAAGCGTCACGCGTTCTTTTGCATCGTTACGATCCGCGTAATTTTTGCTGATAATGCCCGGAACTCTATTATCGGGGAAACTTACGAAATTGACCAATTAATTATACGTTCTTACCAGAGCTTTTGTTACGGCGCAGAAAATTAGACTTTATTTACCACGCTGCGGGGGAAGTTTCAATTACGAGCACGGTACCCTTGCCCGGCTGCTCTATTAATTTCCCAGAAGATACGTTTGAGAATACTTCTCCGCCCTGGAAATATACAAACATAACGAAATCGCAAACATATTTTCCCCTAGCTACAATTTTTATTAGTTTTAATTTCATCTCGATGCACTGTGCATTTTTCAGAGCACCCAAGTAGAACAATCGAATCGCAAACGCAACTTTGCAATGTACATTATCTTTCGAAATGGATGAAAATATAAATCTGTATTATTATTTCTTATTATTTCTATTTTCGTTAGAGTTGCTTCATACACTCACAATAGACAAGCTTCTCAATTTTATATTTATTAAATATACAGACGAGAAAAATATATTTTAATTGCAAGCTTATCCTTGTCGATACTTCATTTCTGAAGAATCGTGCTTAAAATTTGGAATAGATTAATTTTTCATCGCCCGGAACGTTATTATCGAAGAAAATTGGCATTGCTCTCGGGTAAATTCGCCACCCGGGTAACTAACGTTGAATTAGGTATAAAATGTTATTCGAAGTTCGGTAACCGCGTTGAAACCCCGGTCCAGACGGTTGTTGTAATTGTTTGAAGCTCAGTCGGAGGGTCGACTCGATATAAGCCCGAAGAACTTGTCGTCTGTAACGAACCGGGCCGTAGGAGGTCCTCGTTAGAAGTACTCTGGATGCAGGTCCGTTTGGCCAAGACGCTTTACATATTCATGCAGGCCCAGATCTTGTTCGATGTATCGTGAATTTCGTAGTTCGCAACCGTTGGATGTTCATAAGCTTAGCCTTCATCTGGAATCGTGAAAGATGTTACGTATCGCCGCAGGCTCCTATACCCATCAAAGCGTAAACTTGATCTTTGAAAGTTTCAGCTGCGACAGTATAATCGAGGGACTCCATTTCAACGTTGCATCGGTGATCCTTTGATAACGCTTGAGACTATCGACCGTAGCTATTTCGAGACATGGTTTCGGAAGACACGTACCTCGAGCGTTTTCCTTTGATTTTATCGATAAACAAAATTGTTACCCGACGAAAGTTACGGGGTGAGTCTTATCGAGGTCTGGGTCAAGGGTTTACCGAGCTTCGAGTACAGGTCGAGTAATCGGTGTAACGTGGATCGAATTATTTCACACGATAGAAATGAAAATGAAAACCTAACCTATATTCAAGTGTCTCGCGAGCAACGTGCGAGAGGTTATCGACAAATTCAATTCTAATAATAATAATAATGATACATCAGTGAACGTAGCAAGATTCTATAAATTAACAAGATTCTATAAATTAAGAAGATTCTATAAATTAAAAAGATTCAATAAATTAAAAAGAGAGATATTAAACTATGAGAGTACGATTAAATATACGAAACATTATTAACCGAACCTTGGAAATATACGATAGAAGAGAAATAGAGAACAAGAAAAATTTATTATATACAAACGAATAACTACGTCTGTAAAAAAAGAAAAATAACGAATAGTATTTTTGGAAAATTTCATATTTATTCAATATTTTCACGTTTCCGTGTCTAACGACTAGCATCTTCGAAGAAATTTTCATTTGTTCGTCAGTCGGTGTGAAATCCATTGCGATTCAAGGGAACGTCATAGACGTGGTACTAAAGTGTACCAACGGTTCGTAATTAAATTCTGACGTACACAGTTCGCATTGTGGCTCATTGTCATTTTGCAATCAGGGACCATGGAATCGTGGCGTGCCCCCGCGGAGTCATTTAATTCCACTTAACATCAATTTCTCGTTCGCCGGCCAATTAAAATTATTCGCCGGGGACCAATTACCGCACCCACTGGGGGCATCCAATCGTCAAGGGCGAAAGGCGATAAACCAAGCGTGTTTCGGCGAAACCGGTTAGCGCGATTCTCGCGCGCGTACAGAACCGCCGTGAGGATTCCGCGGACGCAATTAGACCCATGAAAACTGCGTTCCAATTAACGCCCCCGTATACCAGCGGCACGCTGTCATGTTTTATGCAAGTATCTCGCTCACGAGGTTCGCACCTGCGACCAATTACAGCGGTTCTGACCGCCCGGCGACGTCCCTGCGATTCTTCAATTAATCGAAATTTAATCGCGAGCTGCGCGGTAACAAGGCGCCGATAAAAAGAGGAAACGTGCCTAATTGTTGCGAGCGACTCGTTTGAATCGGTATCCTGTTGGATCTGTGAAATCTTCGGAAGCCCATCGTCTCTTCGAATTAAAGGATCCTTAGTAATTTTATCATACTCGAGACGATGATTTTATTTTTTTTTTTTTTTTGACGAGAAATGTCGGTGATATTGATTTAAAATTTTGCTCGTGTTTTTATTTATATTTTAGTGGAAAATAATATACACTGCGTACTTAGTGTAGTGTAAGGTGCACTTTAGTGGGAATAAGGTGCGAATATTGGATGCGAGTATAATTATTTAAGAGAAAGTAAAGAGAAGCGTCCTTAATTGTTACAACAACTTTGTGTTTAATACGCTCGGTATCTCTGTGGATCCACGAAATCCCGGTAAACCCTTTATTCCTCAGAATTAAGGGATCGGCTTGGGTTGCAGCCCTAGTAATTTGATCATATTCGAGATGATTTCTTCCAAGAGAGAAATATCAGAGATGTGAGATTCAAAGTTTCCACGAATATGAATCTATCGTACATGTGTTATCATTTATCTTGTCCAGTTAGGAGAATTTTGTCGACTGTAAATAATGAATTTTATTGACACACTGCCTAGAAAAATCTTGTATTTAAAACTCTGACAAGGTAAACTTCTATTATTACAATAGAATTCCAAACCCCAAAAATTGGGAAAATTCTTGTTCTATGTAAACGTGACTGTTGTCCAATCGGTGAAATTTCACCATAATTTTTACACGATAATGCTTTCAAGGCTGGAAACTATGATCTTTATTTTCAAACACCCTCTACCATAAATAATTCGTCAAAATGGTAAACTTCAACTATTAGAATTCCAAGCCCCAAAAATCGAAAAAATTCTTATTCCACGTAAACGTGACTGTTGTCCAATGGGTGAAATTTCACCGTGATCTTCGCACGATAATGCTTTCGAGGCTGGAAACTTTAAGGATGTGTAAAGAATCGATGATCTTTGCTTCCAAACACGGAACTCCGTACACCGTAAATAATTCGGCAAGAAAGCCAGCCGCGTTACGCAATCCACGACCTTTTCAACGATTCGCTCCGGCGGGCAAGGTTGTTGTTGTTCGACGGCCATTAAACCAGCACGACACCTTGCATTGTTCTCGGCCAATAGCACCATCGGACCATTTTTCACGGGAATATTACGTCCTGGGACCGATAGCAGCCGTTCGAACCCAGACGGCCCGCTCGACCTGGCGAATGGTTCCACCACTGATTCCCGGGCAACGTTCCAAACCTCTCAATGACGCCCACTCGAAGAACTTACGCAACAACGCGCGCGCCGATGCAGCAGAAAAACACGTTCATTCAGGATTCAACGGACGCGCAGGCATTGCACCGGCTGCCACCCAGACACGACCAGCTTTTTGTTATCGCGAGCGAACCGCGCTGGGAATAATCGGTTCGCGCCCGCCTCGATACACCTCGGACATTTTCGTAATGTACACGGTCTCGTGTACCACTCGACGTAGAAAACACTTTTTCGTAATTGAAATTTTTTCACCGCGAACTGCACGCACTGATCGACGGTAACAGCAGACGCTGCGCCATCTGCGTCGGCTAATTGGTATCTCTCGTCGAAACTTTCTAACCTTACTTCGTATCAATGGTCTACGGGAAATTTCTTTTTTTCTTATACCATTGTCGTCGGTTTTGTATTTCTGTCAAATTACGATAGAGAAATTTGATTAAAAATTAATACAATTTACAACGGTGGTGACATTTGTTCGTTCTGAGTATTGAAAATTAATAGAATTTTGCAAACGCGAATGAAATATTCTTCCATTTGAGAATTAATGATATGTGTATTTAATGCTTTTAAAAATTGTTCGCGATCTTCAGAGAGGTCTGGGTTGGCCACTCGTATTTTAAGAAACCAGGTTATATTCTGCCATCTTTTATTCCACCTCGAGGGTTCTTCGGACTTGTTGCACTTGCTCGGATCAATTAGTGCCAGTTCGTTTCTAAGTTTCTAAGTTTTCAACCATTGTGGAATGCAAACTTTAGGGGAGGTTTTTCGAAAGATTTTTTACTTGCTTGCTCGAGGATCGTCGATAAAGTGGCTCTGGAATTAAATACACGTGCGTACGATCTAAAAAGTACCGAAGAACAGAAGTGTCGTTTCGTTTCAACTATCTGTAACAATTGCCATACATTAGAATAAAAGAAATAGTACCGTGGAATCTAC
Source organism: Ptiloglossa arizonensis (assembly GCF_051014685.1). NCBI lineage: Eukaryota > Metazoa > Arthropoda > Insecta > Hymenoptera > Colletidae > Ptiloglossa > Ptiloglossa arizonensis. The sequence continues at coordinate 20,056,903 of NC_135051.1, forward strand.
CATCCACTTGTTTCTCCAAACGAGGAACAGATCACCCATACATGGCTGTCAGTACCTTGGATTAAATCCGAATAAAAATCTACCGTCCGTGGAAAAGTCCATCGAGCCCCATTATTCATCCCGAATAATTTCGTTTCGAATTCCCCGGATCGTGGTGAATTCAACGTTCGCATCGGTAGCATCCGCGTAGAAACCACCGTTTCACGGTGATCAAAAAGCCAATTCTCTATCGCTAATAACCAACACACAATCCCCCTCTACCGCTCGTCTTAAATCTTCCGATAGATATTCCCCGGAGGCGGGAAATTCGTATCTACCGGTGAAACGACAATTAACGAAACGACACGTACCACCGGGGTAACTAATTCGGCCGTATATCCGCGCACCGTATACACGCGCGAAATTTCTACCGGGTCGCTCGACAATTTTCCCCGATAAATCTGGCGGGAAAGTAGCGGGCGTCGCGGCTAATTCGTACAATTTCAGAAACACCGGGAAGATTTATCGTGCTCGCGCGCTCGCATGTAAATAGCGAGGGAACGTTCGGCGAACCGCGTGGCTGCGAAATAATTTATCGCCGGTCTTGCAACAGCCGGGGAACAACGACCGTGAGTGAGTCGGTCGTACGCGCAAGTGTACGCGCAGGTGTGCGCGCGCACGTTCTCCATAAATCGGCGTGCATCGGACTCGATCACCCGGTTGGCAGTCGTTCCAGTTCCGTCGCGCGGCAAGGGTGGGGGTAACACGCGACGGAAGGAGACTCGCTTTCGTCAGGTGGAAACAACGACTCGCGAGGAGACCGAGAGAGGAGAACGGCGTTCACGTAACGACGCGCGTAAACGCGTAACTGTCTGCCCACGCTGACGTAACGAGTTGCGGAACAACTTCGCGGTGAAACTTGTCCCGCGCCCGTAACGAGCCGCATTGACGCAAGAATCAAAGTCTGGGTCAATGCTGCCGCCGCGACCAGTTCCACGGGATGACGCCCGGAGACCGCTGGAGGCTACCGGAGAGCGCGAACTTATTTATTCGAAGACGTATCGCGTATCGCGTATCGGGGCTGATAAACGGGGGACATTTTTCTTCGGATGAACGTTACGAACATGGAATCGAAGACGAATTGTTTTTCGATCATCCACGATGTATTGATAATTTACGTATCGAAATATTGTCTAAAGAGAAAATTCTTTCTGTTTCAGGTCGTCGGTGCTCCTTCTATTTATTATAGGGCTAAGTGTGCCCGATGCCTTCGCGAAACACGTGAGTATCCTATCGGTTTTACATTATTCCAAGTCGATGTTGCGTATATATGTGTATATATATATTTCAACGAGGTCCGCCGATCCTGACGATAAACCTAAAACAAGGGCTCCGGCAGAACACCTTCAGCCGCATTCCTTTAGGCTTTATTGCTACCACCTCGTGGACGGTGGCTTGAGTTTCAAAGGAACGTAGCCTCGATCGAACTATCTTAGCGGGCGGAGAGTTTTTATAAATTTTACGAGAGCGTACAATGTAGAATTTATGCAGATGGTTGTGAAACGAGCTGCGCCCATTAGGCGCTAATCCTAATTTTAAGATCATGGGTGACCTTCTGTGTTCGAGGCCAGAGCATCGCTATTAAAGACACATCGTGAAAAAACACATTATTACGAGGATACGATAATAATAAGAATAAAGATTCTGGCGCTATTACGAATGAAATTACAATGCAATAAAAATTCCCTTGGAAAGGGTTCGAAGAATTTGACGCTAAACTCGGCCTTTTATTATTCTTCGTTACTAAAATTCTTCGTTTCTATTTCTGTTTATACCTTTAATGTTATTTTTAAATACACACGATGTTTCGTAATTAGTAGGACACACACGGATCTAATTGTACATCCAAAAACAATGGACAAACAATTCATCTGAACGTACATTTTATTTGTCCTCCTTCTTCAACACCGAAATATGGTAATTTGATCGATGAGAAGACATCTATGGGTTTTCCAGGGTAGTCTTCTTCAACACCAAAATATGGTGGTCAATTACGAATTAAATTTTCTATATTAAATGTTCTGTACAAATTTTCGATAGGATCTATATTAACCGATCAAATTACCCTCTAATAATCGAACAATCGTACCAAAAATTCCAACTATTATTTACAAACGCATCAATCTCTCGCTCACGAAATGCCAAAGAGCACAAACACGCGCATAAACAATTTTTATATTTTCATTCACAACCAACAATCAACTACCCAAGAGTAAATGGATCCTAAAAATTACGAAACATTTGTAAAAAAAAAAAACACTCCCTTTCGAGAAGGGGAATAAATACTCGAGTCGCGTACAGAGGATGACCAACTGTTCTCACCCACTCTCGACACCACAATTGCGCCCAATTTACGTCCTTCTTCTTGCACAGAGGTCACGAAAAATTCTCCTCGCAATGGTCCAAGTACAAACGTTCCATTCGACCCGTGACTCGTGTCATTTAATTCTGAGAGGAGCAACTTTGACCGGGCACAGGTGGTGTTTGGGGGGGTTGGGTGGGGGAAATAAGAGGTGAAATAAAAGCCACGGGCGATCACGCTGCCACCTCCTCATTGTGTCGCGAATTCACGTGCGAAATGAAAGCTACGTTGTAGCCCGTTGTTTCACGAAGGAAGAGAGTTTCGTCGCGACACGAGAAAATGGACGACCAGGACCACGAGGGACAAGGGACGAGGAACGAAACGGTCCACGGTAATCTCGTTGTATGCACGCGGCTGCTCGTTGTTCCTTCCCGCCCGATTCGTGTGTGTACCTACACACTGCATCCGTCTTACACGAGAAATAACTTACGGGAGGAATAAGTCAGGATCGTGTTTCTCGCCGCCTTTATGCACCGTTTTGGTCCTTGAACGCGGGGGCCTGCCAGGTGAACCGGGGGACCGCGCCTTCGATGAACTCTGCGGAGGGAACGACGTTGTTTGGGGGGAGGGGAGATCGTGAAGTAAATACTAGAATAAATAACCGATTAATTGGACTTTTGTATGGTAGACTTCGTGTAAAATTTATAGCATCGGGGAATTTTAGTTTGGAGAGGGAGTCGTTTGGGGCACTGAATGTAAAACGTGCGATATCTCTGGTACTGTTGCTTTTAGCGGAAAAAGGTGTACGATAGAAATGATTGGGAATTAAATTTTCTATATTAAATGTTCTGTACAAATTTTTGATAGGATTTATATTAACCGAGATATCTCAAGTAGAAGTTATTACTAGTAGTGAAATCTATAGCATCGGGGAATTCTAGTTTGGAGAGGGAGTCGTTTGGGGCACTGAATGTAAAACGTGCGATATCTCTGGTACCGTTGCTTTTAGCGGAAAAAGATGTACGACAGAAATGATTGGGAATTAAATTTTCTATATTAAATGTTCTGTACAAATTTTTGATAGGATTTATATTAACCGAGATATCTCAGGTAAAAATTACTAATAGTGATTACGAATATTGAAACACTTTTGACCTCGTATTGGACAGAGATAGAAATATTTTTATTGGAATAAAAGTTTCGAATTACGAATGAAAGAGAAGCAATTTACTCGTTGAATAAAACGTGGAATTTGCTACATAAAAATCTCGTCATAAGATTGATAAATATCGTCTGTCAACATCAGTTTACATTTCTGTTTATTTCAAACAAAATGGTTCCACCTCGAAGAGGGTTGAACGCCGTTCAATAAGTACTCTCGAATATGTTGAACAAATCTTAGCGTAGTATGCATTTGAATGGCATCGTCGCGTAAATGACAGATTCAGGTGGCTCCGTAGGTAATAATCCAGTGAATTCAGATCTCAGTATCCAATTGCTTGCTCGAAGGCTAAGCAATTAGTCCTACACGCCTTATCCATTTACGATAGGACCGTCCATTCGGATAATGTCTAGATTCTCAACCGAAGTAAGAGGGAACACCGAGTTCTCACGATTAAGGAGATATTTGAGGTTAGGTTTAGAAACAGCACTCAAGCTGCAAGCTTACCACCTTTGCACTAACTATCTTCTCGTCTTTCGTTCAAACGTAAGGTGTCTTTCCATCCTTCAACTGTGGTTAGCTAGTTGTTACATCTCCTAAAAATTCTAGAATATTAAAACAAACTTATTACTTTTCACCCAATTAACAGTGCTCTCCAATTCTCGTTAAAAAAAAAGACACTATTTTCAAAGTGTCCCGAATCGAATAAATCGAACATCGAATAGAAATTCGACAACGAGAATCTCGAAATTATTTTTTCCTTGACTTAAACTTCCTTCTAAAGTAACAGTTGCCCCCGTAAACAATTTTATTGCGACGAATCGAAAGGAGATCGCGACAGAGACACGAAGGGAGTACACGTAACACCGAGCCTTCGTTTTCAATTTCGAAGTCGTATCGATCTCCCGGCTGTCACGAGCTTGTCACGTCGCGCGATGTTTCAACCGATACTCGAAAATTACGTTTGTCGAGCTCACGGGATGGCTGGTGGATGTTCGTGTGAATTTTTTGTCGCGAGAAATCGCGATACCACGACATCCTCGATGAGATTATCAGCGTAGGCGGACCGAGGGATGGACGAAAGGGGGTTGGGTGAACAACGAGACGCGAGGGAGAGTTCTGACTTATTGCTGCTTTTTACCATCATCAACGAACCCCATACCAGTTTCTGTGGCTAATCTGAGAGTTAAGTGGCCGTTAGGAGCGGTGAAGAAATGTTGGAAATGGCCGCGCCAATCTCGGTAGTCTCTGGCTCCTGGTGGTCTGGTCGTACACCAGGATGCCAAGTGAATGCAAATGATCCTTGAATCCATCGGAAATTGAGCGTTAAGTCCGATGATTAGAAACCTTTCAAACCTGGTGAAAGTGTGCCCAGCGTTTTACTGTTGCAACGTGCTTTCCCGATACACACGAGACGAGAGATACGGGACACGTAGCCACAAACACAACACGGAAGATGTCTCCCAAACGGTAAATGCTCATTCTCGAGAGAGAGTGATTGGATTCAGCAATTAGTAACTCGAGTCGTCTCTGTACTTTGCATATATGGTAAATGCTAATGAGATCCTGGGAGACTCTTAACGCGCGAACTATGGTGTTCGGGTTAAAATTGTGCAATCGATCGAACTTATAAGTCGGTAAGACCGTGTTCGACAGTGTACGATATTTATCGAACGATCGTTACTTCATTTATCTTGCATACTTATTCATGGAACGCACTTGGACGGCACAGTGCTTCGGTTCAACGTAGAGAACTCTTAACGAATTGTCGTGTTCGCGTTGCAAATTGAAAAGAATCACGTTTTATAATAATACAAATTTTTGAAACGATCCTTCTTCCATTTTTCTTGCATTCTTGTTTCTGTATGCACTCGTGCAGTGCTGGTTTAACCTGGAGAGCTCTTAACGAATTATCGTGTTTATATTAAAATTGTGGAATAAATCGATACTCTAGATGTTGGTGAGACTGTTTTCAACAATAATCAATCATCTCCCGAACGGTCGTTATTCTGTTTCTCCTTCGTTTATGTATGCAGTCACCTAACGTGCCTTCGGTTCGACCTATTCGAGGTCAAATAATGGCTGCATTAGTGGTCAGATAACCGCGAATGGGTTTTTACTTGGTACATCTCCGCGATACGATAACTTCCCGCGGTAAAAAGACCATTAATCATATACACCGTGAATTCGTGTTATACAAGGACTGCAACAAAAACCGGGGGTTTAAATGCACCGAGTCGCTGCACCCCGAGGACGTGCATTTGCGAATAATAGGAGAGTAATAGGAATTGATGGAAGGTTTCGTGTGCATCATTGGGGTCTTTTGTTAGTTCGCCTTGAAGCCGTAGATGGTCGGGATGATAAACCTTCAATAGCAATTCTTCGTTAAATTAATCGACGAAGCTTCGAAGTTTAATTGCTCGGGTTGGAAGCTCGAGGAAAACGGAGAATCGAGGTGGACATTTTTTGCGATTCACTTTCGTACCTGTCTCCATCGGGAAATTATACTTAAAAATAGAGAACAAATGCATTTCGAACGAACAATTTTTGCGCTCTATTCACTATCGCTCACATTTTTACTCATTGTTAAAACTATCCTCACAATTGCATCGATCTGGTGAGATTCAAACAAAATTCAAAATATCATAACACGAGTATTCGTTAAACAAAGAATTCGATATTTTATAATTTTTCTTTTCAAAAAAAACACTGTACAAAGTGGATCTTCGTACCAATCTCTATCATCTCAAGATCTAATCGTAACTAAATTTTAATTAAGCGTACACTTAAACTAGATCCCCAGGTAAAATCTAAGATAGTGATTCGGAGCACCTACTATAAAATATACAATACCTCTCTTATCGTTACTTTCACCGAAAAAATGTACATAACCAAAATGACTGAAAATTAAATTTTCAATCATTTCTGTTCCGCATGAATTTTCGATAGAATCGATATTCACCGAGATATCGACTCGAACTTTTTTCGAACGATATCTCTCATCTTCGACCCTTCGATGATTCCAGACTCTGGTTATTCGCGAATTTTCAACCGCACGTTCCATAAATACGGACCGGAACTTTCATCGTGTCCAATCTGAAGATATCTCATCGAAGTCGGAACACTTGGTGTGTACCGGTCGGCACGAGAAAAGAAGTGTACGGAATTCGGCAGTCGTTACGCGAGATTGCGTGGCGAAGGGTTAATTAAATGCTTCGGGGAAGTGGATCTGAACGCGTCGGGGTCAGTCGATGAACCGTGAACACTTGGCCACGCCTTTCCCTTAATAATTGTCGTGTATACATTCCGGTTGTCTGACTCTTCGCGGTGACGAGCTCTCGGGACCGTGCAAATTGCAACGACGATTTCGTCGCCGAGATCGCCGATAACGTTCGCGAACAGGAATGTCTCTGACACGCCGGTGAATTATCGCGGGTTTCATCGTTGTCTGACAAGCTGACTGAAATTGTCACGCCACACTTGTGCCCTTGTGATTCACGTTTTCTTCTTCATTTTCTTTTTTTTTTTCATCGTGTTGCGAATCGTACCGAGTTTTCTTCACCGACGTCATACGAGAAACTGAAGATCGTTCGAATTAACCAACGATGATTAAATAATCTATTAATTACGCACAAATAACAGGTGCGTGTAACTTCGAACAGTGAAGCGTTCAGGTAACGAAGGATCATGGAGGTCAGTTACCGTGTTTCACAGAGAATGTCTCGGGGCGATACGATCGATCGAGGGATGATTCTGCGTGGAGAAATATACAAAACACGTAGAGTGAAACAGAAATTTTATTTACACGTAAAATACGTATACGTTAAATTTATTCTCTTCGTTCCTTGTCGTTAATTCGTTATATCTTCACACCGACAGAAAAGAAATTTGGTAAATCGTAACTTCGATTCGAATTAAATTAATTGATCGATTACAAATGGAATTGATTCTCTGCATTTTGAAACTTTCTCGAAGATGTACACCACTTTCAAGTTCATAATTTCGATTACAGTGAGTCGCTAAGATAATCGTGTCTAATCTCTAATTCCGTTTAAAAAATTCTATACGACCTTGAAGTTACGAAAATACGACCTTGAACGAAATTTCACCTTGATTATAGAATTTTCTCGAAACGTTTCTCTCCTCGGACACTTTCTCGTCTTTGTGAAAACAAAGGAAGTATTTCAGCTAATCGCGTTAAACGAGTCATTTTGTACGGCAGAAGCATAGTGATTGAAATCTCTTTAAAATGGAAACGAAAGAAATTTTTACTCTTCGCGTTTTTCATCCTCGTGGGAGTTTGCCAAAGGTACAGAAAATTACAGCTACTTTTGTCGTTTCGGTTTGCTCGACAATGCACGAATCGATGAGCTCGTAACGTCTCCGAACAGCGCACAGGGGATGATTAAGCGATCTTTGTCTCACGGTTGAAAGCACCCCTCTGTGGAATGCTCTAGGAGCTCAGGTCGCTGCCTATTAAGCGCGACGGATTAGGGATGAAGTAATTGAACTTCTTTTACGAGAGGCTCGCTTGTCCTCTCACGCAACGCTCCTCTCGTAAAACGAACGTGAAAAGGTTTTACGGGGTTATTTAATGGAGAGTACATCTTTCATCGGTGCAACCGGCGAGACTTTTCTCCATCCACTAAGAAGGGTGCAACGTCGTCCAGTGCAATTGCTGGATTAGCATAACGATTATTTAAGGGACGAACTTCGAAAAGTTTTTTCCAGCGATACGGAACATCCGGTGTAAATTTCGCGCAACTACGTTCAAACTACGTGTTTCGTACGATATTTCCACCAATTTTCGTAAGAAAATGTTAACGTGCAAGAAAAATACAAGCGATCTGGTATCGCGTTACACTAGCCACACGATGGGATGAATATTTCGGATTTGCGACGATCGAAATTGAATGAAATTAACATTTAAGGAAAGTAAACACGAGTAGAATGTTTCACAAGTTTCTCAAAATCGGAAACGTGGGTGCGTTTACATTTAATTCTCGAAGAGAGTGTTACAGCGTTTGAATATTCGCGCCATTTTCAAGTAACTCCCGAGTGAGGGGATTTCACCGGTCACGATGGTCGGAATTGAATAAAGTTACAATTTTTGGGAAGCATAAACAAGGATAACGTTTCACGAGTTTCTCGAATACGGAAACGAGGGTGTGTTTACATTTAATTCTCGAAGAGAGTGTTACAGCGTTTGAATATTCGCGCCATTTTCAAGTAACTCCCGAGTGAGGGGATTTCACCGGTCACGATGGTCGGAATTGAATAAAGTTACAATTTTTGGGAAGCATAAACAAGGATAACGTTTCACGAGTTTCTCGAATACGGAAACGAGGGTGTGTTTACATTTAATTCTCGAAGAGAGTGTAACAGCGTTTGAATATTCGCGCCATTTTCAAGTAACTCCCGAGTGGGGGGATTTCACCGGTCACGATGGTCGGAATTGAATAAAGTTACAATTTTTGGGAAGCATAAACAAGGATAACGTTTCACGAGTTTCTCGAATACGGAAACGAGGGTGTGTTTACATTTAATTCTCGAAGAGAGTGTAACAGCGTTTGAATATTCGCGCCATTTTCAAGTAACTCCCGAGTGGGGGGATTTCACCGGTCACGATGGTCGGAATTGAATAAAGTTAGAATTTTTGGGAAGCATAAACAAGGATAACGTTTCACGAGTTTCTCGAATACGGAAACGAGGGTGTGTTTACATTTAATTCTCGAAGAGAGTGTAACAGCATTTGAATATTCGCGCCATTTTCAAGTAACTCCCGAGTGAGGGGATTTCATCGGTCACGATGGTCGGAATTGAATAAAGTTACAATTTTTCGGAAACGTGAACAAGGATAAGCACGAGGGGGTTCGTCCTTGTTTCTCGAAGAGCTTGGTTAATATTCGCGCGATTTTTAAGTGCCGCGATCCTTTTCGTTAATTTCGGAGCGTCGTTCTCACGGTCGTTATTAAAACAAGCTTTTAAAGCGTCGCCGTGGAACGAAGCAGCAGTTCGAAAAGTTGGCTGCAAGTACTCCCGTAATTACGCGCTCTATTCCCTTCGTCGGTGAATTTTCTTTATACACCGGGCAAACGTTAATTTGTCCTCGTTTTGCCGCGCGTTCGGATGCTCCTTTGTGTCCCCGCGGTACGGACGGTTTGCGTAACTTGGCGCGGTAAAAACAACGGGAACAACTTCTAATTATGCGTCGGGCTGAAGAAGAGTTGCGCATGCGAGACGAATGAAAATTTCGGTAGGAAAAGGACGCCCGGGCGAATTTTATACTTCGTTGTTAAAATCAAGGAATAGACCTCGCTCGAGTATAATTGTCATCCCCATTGGTATTTTACCAGCGAGGAAATGATTGGAAGTATCTGAATCTTCGAGAGTCTTCGAGTTGTAGCTTTGTCTCGAAGCACAATAGGCTGACATTCTCTTGGCAGTTGGAATGGATAAAGATTCATGGAAAAGAGAGTATTTATTGTATTGGAAGTTGGTGCTAAGGTTTGTCAAGGTTTCCGGTTTTCAAATTGTCACTTGTAAGAAAAGGTCTCAGTCTGTCCCTCTTTGATCTTAACAAGCTTCTGCAGGACGATGGAAGACAGATCCATGTTGTGATCTGTAAAATATTAGATGTAGATACTCGGTAGTTGTACAGATATAAATAATTAAAGTTTCTATAGTCTGTATTAGATCTAAGAACACAATATCTATTATAGATAGATATCTATTATAGATCTATCTATTATCTATTATCTATCTATTATAGATCTATCTATTATCTATTATCTATCCATTATAGATCTATCTATTATCTATTATCTATCTATTATAGATCATCTTTGAGATTATCCCTATCAAGAATATTCGATCTGTCCTTCTCTCATCTTAACGTACATTTGCAGAACGATGGAAGACAGTTCCATGTTACGATGTATAAAATATCAGATGTAGATACTCCATAACTGTAACGATACAAATAATTAACCTTTTCATAGTCCAGATCAAGTTTAGGAACACTCTGTAAAAACCGAGAATAATTCAAATTACGAAGTTACTTTGTACGAAGGATTCGTAGTTCGATCGTAGATATTTCTCGGATTCTTAATTCTTGGAAGAGCGATTGAAAAGGAGACGTCGGTTCAAGGTTTGGGTAGCTTGGTCTCGAAGTGTAATTCGTGACGACGCATGGTTCGCGCACCACGGTATTTTGGAGTGGAGAGGTTAGCTTGGTGGGAAAAAAATATTTCGTGAGAGGATCGGTACACCCTCGAAGGAAACGATTGCTGGCCAGATAACTCGATTAATGTACACCGCAACCGTTCTATCGACGCGAGAACGAACGAGTCCGACAGGTAGGTGGTACACGATCGACCAGTTTAATTCACTGTCATCGAGATTATGTTAATCTCGGGCGGGGAAGCGGTGGCTCGGCAGAGTTATTCGATCGGGCGCAGAAAGCCTCTCCCGCGGATCGTTGCCCCCAGGATATTGGATTATGTTTCACTGTTAACAGGTTACGTTTCATATCTCACTACGGCAGACATGCAACGCGGCGGAGCCAATGCCACGGCTAATCGACTGCAGGATCGATCATGGAAACGAACCGCCGCTGGCTAGCGATCGACAGCGTCAAGATTCGCGTGCTACGATCCTTCCCGATCGTTTTTCGTTTCCACGATTCACACGATGGCCAAGATTCTCTGCCAAACGCAACACGCGTGTTTTTAATCATCGAATAGGAAAACGTTGTTCGAAACGACAAGTATTTTATTTATTCAACCGGAGAAACGAGACTTGCTTCGTCGAGATTCACAATTGGAAACGAAAAATCGCAGACGACCATTTGGAAATTTTTACGTTTAATATTTAACCACGGTCCGTGGTGACAATCTTGTCAAATTCAGAGTTTAGAATTCCATGAGAAAATGGAATTTCCACATCGTGGAAAAAATCCTCGAAATGTCATCAATTGATTACTTATAGTGGCTGAGAAATTTGTCGAATCTTGTCCAATGTGCGAATATTTACTTAGAATCGGTATACCTGTGATTGGAATGTTTATTTTTATTTCTTTATAATAGTTAGCGGTGTCTGTGACGGTATTCCCGAACAGGTTAATTCGTTTCGAATTATATGGGCACTTGAGAGTTAATGGTCCCGTGGTAATTAAACTTCACAGTCGGAAAAAGTACTTAATTCGAGTAAATAGACTATCAGGGTGCGCTGTAATTCGATCGAGATTCATTTATCGAGGTTCGTTCGAATCCTGAAATAAATCAGAAAGTGAATCAGTCGTGTGTCAAGGAACACTGCACAGATGGCGCAAACCGTAAAAGGTGTTGACTTTGCGCTTCTCCGGCTAGAAACCGTTTCGTATTAGCATAAATTAGCTGGCTGTCCGTGGAGGGTCGTAAACCCGTGCAATTGTAAGGTCTTCACTTTGATGTCGAAGGAGGTTGAACGATCGTCGCTCTAATGGAGCCGGCACGCATACCGTGAAACGTTGCCGGGGTTAAACGCATTCTTTGACATAATTCGCGTAATTGTGGCACGGCATTCACGCGCTCCTAAATGGACGTTCAGAATGGGCACGGTTGGTAGCTAGGACGTAAAACAATTTACTCGCCGCGGGCGGTGCCAAAATTCTTCCGTGGCTTAATTCTCCTATGGAAACTTTGCTGTGTAAAACGTAGCGGCAGGGTAGAATCTGAGAAACGTGGCGCATAACGTTGACAAAGGAGAGCTGATTACCGGTGGATTTTAAGTTGTAACTTCGGCGAGGGACGATTCGAAGTTGTGCCGAGTTCATTCTCGGACGATACGAATACGAACTCGGTAGATACGTGTAGGGTAACGATCGCGGAACGTTTGATTCAGTTTCTGTAAAGATTGTGTTTTATAAGCCGTGGTTGTTAGTTTTTAACACTTGATTCTTAAATTGGGTTTCTTTCGAAATTTAGCTTCGTAGCAATTGTGAGTTTACTTTGTACTCTGTGACAGTCCGTATTCGATTAATCTACATTTTGCGATTGTCTAGCTCCAACTACATTGTATTTTGTGACTTTTTAATTCTCATTGGACTATACTCTATGACTCTCTGGGTTTGAAGCTTCTGGACTTTGTAATTTTCTAGTCGTTACTATTCTGTAGTCTGTGACCCTCTAACTCTGACTATTCTCTAATCTATGACCCTCTAACTCTGACTATTCTGTAATCTATGACCTCTAGACTTTGTAATTTCCTAGCTGGTACTATTCTGTAGTCTGTGACCCTCTAATTCTGACTATTCTGTAGTCTATAACCTCTAGACTTTGTAATTTTCTAGCTGTTACAATTCTGAAGTCTATGACCCTCTAACTCAGACCATTCTCTAGTCTATGACCTCATAACTCTGACTATTCTGTAGTCTATGACCTCGTAACTCTGACTACTTCGTACACAATAACTCTCCAGCTACCAGTATTCTATATGCAGTAGTTCTCTACCTCTGACACCTTTATGCACAGTGACTCTAACTTCTCTATACTCGGTAGCTCTGACTACTCCATATATAATACTTCTCTGGCTGTAACTCCTCTATACACCATCTCTTCAGTTCTGATCGCTCTACTCTCTGTGATTACGCAACTCCGACTACTTCATACTTAACGATTGTGCATGCTACGAGTGCTCAATACTCCGTAACTCTAACACTGTCCTCCTTACACTTTGACCCTGACTGCACTCTTTGATCGCTCCCAGCCCAATCATCTCGTCCAACCCGCGCACACATACGTGCATCTCACGCATTTGTCATCCGAAACTGCTCACGGGTTCATTAACCCTATTTCTCATTAAGAAGGCATCAGCTTCGAAATACCTCGTTCGGTAACACGATCCGCTCAGCACTCCGACCGCGTATCTCTGCCACCCTACGGACACCTCGCGCATCCTTCGGAAAGAAACGAATCGTTGAGTTTCACGAAACACAATAATCCCGAAAACGAGGATGCGCAATGTCTCTCATTCGTGCAACGTCCTCTCGCACAATTTTCAAAAAAAACCCTAACCGTGAACGCACGATTTAAACGCACCGCGTTAACCTCCTGCACAGGGCAAAAAGAAGAATCCTAGAGTTTCGTTACATTCTATCACAATGTACAACCATTCCCATAGTACCCTCGTACATACTTCAAAACAAAGACATCGCAGTTTCGGGAGATACAATAACCCTAACCGTGAAGGTTAATTTACGACACTCTTGCAATAGTATCTTTGCACACTGGTTCCGAACGAAGAGACAGAAGTAGCCGAAAATATAGGAATTCAGGACGATCCCGAAATAAGGGCGGAAAATAAATAAAAATGATTCTCTTAACGTCTGGTCGGTGCGGTCGAGATGAACGCGCACTGGTCACGGACGTTCACGTATCATTGACGGTGTTTCTTTAAATAAAGTCGTCCGCCGTGGGGCGTTAGTGCGCGCGAGAATTGGGTTAAGCTCGAGTCTGTTGCTTGGCAATTAACTGGCGAAAAGGCGGCGCGGAGGGTCAGTAGTCGTTGCAATTAGCCGGGACAAGTCACGGTGCTGCGGAAAACGTTGCTTCGGAGTTAGACCCGCGCCGCGTCTGGGGTTAGGTCTGGCGCGGAAAAGTCGATCGTTTCGCGCGCGTGTCGCCCGATGATGTAAACCTTGTTGCACAGCTGCCTTGGTTTACGCCGAGGCCTTCGGTACACGCGACGGTTAGTCACCGCTTAAGGAGCCGTTTAATTAGTTGATTTATCGCGGACTGGTCGCGATCGCGGTCTGTATTGCTGTGAGAATCGCCCCGTGGACCTAATTTTTATTTCGGATGATCCCTTTTATAGCTACCCGGTGCGTTAACATCCCGCGAGAATGAGTCACTGCTTAGGGTTACTCGCTCGTGGCTTCACGTCACTCGTTCGCCGCGTCTCGTTTCGCGGAATCTGCACTGCTTGAGAATTTCTTTCGCGGGCAGAGGCCATCGAGAGTGTTAGGAGAGCACGGTCCTCGCGATGGATCGGCAAAGGTCGAGGGTGACTGAAAATACACTCTTGGCAACGTCTGGGTTAATGCTTTCGGGACACACTGTTTAGAGGAGCTGTTGTTTCTACGGATAATGATCCTTTTTGCAAATTTGTATTTTCGGAGGAATTTTTGCGTCGTCATCAGGACTCGGTAAACAGGGCCAACCATTTGCGGTTGTATTATATTTGGACATGGGTATGCTACCGGTTGGAATCAATTTCCACTTGAAAAAACGGTGATACGTGACATTTTAGATCTTACGAAGGATAAACAAGATTTGTTAATTCTTTTGTGAAGTTTAGATGTATGTTCATGGAACAATGTGGTTTAATGCAATGTTTTTATATTATATTATACATAATATTTAAGATCTTACGTAGGATAAACAAGATTTGTTAATTCTTTTGTGGACTTTAGATGTATGTTCATGGAACAATGTGTTTTAATGTAATGTTTTTATATTATACATAACATTTAAGATCTTACGAAGGATAAACAAGATTTGTTTATCAACAAGTTGATAAACAAGAACGATGTGTTTTAATGTAATGTTTTTTATGTAAGAATTATATTTTATAGTTCTCCATCGTGTGGTATCTTTCAAAACAGTCTTCAACATACAGCCTTGTATTTTGAACTAGCCTTTTCGACTACATGTATAGTAAAAATAATTAGTTTTGTGTCTTCCGCCCTTAATCGTTCCGTTTGAACATACAGAACAATCTTTACCTTTTACATCTTCATAGTGCCGCAATATATGCAGTTTTCCATTAAGGAAAATCATTAAGCCTTTCCTCTTTACATCGTGAAAAATTAAAATAACTCCATACAAGTTGCACGGTGAGTTAATACATTCCATCTCATAAATGAATATCTAGTTAAACATCTAATTATTAGGTTGTGCGGAAAGTCATTTCGTTTTTTTTTTTTTTGGTAAAAATTAACATTTCATTAAATTATATATCCTCCATTTTGGAAAACGAAATGACTTTCCGTTCGACCCAATAAATCTAATTAAATAATTCGATAAAAAATCTTTCAGCGTTAAAATCTTATCGGTGTTACCACGTGCTTTGGATTCGATCGCTCGCTTAACGCGAATCGCTCGAAGCTCGAGCAATTCATCGGAAGCTATCGCGGAGAAAAACAAGCGGAATAAGATTCTCCGTGGCGGGCGCGTCGTCGCATAAATTACATTCGCCTAGTCACCGTGTGTATGGAAGCCCGCGTCTTGAAGCTGCTCGCCCGGGCGGGTGTTTTAATCTGTCGTTTCCCGCGCGGACCATCTCAGCGAGGTGTTTTGCAGCGACGGAATCGCGGCCCCGGAGGTTTTATAGTCACCCACGTCGCGAGACGTGCCATTATTATCGTCGTATATTCTCACATTACGGGTCCACGCGACACTTAGGGACCGCCGCGCCGCGCAGATGCTCGATGAAGAAATGCTTCGCGGTGCGCGTGCGCCCCGACTAACGTACACGGTGACGCGCAGGCGCGGGAGCCCAGCTGCGCTCTCTCCCACGCTCCGCCAGAAATCGAGGCGCGCGCAGCTGTACCGTGCGAAGCCGAAACTTATTTACGGCTTTGCGGACGGGTGGGGGGTGGGGCTGGGGCGTGGGGGGAAGTGTGACAGCGTCTTCATTTTTTCGCCGGCTCCCTCCGCGGTGGGGCTCACGCGAAAAAGCACGGTGTGTAGCCTCCCTTTGAAGCCCGATACTCTGGACGACGGAAGCGCGACGGAGTCTTTCTACGTAATTGCATCTGCGAGAGCGGCCGATGCAAATCGACGTCGTCGGAGGGAACCGCCCGTTCCGCAGAATTAAATTTCTTTTTTCGACCGGTGGGACGCGTTCTGTGATTTTTCTTTACGTTTGGCCTTTTAAAATATCGCGCGCGATCGTTTCTCGATGGGCCACGTGGGTCTGGCCGGGACCCGGTTTGTTTGAAGTACGGGTCGGGCAAGCTTTTAGAGGAACGGAGCACGGGTTTAGAAACGTCTGGAGGTTGAATATTTTATAAATAACGCGCGATTGGATTTGGTTCTTTTTTTGGTTTTTGCCTTGCGAGGGGAATTATTTTTTTTTTGGAAGTGATAATTATCTTTGGGATGAAAGAGGGAAGAGGTGGATACTATTATATTTTACGCGCGAGGAGAAGTTATGTTCTCCTTTGTAGTAATTATCTTTATCGAACGCATCTGGAAATTGAATATTTTATAAATAACGCGCGATTGGATTTTGTGTTCTTTTTGGCTTGCGAGGGGAATTATTTCTTTTTTTTTTTGGAATTGATAATTATCTTTGGGATGAAGGAGGGAAGAGGAGAATACTATTATATTTTACGCGCGTGGAGAAGTTATGTTCTACTTTGTAGTAATTATTTTTATCGAACAGAAAGTTATCAGGGAATTGTTGCTATTGATCCGATCTGGATCACGATTTTTGTAGAAATATCTATCGAAGGTATACTTGAACTCGATTCACTATATTTTGAACTCGACTAGGAATTATATTCCTAGGTAAACTGAATTGTAACAATTATTTTTAGCTAACAGAGAACGATTAGGAAATTATTACTACTGACCTAACGTCGTGTGATTATGTTTATCGGTTTGCGTGGGGAATTATCGTTACTGGAACAGGAAAGAGGGGAATATCGTTTTAGGCTCGAGTAGAAGTTATATTCTTCTTTGTAACAATTATTTGTATCGAACAGAGAAGGGTTATAAAATTATTATTATTCACCTAACACTGACCGTGTGTTTAGAAACGTCTCAAAATTGAACGTTTCAAAAACATCGAACGGTTAAACAATCGTGTTTTCCCTTTAGTTCGGATAATGAGGCTTCTACTGTTCTACGTAATTAATGTACCTAGCTGACTGTGGGTACATGAATCGTGTTGCAACGTGGATTGAATATTTAAGAGGACATACGTGTACAATGTGGTTGGTGCAACTGGAAGTATTGTAACTATCGATTCTAGCGAACAGTAACCGACATGAATATCGCACGATCGACGAGGAGTAATCATTCTTAAATTTGAATAATTAATTTCAATTTTTAAATCGAAAATTTATCCGACAAGAAAAATTTCATCATTCGTCCCGATAATACGAAACCACTTGTAGAAATATTCACGAAGACAAAGTATTTCACAGTACGAGCAACAACAATTCGAAACTTTAAATTCAATAACCACGTAAATTTGTAATTGATTATTGTCCCAAGCTCGGAACAACGTGACACGTTGATTTATTAAAACACGACTAGTACATTAAGTAACTCTCGTAGAATCTCGTTTCCCGATCCCATCAAACTTGGAACATATGGGACATGATTCAATGCGCCTGGCGACACTGCGTTGAGACTTGTTAATTCGATGAGTTCCACGCGTGACATAATCAATAGAAACGCGATAAATCCTCCTTTGTCAAACACGGCGCGATCACGCGGGAAATACACTTTCTTCTCTTTGAACGATTGTGCTATTTAAAACGCAATTTAATTCGATGAACGTCATACCGAGAAACGAAACCTAAGACGTATCCTTATCGTATGGAAATTTTATTTAATTTGTTCAATATATTGAAAACTGGTTAAATTTTTCCTTGTTCCAAACCGAACACTTATCCTTATCGTATGAAAATTTTATTTATGTTTTTCAATATATTGAAAACTGGTTAAATTTTTCTCTGTTCCAAACCGAACACTTATCCTTATCGTATGAAAATTTTATTTATGTTTTTCAATATATTGAAAACTGGTTAAATTTTTCCCTGTTCCATGTCGAACACTTATCCTTATCGTATGAAAATTTTATTTATGTTTTTTCAATATATTGAAAACTAGTTAAATTTTTCACTGTTCCAAGCTGAAAACGTATCCTTATCGTATGAAAATTTTATTTATTTTTTTACAATATATTGAAAACTGGTTAAATTTTTCCCTGTTCCATGTCGAAGATGTATCCTTATCGTATGAAAATTTTATTTATTTTTTTCAATATATTGAAAACTGGTTAAATTTTCCCGGTTGCACCAATTTCCAATCTCGTTGCATCGAAAGTGCATTTACGAAACTACTCGCACAATCGACTCTACTTCCACGTCGATCCGTTCCTCGTTTCACGATATCGAGGAACGATTGCTCGCGACACAACTCCGGCTCGCTTGGTAAATACGTTACTCGTCGCCGGGGCGGATGTTCGACAAGAAATTTAATAATGGTCGATGAAAAATGAACGGGCCCGAGAGTTCATTTATCGCGGCTATTTATCGGGGCGGAGATACACTTCGATCGGGAAACTTTCCAAATTGTCCCGCGAGCTTAACTCTGCCCGCGGGACAAGTTTCGAGCCGGCTACCAGCAACTCCGACAACTACCTTCAAAGACCAATAATCTGGAGCAAGTGGATACGAGGCTGGCGCAAGTTCCACAATGTCGAGGACCTCCCCTTAGCCCCGGTCAGAGTTCTACCGAGGAACGTTTTCGATCCACCAATGCCAACGTTGGATCGTCGATCGATGTTAGAAACTAACAAGCAGACGTACCCAACTGTAACGCTCACTTTTTAATGGGCTTTTGCCTGGCAATGGTACTCGAAACATCGAACCTAATGATACGTAGGTTTAAACGTGGACGGTCAACAGTCGCGGAAATATTTCATCTAGAAGTTTCCAATTTCTTGCGCAACTTCGGATAATACTCGTACATTTGTAAAATACACGGAAATATTTAACGTAAAACTGTTCAATTATTAAATTGTACGGAAAGTGATTTCGTTTTCCAAAATGGAGGATATGTAATTTAATCAAATGTTTATACACTCTAAAAAAAGTCTTGTTTTAATTTCATCGAAGAAAACGAAATGACTTCCCGAACAATCCAATACTTGTACATCTTCCAAATACAATCCACCCTTATTAAACAAATTTCTATATTCGAAAGAAAAAATAACTGGTTCAAAATTTTCGAAATTTAAAATCTAGGAATTTTTAACGTTCTCCGAGTAACTCAGGCGAGTACACACGTTTGTATGTTCGCGCTCGAGATATCCCTCGAACAAGTCCCGTAACTCCAAATGCAATCTTGTCAACCTTATACAGTACATACCCAAGAAACTATAAAAAAAAAAAATATTCTCTCACCCGTCGAAACCTCGTCGAAGTCTCGAGATACATTTGCCAAAGAAATGTGAAATTACAAAAGAAATTTCCCAAATTTTTCTCCGCTCCGACAGTTCCCCTCCCCCAAGCTTACAGAGTAATTAGAGTAACAGTTCGCTCGACAGAAATTTATATTCGTCCTTAGAAAAGAAATTTCCCAAATGTTTCCCCTTGGAACAGGGTAAACAATTCCCCTCCCTAAATCGCATTGTTTATCAACGACGTTCCTATCGAGGGAAACATACGATCGTTGGAAACTTCAACGTTAAACAATTCCGAAATTGTGAACCGTCTACGCCTAAAATCCGTGCATCGATGGCTTCGGTGTACCGAGAACTACCACCGTGCGAAACCCCGTTAAAAAGTGAGCGGTACGGTTGGGTATGTCTCCTTGTAAGAGGAAACGACAGCGATCGTTTAACGGTGGCGAGAGTGGTATCTGGCGAGGCGAGGCGAGGTCGGAGAACAAAAAGCCGATGGCCGATAATTTTATTTGGGAAGCGGCGCGCTCGCGCTTTACAACCGGCGAATGCAAACTGCTTTGGAGTCGCGCCAGAAGGAGCGGACCATTGAAATGTTATATGGATTCTCGTTTAAGGACAGAGGAAGAGGAGAGAGTGGGGGAGGTACGCCTGGGCGGGGGATTTTCCCAAGATCGCCCCGATTGTCGCACCATTTGCTTGGATATTAATCTCAACGTTCTCTTTCTGGGTCAACCGGACGGTGGTGGGGGGACAGTAGGAAGGGAGTGGGGAGGGACATTCTCGGAGCGATATTTCTTCGCGAGCGACTTTTCGGTCGTAGTGGCTGAATGTGTTAGGTGACCAAGGATGAAAAATTCCGTCTACTTACTTTTCTTGTAAAGGAATAGCCTGGAACGAATTTTCTTCTATCCGACGACACCGGCGAGATATCCTCGGCTACGACTATACGCTGGACAAGCTTTCTTTATTTATTTAGAAAGGTGTAACAACTAATGTGTAAAATTAACTGAGAGAAATACTTTTGTGAAAGTATTGTGATACTTTCCCGACGAAGAGTATTATTTTATGTAATTTTTGCTCCGTTGGATAATATTAATTTATTCAATGGGAAGTTCGTCTTTGTGTAAAATTTAATTTTTATTAGGGTTAGTTTGAAGTACGTTGATAATTTCGACGAATAACGAATATATATTTTATGTAATTTTTGCTCCGTTAGATAATATTGATTTATTCAATGGGAAGTTCGTCTTTGTGTAAAATTTAATTTTTATTAGGGTTAGTTCGAAGCACGTTGATAATTTCGACGAATAACGAATATATATTTTATGTAATTTTTGCTCCGTTAGATAATATTAATTTATTCAATGGGAAGTTCGTCTTTGTGTAAAATTTAATTTTTATTAGGGTTAGTTTGAAGCGCTTGGAAAATTTTGACGAATAACGAATACATATCGGGAGAAGCGAAACGGTGCAAGAGGTAACCACCGTTGTCCGTGGATCGATTTTGTTCAAAATCTGGTCAAATTTTCACACGGGAATACGAAACACAAATATAAAGTTTCGTCGAAATACGTACGGTCGTTTAGACGCGATCGCGTTGAGAAATATGTACAGTATGCGGGGGAGAAGATTGCACTTGGAGTTACGGCTGCTATTCGTTGAAGTATAACTCACTTAACTCTCGGATGAGTGTAACCCCACTCAACTCTCTCTCGCTCGAGATTATCTCTCGAACAAGTCCCCTAACTCCAAATGCAATCTTGTCACCCAGGTACAGTACATACCTACGAAACCATAACAAAAAAAAAATGTTCCCTCGCCCTTAGAAACCTCGTCAGTCTCGAGATACATTTCACCAAAAAAATGTGAAATTACAAAAGAAATTTCCCAAATTTTTCTCCGCTGCGACAGTTCCCCTCCCCCAAGCTTACAGAGTAATTAGAGTAACAGTTCGCTCGACAGAAATTGATATTCGTCCTTCAACAATCTCTGCGAGGCATTAAGGTCGTAATCCTAGCAAACACTGTTAAGCGTGGAATACTCAAGGTAAACAGAGCCGGAGGTCGGTCTCTCGTCTCTCGAATCCTATATAAGAAATTGTCACTCGAAAGCGGGGATTACCGTACGGTATTTTAGGTGGTTTTAAGTGCCTAACCCTGTATACACTCGCGGCGAACAACCGCGGAAATTCGCGGGACGTGAGATCCTCGTGAACACACATTCGCAGAAATTCCATGGAAACGTGTGCTTCCGTGCGGGTTTACCCCGCGGCAGCCCCATAAAGCCGTCGAAAATATACTCGCGTCGGACGATAACGTAATTCACGTTTCACCCCTGTCGCGTCGCGTCGTTCATCACCGCTAAAAGCCTATACCTTATCGAGCCCAACCGATAAGGGGATCACGCCTACGCTGTTCCCCGTGAAGGTCACCCATGCTCCCATTGCGACGGGGCACTGTGCACAGGTAGACCGGCGTCAGGTGAATAAGGGGCCACTTAACGCGAAACCATCCAACGTGCGTTCCCACGAGCCGGTGATCGTATCCTTTTGCGCGAGACTACAACGTTCGAGATGTGTACCTCCTTTTTACCGTTTCGCCCCGTCAGACAGGTAGCGATAAATTTGTCCGTCTGGTCCTGTTGCAGCATCATATAAAATTGAGGCACGAGAGACACCGTCGACAGCATGGGGGGAGCTATCTGCCCAGCAACTTCGTTCTCAACACCGACGAACCCGAACGAGGAACCTGGGGACCCTGGTCGTCGCCTAGCTCCTGTTCCAGGTCCTGTGGCGGTGGTGTCTCGCATCAGACTAGACAGTGTCTAGACGTTGAGTGAGTTGAACCGATGCATTACTTTATGGGGTTGGGTGTCTGGGTCTCTGAGGGTACACCGTTATCGGGAGCTTGTCGTCTTTATTTTGAAATATTATACGAGAAGATGGTTCACTATTTATTTTCACGATGGAACTGAGTAGAGTTTGTTTATTATTATTGGCAACTTTTCCTTTAATTCTTGGTGGATAATGTTCGTTTTAATGGTAGGATTCAAATGTTGACTTTGGTTTGAAATATTCTACAGGACGATATCGACTATAGATTATTATTTATTTTCAGAATGGAACAGGGTATAGTTTGTTTATTATTATTGGGAGCTTTTCCTTTAATTCTTGGTGGATAATGTTCGTTTTAATGGTAGGATTCAAATGTTGACTTTGGTTTGAAATATTCTATAGGACGGTATCGACTATAGATTAATATTTATTTTTACAATGAAACAGAGTATAGTTTGTTTTTTGTTATTGGGAGCTTTTCCTTTAATTCTTGATGAATAATGTTCATTCTTAAGTTTCGAAATATTCTACAGGACGATATCGACTATAGATTATTATTTATTTTTACAATGAAACAGAGTATAGTCTACCAGAAATATAGTATATAGTATATATAGTATATATAGTATAGCTATTAGAAAAATAATGCTTTCTTTTGAAGAAATTATAATCGTTGACAGTAATTTAAAAACGACCTAATTTTCTCTAAAATAGCATTAGCACTCTCACGATCGAAAAATACCACGATTCGTATCCTTTGCGAAGTAACTAAAATTTTCCCGCCAAATAACATTCATCTCCAAGGTACACAGTCTCCTGTCATTATTAATTCTCGACAAATGGTAACAGAAAATATCGCTAAAAAATTGAACGATTCGTATTCTTCGTCGAACTACTCGCCTCGATTCACCCACGACTCTCGATTATTTTTTAACGATGAATATTCATCAATTTTTGTTCTCGGTGCCGAACTATCGTATTAATATTAATTAGACGATAAACGCGACAGGGGACAGGGCAGGCGGGCAGCGAGGAATTTCAAATTCCAACCACTCGTAAAACGCTCCGAGGGGTACCCCGTAATGGAAAATTAATTTTTTATTCGACCATTTCCCGCGAAGATGGCTTTCCTTAAATTCAATCCGACCGCGGCGAGGTTTTCCACGCTTCGAGGACTTCCCTCGCGGGATTTTTGACGGGCCGACAGAACTTCCAACGAAATCGCAGTAAATCCTTCTTATCTGGCGACCGGGACCAAGATTAATCGTGACTACTTATGCGCTTTTCGTCGTGAAACGGTGCCCCAAAGGATTCCCACGTGTTCGCGTTGCAACGACGAGTGGTCGACGAAGAGTGTTCGCGTCATTGGCAATCTTTGGGATTTTTTTCACCGAAAAGTACACCACGTACCGAACTGAAATTTTTTACACTTATTGTCACACTTACGAGAATGTTGCATAATTTTTTTTATTCAATCTACTCGAATAGTACAGGAGTTATTAATGAAGTCCTGCAGACTGCGTTAAAAGTGTCATCGCGATGGACAAATTGTAATTACACCTCATATGGTACGTAAAAACGTGAAATACTAGGAGGTTGTTATTCAACGTTAACGAAGCTTATCTCTAAACCGGAGTGAATTGAAAAACTCCAAAAATGAGAAAATGGTGGTATTTTGAAAATGTGAAGTAAGTTTCGGTACAAGTTTCCAAACTTATTTTGTTTCATTACTGACAAATTTTCAACGATATTGAATTAAGCGTAGTTCGTACGAAAGTCGAATGTGTGTTTTTCATGCGAGAAAAATTTCACGTCGATCGATCATCGAGATATCTTTCCTACGGTGAGATTTCGCTACGCGTCGTTCCGATCAATGATCCATATCTTTCTCGATTTTTGTAATTACGAACGGTTACGTGGAACGTGTACCTTGAGAAAATACGGAGAAAAGGTTGGTTGTTTTTTCTTGTGGAACGCGAGGAACCCTCTGTGGAATCGCCTTTCACGTGTTTGTTACGTAAAACGGGAAAGGAGGAAAATCGAACCGATCGAACGCGAGAATCGGATGGCTCGCGAAACCGAGAGTGAACCCGTTGCTAATAACACGTTCGTCGACTCGAGAAAGCGGGCTAATCGGCTCGTGGAGGCATTTAACAGGAGAAATAATTTCGTGGTATCGAGCGTACCGTGTCGTAGGTCAGACACGCTCGATCGCGTAGACGCGCACCGATCGTGCAGCGTTTACAGGTCTTTTCAATTTACGATATCGGGCCAACATCCACGCGGCGAAGTCTCGAAATTAATTCCCCGCGGTGTGTTATTAGACTAATATCGCGTCGTGACCAGTCACCGTGTTTGGCAATCCCGAAGCTAATGAAACAGGTGCAATTTATTCCTTGGGTAGTTACGATCTTAGTTGCACAAATTGTATCCGACTCGTACCCGGGAAAATTTACTTATTTTCTGCTCCGTTCGAAATTTCTTATTCCACATTTCTTGTTTGTTTTTTTTTTTTTTTTTTTTGACATTAAAATCACTGTTATTATTTCACTATTATTTCGATATCACATTTCTTACGTTCCGTGGAATCGCGTGGGAAAATAATGGAATAAATTTATATCTCTCTGTTCTGTAGTTCGAAACTTTGGAATACCAATTGTCGGATAACAATCATTGATTTAGAATATGGAACGTGTGAATTTCGATTTGTGGCTATTTCACAAGTTTCATTGACATTTTTCATTATATACACAATTGACTGCTTTTTGAAATCTACTTGTGTACGAGACACATGGCTCGAAGTTTGTTGTAATACCCATGTCTGATTATTGTATACGTAAAAAGTTCAAATTACGAGCACTATGGATCAAAAATTGACAAGACATTTCGAGTGACAAAATGGGACAAACGTCTTTCGATTTTCGGATAAAAGTCACAATACAAATGGCAGAAACGAATATTTCACAATTAACGATCATTTCACAATTAACGAACATTTCACAATTAACGAATATTTCACAATTAACGAATACGAAAAGGAGAGAGGTAAATTTTTCCCATTTCTACCAAAAATCGACAAAATGTTTCACACCGTTCCCGCGCAACAATCCCTAGAAAATAAGAACAGAGTCGATGAACACTGTGTAAATTATAAATATACTACAGCAACGTGTAACATTCGCTCCGATGGTCTTTCCCATGAAAGTTTCATTCGTAAGGGGCGTGCACGAGACGGGCAAGTGTAATTCTTTCGAAGGGGCGCGCGAATTATTGAGAAACCGACTGGATCGCGCTTCTTTCTCGAAGGTTTTCGTTCGCAAGGCGGGCTGTCGGTGGTTTACGGGCTGAAAAAAAATTCGTCGCTCCAGTTTTCCTCGGTGCTTTCTCGAAAGAAGCTCGTTAACGGGGAAGCACGGCCGATGCGCGATTTAACGGAGTGTGAATTCCCGATTAGAGATACGAACGGTCGCGTTTCCACGCGCCATGCTGGATCTACGCTGCTCGTGTAATCGAGATTAGAATCGATCGAGGAGTGTATAAAGCTGAGAAGGCGTTGTTCGATTATTCGTACACTCGATTCACTTATCGAATACTTACAAGTAGATTTGGAAACTTTCCCCTCTCTTTTGTTTTTTTTTTTTTTAAATTAATTTATTCAGTGTCAGCTTAACTCGATGGCCATCACTGTGATTTATATTGTTAGTGTCGAATTTAAATTTTGTACAGAATCGATAAATGAATAATTATATGTAATTATCTATGTATATTCTATATCTCGTATTTAGAAATTCATCGTTATTATATTAGTGTTTTATTTAAAATCGATCAAGGAGCTTATAAAGCGGAGAAGTACACTCGACACGCTTATCGAATACTTAGAAGTAGATTTGGAAATGTTCCCCTCTCTTTTGTTTTTTTTTTAAATTAATTTATTCAGTGTCAGCTTAACTCGATGGCCATCACTGTGATTTATATTGTTAGTGTCGAATTTAAATTTTGTACAGAATCGATAAATGAATAATTATATGTAATTATCTATCTATATTCTATATTTCACATTTGGAAATTTATTATACTAATTTTTATCTATATACTCCATTGAATATCTTCTATCACTATTCACAATTGAATAGTAATTGTGTTATTAATATCCACAATTTTTACGATAGATATTTTAAGTTTGAGAATTCTGACCCCTAGTATGAAGTAACTGTGATCATTCACAATTATCGAAATATCGTCTTACGATATTTGCCAAACAGATCGAAGGACCGTAAATTTTAAAATCGTTGCATCGAGTCCCTTTATTCTCAAATTATTATTATGTTATTATTTTAAGATTTGCATTGTTTCATTGACCTGTCATCTACGAGGCACCTTGCCTATAAATCTCGGTACTCTCGGTTCTATTGTCTCATTAACCTCACGACGCTTAAAAGGAGCACAGTTCAATCTCTATAAAAACGTTTTATTGTTGCAGCGACAATGGCTACAGCAGGTGTACCGGTGCATCGAGACGATTCTTCTCCTGCAACATCCAGGTGAGTCTATGAAAAATGACGATAATAAACCTCGTAGACATTTTCCGTGATAATTAATCGAAGAAACGAGCCTTCTTTGTTCGCGATCCAATAATCGAGTACGCGTGACAGTTCGACGTTCTGTCAAACTATAATACAATAGTCTACGATTCGTGATCGATTTTCGTTTTCTACGTAGAGGATGAGAACTGCCGAAAATTCAACCATGGCAACGACCACGCCGCACACGCGAATCGAATACGTAGCAGAACTTGATTAATTGTCGTATAACAGTGGGTGATTTATGCGATTTGCTTTAATAGATCGAACAGTTTGACAGTCTATCAAGAGGCTTCGAGCCATCGACGCGTGACGCGAGCTCTAATTATTCGCATCTGCACGTGTACTCGAATCAACGAATCGAATTGGTTAGCTATAACCCCACTGATCCATTTTACATTTTCTTTGATCGGTATTCCCTGCAAAGGAGGTTTCTTCTCGTTTTAAACGAACGTGCTTCTATCTGGAGTTCCAGAGAAAATATTTTTCGATTTTATTTAATATTAGTAGTCACGAGAGACACTTTTTCCTGTGGTTTAATAAGTCGATTAAGACATTCAGAATGTTAACTCATAAATTGCAAAATGCAACTCGATTTGGGTATTTTTCAAATTTAAAAAAAAATTGAACAGGCAATCAGAGGTATTAGCAATTGTACGACACTCGTGTTAGGTAAAATTAAAATATGAATAAATTTTAAGCGATTGAATTAAAAATATATTTAGCGTTGTTAATGCAAAAAGGGTAGTTCTCTTTGTTTGTACGTCGAAGCTAAATCAATTTTAAACAATTGTATAAAATTCTAAGGATTTATTTTAACTTCTGAGCCAGATTACAAGAACGATGTTGATGTAGGATTGGGGAAACATTAAGGGATGTTTGTTCAAAAAATATTCAACCCCTTTCGTGTTCACGTATGGTTGCGTATGTCGTATGACCGTGAGATTGTTTTCTTTACTCAGTTTCGGGATAATAAAATACAGATATCGTCTATGTGCAATAGAATCTCGATAACAGTAGGGAAAATGGGACTGAAAATTGTTGCAGGTATTTCGATTACTACAAAGATTTAAATAATCCATCCAATGAGATGCACTCATCGAGTATACCTCCTCTATGGTGCTATGTGTTCCTCCATCTCCGATTTCATTCATTGTTATGTCATCATCCCCTCCAATGATCGACACAATGCAACAAACGAGGTTTCCAATCGATCCAAGTATCATTTATCGAGGTTTTAAATTCGATATAAGTTCACGAAAGTATAACACTCTCGAATGGACAAAAATCGCGAACAAATATTCCCTGTTGATCTTTGCAAATAATTCGGGGATGAAATTAAGTACTTTTAACATTGCAACCAGTTTTAAATTATTCAAGTTTCCTTTTGCATCGATCAATTTTTGCAAAGTCTTCGTATATCGAAGTTCCTAAATTCCAAAGTAGACATAGGTACAAGTAAATAATTCAGAGATAAAATCAAGTACTTTAAAAATTACAACCAATTTCAATTTACAAATTAACTTTCGCGAAGTTTTTCACATATCAAAGTTAATTCACTTAATAAATATAACAAAATCATTCGTGAACGAGATCGCGTACTTTCAAAATTGCAACTAATTACAAAGTGTCCAACTATTTTTCCACATAAAAGAATTTTTCTAAATTTCCCCTTGTATCGAATTTCTCAAATCTCGAAACATTGTACAATTTCATGAAATCCCAAACGTTTCACAAATTGTGAAACATTGTACAATCTCCAGAAATCCCAAACGTTTACAAAGGGTTGAACACGAAGGGTTGCAGCATCACGAATGCGTAATAATATTTTTCCACGAAATCTCTCGAGCAGCTGTCGAAACGAAATACCGGCCAGCTGCCGCTTCTTAAGCGTTCTTTGTAATCGTTTAAACATTGTTTCTGATCGTGGATAAAGGGTCGTCGGAGTCTCGCTGACACGAATTTACGTTCCACCATGCTCGTCCCTAACCTTTGAGTATGTCGGTCAACTTCCCGCGAAACGGTCCGATGGTCTTTAATAAAATGATTTATATCATTATTTAATTCAGTTCGTTAAATGTCAAACGGAGCTTGGATGAACTCTGAACCGCGAGACTCTCGAGGATGCCTATCGTTTACGTGTGGCCCACTGAAAGAACTTTTGTTTCTTTATCGGACGTCTTCTCGTCCACCAACTCCTTCCGCGACCCCCCACCCACCCCCACCCCCATCCACCGCCGCCTCTTCAGCCCCCGATCGATCCGACATTACTCTTCGCGCAGCGTCGAGTCCCGTCAAACTTTCATTTAAAACCACTTAATCAACGCGATGCTGGTAATCTCGTTCCTTTTCTACCGTGGCTCAGGTGATTTTGACAAATTGATTCCATGATCGATTAATCCCGCGATCGCCGCGACTACGATATATAAGTTCCTCGACGGACAAAAACGGCTTCTCGATTCTTTCGCGCGCGAATTAAATACAGGAGAGAAACGTCGCGATCTCGAGAGATCACTGGATCTCTGCGAGACTTTGAATCGTGTCGAAGAAACGTTTTAACGAGGTGTCTTTTACACGTTTTATGGAGTACGATACGCGTAATTGAATCGGGTCGATGTCCAAGTACGAAATTAGCTGTTTTCGAGTATTTTTGAAAATGGAGCAGTCTCTCGATTGTGTCGTATAAGAGAGGTCGAATAATTGAGGGATTTTTTTGAAGTTTAAGTTGAAAATTAATTATTTTCTAATATTTTTGAAAGTACTCTCGATTATAATAAGTATAATAGGGGTGGAGGATTGGTTGGATCATCGAGGTGGTTGAGTAATTGGAGTATTGTTTAAATGAATGATTGAGGGATTTTTTTGAAGTCCAAGTTCAAAATTAACTAAATTTTCTAATATTTTTGAAAGTACTCTCGATTATTACATACAATAGGGGTGAAGGATTGGTTGGATCATCGAGGTGGTTAAATAATTTGAGTATTGTTCAAAGTTCAAAATTATCTATTTTCTAATATTTTTGAAAGTATATTTTTTTCGATTTTCCATGCAATAGGGGTGAAAAGTTGGTTGGATAATCAGTGGATTGTTTTTCCTCGAGAAAACTGATAGTTATATATAAATACATACGTTTGGATATTATTTATCTTTTCTAGGGTATGACACATGTTTTATTTAATTTAGATTTATCGTATCAGAGGCATCGTTTCCGAGAAAAATACGTTTGAAGATCAATCGAGAGCTGCATCCATGCTTTTAATGATTGATGTTATTTGTTAATGCAATTACATTAATGGCACGCGATAAAATGTCAGAGATTGTTTACTATCGATACTTAACTACCTATTAATGCGTTTGTAAGGTGCAGGGGAGACACTTTAAACGTCTTAAAGGTTCAAGATAGACATTAGTTAGTACCTCGAATGATTTTCAAATGTATTTTTCTTTTTCGTTATTCTTGACGATCTATTCCGAGCCATAAAATATTTCTGACCTCGTTTGTACCATGAATTACGTACCTCTATATATAGATAAAGAAATTGATTATTTCCATTGGCGTAAAATTTTAGGTTGCTGCATAAGTTCGTCCTCTGCGTCGATCGCATAAACAGACCGTCAGTGTTTTTGTTAAAGAAGTATAACACAACTTCTCACATAGATGAGAAACTGTAGTAGCTAATGATGGAAAATGTATAGTTCAAGGTAAACACGAGTTGTTTTCAAACATCGAATCTGCAGAAGACGTACGCCAGTGTTCAGAAACCTATATAAGAATCTGATGTAACGATTATTATTTGTATTGTTATGGTACGTGTCTTCAAAGAATGCAGTTTTCTTTTTCGAATTCTACGATTCAATCTCGCTCAAGTGGCAAGCTTTGCTCAGTCGATTTATTTTCGTAAGGTTCTTTTACATCGAACTTGATGTAACTTGAAACAAGTATTCCAAACTCGAAACAAATATTTATGGTCGTAATTGTGCTCCTAGAGGTCTGCAATAGAATCCTGAAAGCATAGTGTCTTTTCGGTAACAATTTTTTTAACATTTTATATATTTCATACTCAAGTAGTGATCTTCGATTCTTATAGAATCCTCGAATTGATCTAATTTTTGTCCGAAAATCGAATAATAAATTCCATGCTCGAAAATGTCAAATTTTCATTCAATCGTTAAATATTTGATCTAATCCTTCTTCAATAATTAGATAATAATTTCCACGATCGAAACGATCAAATTCTAACTTATCCATTAAAAGAGCAATTTTGATTCGAAAAGTAAATAATAAATTCCATATCCAAAAGTGTCAATTATTGACATATCTATTAAAAGAACAATAATCTCCAACTTTTATCGTCAGATTGGTCTATTTTTCGTTCGATAATTAAACAACGAATTCCATACCCAAAAGGGTTAAATTTTGACACGTTTATTAAAACAATAATCTCCAATTTTTATCGTCAGAGTGGTCTATTTTTCGTTCGATAATTAAACAACAAATTCCATATCCAAAAGGGTCAATTTGGACATATCTATTAAAAGAACAATAATCTCCAATTTTTATCGTCAGATTGGTCTATTTTTCGTTCGATAATTAAACCACGAATACCCTGCCCAAAAGTGTTCAATTTCCTCCGGGATAGAAAAATCGTAACAAACGAAGAGGGGCGGTGAAACGCGCGGGGGGTTCCCGTCGACGACACATTTAAACCCGATAGGACGACTCCCCAGGAATAAAGTGGAGTCGTCGATTAATAATCGGACGAAACAAAGGGTTAAACGGCCCCTGACAAGCAACCTGTTCCTGGAACCGTGCCCGTCGTTGTGTTCGAGGCGGATGGAGTTTACGAGGTCACCGGGACGCCGTAAAATCACGTGTCCAGGTAGATATAGGTAACGGAGCGATGATATTCGCGGTCCCTTCGTTGATCGACACCCGTTGACCCCCTTTGATATACAACGCTGGATTAAAAGTTTACAACGACGCAGTAAAGATCGTCTCCCGCGGGCCACCACTAAATCTTGCTCGAGGATGCTCGAGGGTGTGCTACGGAACAACGTCGGAGTTAAAACCGCGGGATCTCGAGGTGGCAATCGTAAACACGCGCGACTTATACAGGATCGTTCAAAAACGGTGTGATTTTTATAAGAATTTTTTTTTCACTCCATGTTCCATGGATTTTGAAAAGTTAAGATTTGATGATGGACGAGTCGTGTAATAAACTGTGGAAATTTTTGATTACCTTTCTGGAGATCGTGGGGAGGGGGTGTAGTTTTTTGAAAAATGTAGATAGGCTTTCGAAGTAGATTGTGGTGCACTATGGTGACCATCTCGTTTCGATTATTTCAGATCTTTATTATTCTGAAACAGAGATTTCTCTTCTAAAATAATTCAAAAATGTACTATTTACTTCAACTTTTTACTTAATACATCCTTTTATTCAGTTTTGAATGTTGATAAATTCAGGGGTTAATTTCTTCTCTGAAGACGAAAGAAAATTATACACAGCAGAGCAGTGTTTTCTGATCTGTGCAACGTTTGATATTTTTGGTCATTTTTGTTAAATGATTGAGTAACTTTTTCTCAGCACTTGACTTAATTATATTTGGTACAGTTGTTTATTTCGTAGTCAACGAAAACATGTGTGAGGGTTAACCCTCTCTATAAGGTTAGGTCGGTCACTTATCAGTGTTATTGTGTCGACTTCTCTCCCAAACTTGTATCGACACCACTTTTGAAGCACCCTGTATATTCATCACGGAAGGTCGTCATCTGCAGGGCTCAACAGAGCTTCTTTTCTAACAGTGGTACATTAGGTGCACAGTGGACGTCATTCTGTAATTTTACTACTGTTCTTAACTGCTTTATTCACCGAAGGGACTCGTTGTTACACCTAACCACATTACACAGTCTTTAAAATAATAAAACGATCTCGCCACTTCGACACTTATCGATCTCTCGACTACGAAAAATAATTCGCATTATTGTCGTAAATTGCCCAAATAATTTCCAGCACGGTACTTCGTCCATTTTTCGGGAAAACACTTCTCAATATTCACACACACGCGTACATTGCATATTTATAATACATTTCTTCCAAAATGGAGAGAAAAAAATACGAACCATCGTACTTAGGCGTCCTGTTCGCTCGTTCCCATAAATTCGTATACCGCAGTTAAAGGCTCGAGGTACACGGTGCACAAAAAAATTCCCAACATTCTACTGGTTCAAGGTATTTAATAAAAATTGTAACCCTATCGATATTACACTGTACTCCTTTCATCCCTGAAATTCCTTCCATTCCCTCGAATAGTTCGGAAACTCGATCCCTTAATTGATCGATACGATTGTACTTCGAGCCCCTCTCTCTCTCTCTCTCTCTCTCTCTCTCTCTACTCTTTGTTAAAACGATTATTTCGATGTTAGGGGAAAAAAGAAAAAAGAAAGAAAAAAATGAACCGTTCCAGGTGCTCCGTTCGATATTAAAAATTAATTTACGTTGCTCACGGTCCACGGGATTCTTTCTTCCACCCCCTGCCATAATTGAAGCTAGGTCGCATCAATTTTCGCCCGTACACCGGCTCTATCAGTCGAACCAACCCCACCACCCCCTCCCACGGGCGTTAATTTAATTTTCCCGAGTCACGAACATTCGATCTAGCCCACGTAGAACGTAGAACTGCTCCCCGAACAGAACCACTTCCTTCAGCCCCCGCTATTTCTTCATAAGAGACCCGGGTACCGGTGAAAATGTATTTCTGAAAGTCACGTAGTCGCCATAAAATTATTTCCGCCATATCCCGTGGCTCGCGGCACATCGAATCACTTTTCTGGTAAATCGTACCGGTTAAATAATTCCATCGGCTTCGACACGTCTTCGCGATCGCTTCTCCTCGCGTTGCCGCGTAGCCTCGATTAGGAATCGCGAAGGGAAACATCGAGAACTTGATATCGATCTATCAGGGTGCAAGTTTCAACGAATGTGTAAACGATTGAGCCACGAAGAAAAATAAAGGACAACTTTCGATTTAAAAATCTGGGAATTAAATATTCTGGCAAGGTTGTGTACTGATGCAAGATGAATCGATAGGATTGGATAATAACTGAGGGTTGAATCAAGTTTGAGAAAAATATTTTAGCCAGGTTATCTATCAACAGATAAATCGAATGTGAGGGAGTATTGAACGAAAAAATACCAAGATTTCGATTAAAATTCTAGGAAAGAAATATTTTTACAAGGTTGTGTACTGCTGAAAGATGAATCGATAGGATTGAATAATGACTAAGGGTTGAATCAAGTTTGAGAAAAATATTTTAGCTAGGTTATCTATCAACAGATAAATTATCGAGTAATATGTGAAGAAGTATTGGATGAAAAAATGCCAAGGTTTCGATTAAAATTCTAGGAAAGAAATATTCTGGCACGATCGTGGATCGAAAGAAAATAAATGAACGCGATTGAATAATAAATAACGTGAAAGTATTGAATGGAAGAAAAAATATTTTAGGGAGGTTATGTATCAACAGGTGAATCATTGAATAGCAAGTGAGAGGGTATTGAACGCAAAGAGGAGAGAAGGTTTCAATTAAAATTCTACATAAGAAATATCGTGGCATGATCGTGGATCAAAAGAAGCTGAACCGACGCGAGAGAGATCCGATTGAATAATTAATAACGAGAAAGTATTGGATGGAAGAAGGACCGAGGGTTTAATCAAGTTGAATACCGAGATTAAGAAATATTTCAGCCGTGTTACCTATCAACAGGTGAATCATTGAATAATAAATGAAAAAAGTGTCGAACGCAAGGAGAATTGAAGTTTTTAATCGATTACGATATTAAATAAGTAATATTTCAATAAATTGATCCGTCTCGAGATGCATCGAGACGAAAAATAAATAATAAATAAGAGGAGAGACTATCGCGTGGAAGAAGAGATATTCCAGCAAGGTTATCCTGTTACAAGGTGAACCAACGCGAGAAGTAAATAATAAATAACAAAAAGAAGTATCGTGCAGAAGAAGAAATATTCTAGCGAGGTTATCCATCGAAGGATGAACCAACATGAAGGAGATCCCATTGAATAATAAATAACGAGAAAGTATCGGGGTCAAGAAGGCAACGAAGGTTTAACCAAGTTGGATAATAAAGAAGAAATATTTTAAGAAGTTCTCTGTTATGAGAGAAACGCAAAAAGTGAGAAACTCCACCTGAAAGCCATTCGCGAGCAGGTGGATCGCTTTTCGATATAAAAGTTCGTTACGAGGCGGAAGGACCATCGAAAATCCTGCACAGCTTAGGGGTCCTTTAATGGTCCTCGAACGCAACAATATGGCCGACGCGGGCGATACTGCACCGGTGCACTGTCGGAGATGCTAAAATTTATGAACGGCCGGCCATTATGCGGCATCGACTCGCGAAGTATTAACTTCGTTAAAGCGACGTGCTAAATGAAACGAGCCAGGTTCCTGTTACCTACCCTCGCTCGTAGATATCGATTCCTGATTTGTTTCTTTCCAGAGAAATTGTTTCATAATTTCTCTTCGAATTATGTAAAGTAATATTGGTATCTCACTGTACAATGCAGTCGTTCAAGTCTACGTATAATTATCCAATACGTGGAAAGCCAAAGTATCGATGATTGTTATATTTGAAACGAAGGAGTAACAAAATATTGGTACAACAAATTTTTGCAAACTTTAACTTTCACTATTATATTTAAAACGAAGGATCAACGAATAATTTGTCTAAAATTTTGTACCTGTTAATTTTTTTCTAATTTAAAGACTTAATAGATATTAATATCTCGTCAAAATATTTCAGTCTTCAATTTTCAAACAATTTCAAAATATTGGTACAACAAATTTTTAGAAACTTTAACTTCGATTACTATATTTAAAACGAAGGATTAACGAATAATTTGTCTACAATTTTGTGCCTGTTAATTTTTTTCTAATTCAAGAACTTAATAGATATTAATATCTCCTCAAAGTATTCCAGTCTTTAATTTTCAAACAATGTAATATTGGGATTATCATAAATTCTTGTGTTTTTTTTTTTAATAATATCGTAGACTTGTAGAGCGTGTGTATTGTAAGGAAATAAAAAGATCAGGGTTAAGAGTGATATAGTACCATGAATAATGAGTACCAATGAATAAGTACCTCACGAAAGCCGATTAACACGTCTGACCCAATACGGTTCGAGATTCCTTCGAGGATCGATCTTTCTTTCTCCCTACAATACATTTTCCAATCAACCGTATATACTTTGGCCTTCTACGAGTAATTTAAATTCATTATCCATTGTGAACTTTAAATACTTCAATGTGCTCTATAAAACGTACTCGAATAATACATTTAACCTCTTCGATTTGAAACGAGTATATATGTTCATCCCCATCACGACTTGAAATTTTAACACAACGCATCGAAATTAATTCCTACGACTAATCTCGTTCAATGAATCTTAAATCCACGAATTATCGTCCACTTCAAAATTTGAACAATTTCCTCAAAAGAAAATCGGTTGATCCCAAAAGAATTCAAGGACAATCGCAGAATTCAAGTTCGTCTCCAATGAATCGGAAATTAAAGATATTATTCGTCAACGGAATTATGTACAAGCTGAATGGAGTATACTTGGACTCTTGGAGAACTGTTCAAACGTTCCGCTGTTCTTTTGTAAGAAGAAACGCGGTTGCTTCTACCCGAATGAAACGTAAAAATTATTAATGTCCGGCCAAGGAGCTACGCTAAAACGTTGCTTCTTCTTTCTTCGGTAACGGGCGGAGGAATAAACGTTGCACAACGTTGACAATATAATATTGCGACGCCGTTTGTCAAGATATTCCGCGGGTTGAACGACCGAGTACCGAGCCACTTTAGAATCAAACGAGGCGATCCGTTTCAGCGCGAATTGCACGCCGTTGCAAAAATTCCACCGAACGCGGCTCATTGTTCTCGCCCCTTTGTCTCGAGATTTCGTAATTAGTAACAATGCCCGTCGGCTAAACAGAGATTATTGAACGGTAGAAATCCTCGAGGGAGTTCGGTTTTACCTTCAGGATGAAACTCCTCGACGAATAGCCAGCAGCCGGCTACCAGCGAAATAAACGGGTACCGCAAGGGGCTGAGGAAGACGGATTTCTTTAACGAGGCCGACCGTTAATTACGAGTCACCGTAATTGCGGGAAACTCGGTGTGTATTTACGAACGTTGCCCGTTGATTCCCACATTTTTAGTCGCGACCGTTCTCCTATCATTAGACGGGTCCAGGCTTCAGGGAGATACTCGTGTAAGACGAGATCCTGCTCGAGATGCTGCGTGGACAATGGATAGTGATTTTACTCGATTGGTGAAAATATAGAAGGGTTGTTTGGTGTTGTTTAGGTGTAATTTGAGGGCTGGGTTTGGTAGAGAGGTAAGGTGGAAAATTTTCGTGTTGTGATACTATGGTACTGAGTTTTGGTTTAGAGGTGAGGTAGAAAATTTCTATGCTTTAATACTATAGTAGTGAATTTTTGTTTAGAGGTGAGGTGGAAAATTTTCGTGTAGTAATACTATGATACTGAGTTTTGGTTTAGAGGTGAGGTGGAAAATTTTCGTGTTGTGATACTATGGTACTGAGTTTTGGTTTAGAGGTGCGGTGGAAAATTTCTATGCTTTAATACTATAGTAGTGAATTTTTGTTTAGAGGTGAGGTGGAAAATTTTCGTGTAGTAATACTATGATACTGAGTTTTGGTTTAGAGGTGAGGTGGAAGATATTCGTGTTGTGATACTATGGTACTGAGTTTTGGTTTAGAGGTAAGGTGGAAAATTTTTATGCTTTAATACTGTAGTAGTGAATTTTGGTTTAGAGGTAAGGTGAAAAATTTCTGTGCTTTAATACTATAGTGATGAATTTTGGTTTAGAGGTGAGGTGGAAAATTTTCGTGTTGCAATACTATGGTACGTAGTTTTGATTTAGAGGTGAGGTGGAAAATTTCAATGCTTTAATACTATAGTAGTGAATTTTTGTTTCGAGGTGAGGTGGAAAATTTTCGTGTTATAACACTATAGTACTGAGTTTTGGTTTAATGGTGTGGTGAAAAATTCCCGTGCTTTAATACTATAGTAGCGAGTTTTGATTGAAACATAAGGTGGAAAATTTTCGTATAAAAACTTGTAATATTATAATAGGGAATTCGATATAGGGGTAAGGCGGAAAATTTTCGTGTAGAAAATTTTATCATTATGGTAATGGGTTTGGTACAGACTCGAGGTGGAAAATTTTCACGTAGAAAATTATAACGTTACAGTAACAGTTTCGGTACATAGTCAAGGCGGAAAATTGTAATATTATAGTAACAGTTTTGGTACATAGGCAAGGTGGAAAATTGTAATACTATAGTAATGCGTTTGGTTCGTACGCAAGTTGGAAAATTTCCTTCTAAAGAACCATATCTTTGATTCTATATAACTTAATTTCCTATCATAACCCACTACATAAATCCCTCTTAATCGTCCACAGAATCCAATAATCCATTCTCTCAAACCCCCTAAAACTATCAATCAAATTCCCCAGTCACTCCGTACCAGAAAATCGCCTAAATCCTTCGATCTATCGCAAAAAAAATTACAAATGTAAATCTTCAATCCATTTTAGCTCTACTTACTTCCATTCGGCCTTCCATATCCGATCCGACCGCGATTCCCCTGAAAAACTCAGCACGCGAACAATGGACCTCCATCAGCGCGGTAACGTTCGCGTGAGATATCACGTGACCCCGAAACGATACCCGGTGAACCATCGATTTGAATAAGCGTCAAGGTCAATCGCGGGGCTCGTAACTCGGTAGAAAAGGGGTCCGCCGTAAATCACGCGTCCCTCCCCACCCCACCCCATTCCACCCCACCTAGTCGTGAGCATCGTTTCGGTGGTCGCGCTCGAATTTTTTTTCTCTCTTTTGCGGTCAGCAAACAGCCCCGTTTCCCGCTTCTCGACCCCTCCTTCCGCGCGGCGTG
The DNA here is from genome assembly GCF_051014685.1 of Ptiloglossa arizonensis. Classification (NCBI taxonomy): domain Eukaryota; kingdom Metazoa; phylum Arthropoda; class Insecta; order Hymenoptera; family Colletidae; genus Ptiloglossa; species Ptiloglossa arizonensis. The sequence goes on from NC_135051.1 coordinate 20,096,010, forward strand.
TCCCCGCAAGAAATCTTACGTCATAAATCCTGGCCGGCGTATCCTCGCGCGTGGTACCGGTCCCGCTGGGGGACGTCTCTCCTTCCTTTTGTACTCGGACCCCCGCTCGATTTATCGACATTACCCGGGCACACACGCCCAGTACGCCGCCACTTGCTCGCCCAGCGACGAAACAGCCAAGGAATCGCCAAATTGCGAACGTTTGTCCGAGTTTTACATTTTCGTGAGCGTAAATTATTTCCATCGTAAATTTTTTACCATTCCCCCCTATTTCTGGTCGGTGTACAATTTTTGTTCGAATTTTTCTTCACACCCCCACCGAGAGTGGACGAGTTCTCCGGAACGAAATTTCGTGGAACGATTCTTTTCGTTAGTTATTAATTAAATTTTCTAGATGGAAATTTTCTCTGGAGAGAAATTTTCGAAAGATTGATATCTTTTCTACATGGTAATCTTCTCTAGATGGTAATCTTTTGTAGATAGAGATTTTTTCTAGATGAAAATTTTCTCTGGATAGAAATTTTCGAAAAATAGAAATCTTTTCTCTAGGTGGAAAGTTTTTCTATGTAAAGATTTTCTCTAGATAGAAATTTTCGATAAATAGAAATCTTTTCTCTAGGTGGATAGTTTTTCTATGTACAGATTTTCTCTAGATAGAAATCTTTTCTAAATGGAAATCATTTTTAGATAGAAATCCTTTCCAGATGGAAATTTTCTCTAGATAGAAATTTTCGAAAAATAGAAATCTTTTCTCTAGGTGGAAAGTTTTTCTATGTACAGATTTTCTCTAGATAGAAATCTTTTCTAAATGGAAATCATTTTTAGATAGAAATCCTTTCTAGATGGAAATTTTCTCCAGCTGGAAATATTTTCTAGATGGAAATTTTCTCCAAGTAGAAATTTTGCATAAAATTTACATTCCCGAAAAATATTTTCAAAGTGTCGCGTAAAGAAATTCCAAAAGTAAAAAAACCTAAAGTAAGGCATCAAACTTTAAACATTACATTTGCACAAGCTACAACACGAAAGTTAATTTTCCATTACGTTGATTTCTAAAATATTAAACTTCACACCGAGCGAAATGTATCCTCGACCCTCAAATTTCTTTCCTTCGTGAAAATGTTATCTCTTCCTAATTTCAAACTCTATTCGATCTTCGACAACGTTAACAAACTTCCAAAAATAATTCCGACAGTCACCCCATCCCTCGTCCAGATTTAATTTCACCCTGATAACATATTTCTTTTACCGAAAAATCGGTGTCTACGGGCCTGGAAATTTCCCAAAGCACCGTTTTTGTAATGAAAAACGATGCGGTGTGGCTCGACGATTTTTTATCGAATTTTTTTGCCCTCTGTAACCCGCATTTCGTCGCGAGCCATCTAATTTCTGCGACGCGGAATAACATGGCCAATGGTGGATATTTGCGTCGGTATCGTTAGGGGTTGAATTCGGCCTGGATGATATCATCGGCGATATTGGCACGATGTTTGCTTGTTGGTTCGGTGGATCGATGCGATGGAAATTACGTTCCTGTTCTGTGTTGTTTCGGCCAACGGATGGGGAGCGAAGGTTTGATTAATTGAGCGCGAAAGATCCCTCTTATTATTCGGCCCTTGTCGTCGAGCTTGTTAACCCTTTTCGCGATTCGAGGATTTCTTCTTTCATTCGAAGCAGGTAGTCGCCTCGAGAATAATACTCGATACAACGTATTACGGTCACATCGAACTTGTCTCGATCAATTGACACATCGGTACTATTATTTAACAATTATTTCGCAACGTTTGAAAATATTTCAAAAGACACATTGTATCGACGTGTTAAAGATGAGATCGAAAAGTAAAGAATAATTTCGATGAGAGAGAAACAAGCTCGAGAAGAATAGATTGATTTATACGAATGGTATTGTTTAATTATTACGTAGGTTATTTATTTTCAATTCTTCGTTTTCGATTTTCTTCCGTTCGACAGGCGCATCGAATCTTTTATTTATTCGATGTTTACGCGTTGTATTGCGGTCAATTTTCCTTGCAACCTACATTATCGAGAGATTATTGCTCCGTGCAAACAATAATGGTTATAATGAAAAGGTCAAGCGAGTCGTAAAATCTAATGGATCGAGCCGCGTGTTTGACATGCTCGGTGTGTACCTTTTCCTTCGATGGTTCGATAACTTGGCAGTTCGGGAAGAAGTATACGAAGGTTTATCGCGTGGTCCTTGATGTGGAATTGAAGATATTGAGCCTGGGTTTGGAAGTGGACTCGGAATTGGATCGTAACAGGTTGACGAAAGTTAAATAGAGAAAGGAATTGAATAACGGAGATCGTGTCTACGAAGTTTATACATCTCCATCGAAACAAAACTTCAATTTTTCGTTCCCGAATGAAAAATTTATTCTTTCGGTCTTTCGAGCGCGATTTCACCCATCGATTATTAACGCGATTACACTAAAATTTTTACTGCATTTTTCGCTCCATTCTTACGGTCACATTTATGATTTTTCAATCGAAACTGTAATATACAAATAATTGAAAAATTACACCAAAATTTCTTCCATCTAAAACAATTCTTTATTATTCGAAGGATACTTAATTAATCGTGGAAACATTTTCACTATAAATACAAGTCGTTTTGGATTATACGAAGGGTCTAGAAAATTTTCAAAACCCCAAATAACATTAAATACACAAAAACTTATTCCATCTAGAACAATTCTTTATTATTCGAAGGATACTTAATTAATCGTGGAAACGTTTTTACTCTAAATGCAAGTCGTTTTCAATTACACGAAAGGTCTACAAAATTTTCAAAATTCCAAATAACATTAATTACACAAAAATTTATTCCACCCAAAACAATTTTTAATTCTCGTTATTCGAAGAATACTTATTGATCCTCAAAACATCTTCATCCCCCATACACACAAACCTCGACGACACGAAAGGTCTAAAAAATTTTCAAAACCCCAAATAACATTAACACCACCAAAATTTCTTCCACCCAAAACAAATTTTAATTCTCATTATTCGAAGAATACTTATTGATCCTCAAAACATCTTCATCCCCAATATAGACAAACCTCGACGACACGAAAGGTCTAAAAAATTTTCAAAACTCCAAATAACATTAACACCAAAAAATTTCTTCCACCCAAAACAAATTTTAATTCTCATTATTCAAAAAATACTTATTGATCCTCAAAACATCTTCATCCCCCATACAAACAAACCTCGACGACACGAAAGGCCTAGAAAAATTTCTTCAAAACCCCAAAGTAAATTACTAATAAGAAGAAAAAAAAGAAAAAGAAAAACGCACACGATTCAATCCACAGAATCAATTGAGCGCACCGGTAACCAAGACGCGTCTCAATGTTCCCGAGATCGAGCCACCCTCACCGTCCATTTCTTGCCGTGACGGGACACATTTTCCAATCTTCGTCGATGTCTCTCTCTCGTGCACATAATTCTTCATGAACCTGGTCCTCTCCACCACCACCTCCTCCTCCTCGTCCACCTCGTCCTTCTCCCCACGGCCAGAATTTATTTCCGGAGCCGACGTAGGTGAACACGTGGGGGCGAAATGCACTCGCGCGGACAAGAGGGGGCGGAAAGAAAAGCACGACACGAGCCACTCGTGACCGCAACCGCGCAAGCTTCCGACCAGCTCTCGCATTCGGCATTTTTTTCACTCCGCGTGAAGTTCGTTCGCGACCCAGTAATTAGCTTCGTGCTCGGTGCTCCCACTTTGGGCGGAACGTTTGCGGACGTCGACACGACAAAGCGGTTCTCGTCCTTTCTCGCCTGGAATTCACCGAATTTCTTTCTTTTTTTTCACCTTTTTCTTCCCGTTCACTCGGACCCCACCGTGTCTCGCGATTGGCGATAACCATCGACCGGTCTCCACCATTGTGGAATCTACAGGTTGGAAAGAAGCTTTCGGCACCTTTTAGAGCTGTCTGATGGGTTCGTGATACGAACAGTGATATATATAGGGAGAGACTCGGTTTCTCGAGGAACGGTTCGATTTTATTGATTGATTTGTCAAATTTTTTGCGGATACGAAATACATTTGTATTGTATTCTTGTTTGTATCGAGAAATGAATTTCAAGTAATTTTTGAACGTAACTTTGGGAAATGTATGGTAATTTAGTTATTGGTACGTTAGGCTGTTAAGTACGTATGTATCGTAGGTGTACGATCATTGTTATTAAACTAAATATTAGCTATGGGTAAATTCGTTTACCAGATTTAATATAGTGTACCTTTTTAATTCGCGAAGAGCGATTATTTGATCGAGTTAGTTCCGGGGCTAATGGATTCACGTGCTCTGACATGGCGTAACATACGTGACGCTCCGTGATAATCTATAATATAATAACAATGCATCGCTATTTCATGTCTACGGTCACTCGAATGGTATCGAATCACCGAAAATAATTCAAAGAATATTATCGTTCCATCTCTCTTCATCAGTGAAAATCCAATGGGATTATAAAAATTCTTCTCTGTAGTTTCTTTAAGTAAGTAATTTAATTAACAATATTAAATCGTTCGGGAGGTCATTTCGATTTTTTCTAGTGAAAATGAAATACCATCTTTTCAGAATATACAAACATTTGATTAAATTATATATTCTCCATTTTGGAAAACGAAATCACTATTTTATTGTTCCCCAAGTTCCCTAAGTATTGTTCCCAGGGTTACCCAATTCACTCGAAAAAGTTTTATTCAAGAACTGTCGAACGAGTGTTGATAAACCGTTTGTTATCGGTTCGATAAAAATGGCGGACCATGGAGGGGGATCTCCCCTCTTTTTGGTTAGAAAGAAGAATCAAGACACTCGTACTAAGGGGTTTTCGTGCTGACGAGGACAATAGAATTCGACAGAAAAGGCTCAGTGGGTGGAAATATCAAGGACGCTCGAAGCTCTCTTAATTTTATAATGGAATCTGTACCCTTTTAAGCGCAGAGGGTATAACGACTATCGAAACAATCACGGGGCCCATCTTGACACCCTCTTTTCTGTTTCTTTGTTCAGGAGTGCGCCGAAGACGCGAAGGACTTCCGGGCGGAGCAGTGCGCGGAATTCAACAACGTTCCGTTCGAAGGAGTTTATTACGAGTGAGTATCGAAAATGATTTTGGGAAATTTTCTTGTGAAAATCTCGTGGGAGTTCCCGGACACGCCGCGTGTGTGATTTATCGTCGACGTCATACACGACGAATGGTCGTGTTCGGATCTTCGACGGAACCTAATGGTCTTTTAAAGTTGAAATCCGTGGACGTTTCGATCAGGTTTTCCGGGACATCATTTTTATTCTTCGAAACAGAGAAATTTACTTTTGTACATTCACCACGTGGATGGATCCGCGGTATTGTGAATTTTGCAATTGAAATTTTTCTCTTATGATAAATCGTACGTAATCTCTATTCCATGGATTTTTATTACCATGGATATTATTCGTAGCCCTTGGAAACTATTTTCGTCTTTGTTTAAAAATACCTGTTTATATTTATTCTTTCTTTAAATATTAGTTTCATGAATATAAGTGGGTGTTTGTTGCAATAATTTGATCACACGTCCGCTAGATAAATTTAATTCGAGATATTGATACGAATGTTTTCGATATATGTTACTTACGACAAATTGTACGTATCTCTTAATTTACAAGGTACAAAAGAAATTATAATTATTCGTAGCCCTTCGAAACAAATTTCGTCTTTTTTTAAAAATACCTGTTTATATTTATTCTTTCTTTAAGTATTGGTTTCTTAGATATAACTGTGGGTGTTCGTTGCAATAATTTGATCACACGTCCGTTAAACAGTCGGACAGAAATATCCCCATAAATGTCCAATATCGTAGAAAACACCAGAGTTTCAATAATCGTGCGGATGATAAATAATTCCAATAATTAATTCCTTTATTGGTATCCAGCGAAATTGAAACGGTCGGTTTCAAACCGGTTAATCTCAACGTGCGAATATAATTTCAGAATACCGAGTATCGAATTATTTTTCAATTTTTCAATCGAGAACACTCTGAGCGAATAGTGATATTTAACTGACGTACAAGATGTCGATAAACGTTAAATTACATGGACTTGTATTCAAATTTGTAAAATATTCCTTCTCTTTGTATTTCGGTTTCGTTACCATGGATTTTTGTTTTATTTTATTACATTACGTCATATTGTATTCGCGTAATTAATTACTCGATTCATTGCGATGAATTTCTCTCCGAAAAAATTTCTAATTTTCAATGCACAAATCGGTGAAGGAATAAAATCGATAGGTCAGAAATTTCCCCCCCGGTGACGATGGACGAGAACGATTCATCGACGATGACGATCATCGAACCGTCGAGTCGTTCAGAGTCACGCGGCAAAACTAATCGCGCTAAATCGTTTACTCCCTCGCAGTTGGATCCCTTACACCGGCGGCCCGAGCAAGTGCGAATTGAATTGCATGCCACGGGGCGAACGTTTCTTCTATAGACACAAGCTGTCGGTGATCGACGGCACACCGTGCGAGTCCGAGAAAAACGACGTTTGCGTCGAAGGGAAATGTATGGTGAGTTAACGATCTACGATTCGATCGCGGCTTAACTGTCTTTAGTGACAGTTGTCCGTGCGTTTTTACTAGACCGATAATCATGAACCCAATTTGGAACTATTCGAATGTACTGTAAGCACGCGAACGATACGAATTAATCTCGAATACTTGGGTGTTCGAGTGGTACCGACATATTTCGAATATCATTACTCGAGTGCTCGAATATTATTACTTATGTATTTGAGTATTTGAATATTTAACTATTTGAGTATTTGAGTATTTGAATATTTGACCATTTGAGTATTTGAGTATTTGAATATTTGACCATTTCAGTATTTGAGTATTTGAGTGCTCCAATATTATTACTTATGTATTTGAGTATTTGAGTATTTGAATATTTGAATATTTGACTATTTGAGTACTTGAGTGTTCGAATATTATTACTCATGTATTTGAGTATTTGAATATTTGACTGTTTGAGTATTTGAGTGCTCGAATATTATTACTTGTGTATTTGAATATTTGAATATTTGACTATATGAGTATTTGAATATTTGACCATATGAGTATTTGAATATTTGAATATTTGACTATATGAGTATTTGAATGTCCGAATACTATTACTTATGTATTTGAATATTTGAGCATTTGAGTATTTGAGTGCTCGAATATTATTGAGTGCCTGAGTAGTCGAATATTGTTATTTGGGTATTTAAATATTATTATACGAACGTTTGTATATTCGAATACTATTATTTGAGTGCTCGAATATCGTTACTTAAGTATTTGAATATCGGTACTTGAGTACTTGAGTATTCGAATACTATTACTTGAGCGTTTGAACATTACTCTTTGCATATCGAGTGCTGCAAGTACTCAAATGGTATTCGAGTGGTCGAATATTCGAATTATATTCACCGAATACTCGAATCGTTGGTATTCGAATATAGAAACCGTTCGATGAGTAATCCCCGTCCTTTTATAAACACCGCGAAAGCGCGCAATAAAGGAACGCGTCTTACGACGATATAAAATAAATTGCGATATCGATCGACGAACCAGCGGTAATTCTCTTTGATTGCCAGCACGTCGGTTGCGACATGATGCTAGGAAGCAACGTGCAGGAAGACGCTTGCAGAGAGTGCGGCGGCGACTCTTCCGATTGCACCACCGTTTCCGGTTTGTTCGACAACGATGATCTCCAAGTCGGTACGTTGTCAATTTTCCGGTAACAAACGAGCAATAAATACGAAAAAAGTTTCAATAGACTTGGTCACAAGGCCAAGACGGTATTGCCAATAAATTGGCCAGATTCTCCCGATAAAAATGAGCCCAAACACGATGCAATTTGGATTACTTTCAATCCCACGTCAATGTTCATTTTTCGAAAATCGTTCGAAAAATTTGAAAAATAAAAATCATCGGAAGTGGGTCGTGTTTGGAGTCGTTTTCCTCGGGAGAACCTAACCAATTCAACGGTGACATTCTCGCGTCGATATAATGAAAAATATACAAATTGAACATCTCGTTAACAATTTATCCTCTTAAATTTCGTAAACGAACCTTCCACAGGGTATATCGACATATTGCTAATACCTAGAGGAGCAACGAACATAGAAGTGAAGGAGATTCAACCATCGAACAATTACTTAGGTCAGTGAAGTCGAACATAGCGAAAGCACGAAGTTATTCGCGTTGTTGTTACCGAATCAGAAACTAACACAGCGGCTTCTCAATCCGTTTCATTCCTGTAGCCGTTAGAAACACGTCTGGCCACTATTACCTGAACGGGAACTGGAGGATAGACTTTCCACGAAGCCTGAAATTCGCTGGAACCATATTCCATTATTCGAGAGATCCGCAGGGTTTCTCGGCACCCGATACCATTACCGCCTTGGGGCCAACGCATGAAGCAATTTACGTGGTGGTAAGTGCCCACGTCGCTCTTAACCAACAAATCGTTGCGTTAGATCGAACGAAAAAGGAAATAATTGAATAATCGAACCCTATTCATTCCATAAGAATCAAGCGCGAACTCTCGAGATAACGATTCGGGAATATTTTTCTACGTTATCGATTTTCTACCTCTGGTACCCCGAACCATTATTGTAACATTGTATATTCACCGGAGGCCAGCGAAGCTATCGTAAGAATTATTTCAAATAAAAATATTACCAAATCTTTAAATTCAATTAATACGAGTATCGAATTATTTCGATGGAGTTATAAAAATTCTGACTCGGTATTTATCGTAACGTTGTCGAGCACAATTTTTATAAATGATACAATATCGTGTCGCGTAAATAATTATATTATATAAATATTTTCTAGACAGATTTACCTTCCTTTTCATATCACGTGTATTTCTACGTTCAATAATCCAATCTTGTTATTATATTACCTGATTGGAGTATCGATAGATTCTTGACTATTGCGAAACAATTTCAAAATGATTCCAACTACTGTAAACACGTTTAGAGTTTATAATAAGCCAGAACTTAGCGTTTCTCGAGGATGTCTTTAAGGTACGACGAGACAACGATGAAATTCACTTTTTGTTTCACGTAGCTGCTCTATCAAGACCACAACGTTGGAGTGCACTACGAGTACAGTATGCCGAAGAAATTCTCGCAGCAAACCGACGCGGACAGCTACACATGGATAACCGACAAATTTTCAAGCTGCAGCACGACTTGCGGCGGAGGTAGCGTTTCCAAAATTAATCCCGTTTACCTAAATACACGGCAAATGTGATCAATAATCGGATAGCCAGGCTACGTTGCTCCGTAGCGAACCATCGGTTCTAAATTTGATAGGACAATTTTCGAGCGGCCGGATGCTACGGTTCAGCTTCGTGGATATTTATTAATTTACGTACTTTACGTCCTGTTCACGTAGAACAGATCATTCTGCAAACATAACTAACCAAATCGTCGATATCGTAATACAGTTGTCAGCGTTGCAATTGGTCCGATTTCAGAAATAAATTACTCACCTTCATCACTCGAACTATTCCGATAAGAAAAATTCTCTTTTATTTTATTATAATTTTCGGACGATTTTCACCGTTTTCATATTATCGTACAAATGGTACGAAATCGTTCTTTTATTGTACATTGCGAACATTGGACGTCCATCTTGGTTTCGCGGTAAAAGAGTGCACGAATCTTCCAGTCGCGTCGCTTTCATGTCATTGAAGTTTATGAAATACGTTACGTGTACGTATTAGATCGTTGACTGAGTTCTACGGATTTTTCGTTCAAATATATATATTTAAACGATTCAATTACAATATTTTTTTCCTAATTAAAATACTATACTACGGGTTCTACGATTTTAGAAAGATCTTTCGTGAACGATCTAATACTTCCCATCTTAAAGTATCGTAGATTTGATTCCTCGTAAAGCGTGGGAGATTCAGAGATCAGAAATAATTGACAGTGCAAGCTTTCGTTTCTTCGTAGGTTATCAATCGAGACAAGTTGCCTGTGTAAGAAGGAGGGACTCTCAGCCAGTGGATGAGAGTCTCTGCGATCCGCTGATGGAACCAGCTGACACAGAAGGATGTAATACGGACCCGTGTCCACCTGTGTGGGTGGAGGGTGAATGGGGCCCGTGTAGCAAGCAATGCGGAGAGGGAGGTGAACAGAGCAGACAGATCAAATGCGAGCAGGTCATCTCTGGTGGAATAGCCTCGGTGGTGGACGATAGTCAGTGTCTGAAGGTGGGGGCTAAAGGAGCAACTAGCCAGGCGTGTAACGAAGACGTTCAGTGCCCACAGTTCCACACAGGACCTTGGAAACCGGTACAACTCGATTCAATTGTCCTTTTCTTACGCTAATAGTTTCTCATCTCGCGTAACTGCCAATAGAAGATACATTCTTTTCCGCAGAATGTCGATAAATTATCATTCGAGAAAAAGTAAGCCACTTTCACTCGTTAACCTCATCGTTATGGTAAATGCGAGAGTAACCTGAGTATTTTTTATTTGGTAAAAAAATCAAGTTTTTAAAATTCTAGTACATCGACCTGTTACCAACTCTAACAATAACGCAGAAATAGTTGATTGTTGTATGTGTGAAAAAATAGTCGAGGAAAATATCACACTTTTAATTACAATGTATTTAATGTATTTAAAAATAAAAAATTCAACCGTGGTAGAAATCATTGTATCGGTCAATTTATGAGAAAGATCGAAGACTTTCTTTCAAGATTTGAATATTCGCGGGAAAGAATCGCTACCTTCCCTCGTTAATCGGAGGAATAGCAG